>NC_069499.1:1131479454-1132168621 GCF_027579735.1 Bombina bombina | reverse complement strand
CTCAGTTATTGAGTGAGTTTCCTTGTAAACAGTACTCTGCTTTTGGTTGCTCTGTATCCTTATTTTGACCCTTTGCCTGATTAACCACTTGTGAACCTTTGCTGCCTGCCCTGACCTTTTGCCTGTTTAACCGATTAAGAACCTTGCTGCCTCCACCGACCTTGGCTTGTATACTGGACTCTGATTTTGGATTACCCCTATTTTGCTGTGAATTGTGTATGGCTATCCTGTTACAGAATCAAGCTCACTTATCACTATTTTTGTGTGAACTATTATCATTGCTGAAGCTGGGCTTACCGTTACTACACTCATCTTGTAACTGGAGGCAAGTACCTACTTTGTTATTTTTGTAATACTTATACCACTTCCCAAGCAATTGGGATCCTATCTGGTGTCTGATCCTGACAGACGTTTTCTCCTAGGATCTCCTTATATTTAAAATAATCCATCTTGCCTTCCATACGCTGCAGGTTTACAGTGCCAGGGGATGCAAAGTAGCCCCAGAGCTTCACCGAGCCACCACCATGCTTAACTGTAGGCAGTGTTCTTTTCAGCGTATGCTTCATTCTTCTTCCTTCAGACATACCGCTAATCCATTGGGCCAAAATTTCCAGTTTTGTTTGATTGCTTCACAGAACAGAATTACAAAACTTCTGTGGCTTATATATATGTGTGCTTGAGATAACATCTGTTTTGAATATTTGTGCTGTTGTGAGGGATTCTATTAATAGGGTTGAATAATTTTGAGACTGCAGAATTCATTAAAAGTTGCATTTTTAGATGAATTTGGGGTAACAACTTGAAGCATGTTGTGTTGAGCTATTTTAATTGTCTTTGTTTAATTTGTTCATTGCAAACAGCTGATAGTCTGTACATGTTGACAATAAACCTGATTTGCAATGGGGGTTGAACATTTTTGATTACAACTGTATATGTATGCAGTGGCGTCATGTGCCTCTATGTTATTTGTCTGCTTGCCTGAGACCTCAAATCATTGAGCCCTTGGGGCCTATCTATCAAGATCCAAATGGAGCTTGATGCCCTGTGTTTCTGGCGAGCCTGCAGGCTCGCTAGAAACAGCAGTTATAAAGCAGCGGTCACAAAGACCGCTGCTCCATAACCCTGTCTGCCTGCTCTAAGCAGGCGGACAGACATCGCCGGAATTCAACCCGATCGAGTACGATCGGGTTGATTGACACCTCCCTGCTGCCGGCCCCAATACGCCCAATAGTATCCCACACATTGGCTTCTATTTATCAAGCTGTCTACTTACCTGCATTCGACGGCCCCAATACGCTCGCCTAAGTTCGCCTAACATCGCTGCTGCGGACCTGAATAAGTTTGCCAAATTTATCAAGAAAGCTATCAAAAAGCCGCGCACCAAGTATGGAGCGATGAGCAGCGGACTGTTGTTAACTAACAGTCATCAATCTTGCTGCTCTTCGGCTTATTCGCAGCTTTCTTGCTATACTGTCACTAAGCACCCACACTATTATATACAGTTTTACCACGTAAACTGCCACTCCCGGAGCCCCCCGCAACTAAATAAAGTTATTAACCCCTAAACCGCCGCTCCCGGACCCCGCCGCAACTCTAATAAATGTATTAACCCCTAAACCGCCACCTACATTATACTTATTAACCCATAATCTGCCACCCCCTATACCGCCGCCACCTACATAAAGTTATTAACCCCAATCCTGCCACTCCCGGACCCCGCCGCAACTAAATAAAATGTTTAACCCCTAAACCACCGCTCCCGGAGCCCACCGCCACCTACATTACATTTATTAACCCCTAATCTGCCCCCCTACACTGCCGCCACTATAATAAACATATTAACCCCTAAACCTAAGTCTGACCCTAACCCTAACACCCCCCTAACTTAAATATTATTTAAATAAATGTAAATAAATATTACTATTATTAACTAAATTATTTCTATTTAAAACTAAATACTTACCTATAAAATAAACCCTAAACTAGCTACAATAGAACTAATAGTTACATTGTAGCTATCTAAGGGTTTATTTTTATTTTACAGGCAACTTTGTATTTATTTTAACTAGCTACAATAATTATTAAATAGTTATTAACTATTTAATAACTACCTAGCTAAAATACATACAAAAGTACCTGTAAAATAAATCCTAACCTAAGTTACAATTACACCTAACACTACACTATCATTAAATTAATTCCCTAAACTACCTACAATTACTTACAATTAAATTAAATAAACTAAAGTACAAAAAATAACAAACACTAAATTACAGAAAATAAAAAAAATACAATAAGTTTAAACTAATTACACCTAATCTAAGCCCCCTCAAAAAATAAAAAAGCCCCCTAAAATAATACCCAATACTAAATTACAAATAGCCCTTAAAAGGGCCCTTTGTGGGGCATTGCCCCAAAGTAATCAGCTCTTTTACCTGTAAAAAAAGAAATACAACCCCCCAACATTAAAATCCACCACCCACACACTCAACCCTACTCTAAAACCATCCCAAACCCCCCTTAAAAAAACCTAACACTAACCCCCTGAAGATCACCCTACCTTGAGCCGTTTTCACCCAGCCGGGCACAAGTGGTCCTCAAGAGGGTCCGAAGTCTTCATCCTATCCGGGCAGAAGAGGACATCCAGACTGGCAGAAGTCTTCATCCAGGCGGCATCTTCTATCTTCATCCTTCCGGAGAGCAGCGGGTCCATCTTCAAGACATTCGACGCGGAGCATCCTCTTCATCCAACGTCCGACGACTAAATGACTGGTCCTTTAAATGACATCATCCAAGATGGCGTCCCTTTAATTCCCTTTAATCCTATTGGCTGATTGTTAGGTTTTTTTAAGGGGGGTTTGGGATGGTTTTAGAGTAGGGTAGAGTGTGTGGGTGGTGGGTTTTAATGTTGGGGGGGTTGTATTTCTTTTTTTACAGGTAAAAGAGCTGATTACTTTGGGGCAATGCCCTGCAAAAGGTCCTTTTAAGGGCTATTTGTAATTTAGTGTAGGGTAGGAATTTTTATTATTTTGGGGGGCTTTTTTATTTTATTAGGTGGCTTAGATTAGGTGTAATTAGTTTAAAGTTCTTGTAATTTTTTTTATTTTCTGTAATTTAGTGTTTGTTGTTTTTTGTACTTTAGTTTATTTTATTTAATTGTAAGTAATTGTAGGTAGTTTAGGGAATTAATTTAATGATAGTGTAGTGTTAGGTGTAATTGTAACTTAGGTTAGGATTTATTTTACAGGTAAATTTGTATTTATTTTAGCTAGGTAGTTATTAAATAGTTATTAATTATTTACTAACTATTCTACCTAGTTAAAATAAATACAAACTTGCCTGTAAAATAAAACTAAATCCTAAGCTAGCTGCAATGTAACTATTAGTTATATTGTAGCTAGCTTAGGGTTTATTTTATAGGTAAGTATTTAGTTTTAAATAGGAATTATTTAGTTAATTGTAGTAATTTTATTTAGATGTATTTAAATAATATTTAAGTTGGGGGGGTGTTAGGGTTAGGGTTAGACTTAGGTTTAGGGGTTAATAAATGTAATGTAGGTGGTGGTGGTGTAGGGGGGAACATTAGGGGTTAATAAATATAATGTAGGTGGCGGCGGGGTCTGGGAGCGGCGGTTTAGGGGTTATTCATTTTATTTAGTTGCGGCGGGGTCCGGGAGCGGCAGTTTAAGGTTTAATAAGTATAATGTAGGTGGTGGCGGGGTCTGGGAGCGGTGGTTTAGGGGTTATTCATTTTATTTAGTTGCGGCAGGGTCCGGGAGCGGCAGTTTAAGGTTTAATAAGTATAATGTAGGTGGCGGCGGGGTCTAGGAGCGGCAGTTTAGGGGTTATTTACTTTATTTAGTTGCGGTGGGGTCCGGGAGCGGCGGTTTAGGGGTTAATACGTTTATTAGAGTGGCGGTGGGCTCTGGGAGTGGCGGTTTAGGGGTTAATAAGTATAATGTAGGTGGCGGCGGTGTGGGGGGGGCAGATTAGGGGTGTTTAGACTTGGGGTATATGTTAGGGTGTTAGGTGTAGACATTTACCATAGGAATCAATGGTATATCGGGCAGCAGCGAACATGAACTTTCGCTGCTGTCAGACTCCCATTGATTCCTATGGCATCTGCCACCTCCAGGGTGGCGGATTGAAAACCAGATACGCTGGGCCGGAATAGTGGCGAGCGTACCTGGTAGGATCTTGATATGTAGCAACTTCCAGCGAACCCAGCAGCAGTGAGACTTTAAACACAGAATCAAAGCAAAGTAGATTACCTGTTTATTGGAAATTGCTTCACAAGTGTAACAAGCCACAGTAATATCCAACAGGAAGGAATTACAACAGCAATAGACAGGCAGCAAGACAAGGAAAAATACTAGGTCAGACGCGTTTCCTTATGTTATTACATAAACATCCTCAGTGACCATCATGATAACTAGCAAAAGTACTCAGATTGTGCCGAACTTGCGTTCGGAATATCTGGAGTGACGTAACCATCGATCTGTGTCAGACTGAGTCCGGCGAATCGTATGTTACGTCACAAAATTCTACTTTTGCCGGTCTCTAGCCTTTGATAACTAAGGCGAATCAGGCTCGCCACAAATACGCTGCGGAATTCCAGCGTATTTGCGGTTGACAGCTTGATAAATAGAGGCCATTGGGTGCTACCCATTCTACAATTTTTATACTGAGATCTTGGGGGTTTGTGTTCTCTCAATCTAACAGGTTAACTGGTATACTATATATGTAGTTAGACAGGTACACTTACTTTAAATTTATATGTTTTACTGCCTTTCAATTTGTGAAAGAGGCACTATTGTGTCCTATACGTGGACACATTATACATTCCTTAGTTTTGCATGGATATAAGCCCAATGGTGCTCCACACCAATTAGTTAAATGTCCAGATTTAACAGGCTGTCTCAGTTTTGTGGGTGCTATCCAATTCTTAATATCTTTGCTCTTCCTGAAAATTACCTCTGGTTTATCCCCTAATACTTTGTTTAAAACAAGATCCAGTTTGAGCACATTCCAATGTTTATTAAGGATATTTTTTATTTTATAATGTTGGTTATTAAATCTGGCTATACATTTTGGGTTGTTCTCTTTCTTATATCTCTCTTTTTTATTATAACTAAATTGATTATTAATCAGAGTTGATCTGTCCATACACGCTAGCTTATTCTTGCTATCTTCCAACAGGTGGGGACTGTTTGGATGAAGACTTCAGCCGGATCATGGACCTCTTCAGCTCCCGCTTGGATGATGACTTCAGCCGGATCATGGACCTCTTCAGCCCCCCGCTTGGGCTTGGATCAGGACATCGGAGGAGCTCTTCTGGATCGATCGGTGAACCTGGTATGGTGAAGATAAGGTAGGAAGATCTTCAGGGGCTTAGTGTTAGGTTTATTTAAGGGGGGTTTGGGTTAGATTAGGGGTATGTGGGTGGTGGGTTGTAATGTTGGGGGGGGGTATTGTATGTTTTTTTTTTTACAGGCAAAAGAGCTGAACTTCTTGGGGCATGCCCCGCAAAGGGCCCTGTTCAGGGCTGGTAAGGTAAAAGAGCTTTGAACTTTAGTAATCTAGAATAGGGTAGGGCATTTTTTTTTATTTTGGGGGGCTTTGTTATTTTATTAGGGGGCTTAGAGTAGGTGTAATTAGTTTAAAATTGTTGTAATATTTTTCTTATGTTTGTAAATATTTTTTTATTTTTTGTAACTTAGTTCTTTTTTATTTTTTGTACTTTAGTTAGTTTATTTCATTGTAGTTATTTGTAGGTATTGTATTTAATTAATTTATTGATAGTGTAGTGTTAGGTTTAATTGTAGGTATTTTATTTAATTAATTTATTGACAGTGTAGTGTTAGGTTTAATTGTAACTTAGGTTAGGATTTATTTTACAGGTAATTTTGTAATTATTTTAACTATTTTAGCTATTAAATAGTTCTTAACTATTTAATAGCTTTTGTACCTGGTTAAAATAAATACCAAGTTATCTGTAAAATAAATATAAATCCTAAAATAGCTATAATATAAATATAATTTATATTGTAGCTATATTAGGATTTATTTTACAGGTAAGTATTTAGCTTTAAATAGGAATAATTTATTTAATTAGAGTTAATTAATTTCGTTAGATTTAAATTATATTTAACTTAGGGGGTGTTAGTGTTAGGGTTAGACTTAGCTTTAGGGGTTAATACATTCATTAGAATAGCGGCGAGATTCGGTCGGCAGATTAGGGGTAAATAATTGAAGTTAGGTGTCGGCGATGTTAGGGAGGGCAGATTAGGGGTTAATACTATTTATTATAGGGTTAGTGAGGCGGATTAGGGGTTAATAACTTTATTATAATAGCGGTGCGGTCCGGTCGGAAGATTAGGGGTTAATAAGTATAGGCAGGTGGAGGCGACGTTGTGGGGGGCAGATTAGGGGTACATAGGGATAATGTAAGTAGCGGTGGTTTACGGAGCGGCAGATTAGGGGTTAATAATAATATGCAGGGGTCAGCGATAGCGGGGGCGGCAGATTAGGGGTTAATAAGTGTAAGGTTAGGGGTGTTTAGACTCGGGGTACATGTTAGAGCGTTAGGTGCAGACGTAGGAAGTGTTTCCCCATAGCAAACAATTGGGCTGCGTTAGGAGCTGAACGCGGCTTTTTTGCAGGTGTTAGTTTTTTTTCAGCTCAAACAGCCCCATTGTTTCCTATGGGGGAATCGTGCACGAGCACGTTTTTGAGGCTGGCCGCGTCCGTAAGCAACTCTGGTATCGAGAGTTGAAGTTGCGTTAAATATGCTCTACGCTCCTTTTTTGGAGCCTAACGCTGACATTCTATGGACTCTCAATACCAGAGTTATTTTAAAGGTGCGGCCAGAAAAAAGCCAGCGTTAGCTACGCGGGTCGTTACCGACAAAACTCTAAATCTAGCCGATAGTGATTAGGTTAAAAATTTTTATTTTTGATAATTTTGTTTATTATTTTATGTAATGTTAGACTTTTTTATTTTCTGATAGTGTAGTGACCCCAGTGGGAATGAAACGTATTAAGGGCTGTGGCCTGGCAAGGATAGGAATGTAAAGAAAAGATGGAGCTGCAATAATGTTGCAGCTTAAGGGGAGTGACTCACCTAGGGGTTTAAGAACTGATGTTCTAGAGAGTTCTGCCTCTTTCCTCCGGTTTTCTGCAAGAAGTTGGAGTTGCCCACCCTCCCTTCCCTATGAAAGAACATAAGTAGGGCGGCATGAGTAGCGGCTGAGTTTCGGCATTAGTCAACACGGCAGGGGTAGGTTTAGTCAAACTAGCCTTAAGGTAAGCCCGTGTTTGTAAATTTGGGCCTCCACCAGCATCTTATTCGGCTCTTTCGGCTGTCAAGAGCTGGCCCCTTAAGGGCAGGAGTCATAGTTGCTCTAGCAGAGAGAGGTAGTGGCCTAAATCTGAAGCCTTGGGGTGGAGTGATTGGTCAGGCTGGAGGAAAGGTGACGTCACTAGGTCCAGGCCTAGGGTGTCTTTTCCTCGCAGGTAGGCAGACCGGAAAAAATGATCCTAACCCCCTTGACTAACACCTGATGGGGCGGAGTCATCCGGGGGACTCCGTCATATCCCGAATTGAAATTGGGCCGCTACCTCCCAAAGTAGGAGTTATGGATAGGGACTCATGCGCGCCGGCATATTTGCATATACTATTGGTTACTAAGTAACCTGATAGTGCGAGCATGCGCACTAGCTGTTTGAATAAATGCGACCTGCGGGTCTTCCTCACAACTTGGTGTTGTGTTTTTATTTCAGGGAGTAAGAGGGGAGTAATAAAGTCTGGTTAGGCGTGTGTCACTTTACTGGTATCCTGAAGTAGGCCATTCAGTCCTTATGTAATTTTAGCTTAATTTAAACTATTTATTTTTTATTTTTTAAGTAATGTTAGGTTTTTTATTTTAATTGTAATTTAGGATTATTTTAATTTATGTAATGGGGTTAATTTAGGGGGTTTTAGGATAGGGGGCTTAGTGATTAGTTATTTGCGCTGTGGGGTTAGGCGGTTTAGGGGTTAATAGATTTATTAGGTTAATTGCAATGTGGGTTAATGGCGGATTAGGGGCTAATAGTTTAAACAGATAGTTTGCATTGTGGGTTAATGGCGGATTAGGGGTTAATAGATTTAAAAGATAGTTTGCGTTGTGGGGGCATGGCGGATTAGGGGGTTAATAGATTTAATAGATAGTTTGCGTTGTGTGGCATGGCGGTTTAGAGGTTAATACATTTATTCTAAGTTGTGATGTGGGGGGGATGGCGGATAGAGGGGTTTTGATGTGCCGGGTTAGATTTCAATAGGAAAAAGGTCTCAAAGAGCACCTTTTTCCTGTTTTACACCTAGTTGAGCTGGGTGTAATTTTTGCTAGTGTATCGGCAGCCTCCGACAGTGTATTTACGGTTTGCGTGGGCATTGGAAACCAGGTATAATTTAAAGATTAGCGGCTTCCTATACTTTGTATGGGACACGATAATGTTTTCGACAGCCGGAGTCCGGTTGCCGAAATTGAGTTATAACGGGCCGTTGGAAGCAGTCGATAAACAATATTGCTTCTGACAGCTTATTTATCGGTTTGCGAGTGCATGCAAACCGAATTACGGCTCAATGGAAACTAGCCCCATGTCATGAACTGTGTGTGTGTGTGTGTGGGGGGGGGGGGGCAGGAAAACAATCAGACGACCACTAAGGTTCACTTTTAAATGTGGATATTGTTTATTGATCATAGACAAACATAATGATCAATAGGGTGAATTGAACAGACAATTCTGTAAGTAAGGCATTCTTACATTCCTTTATATAGTTACAATGGCACGCAAGCAACCGTTGCAAGATTATTTTATCTAAACAGACCATAGCTATACTCCAATAACAATTTTTTTCCATCCCTTATCATATAGCCCAACGTTTGGAATTTTGTCCGGAGTTTCTGCCTTTTGCTGCAAAACCCTTAGGTTGGCCAAATTACAATTGTGTGGGGAGGTAATTAACTTAATTTTAACTGATTTTGCATTGTCAAAGTGAGCATGTGGTTTAGTCAAAAGCACAGCAAACAAACAATGAAACAAGTAGGGGGAAACATATTTTTTTAACCACTAATCTCCCAGTCTACCCCACCTCACAAAGTATCCCTCTCTACACTACCTTTCACAATTGTGAGTTCCATATTAATCTTTTGCAATCCGATTCCATTCACACCACTGCTAAATTATCTGAACGTTAATTGTATGTTGACATGATGACTACCTGGGTACCATTTTTCTATAGCTCTATTTTCAGTTCTCCAACATTGTTTTTACCAAGCACTTATATCTTCTTTTACTGGGTTTTAACATTACTGTAAAACGTGAACCAGCTGCCTTGCAAAGGAGACCTTCAAACGGGATTGCGCCTTCATGAAATCCTCCAAGTCCAAATATGGTTATGACAGTATGTTTCAAAAGGCTTGCACATACATTATTTAGCTCATGGTCACGTTTAACTTTACAAATTCAATAATGTTTGGACTTAAAGTGCCAAGGTCCTATAACAGAATATCTAACAGTAACCAGGCATGAAAGTAGCATGAGCGTATAGATAATCCAGGCAAAAATAGCCAGAGGTCCCACAGAGCACTCAGTCTGTAAAATTCTTAGTACAATAGGGGTAAGGCCAAGAACGTAGTGCTGATAACAAGCAGCAAAAACATAAGCACCATGGTCTTCAAATGAAATAATGAAGCATAGACTAAAGTTCTCATGAACCTTTTAATGCTTCCTGGGTACCAAATCAGTTAAAGGGTAATTTCTGATACTGACTGCATACACATCTATATTCTAGCACAGGTTCCCAAGTCTGAATGAAGATATGAGCATTAGTCTCTGCAGAGCTAACCTTAGTGTACAGTGTAAGCACTGAAAATCCTAGATTTTTTAACTCTCAAAACTGAAGAAAATGCACCCTGCTGACTTCACAAGGCTACCCTTGCTACATATCTTTCCATAATTGGCTTTAACTGATAACAACTGCTAAACCATGAATTCCCCTCCTCAAATAAGACAGGAGGTGGGTGGGGTTTGGTTACTGAGAAATAATTGCAGTAAACAAGATGTTATCAGAAAATGTAGGCCTGGCTGACAAGTTATTCTATAGCAAGACAACAGAAATGTCTTGTAAAAATAGGTGTTTACTGTCCCTTTAAGCTTAAGTGCAGTGGCAGTTTGGATGGTTGTATTATGATTACATGTATTGAAGAGGTGTGATAGTGGTTAAGATTAGTGGGAAGGGGTGACTAGTCATGGTTCATGTTTAAAGTGCAGTTGGGGGTTAGTTACATTGGTGATTTTTATTTTAAAGGATTTGTGAAAAATGGCAAATGATTTTGGGGGTTAACCCATTGCAGATGATTATTTCTGTTTTGAACAACTACTTTTAGGTGTCTAAAGCAGCAACATAGTCTGTGGAAAGAAGCTGTTACTTGAGAGATGCAGAACAACTTCTGAAACCCGCGTCGCCGGTAGTAAAAGTAGTAAAAGTAAAAAAGTAAAAAACAAAAAAATGTTGCCCGTAAAAGTCTAACCCTCCTCCCAAAAATAAACCTTACACGTCAAAACCCCTAAACCACCATCCCCCCACAACGCAATATACCTAATAAATGTATTAACCCCTAATCTGCCATCCCCCACATCGCAAAGTATCTAATACATTTATTAACCCCTAAAACCGCCATCCCCCAACAAGGCAAAGAACTAATCTAATCACTAAGCTTCCTAACCTAACACCCCCTAAATTAACCCCAATTACATCAAATGAAAAAGTCTACCATACTAATAAATTAATTAAAATTTACCAAAATAATAAAATCATAACAAAATTAAAATAAAAAAATCCTAACATTACATAAAAATAAATCTAAGATTAAAGTAAATTAAAAATAATCTAATATTACAAAAAATAAAAAGTCTAAAATTACATAAAAAAATAAACGAAATTAGCCAAAATATTTTTTTAAACCTAGTCTAACACCCCCTAATTTAACAATAATCAACCAATAGCTCTTAAAGGGGCCTTTTGTAGGGCATTCCCCTAAAGCAAACAGCTCTTTTACCTAAATAAAGTACAAATTACCCCCTAAAAGTAAACACCCAACCCACCAAACTAAAAAAACCTAACTCTAAAAGAACCTAAGCTACCCATTGCCCCTAAAGGGACATTTGTATGGGCATTGCTCTTTTGCTGCCCATTAAAATAAAAAATCCCTAATCTAATCCCCCCCCCCCAAGTCTAACCCTGAAATAGGTACTCACCATTCCTGAATTCAGCGCAGGGACATCTTTCTTCATCCCGAGTGAAGGCAGCGCGGAGCAGAGGCAGCCATGGATCGGAGGCGGCCGCGGAACAGGAACGGCAGCCACGGAGACATCCAGCATGGAGGGTCCTCTTCATGCAATCATTGTCGCATACTGAAGATTGAATGCAAGGTATTTTATATTTGGAGAAACTTGCATTTCTATAAGATGAAATTTTCAAATCAGCCAATAGGAAGAGTGCTACTGAAAGCCTATTGGCTGTTCATCCACCTTCGCTCCGGATGAAGAAAGAAG
The DNA here is from genome assembly GCF_027579735.1 of Bombina bombina. Classification (NCBI taxonomy): domain Eukaryota; kingdom Metazoa; phylum Chordata; class Amphibia; order Anura; family Bombinatoridae; genus Bombina; species Bombina bombina. Next base: position 1,132,157,021 of record NC_069499.1, on the reverse strand, counting down.
ATGTCCCAGCGCTGGATTAAAATGGAGCCACAAGGAAGAAGACTTTCACCACCGGACTTCAGGAATGGTGAGTATTTTGGGTGGTTTTTTTTTTAGATTAGGGTTTTTTTTTTTCTTTTAATGGACAGCAAAAGAGCTGATTGCCCATTCAAATGCCCCTTTAGGGGCAATGGGTAGCTTAGTTTTTTCTATAGTTAGATTTTTTGATTTTGGGGGGTTCGGTGGGTGTTTTTACTTTTAGGGGGTAAATTGTACTTTATTTAGGTAAAAGAGCTGATCGCTTTAGGGCAATGCCCTACAAATGGCCCTTTCAAGGGCTATTGATAATTTAGTGATAGATAAGGCTGTGTTTTTATTTTGGGGTGTTTTTTTATTTTTATAGGGGTATTAGATTAGGTTTAAAAAATTATTTTGGATAAATTCATTTATTTTTTTCTGTAATTTTAGTTTTTTTTTGTTTTATATTAGATTTTTTTTATTTATATTTAAACTTAGGTTTTTTTTATGTAATGTTAGGATTTTTTATTTTAATTGTAAATTTGGATTTTTTTTTATTTTTTCAATTTGTAATTAATTTATTAGTAAGGTAGTCTTTTTTATTTTATGTAATTGAGGTTAATTTAGGGGTTATTAGGTTATGGGGCTTAGTGATTAGATTAATTATTTGCATTGTGGGGGATGGCGGTTTACGGGTTAATTAGGTATATTGCATCGTGGGGAGTTGGTGGTTTAAGGGTTAATAGTGTTAATAGGTAGATTGCGTTGTGGGGGTTGGCGGTTTAGGGGTTAATAGTGTAATTACCGTATTTTTCGCTCCTTAAGACGCACTTTTTTCCCCCTCAAAAGGGGAAATGTATGTGCGTCTTATAGAGCGAATGCAGGGCCGGATTGGGCAGCCGGATGCTTAGCCTATTTGCTATAATGCCCTCGGGCCGCTCAGAGTCAGTGCTCCTCAGCTGAGCTCATGTCACGCTCTGCTCTGCCTCCAGCTTAGTAGTCACTTAAACTAGGACTACACTTCCCATAACTCCGTGGGTATACTAGTTATAACGTCAGTGCCCTGGAAGTTCTGGCACGCACATGTGTTGGTGACATGACCTGGAGGTTGGTGTTGAGTGGCTTGGAGCTGCGGTGAATGGTGGCCGCTTGGCTGGTGTTCCAGTCAGGGGGTATGCTAAAAAACCGGGTGAGATATATATATAAATCTTGGGGGCCTTTTGGATAAAAACTCTATGAGTCATGTCTGAAAAAGGAATATAGATTGGTGAGTGTTGAGAAGCTGTTGGACAATATAGACGCAGGTCATGTCTCTGGGGGAAAATAGCTTGTCTGTTATTACACAAGTTTTTTTTTTAGCTTGGCACTGGATATTTGGAAACGGTGTCTATTTTAGGGGTCAAAATCTTGAAGAATGACACTATTTTATAGCATCAATAGCATTTTAGTGCTTAGTTTGTCTTTTATTTATGGCTGTGTTAGTAGCTCAGTTTGTTAAAACGTTTTGAAAGTGCTTATCAAAATATTTAGTATATATATTCTGAATATATTGTGGTACTGATTTAGTGTTTCCTTCCTATGTGTATAAATTTGACAAGAAATACCATCTATATAAATGTTTAAAAAAATGAAAAAACAGGCTTTGGTATTTTTCTTCTGTGTTTTTTTAATATATAATGTAATTAAATGAACCCCAAGTTGGAAAGGATGAGGGTGCCATAAATGTTAGTTTTTACATGAGGCATATCACACACTCTCAAACACACACAAGCTCTCTCTCTCACACACACACACACACACACACACACTAACACACCCTCACACACACATACTCTTATCACACACTCTCAATCACACACAAGCTATCTCTCTCACACACAAGCTCTCTCACACACACTCTAACACACACAAACACTCACACACACACTCACACACATTTTTATCACACACTCTCAATCACACACAAGCTCTCTTCAGAATATTTTTTTTCTTGTTTTCCTCCTCTAAAAACTAGGTGCGTCTTATGGTCAGGTGCGTCTTATGGAGCAAAAAATATGTAGATACTTTGCGATGTGGGGGGATGGCGAATTAGGGGTTAATACATTTAATAGGTACTTTGCGTTGTGGGAGAATGGCAGATTAGGGGTTATTAGTGTTCCAAAAGTAGTATAGCAGCACCACCAATTTAATATAAAAAGATTACTTTATTAAGCCAACATAAAACAGACAACGTTTCGGATTTTCATCCTTAATCATGTCTAATGTGCATACATTTAAAATCAACCTTAAAAAGGCTATAACCATGCCCCCACATACACCTCCACCTGTCTTAACTCTTGCATGTACAAAATCACATCAATGTATCCAGTATAGCTCCCTATTCTGTAAAATTTGTGTTCTATTTCCTCCTCTTCTGGGTATTCTAACATGCTCCAGTACCTGAAACCTGAGCTGATTTATTTGATGTCCAGCAATAATAAAATGATTGGACACAAGGGCCTCCAAATTACCTATTCTGATATTACTCTTGTGCTGGTTGATGCGTTCACGCACCTTGCGAGTAGTCTCGCTAATGTACCCCAGCTCACAAGGACATAATTAAATAAAATTAACTTTCTTTTTTGGACCAAAATCTGCCTTTACCAATGTGTCTTTATGGTTTTTACCCCGTCTGAATGCAGTCATAGGGGGACTTATAAACTCCTTCACATCTGGGTTTGCATGTCAATGCTTTCGCAGAATCTTTTGTATCTGGCTACTCCAAGGGGAATATTCATTGACAAAAATCATTTTGGGGGTACCCTTAACCTTTATTCTGTCTTTAAGAAGGGTGGTCCTAGGAATTTTCAATACATCCTTCATTCCCTGTTCAATTATATCTGCCGGGTATCCCCTCTGTTTGAAGCGTTCACCCATTTCAAAAAGCCTATCTTTAATTAAATTCTCATCAGAGACAATCCGTCTCACACGCATGAATTGGCTTCTGGGTAAACTCTTCACCAGAGCAGGAGGATGTGCACTTTCAAAGTGCAACATATTGTTGCAGTCTGTTTGTTTCTTATAAAGATCTACAGCCAACATACTATCTTTTTTGTACACAGTAGTGTCCAAAAAATCAATTCTTTCTTCACTCATATTTAATTTAAACTTAATATGCTGTGTGGCACACTTTAGATCCCTAACAAAATGCTCCATGGTTCCAATGTCACCAAATCATATGCCAAAAATATAATCTATATAGCGCTACCATGTGGCGCCATATAGATGAAACAACTGATGACTATAAACAAAATATTCTTCAAATGTATTCATGAAAATATTGGCATAGGTTGGGGCGACATTGGAACCCATAGCCGTACCCTGCAATTGCAAATAAAAATGATCTTGGAACAGAAAAAAATTGCATCTAAGGACAATACACAAAAGATCCAAAACAAATGTCCTCTGTCTCTCGCTTATATCCAAATCTATTGACAGCACCCATACCTGCCTCGAGTGTAATAGAGGTGTATAGACTTGTCATGTCAAGGCTAAATAGAATACCCTTGTTATCTAATATCACATTTTGAACTTTATTTACAAAGTCCCCTGTATCTTTAATATACAAGGTGGAGCAAACAAATGGCCAAATATATGGATGCTTTAGAAAGTATAGAGCCCACCTCTGCCACTATAGGATGGCCAGGAGGCCTTTCCATGTCCTTGTGGACTTTGGGGACTGTGTACAGGACAGGTATAGTGTCTTCTGCTTCTAGAATAAACCTGGCTGTCTTGCTATCAATTAATCCAATTCTTTGAGCTCTAACCACACGTTTCAAGCTCCTTTCAGATTTTATACACTGGATTAGATGGTAGCAATTGATATACATTTTTATCAGCTAGCTGTCCCACAATCTCTTGAATATAATACTCTTTTTCTAAAATGACAAGGGCTCCACCCTTGTCCACCTCTTTAAAAATAAGTTTATTATTTTCCTTAAGGCTCTTCAAATTGCCCCTATCCTCCCTATTAAAGTTATTCACTCTATCTGCATGTTTAGAACAATTCCTTTCAACCCTTTTGCATAAATTATCAATGTCATGTTCCACTAGTTGGATAAAGGTACTAACACCTGGGTTCACCTGTTGTGGCGTAAAGTTACTTTTATTATTCAAACCCAGTGCTTTTAATTTAAATCTATCTTGTGAATTTGAAATACAGGTAACATCATCAATATTCACAGCATTTACCCTTGAAAAATGACATTTTAATTTTAGAAATCTGTAAAAACACTGTAAGTCTCTCTGTAATTCAAAAGACTTCAGTCTCTGTTGTACTGGACAAAATGAGAGTCCTTTAGAAAGAGTTCTCTGTTCATCTGGTGCTAGAGGATAAGTACTCAAATTAAGCACTACTGACCGTACTTGCTGCGGGTTGTTACCAGGTAAGCACTCCGGCCTCTTCCCCTCTGGCTTCTCTGGTGGTTCCTGCTTCCTCCACCTCTCCGGTGTCTCCTACCGCCCCGCTGGTGTCGCTGTCTCCTTCCAGGTCGGAGTCCCCCGACCCTGATTCAGATGTTTGGCTCCATGAGCCTGCATAGGCATTCCGCGTGTCATGGCGTCTGGTGCCGGAAGTAGTTCCCTGTGTACTTCCGGTCTGGCAATTCAATCCCTGGTAAACAGTTCCGGATAGGAAATCGTTCTCATCATGGCTCCATTTGCTCTTTTTACGCTCTTGGATTTCATTTCTCAACTCCAGGATCTGTTTGTCAATCGTGTCGATATACTGTTGTAAGGCATCCGGAGATAGATTGGACTGTAGGTCTTTCTTGAGCCCCTCCAACTGAATCTTCTGTTTATCCAGCTCCAATTGGGATGAATAGGGAAATGAATTGGGGGTATGCTTGTATTGAATTGATACCATTCCTTTAGGATTTAAAATTCAATTATGGTAATTATGTTATACTAATGACCCCAAAATATTGGATCTAAGGGATACTTTTTACTATGTTTTTAAACAACATATGTTTTGGCCACTAGATGGCACTATCTTTAGAAACTGATGTGATTTTGTACTGGCAAGGGTTAAGACAGGTGGAGGTGTATGTGAGGGGCGTGTTTATAGCATATTTAAGGTTGATTTTAAATGTATGCACATTAGACATGATTAAGGATGAAAATCCGAAACGTTTGTTTTATGTTGGCTTGATAAAGTAATCTTTTTATATTAAATTGGTGGTGCTGCTATACTACTTTTGGAACAGTTCAATTTTTCCAGACTGTGGTGCAACCCCAGTGGTGGGGGTTACCTTGGTGCTTGTACACATTGGACTTACAGGGGTTAATAGTGTAATAAGGTACATTGCGTTGAGGGGGCTGGCAGTGTATGGGTTAATACTTTAATTAGCTTATTTGCATTGTGGGTGAATGGCAGTTTAGTGGTTAATAACTATTAGTTATACCTGATTACGTTCTACATATTTAACAAAAAAGCTGTCAAAAAGCCGCGCACCAAGTACAGGGCGATGAGCAGCGGACTGTTGATAACTAACAGTCATTGATCTCGCTGTTCTTCGGGTTTTTCACAGCTTTATTTGTATACAGTCACTAAACACCCACACTATACTAAACTGTTTAACCCCTATCCCGCCGCTCCCTGACCCCGCCGCAGCTAAATAAAGTTATTAACCCCTAAACCGCCACTCCCGGAGCCCACCGCCACCTACATTATACTTATTAACCCCTAATCTGACACCCCCTATACCGCAATAGTGAAAAGGAATGGGGCGTATCTTTATGACCTATCAATGTAACATCTGTGTAGGTCCAAACATCCAATGCAAAATTGATCAACTCTTAGCATCACAGCATCACGAGCCACTGTTAGGCACACTATCAATAATATAATAATAGTAACAATCAGTCCCTCTTGGTATCAAGCTTGCACTGACCCGTAGTATCAATAAACAGCAAATGTTTTCTCACCTAATAACCAGTCCAGGCTGGCCCCCAAATCATCACCCAGCGCGGCTGCTTCAGGTGTATCCGCCGGCCTCAGGGACAGTCACAGCTCTCCAAACTTGTAACCGCTCCCAACGCTTGCACAGCGTAGCCGCTTAGCTGGATAACTCACCACTTCAATCAAGCAGCGCTTTCATCCGACTGGTTCCGAAGAAGGGGAGGAAGGTGACGTAGGCAAATAGCGGGTCAGTATGCAAACATCCAATAGGAACCGGCAAAAGAAAGGTGTGTAGCCCAGCTCCAGATAGGATTGTATGAGAATCCACAGTCTCTCAAAAGTGCTCATCAAAGTGCAGGGTAAAGCGAAGTCAATCAGCTCAATAAGGCAACAGGCTGTCCTACCACCTATACCGCCGCCACCTACATAAAGTTATTAACCCCTAATCTGCCACTCCTGGAGCCCACCGCAGCTAAATAAATGTATTAACCCCTAAACCGCCAGCCCCACACATCGCCATAAACTAAATTAACCTATTAATCCCTAAACCTAACAATTAAATATTCACTCATTCCTATCTGATAATAAATTTAAACTTATCTTTAGATTTAAATTAAACTATATTAAACGAATAATTAACCTACCCTACCCTAATTGCAACAGCCAATAGGATTTTTTCAACCTTAATACCAATTGGTTGATAGAATTTTATCAGCCAATTGGAATTTAAGGGACGCCATCTTGGATGACGTCATTTAACGGAACCTTCATTGGTCGGTAGTCGTCGTAAGGAAGAGGATTCTCCGCATCAGATGTCTTGAAGATGGAGCCGCTCTGCGCCAGATGGATGAAGATAGAAGATGCCGTCTGGATGAAGACTTCTGCGTGCTTGGATGAAGACTTTGTCCGCTTCGTTGAGGACTTCTCCCGGCTTCTTGGAGGATGGATGTCGGATCTTCAAAACTGTAAGTAAATCTTCTGGGGTTAGTGTTAGGATTTTTTTAAGGGTTTATTGGGTGGGTTTTAGTTTTAGATTAGGACTTGTGCCTGCAAAAGAGCTAAATGACCTTTTAAGGGCAATGCACATCCAAATGCCCTTTTCAGGGCAATGGGGAGCTTAGGTTTTTTTAGATAGCTTTTTATTTGGGGGTTGGTTGTGTGGGTGGTGGGTTTTACTGTTGGGGGGGTATTTGTATTTTTGTTTACAGGTAAAAGAGCTGATTACTTTGGGGCAATGCCCCACAAAAGGCCCTTTTAAAGGCTATTTGTAGTTTATTGTAGGCTAGGGTTTTTTTATTTTGAGGGGCTTTTTTATATTCATAGGGCCCTTAGATTAGGTGTAATTAGTTTAAAGCTTTGATAATTTATTTTTTATTTTTTGTAACTTAGTGTTTATTTTTTTGTGTAACTTAGTGTTTGTTATTTTTTGTAACTTAGTTACGCCTAGATTAGTTTTGCATTAGAGGCTGTGCGGTGCAGTTTATGCTCACCGCTCACTTACAGACAGCGCTGGTATTACGGGTTTTTACAAATCCGGCGTTAACCGCAAAAAAAGTGAGTGAAGAGCAAAATTCAGCTCCACATCTCACCTCAATACCAGCGCTGCTTACGTTAGCGGTAAACTGGTAAAATTTGCTTGTGCACGATTTCCCCATAGGAATCAATGGGGGAGAGCCGGCTGAAAAAAAGTCTAACACCTGCAAAAAAGCAGCGTAAAGCTCCTAACACAGCCCTATTGATTCCTAGGGGAAATACATTTATGTCTACACCTAACCCCCTAACATGAACCCCGAGTCTAAACACCCCTAATCTGCAGCCCCATACATCGCTTACACCTACATTATATTATTAACCCCTAATCTGCCGCTCTGGACACCGCCGCAACCTACATTATACTTATGAACCCCTAATCTGCTGTCCCCAACATCACCGACACCTACATTATATTTATTAACCCCTAATCTGCCGCCCCCAATGTCACTGCAACCTAACTACACTTATTAACCCCTAATCTGCTGCCCCCAACGTCGCCACCACTATAATAAACATATTAACCTCTAAACCTAAGTTTAACCCTAACCCCCCTAACTTAAATATAATTTAAATAAATCTAAATAAAATTACTATCATTAACTAAATAATTCCTATTTAAAACTAAATACTTACCTATAAAATAAACCCTAAGCTAGCTACAATATAACTAATAGTTACATTGTAGCTATCTTAGGGTTTATTTTTATTTTACAGGCAACTTTGTATTTATTTTAACTAGGTAGAATAGTTACTAAATAGTTATTAACTATTTAATAACTACCTAGTTAAAATAAAGACACATTTACCTGTAAAATAAAACCTAACCTAAGTTACAATTACACCTAACATTACACTACAATTGAATTAATTACCTAAATGAAATACAATTAATTACAATTAAATAAAATTATATAAAGTACAAAAAAAACAACACTAAATTACAGAAAATAAATTACACCTAATCTAATCCCCCTAACAAAATAAAAAAGCCCCCCCAAAATAAAAAAAGCCCTACCCTACACTGAATTACAAATAGCCCTTAAAAGGGCCTTTTGCGGGGCATTGCCCCAAAGTAATCAGCTCTTTTACCTGAAAAAAAATGACAATCCCTCCCCAATATTAAAGCCCACCACCCACACAACCAACCCTACTCTAAAACCCACCCAATCTCCCCTTAAAAAAAACCTAACACTAACCCCTTGAAGATCACCTTACCGGGAGATGTCTTCACCCAACCGGGCAGAAGTGGTCCTCCAGACGGGCAGAAATCTTCATCCAACCAGGCAGAAGTGGTCTTCCAGACGGGCAGAAGTCTTCATCCAGACGGCATCTTCTATCTTCATCTATCCGGGGCCGAGCGGGTCCATCTTCAAGACATCCAACGCGGAGCATCCTCTTCTTTCCACGGCCGACGACTGAATGTGGTTCCTTTAAATAACGTCACACAAGATGTTGTCCCTTGATTTCCGATTGGCTGATAGAATTCTATCAGCCAATAGGATTTAGGATAGAAAAATTCCTATTGGCTGATGCAATCAGCCAATAGGATTGAACTGGCATTCTATTGGCTGATTGGAACAGCAAATCAAATGCCAGCTCAATCCTATTGGCTGATTGGATCAGCCAATAGGATTGAACTTCAATCCTATTGGCTGATTGCATCAGCCAATAGGATTTTTTTACCTTAATTCCGATTGTCTGATAGAATTCTATCAGCCAATCGGAATTGAAGGGATGCCATCTTGGATGACGTCATTTAAAGGAACCTTCATTCAGTCATCGACCGTGGAAAGAAGAGGATGCTCCGCGTCGGATGTCTTGAAGATGGAGCCGCTCTGCACCGGATGGATGAAGATAGAAGATGCCATCTGGATGAAGACTTCTGCCCGTCTGGAGGACCACTTCTGCCCGGTTGGATGAAGACGTCTCCCGGTAAGGGGGTTAGTGTTATTTTTTTTTAATGGGGTATTGGGTGGGTTTTAGAGTAGGGTTGGTTGTGTGGGTGGTGGGTTTTAATGTTGGGGGGAGAATTGTAATTTTTTTCAGGTAAAAGAGCTGATTACTTTGGGGCAATATCCCGCAAAATGCCCTTTTAAGGGCTATTTGTAATTTAGTGTAGGGTAGGGCTTTTTTATTTTGGGGGGCTTTTTTATTTTGTTAGGGGGATTAGATTAGGTGTAATTAGTTTAAAAATCTTGTAATTTCTTTATTATTTTCTGTAATTTGGTGTTTTGTTTTTTTGTACTTACAATAATTTTTTTTAATTGTATTTAATTTAGGTAATTCATTTAATTGTAGTTTAGTGTTAGGTGTAATTGTAACTTAGGTTAGGTTTTATTTTACAGGTAAATTTGTCTATATTTTAACTAGGCAGTTATTAAATAGTTAAAATAAATACAAAGTTGCCTGTAAAATAAAAATAAACCCTAAGCTAGCTACAATGTTAATAACTTTATGTAGGTGGCGGCAGTATAGGGGGTGGCAGATTAGTGGTTAATAAGTATAATGTAGGTGGCTGCGGTTTCGGGGGCAAGAGATTAGGGTTTAATAAGTATAATGTAGGTGGCGTTAATATAGGGGGTGGCAGATTAGGGGTGTTTAGACTCGGGGTACATGTTAGGGTGTTAGGTGTAAACGTAACTTTTATTCTCCCATAGGAATCAATGGGATATTGGGCAGCAGTGAACATAAGCTTTTGCTGCTTTCAGACTCCCATTGATTCCTATGGCATCCACCACCTCCAGGGCGGCGGATTTAAAACCAGGTACGTTGGGCCAGAATAGTGGCGAGCGTACCTGGTAATTATTTGATAAGTAGCAAAAGTAGTCAGATAGTGCCGAATTTGCATTCGGAACATCTGTAGTGACGTAAGCATCGATCTGTGTCAGACTGAGACCGGCGGATCGTATGTTAAGTCACAAAATTCTACATTTGCCAGTCTGTAGCCTTTGATAAATAAGGGGAATCAGGCTTGCCACAATTACACTGCGGAATTCCAGCATATTTGCGGTTGATGGCTTGATAAATAGGCCCCAAAAAGTCTACACACCCCTGTTAAAATGGCAGGTTTCTGTGATGTAAAAAAATGAGACAAAGAAATAATTTCAGAACATTTTCCACCTTTAATGTTACCTATAAACTATGCAACTCAATTGAAAAACAAACTGAAATCTTTTAGGTGAAGGGCAGTAAAAACAAAAAAATAAAATAATATGGTTGCATAAGTGTGCACACCCTTAAACTAATACTTTGTTGAAGCAACTTTTGATTTTATTACAGCACTCAGTCTTTTGGGGTATGAGTCTATCAGCATGACACATCTTGACTTGGCAAGATTTGCCCACTCTTCTTTGCAAAAACACTCCAAATCTGTCAGATTGTGAGGGCATCGCCTGTGCACAGCCCTCTTCAGATCACCCCACAGATTTTCGATTGGATTCATGTCTGGACTCTGGCTGGGCCTTTCCAAAACTTTAATATTCTTCTGGTGAAACCAATCCTTTGTTGATTTGGATGTATGCTTTGGGTCATTGTCATGCTGAAAGATGAAGTTCAGCATGAAGACTCATCAGAAACACGAGCCCACAAGCTCCATACGGAGCTTGATAAATGGGCCTCTTAGAAACAAGGTAATCACAGAGGTATAAAAGTATATAACTGTGTTGGTTATGCAAAACTAGGGAATGGGTAATAAAGGGATTATCTATCTTTTTAAAAATACAAATTCTGGAATAGACAAGAGATCTAAGAGTACTTAGTGTTAAAAAACAATTAATTTAATATTTAATATCAAGTAGCAAATCCACACTTACAATAAAACACCTCACTTAAAACTGAGGAACACTTATAGCACACATAAATATAAAAGCAAAGCACTTGGTGACTGTCACCTGCACACTTCAAAATTACAAAGCTGTTAGGGCTGAATAGTCAGACTGTGCTGGTTTTGTAGGAGTGCTCTTCTTTCCACAACCCTGAATGGCAATGAGAACAGGAACAGTCTCTTGCAATAAAATGTGCCCAAAGCCTGTACCAGATAAACAGTCAACACGGTCTATATAATGTGGCTATTAGGGCAGCAAACACAAACACGCTGTGATAGGTGGGCGTGGCCTAAAGCAGTTCACGGGTCCAATCCCACTTTGTCAGAGGCATACCCACCTATCTGAACCCATCCTGTTAAATACTCTGTTTAGGGACACACCCACCTACCGCAACATTCTTATTTACAATACCTAAACTTCTATTTACACATTAATCATCCCTATATGCTATTGTAAGTAATAAGTATATGTGTTTCCATATCTCAGCTTATTGTGACAATATTTCAATCAACTATTGTTTGTTAACTACGAGGAGACCCACCCCCTTCTCAAACCTCACTACATAGCAGATACGCTATGTTTCATATAACCCTCTTCTAGATTGCATATGTGTTCTCCTACTCAAGTCTTAAAATTTCTCTTTGACATCCCAATGTATTTCAGGGAACATTCACACTCTAATTGGTACATTACAAATTGTGATCTACAGTTAATAAATCCTTTAATTGGAAATGTTTTCCCATCAGATTGAGCTTTTACCTGTCTATTATCTTTATCCTTAAATTTATAACACAGGCAGTTTTTCTCCCATAGCCTAAGAAACCTTCCACTATATGTTTCTTCACACCGTTTCCCCTTTTTCTATCTAATACTGTTGGTGATATATTTTTAATTGCCCTATTCTTCCTGAAAGTGACCACTGGTTGTTTCTCAATGACTCCTTCTAGGAGGGGATCTTTCAACAAAATTGGCCATGCTTTCTTAATAGCTTTATTAATATGTCCTGCAGATCTGTTATAGGTTGTTATGAGACCCATACTCCCCCTATTCTTATTCCTTCGCATATTGTTCCCTTTTATTAGTTTTTCCCTATCTGCATTTTTTGCTCTTCTGTCTGCATCATCTATCAGCTCTTTAGAATACCCCTTGCATAGGAATCTTTTTCTCAGAACCTCTGCTGCCTCCTCATAATCCTCCATTTTAGAACAATTGTGCTTCACTCTTAGAAACTGCCCAAAAGGTTTTTCCATTTCTCATAGTGTTCACCTTTTGAGTGCAGTAACCCATTTGCGTCAGTCTATTTTCGGAACAACTTTGTAATAGGGTCAGATCTAAGAAATTGACACTATTTGGATCCTTAAAGTGCATCAATTTTTAAATGACATGTATTACAATTCCCATATTCCACAAATGCGTCAATCTCCTCGATACCACCCTTCCAAATAAGGACCACATCATAAATGAATCAGTACCATTTGACAATGTGGTCCCTATGCGGGTTATTATTGAATATAAAACAATCCTCCCACCAACCCATATATAGGTTGGCGAAGGTGGGGGAAAATTTAGTCACCATCGCCGTACCTGTTTTCTGTAAATAGTAGTGATTTTCAAACAAAATAAGGTTTTTCTCCAGAGTAAACAATTTCCCTTTTTTAACAAATTCCCTTTGCTTATACTCTATTTGGTCGTATTTTTGAAACATATATTCTATTGCTGCGATACCCAACCCATGAGGAATGGATGTATACAGGACTGTAACATCCAATGTCACCCATATGTACTTTTCTTTCCACTGTTGGACTGTCAAAAGATCAAGAATATGTGGCATAATGCTAACATAGGATTCCAAATTGGGAACCATCAGTTTCAGAACTGTGTCCACATATTCTGAAAGTTTCATAGCTAGAGAGTCTATCCCTGACACTATAGGTCGTCCGGGAGGGTCAATCAAGCTTTTGTGCACTTTTGGTAGGTGGCAAAATGTTGCAGTCTTAGGATGTAACACTTCTAAATAGCTACTTTCCATTTGGTCAAGAACTCGTTCTGTCCCCCACTAATCTTTCAGTTGGGTTCATATCCAGTTTGACATATGTCTCATCACCCCCAGGATACGTATAGCTTCATTTAAGTAATCCTCCTTTTTTGGATAACAATACCACTCCCTTTGTCACATGCCCGAATGACCAGATCTTTACTCTTCTTTAAATTATTCAACACCTCTCTTTCTTTCTTAGTTAAATTGTCCCTCCTGTATCTCTTATCCTCAGTTTTACAAATCTCATCCAATTCCTTGCATAGCGTCGCCCCAAATACTGTGATGAAATTTCCTTGAGATTGCAGTGAGTAGAAACTTGATTTTGGTTTCAAACCAGTATGCACTACTTCCAGACTTTCTTGTTCATTATACAGAGTGCTCACATAGCCCTCAGTGATCTCTCTCACAATACCTTTTGACTCTATATCGTTTATTCCATTTGTAAATCATTAACTGTCTGGAGACACTACATATCATCTATATCTAGTATACCCTTTGGTCTTATCTTTTTCCTACCTTTTTCTCTGTTTGTTTTTTTCAAAATGTCTAGCTATAGTCAATTTTCTAATCAATCTTTGGGTGTCTATATATAATTCAAAGTTGTTTGGTCTGGCCGATGGTGAGAATATATATACTGTAGGTATACATATATACAGATATACTGTGTATATATAACAACAAATGATTTTTCATGTTTTAGCTACTTGACTGCAAAGGGCTCCAATGCACTTACTTTAAATACATATATACACTATATATTTATAAAAACATATGTATATACTGTACATATACATACATACATATACATATTTAGACATATGTATGTATCTCTATGTTAAAGCACTTTGCATGCCTTTATTTCTTCTAACATCTGAGACCTCATATCTTTGAGCCCTTATAACTTTTTTATGTAATTTAATTTTTTTTTTATTAGATAGTGTTATTATAAGTGCAATTGTACTTTAAAATGTTGATGTGTTTTGTGCAACTTTTTTTGCAGAGTGTGACAGTTAACCAGAGCTCTGAAATCACAATATCCCAAAGAGTATTAAATTCAATTGCGCTAAAGCGAACGTGTTTACTTTCAACTTGTAATATGCATGCTACTTCCAACATTCACAAAGATAAACCCCTTATTGTCTGTGAGCAACTGTTAGCGAGCCGCTCGTAATCTAGCCGTTAGTGGTATAGAAATCTTATCCTTCTTGCAACCTATCCTGTTCTTCTGAATGATGTAGGTTCCATAAGTACTCAATCCTGCATTGAAAGGTGAATCACTCTCTCAAAATAGTCCTTGGTTTGATGAAACAAGACAAATCTTTAAAGGGACACTCAAGTCAAAATACAGTTTTATAATTCAGAAAGAGCATGCAGCTTTAAGACACTTTCCAATTTACTTCTATTATCACATTTTGCATAGTCTTTTTATATTCACACTTTCTAGGGAACAAGATCCTGCTGAGCATGTGCACAAGCGCACAGGGTATACTAGTCTGTGATTGGCTGGTGTCTGTCATATGATACAGGGGGGCGGCAAAAGGAAGAAAAAATGAATTTATCAGAATAGGTGTGAAATCATTGTCTTTTTATTATGCACTTGTTAATTATGCAATTCTACTGCATTTAGTGGTCCTTTAACTCCTTACTACTATGAATAGCCTAGATTATGACCTGATACAAATAAAAAAAAATTACACCAGCTGCAATATTCTAAATTCTCAAGTCTCTAATCACAGTAAACCCTGACTCAAACCTCCTTCCATCACAAAAATCTTTAATCCCAGCTACAGTTCCCCAGTCTCACTAATGGCCTGATGATCAAAAGCTCATGGAGAAAAACCACACGAAATCTATGGTGGAGTTTTTGTTTAGGCATTAAATTGTACTGTGGAATCCTGCATAGCTAGATACAATCTCTCAAGCTAAACTTTGCCTTAAAAAAACTGTTTGAGGAACCTTGTAGTACTGACAAGACCTCACTAGAGTGGAGAGCTTTAGATCTTTGGGTCCTGCTATTGGGTTCATTAGTCTACCCTACACTTAAGATTTCCCCCTGCACAACCTACCATTGCAACCCTTAAAACCTAAGAACAACTACAGAGTGCTCTATCCCAACTCTCCTAGTACCTAACCCCAATAGCTATAATTCCAAGAATCTCCTAAAGTTCTGTGCCTACATTAATCTTAATTTCAAGATGGTTAGTGTTCAGTCTCTTCTAGCTGCAGCAACAGGGTCCTTCAGATTCCTCTTCTCTGTCATTGGTGCAGAACTAGTCCTGTATTCTGTATATATAGATCCTTTTTTGTTTTTACAATAAGCCAGATTGGCTAAGAAGTTAATCAGGATTGAAGTAAGATGTTTTATCTTAGCCCTCATATAATTTCTCTAACTTCTGTTTAATGTTTATCTACTGTTCACACACCTGAGCCCTCAAACTTTCCGAACAAACCCATGTATACCCCATTGTATGCTCCCTGACATGAAACCCAAATACCTGATCATAACTTGTAATTCAAATCTTGCAACAATTTTTTTTTAGCCACACCACAATGCCCCCAATACCTTTACTCCAATGTTAATACTCTGCTGCTTTTACAGTGTAAAATGGATGGGGTATCCACACTCTTCTTCCTCAAATTTACAAATTGTATCATCTTTCCCTTTCTCTCTTTGTTTAAATGATGACAACATCCAACAAGGGAAGCAACACTTCCAAAATGATTTCTATATTTTATTGCATTATTCAATTACCAAAAAGTCTAAGGATCAAAACATTTTTTTTCCTTTGTATTTTGAGTATACTATGCAATAAAATATAGAAATATTTTGCAAATGCTACTATCTTTGCAGGACTTTGAACATTTTGATTCCAATGTAGGGACCTGCAGCATGGACTCCAGTTGTACACACTACATAACATAGTAACATAGTAGATAAGGTTGAAAAAAAGACTGAAGTCCATCGAGTTCAACCTATACAAATCTAAAATACTTACAAAAAGCTCCAGTTAAGCTTAAATAACCCCATTAAAATGTGACCCATTTAATACTAGCAATCATATCCATGAATTTTGTTAGTATACAGAAACTTATCCAGACTATTTTTAAATGTATCTATGGTATTGGCATTCACTACCTCCTTTGGTAATGAGTTCCACAATTTTATTGCTCTCACAGTGAAAAAACGTTTCCGTTGCAGGAGATTAAATCTCCTTTCCTCCAACCTTAAATTATGACCTCTTGTCAGAAACAATTTTCTTGGAATAAACAGAGCTTCTGCCATCTCTGTATATGGGCCTTGAATATATTTATATAAAGTAATCATGTCACCTCTCAAGCGCCTTTTTTCTAAAGAAAACAGACCCAGTTTGGCTAGCCTCTCCTCATAGGTTAATTTCTCCAATCCCCTTATTAGCTTTGTGGCCCTTCTCTGAACTTTTTCTAGTTCTGCAATATCTTTTTTAGCAATTGGTCCCCAGAACTGCACTCCAAACTCAAGGTGAGGTCTTACCAGGGCTTTATATAATGACAGAATTATGCTTTCCTCCCTTGAATCAATACCTCTTTTAATACATGCTAGTATCTTATTAGCCTTTGAAGCCACTGCCCTGCATTGTGCACCCATCTTTAGCTTGTTATCTATTACTACTCCCAAATCCCTTTCCTCCTGTGTTTGGCTAAGTCTTGTCCCATTTAAAAAATACGTAGCCTGCTTATTTTTACTTCCAAAATGTAGAACCTTGCATTTTTCCGTATTAAATCTCATTTTCCATTCACTTGCCCATAGTTCTAATTTTAGCAAATCCCTTTGTAAAGACAGTTCGTCCTGCTCTGACCTTATGACCTTACTTAACTTAGTATCATCTGCAAAAATAGAGATGTCGCTATTTAATCCTTGCTCCAAGTCATTTATAAAAATATTAAAAAGAACAGGGCCCAGTACTGATCCCTGGGGGACGCCACTGATTACCTTTGTCCAATCTGAGTATGATCCATTTACTACTACTCGTTGCTCCCTATCTTTTATCCAGTTATTTATCCATGAGCTAACATTTTCAGCTATTCCCAGTCCCTTAATTTTGTGCATTAATCTCTCATGTGGCACTGTATCAAATGCCTTTGCAAAATCTAAGTATATCACATCCACTGATTCCCCTTTATCTATATTTTGACTTACTTCCTCGTAGAATCTAATCAGATTAGTTTGACATGATCTATTTCTCCTAAAGCCATGCTGATTAGAACTCATAATCTTGTTTACACGAATATGTTCATCAATATAATCCCTTATAATCCCTTCAAATATCTTCCCCACTATTGATGTCAGACTAACTGGTCTATAGCTTCCTGGATCATCCCTGCTTCCCTTTTTGAAGAGTGGCACCACATCAGCTTTACGCCAATCCTGGGGTACCATGCCTGAGGATAATGAGTCTTGAAAAATTAAGAGTAAAGGTTTGTCTATAACAGTGCTAAGTTCCCTCAACACCCTTGGGTGTATTCCATCTGGGCCTGGAGTTTTATTTACCTTAATATTTTCCAGTTTTTTCCTGATATCCTCTAAACAAAACCCAGTTAGTGGTATGGACTGGCATGTTCTATTATGTTCAAAAGTATCATTCAATGGTTCTTCTCTTGTGTATACTGAAGAAAAAAACTGGTTTAGTACCTCAGCCTTCTCCCTGTCATTATTTATCATGCTACCCTCCACACATTTTAATGTACCTATATTATCCTTCTTAGATTTTTTGCTATTTATGTACTTAAAGAACCTTTTAGGGTTAGACTTAGAATGTCCATGAATAAGGCGAATATCTGCTGAAACGCGTAGGACGATTCCTTTATCTGTTCCAGGTTGTTGGGACATTCTGTATGTTTTACCCTTTTTTTTATATGTTTTTGTGCACGGTTTTCCAAATAAATCTTTGATTGATTATACGCCTGGGAGGTTTGCTGGATTTCTTCTTTTTTGATGTTGTTGCCGTCTAAACAACCAGCTTAAACCTCGGCGTTCTCCAGGACAAAGGCTTGCAGTACCCGGCTTACTGACCGGCTGATGACGTCATCGTAAGACGCCGGTGTGTGTCAACAGGCATTCACAGAGGCGGAGGCTCTCACGGAGTTCGGGACTTACCTGATAAAAAGATACAGCAACGGCAGTCTAAGGTGCTTCGTACCGGCCCGGGGACCCACAGAGTGGTGAACGATCCGGAGGCTGAATAGGCTGCTTGGTATCCGCTTGAATTTACTTACGTTGGTGAGTCTTCACAATACCGCTTTAAATACTCTAAGGATTGATGCTGCTGGTTATGTACACTATAAAAGTCTGGAGCTGTCTAAAGGGGGATTTCTTGTGATTTTTTTAGACTTAGAATCCTTAGCAATTAATTTTTCATTTTCAATTTTGGCTAATTTGATTGCTTTTTTTGCATGCTTTGTTACATTCCTTATAAATATTGTATGCTGAGTCTGTACTAGTGCTAAACTGGTGCTAAACACTCTCTGGATCGAGACTTCCGGTGGGCAGAGCTAGCGGCTGGCAGCAGGAGTGAAGAGCTCCGTGAATCTGCCTAACCTAAATGACATTTACTGCTGCCGGCCGGCTTATCCCACGGTATTGCCTTGCTGGGTAGCCCCCTAAGATACCCCAGCTGGCCGAAGTAGCATCGTGTAGGGCAGAAAGATCGCCCTTGCCCTGGAAGGCTAAGTTAATTAACCCACGTGGCGCGCACACAAGCGCAGGTCGGCGCCATCTTGCCGGAGCCCTCCCCGACTCCTCTGTGTTATAGCTCAGTCGGAGCCCTTAGAAGGACATCGGCCTTCAGAACTGCTGCCGGGAGGAGTGGATGAGAAGTGGGGACGTCGCAGCAGATTGGATTGACGCTTGGCACCGCTGCACCCCAGGTTGTGTCATTCCGGAGCCCGGATAAAAGGTACCCCAAGGGACACTTCCCCCCACACTCATGAGAGACTTTTAACCACTTTGGTCACGCATAAGGAGTGATATAATACAGACACAAGTACACCCATTTTTTCACTTCAACTAGCTCCAGCTTATTACCAATAATTCAAGCCATCACATCTTCATTTTGGGACTCAAACCGCTAGCAGTTGTACTCTCCCCAGGGCTACATCAGCTATCACTTTCTCCTGGTGCCCCTGTGACTGCTGGGGGTGATTTACATTAACAAGTGCATATTCAGTGTCTGGACTCTATGTAAGTGCACTAACCTATGCTACAGCTATATTTCAAACTATCTGAGTATTTCAAATCTTGCAGCTGTTGTAGTGCAAGCTTTCAAGATCATAATTGGGATTCTTTGGCTGTGAGTGTGAGATCTGCTAGAGGGTGAGGAAGCAATACAATTTTCTCTTTTTTAAGTGCATATTCAGTGTCTGAACCCTAAGCAGCGCAATAACCTGTGCTCCAACTATATCCCATACTATCCGAGCACTTCAAATTTTGCAGCTGGTATAGCTCAATTTTTTTCAGGATCATAATTGGGATCCCTTAGCTACGAGTGAGAAATCTGTTTGAAGGAGAGGGAAGCAACACAATCTACATAGCTGGTATAGCTAAATTTTTGTCATTTCACTTCTCCAGCCTGGGATGTGATATCTGCAATCATCTTATTTGTGTTTACTTTTTCTTCTATACTCCATTCCCCCTCCATCTCTTCCACTCATTTGCAGCAGTACACAGCTCAACAACGCCACCTGGTGGATTCTTCACAATATTACAATATTTTCAGACTTTTCTGCATTTTGTTCTATGAAAGTAGACGAGTATTTCCACAGGCTGCCCTTGCCTTTAAGTAGCACCATGAGCCACCGATCAAAAAACCTGGAAAAAAGACAAAAGACTCTATCAGAAACACAGGCCAACCCTCCATTTGCAGATACTGAAGGCAACTCCTCAGGAGACCATTCCTCACTCCTGCAGGACCTTAAGGCATTTTTTTTTACCAAAAATGGATAGCTTGCAGACGGGTGTTGACACCTTGACCAGCGAAGTGAGGCTTTTCTCTGCACGCATGTCAGCTGCGGAACAAAGAATCTCGGGGGTCGAAGACAGACAGCATGAATCAGACATCTCTCTAAAACGCCTACTGAAACAAAATCAGCAACTAATGGATAAAGTGGAGGACTTGGAAAATCGTAGCAGACGAAATAACCTCCGAATCATAGGAGTCCCTGAATCCATTAAAGATAAGGATCTGCTAGAATTTGCTGCTATGACCCTTCCAAAAATCTTAGGCCTGCCTCAGGACTGTCTGCCTCTAGACATAGAAAGATCACATCGCATAGGCCCCAACAGGCATTTGGAAAATTCCAGAGAGAGGCCACGACAGGTGATTTTTAAATGCTTGAATTTCCAGGATAAGCTGGCGATCCTACGAGCCTACAGAGCGACCAAGGAAGTTATCTTTGAGGACCACCGCATCTTGCTTTTTCAGGACTTTTCAGTCGAGGTTACCAAGAGATGCAAAGACTTTGCTTCCATTTGCTCCACTCTGCATGACCAGGGGCGTAAATTTGCGCTCATGTTTCCAGCCACTCTAAAAATCCAGAGCATGTCAGGCCCCAAAACCTTCCATTCGCCTGCGGCAGCACAGGCATACCTGGCATTGGAACGGAAACAAGACAATGGATGAAGAGACTCTAATAAGTATCAATGTTCACAGTTTCTTTAATTGCACATCATGTTTCTTATAATGTGTATCTTGCTCTTGCGGGGTCTGTGGTTCTGCTTGTATTCTCCAGTTTCGTGTGAGACCGGATACACGACCCCGCAAATGACAATTTGCTATTTCTGTTGTTGCACTGTTTATGCAGGTTTGTGTTCTTTTGCACATAGAATTATTATGGTTGGGAACCAATATTTAGTGTACTTTAATCCTGTTTTCTGTATGGGTTCTATCAAGATAATTCTTAGTTATTGCTGGTTTCTCCTATGCCTCCTTAAGTGCTTTAACCCTGCCTCGCCCCTTGTAGACCTTTGTGGGGACCTTATGTTCGCCACATGCCTTCTGACACTAGTGCCCGTTGATGTCGCAGTACTGTTTTGGGCCTGCCATATCGATACCAAGCACAAATTCCTTCAATACTCGCCGCCACCTCCGCCACCGCCCCTACCTCATTGTCTACAATCTATTCCCTGGCACATATTGTGTGCACAAAACATTGGTATGATTATTCTCTCTAAAGCTTTACTATATACCTTAAGGTTTCATATGGCTTTGTCACCCTATTCCCACCTTCCCATGGGCCGGCTCCTAGAGCTGAGATGTCATAATATCTGCTGTTGTTATGTGTTCTTACTACTCCTCTGGTTTCCTTATAAACAGATTATCTCTAGGACAGGAAGCCTAGACATGGGCGCAGCCGTGATTATGTACCTCTACCTCATATGTATCATTAACGCAATCATGTTTTCTCATTTCTTAGAGATTTCCTGGTTTACTATAGACAATGTTATGTATAATCTTACTGAAATTTCATTACAATTACTCATGTTATGTACCAAACATTTTGATCTGTTAATTCACATGGTTGCCTCATTTGATAATATCTTGCATCTCAAAAAGTGCCTGCTTATAACTATGTTTTCTTTTTGGATCCGTCCTCAGATCATTTCTGGAGCGCTTGTGGTCTCTCCCCCCATGGGCACGAATTCAGAGAACATTGCCCCTGTTCCTTTCTTGCTGGTGAGTCAATCTCTTGGGTTCCAACTTTTTGGATCTCCATTTAAATTCCACACACATGGTTTTCATCTCACGTGGAGGGCCTTTGACCTCATATGTCCCAGACTAGTCGTCCAAGAGCAAAGACACACACCGCGCAGCTCACTTTTTGTACTAGCCCACTTTTACCTTATACTAATACCATATGGCCATAAACCTTAGGCTAACTTCCTGGAATGTTGGGGGCATTACGTCCCCCGCAAAGAGGAGTATGATCCTACAACAGCTTAAAAAACTCCATACTGATATATCTCTGCTCCAGGAGACCAAATTGACTTCTGAAGAACATGAAAAACTGAAAGTTAGATGGGTAGGTCATATCCTGTATTCCCCTACTGAAAGTAGGAAAAGAGGGGTGGCCATCCTGGTAAGAAAGGGACTCCAGGTATCTTTTTCACAAGTAGAGATAGATAAGGACGGTAGATATATAATTGCAATTCTAAAAGCAGGGAATCTGGAATATACTATATGTAATGTTTACGGTCCTAATGAATTCTGCCCTTTCTTTTGGTCCTCTCTAATAGCTAAATTGGCCACTCACGCTGCTCCTATCATTTTGGGGGGGATTACAACTTGGTCCAGGCCCTCCCTTTGGACAGGTTTAGGGACCCGGCATCAGCTAGCTCCTCAGGTTTCTCACACTCAAGATATAAGAGGGAGGTCTCATTGATAAATAACTTAAAGACTACTTTAAATCTTGTAGATGTATGGAGAATACTAAACCCATTGGAGAGAGATTATACTTGTCTGTCTAAGACACACAACACCCTTTCACGAATAGATTATTTTCTCACCTCCTCTGTTATCACACCTCAAATCCAGCATCCGACCATAGAACACATAACGATTTCAGACCATGCCCCAATTCATTTCTTACTTCAGCCAACACCCATGAGACCCCCAAGTAGATCCTGGAGATTCCCTTCTTATCTATATCACGACATGAATTTTCGTCAACATCTGAAAAGTGCGTGGGTAAATTATGCCTCAGATAACGACCAGCACAAAGAGGACCCCAACTTGTTTTGGCACGCCTCCAAGCCTGTTATGAGGGGCTCTATCACCTCCTTCGCTGCACATCACAATAAAAGTATTAAAAAAATTGATGAGACATTTTTAGCAAACCTTACTGAGGCATATAATGAGTACCTCTCTAACCCCACTCCTGGATCTAGGAAACTATATTATGAGCTTAAGATGGCTAGAGACACATACTTAGCTCAGCAGAATATCAATTTTGATATACACAGACAGGGACGGTACTTTCGGCATGGCAACAAGTCGGGTAAGTTGCTAGCAAATTTAGTCAAACTCTATACGCCTAAATCACACATACTGGCCATAAAATCTAAATCACATCTAACTTCAAACAACAAAGAAATCATGTCAGAATTTATTAAATATTACTCCTCTTTATATACCAGCCAAGAGATTAGCTTAGAGGCTAAGCAAAGCTTCTGGGATGCTACACATATCCCGGCTCTCTCAGAAGAGCATAACTCACTACTTAGCGCCAGCATTCTACCCCAGGAAGTAGTTAAAGCTGTAAATAGAGCCAAACTCGGAAAAGCGGCAGGCCCTGATGGGCTACCTGTAGAGTACTATAGACTTCTTGTGAATGAGATGGCCCCAACTCTTGCCTCCCTATATACCGCATACTTGGAGGGTTCCTCTCAAATAGATGCCAGATTCACAGAGGCAAACATCTGTCTCATCCCTAAGCCTGATAAAGATCCCACAGATACCTCCTCATATCGCCCAATTTCGCTGTTAAACAGCGATTATAAACTACTGACCAAAATTTTAGCTGACCGGTTGGCCCAGATTCTTCCCTCAATCATACACACAGATCAGACCGGGTTTGTAAAAGGGAGATCATCAGTGATCAATATCAGGAAAACATTGGCAATTACCTCCTATTATTGGTATAACACCCATTCCTCTAATCCTGTAGATCTACAAGACGCCTGTCTCCTCGCCCTTGACGCGGAGAAGGCGTTCGATAGGATTGAATGGGATCATTTGCATACGTCACTAGAAAAATTCGGCATTTCAGGCAACTTTACAGCTTTTCTCCAACGGCTGTATACAGCCCCTAAGGCATCTTTGATAGTTAATGGGGAGCTTTCCCCCTCATTTGTATTGCAGAGGGGTACCAGACAGGGATGCCCGTTGTCCCCTTTGCTCTTTGACCTAGCCATAGAACCCCTTGCATGTCACATCCGACAAAAATGTGCGGGATTAGATGTTTTAGACCATAAGCAACATCTGTCGCTGTATGCAGATGACTTGTTGTTATTTATAGGCAATCCTGCTACCAACTTGAATCCCCTCTTAGAGGTAATTAAGACTTTTGGAACTTTCACAGGTTACAAAATTAATGTCAACAAATCTGAAGTCACGTGGCTGCAAAATAAGCAAAACACCACTTTGACAAACACCACTCTTAAAATGACAGATGGCTCATTTAAGTATTTAGGCATTCATATACATGTGAATCCCAATAAATTATACCAGTTAAATCTGTCAAATACTATAAGCAACATAAAACTTTTACTCTCGGGTTGGTGTAGTTTACCCCTATCTCTTATGGGCCGAATTCACTTGTTTAAAATGGTGGCGTTGCCCAAACTCTTATATCCTCTGCAGATGTTACCTCTCCTTCTTACCAAACAAGACACCAAGTCAATACAATCCGCTCTGGGGCAGTTTATCTGGAGGGGCAAGAAACATAGGATAGGACAAAATTACTTAGCGATGCCCCTGGAAAGAGGAGGTCTTCGTCTCCCGAACATTTTATGGTATAACTGGGCCACTCTGACTAAACTCATACTAGATTGGCTTGTAGATGACAATCGATTCACTGTCCCTGCCTTAGAAAATATTTTGGTTAAACCAATAAGCTTGGCCTTCCTGCCCCATGCAAGCTTCACTTCACTACCCTCACACATACAGTCTCACGTATTATATAGGGACCCGCTTAGGGCTTGGGCCAAGTTGTGCAGGTTGTGGGGGGTAGACAATTCAGTGAGTAAGCTCTTGCCGATTCAGGGTAACCTAAATTTTCTCCCTGGATACACCACAAAAGCATTTCAGGAGTGGCGTGATCAAAAGCTCACAAAGATTAAACAGCTTATCAATCCTTTGACTCTGGAAATTGTCCCTTTTCAGGATTTAAGGGATGTGTTTGGTCTCCCAAGCTCCCATCGCTTCGCATACTTTCAGTGCAGACATTATATCACTAAGTTAAAAACAGAGGGGCGCCTTCTCAGGGAGCCTACCCAGGTTGATAACCTATGTGCGCTAGCAAGGCAGGGTTCATATAAAATCACACACACATACAATTTAATCTTAAAACATTTTGAAAACTCAGCTATGTGTGGGCTTATATCTAAATGGGATGGTTTTACTGATTTATTAGTTAATGAAGAGCTTATTCACACAAGTCTGAGAAAAATACAGTCAGTCACCATTTCTGCCAAGTTGAGGGAGTCACATCTAAAATTCATGCATCAGGCCTACATAACCCCGCACCTACGCTCTAGATGGGTTCCTGGAGCTAGTGATACTTGCCCTAAGTGCAGTTTGGCTTCACCAGACTGGCTGCACTTGCTTTGGAATTGCCCCAAGCTACAGAGCTTCTGGCTCAAGATATCATACTGGCTCACAAAAGCGACAAACACCCAGATAGCTCTCTCACCTCAACGTATTATTTTCCTAACCCTTAATGATAACCCACCCTCTTATGACAGCTTAGTATCCACAGTAATAGTTTTGGCGAAACAAGAGATCTTGGAGGGTTGGGCTAGTAATAAAACCCCCCCTCTCCAAAAGCTTCTTAGAAATATACATACGCAAATGCTAATAGAACAGGCAGATGTGAAGGGTGACCCGGAAAAACGAGTAAAACGCTTCATACTGAAATGGGGAACCTACCTTCTATATTTACCGGAAGCAGTTAGGGAAAGGGTCATTTACCCATTTAGAAACAGTCTTTTTATCTTAAATGAAAACCTTAAAGGAAATTGGTCTTTCCCGGCCCCCCAGAATTAACCAGTAATACTGCATTGGTGGTGCACAAACTTACCTACCCTGACGCCTTTTTTCATGGTGTCACTATTATTACCACTTCTCTCTCCCTTTCCTGCTCCTGTTGCGTGTCCATGGGGGGTGAACCAGACCGGAGTGCTCAGGTATGTTATTATGTGTTTGTATTATGCGTCTGTGTTACCTTTTGTTTGTTTATATTTCTGTTTGTTCTTGTTTTTGTTGTTGTTATTTTACTTATAAGAAAATGTGAACCCATACCTCTACATGGTGGAGTCATACGGGTCGTTGATTATGTGATTGTATGAAGGATCTTGCAATGTAGTGCTTCATGTACTTTTCTATTGGACTCTTTATGCCCTACTGCCATGTATGTATTGGATTCCGATAATAAATAAAGTTATTAAAAAAAAAAAAACACTCTCTGGATCATATACAGTATATATATATATATATATATATATATATATATATATATATATATATATATATATATATATATATAAATATATATATATATATATATATATATATATATATATATATATATATATATATATATATATATAACTATTTGAAAGAGAAGAGGAATGGCACTAGGAATTCAGCACTCTTTTTAAAAAATAACAAAACACTTGTTAGGATTTACTATGAAAAAAGAGGTGTTTATTATGCAGATCGCTGGCCAAGACCATGTCAGATCCATGTGAGCAAGGGCATACAGTTACACATATCATAACCAATGCTTTACAAAAAGTGACCATACAAAAAGAAACTGTGCATATTATCCAAAATATAAAGATAATAAAAACTAAAAGTAAAGACAAAGACAAAAAGGGCCGGCCCTAATGACAACCTTAGCTGTACTGAAAAAAAGTGCAACAAGACATAAATAGCTAGCAATGCAAATGCAATGTGGAAAGAAAGTGAGGCAGGCACTGCTGAAGGGGTTCCTTAAAACTGTAATCCTTTATTTGAACATCTTTAAAAAGTTGACAGCAGACGCTGTAGGTAGCGTTCCAATGAAAAAAGTGCAAAAAGTTAAAGACAAGTACAAGGCAGGGGTAATGTGACACAAAAAGTCTGACTAGTTTCGAGTCCTCACAGGACTCTTATTCATAGACATTAGAAGGAAGAGTGGAAGCCCTCGTTTAAAGGAAAACCTGTATGTGAAAAGCAGCTGGTTCCAATAAAGAATTAATTAGTGAACCAGTTATGGTTAACCCCCAAATGTTCAGGCTCCCACTAATCCTAAACAAAAAAGTTAAAAACAAGATAATGAATAATCCCAGTGATATGTTTTTAAATTTAGCAGTTGATAATCTCATTTGCACACATTTAACATACATTTAGCAGAAAAAGTATGCACACAAACAAACTGTGTACAGTGTATATACAAAGATTGCAGTATTTTTTCATATTCTTAATTTTACAGGGTAATGTCATTGCAAGCTATTATCTTAATATTGGATATTATAGATGTAATTCTAAGAAAATATGTATATTAGTAACCTAATATTGAAATATTCTAATATTAGATTTTTTTGATTTTTGTGACTAAGGATACTATATGTAGAAAAGAGCATATCTGTATGAATACTATATGTAATATTAAATGAACAATATATTAGTGATGCACATCCTTGGATAAGGATAGGCACCCTAGATGGGGAAAAACCTTCTTAAATGAAAATAAACATCCTATGATAAAGATAAACCTGTTATGATGAAGATAAACATCTTATGATGAAGAAAACCATCCCATGATGAAGATGAGCATCCTATGATGAAGATAAGCATCCTATGATGAAGATAAACATTTTAGATGAAGAAAACTATTTGTACATTAAGTGTCAATAAAGAAATTTATATCACATTCTCGATTCATACCTCTAGGGGAACGAGTTTGTAATTTGAGCATCCAATATAGTTCCTTCTTTTCCAAAATTTTGTATTTGTTTCCACCTCTAATGGGTAATTTTACTATATCAATTATTTTTATGCTTATGTTTGCTTCATTGGGGAAGTGGAAGCTGTTGAAGTGGCTGGCTACTGCAGAATCTTTATTGTAATATTTGGTGTCACTTATGTATTCATTGAACCTCTTTCTGACTTCCCTGGAGGTCTGTCCTGTATACTGCAATTTACATATATTGCATGTGAGGAGATATACCACAAAAGTGGTGCTGCAATTTGCATAAAAATCTATAATGTATTCTTGTTCTGTACTGGTACTGAAAAATGCATTACCTTCCTGAATACAATAGCACATATTACAATTGCATCTACCACATTTGTAGTTTCCCTTATGTGTTAGCCAATCATGTTTGTTTCCTTTGTTTCTCACAACTAAACTAGGAGATATACTTTGTCCCAAAGTTTTTGATTTTTTCGAAACATATTTAATATTGTTTACATAAGGTCTGAGTATATCATCTCCTGACAGAATGTGTGAATGTTTTTTTAGAATTTTTACGATGTCATTATATTGTTTAGAGTATGCTGTTGTAAAAACTATTGCATCTTTAAAACTAGATTCTTTACTCTTATGTTTATTATTGTTTGTTTTTGTATTGTAATTTTTCATTTCTTTTCTACATTTTTCTAAGCTGTGTGCATTGTATCCTCTACAAATTAATCTTTCTTTCAATTCTAGCGATTGTGTTTCGTAAATGTAATCTACTTTGGTATTTCTCCGAATCCTAATGAATTGACTGCGTGGTATAGCTTTGATTAAATGTGTGGGATGTTGTGACGTTGCGTACAATATGGTATTTCCTGCAGCTTCCTTACCATAAGTGCTTGTGACAATGCAGTTGTTGATCATTTCTAGTGTAAGATCTAAATAATTGACAACTTTTGCACTAAATAACCCTGTGAATTTCAAATTGAATGGATTTTTATTAATATACTCCATAAAAACCTCAAACTCTACGTCATTAAGTGTTTTTTTTACTATAACCAACAAGTCGTCAATATAACGAATATACAGTAAGATGTCTTCAAGCCAAGGATTTTGTGTGCTATAGATGTGTGACAATTCCCACCAGGAAACATATAAGTTTGCAAATGCAGGGGCAAACTTAGCCCCCATGGGGGTGCCACAAATCTGATTATAAAAGCATCCATCAAACCAAAAATAATTGTGAGAGAGTAAGAATCTTAATACATCTCCCACATATTGTTTTATTTGGACACTAATATTCATCTCTCTATGAAGAAAAAATTCTATGGCTTGTACCCCCAAATTTTGGGGTATACATGTATATAAAGAGCATACATCAATAACTGCCCACGAGTAACTCTCCTTCCAGTATAGTGGCTGGGTTTCGTCACTGCTACGGCACTCCGTTGGCTCTCTATGGGGAAAATTTCATAGCAGCCGGCGTCACTTCCGGTAATCACGCCAGGTCCACAGTTGCAAATGCAATGTGTTGTAAGAGAAGAGAATGTTTTCAGGTATGAATCAGACCTACATTAGGTTTTAGTGAAAACTGAAACTACCTATAAAGAGAAAAACAGTCTGCCCCTATTTACAGGACTTGGCATCCAGGATAAATAAATTCCTATTTATACACATATAGCATTAAAGGGCCATAATACCCAAATGTTTAAACACTTGAAAGTGATGCAGCATAGCTGTAAAAAGCTGACTAGAAAATATCTCCTGAACATCTCTATGTAAAAAAGAAAGATATTTTACCTCAAAAGTTCCTCAGTAGCCACCTCCCATTGTAAAGGATTTCTAAGCAGCATATCAGTGTGTCTGTCCCGGGACAACTGAAAGGATGAGCATCGTGAACTCTCATATTATTTCACCAATCAGGTAAAGGAAGCTTACTATGAAATCTCATGAGAGTTAAGTCAAATCTCATGAGATCACAGTAAGAGTTCATGACCTCAGCACTGCTGATGCTGATTGGCTGCTGTTCATTTCTTAATTTTTTTAATTTTTTTACCTGCAGCTGTGAGCAGCTGAGTATAACTTTTTACACAGAACTTACTCTGCTGAGCTGAGGAGATTGTGAGGTAAAATATCTTCCTTTTTTACATAGAAATACTCAGGTGATATTTTCCTGTCAGCTTTTTACAGTTATACTGCATCAGTTTCAAGTGATTTAGCATATGAGTATTATGTCCCTTTAAGCATTTCAAGTAAGCAATGCATTACAGTTAAAGTGCACATATATAAGCTTTTTCAAGCGGAATCCACACGGTATATCCTCTTAAAGGAACAGGGCTTTCAGTCAGCCCACCTGAGACTAAAACCAGTTGTAACAGTCTAGAGTTCCAGGGAATACTTTTACACAAGCGGATGAGGTGTTTTTAGTTAGAGGACAAGCAAAAGGGTTAACTTTAGGCAGTTGTGAGCCGGTTGCAAGATAACAGCTGTAATGATGTTAAGTCAGTCAGGCAAGGTGAAGCAAGCATGAAAAAACAGCCAGTTAGGGACAGCGTGTGTCAGCAAGCAGCGATGTAAGCAAACAAACCAAGCGTAAAATAGAAATAGGTGCAGGAGGATACTTGCTTAGTGTTGTAGTACCCCTCTGTCAACTGCACCTTTTCTTACCAGCCTCCGTTTCCCCACAACCTCGTCAGATCGCCTAGTCGTTCTGTGTGCCACTCACTAGCGGCTCCTTTGCTTGAGAAGATGAGTAGTCATCCGTCATCCCGAAAATGCCTGTTTCCTTTTCCACCACTTGCATGCTCATATACCTTCCATGAAGACACTACTTTGCTCTGACAAAATTCCGCTCAATTCCGTTTGCCGCCGCTCCATTCAGCAGCACACTTCAGCCAGTATGGATGTCACGTGGGTCGGCTAGCCAACACGTGTTTCACCCCCTCATCATCAAAGGGATGGGGCTTCCTCAGGGCATGTTTTTTGCACGTCATACGTGCTGCTTTATAGCATAGCTTAGTAACGCCCATATTTGGAGGTGAATTTTACAGCAAACAAATAAATAATTCAAATTTACATTAAAGTATCTTCTCAAATAATTAAACAAAACAAATCACTATGTTACAGATATACTGATGGTTAGATGTTTAAGGAAACTTGTTGAGCTCTCAGATGAAAGGGAGTATGTACAGGAAGCCAATGCAGGCTAGAGAAAGCATCCCATATCTAACTTTTCATTCATGCCTCCCTGTCCAATGGTAGAGAGGTTATAAATCCACCTGCATTCTTTTTGCAAAAGGATTTTATCATTATTACCCCCTCTACCATTGGTAATTCCCTTGTCGATGCCTACCACCCTCATACAATCAGGTATGCTGTTATGGTAGATCTCAAAATGCCTGGCTACACTGCTGCTTTGAATTTTGTTTTTTATGTCGTCCCTGTGTTCCAGGATTCTGTCCTACAGAATTCATTTGGTTTCCCAACATAGAAGCTGGGACATGTACAGGACAGAAGGTAAACAACTCCTTCTGTGTATACTTTTTCATCATGTACTGAAAATACCTTGGTCTGCAGCATAAATTTGCATGCCACACATCTTTTACAGGGATAATTCCCTATCTGTTTTGTCTAGACAGCCAGTTTTTTTTGCGGGGTAACAAATTTACTCTTTACTAACTTGTCTTTTAAATTAGGGGCCCTTTTCGCTGTTAGTAGTGGTACTTCTCCTACTTCCTTAGCTACAT
This sequence comes from Bombina bombina, assembly GCF_027579735.1. Taxonomy (NCBI): domain Eukaryota; kingdom Metazoa; phylum Chordata; class Amphibia; order Anura; family Bombinatoridae; genus Bombina; species Bombina bombina. Next base: position 1,132,125,251 of record NC_069499.1, on the reverse strand, counting down.
TCTCATCATTTTGAAGAATGTTCCAATTATTTTTAAGTATATTTCTTAAGCTACCCCAATGACAGTTGAATTTTGTAATGAGTCTTATTCTGTTGTCATTCTTTCTTTCTTTAGGGAGTAGTAGCTCATTACGTTCTGTTTTTTTGAGCCATGATTCTAGCATGTGCTACAACTCTCTTTGAGTAGCCTCTTGCTCTGAAGTGTTTCTCCATATGAGTAGCATGCTTGTCATATTTAGAAACAGAAGAACAATTTCTGCGTAAACGCAGAAATTGCCCTTTTGGGATGCCCTTCTTTAAATGCTCTGGGTGATGGCTATGTGCCTCGAGCAAGCTATTGGTAGCTGTCTCCTTCCTAAAGTTCTCGGTTACTAGTACATCTTTTCCACTAGTATATGTACATCAAGAAAAGACAAGTCCGTTTTACTAAAGTTAAGAGTTAGAGCAATATTTCTCTCATTTTTATTCAGTTCTGATACAAAAGTTCCTTAAGTTGTTCTCAGTACTTCCCCAGAAGACATCGTCCACATAGCGTAGCCATAGTTGGACATGTTCATTAAACTCTCTCTATATATATACTCTGGTGACAAAGACCAACTAACTAGCATGCACTATTACATTGTTCACAAAGAATCCTTCTCTTGACCCAGTCTTCAAACTGTTCCCGGTACTCTTAGGGCTCCTTTTATCAAGGCATCACCCCACAAACCACATGTGTCTACACATCAAAATACTTGCATAATTAATCTTTTAGATTTATCTAGGTATACACCCAATGGTTTTTTTTCTGTGCCTGGATTCATTCGAGATGTGTATTCACGTCTGATCAATTTCAAATATTTTCTTCCTGTATTAAGCCAAATTTATTAAGTTCTCAAAGTTATCACACTGTATTGTCTATCTACCCAGATAACAAATGTACACCGGCTACATAGAAAACAATAATCTGTAAGTCTGAATGGAATCAGTGGGCCAGGAGCCAAAAAATTAATAGATTAATAATGACTGTGTATTCTGAACATGCATTCAAATACCACAGAAAAAAAGTCAGAATGGACGTAAGCTGGTAAATAGAAAATAAATTATTACCTTTAATATATATGTGCTTTTGAATGGAAGTATTGCTGTTTACAGAAGGCTCCTATCTGGTGCCTTCCCTTCCTGGACCATGTGTGTTCATCTCTGGTCGTAGGGTTCATGCTATGCAGGGTCCACATGCTCATGTTTTTGTACTATGCCAGCATAGACATGTTTCCAGGTCTGGCAATGTGGCAGGTGCTCTTTCTTGCTTTCATATTCACTATCCGCATTCCTGTGTTTCTCGCCTTCCTAGTGGTCAACATCATAGAATACTTTGCTTATGCACTTATACAGTTAACCGTACACATTGTCAGAATTCTTACAACACCTAGCGCCTGTTAAGATGACCCTTAGCTGAGATAAATTGACCCCTAGTGGTCAATACAATTAGAGTTATACAAGATCACTATCACAGCGCCAACAAAAATGAGGCAGGGTCTAAAACTCTAATATTGAGCTAAAAATTAAATTTATTAAAATCCATATACAATCAGAAATGTCATCAAATAACAAAAACAATTAAAACAATTTGAAACAATATTAAAACAATATTAAAAAATGTTCCAAAACAATAATGGAAAACAACGTTCCAAAAGGTTAATAGTTTAACCCTGAGAGTTCTTTTTCAAGAACTAAATTTTATATGCAAATATCTTCTATTGAGTTGTGAGTAACACTGTTCACTACTCACTAATACAATATATCAGTTGTTGGGATAATTAAAATAATTGAAATTCCCTCATGGATCCATGTTAACAGTCTAAAATTCAAAACAGTAATTACGTGATGGGATTAGTAAAATCGAGTAAAAAAACGAGTAAAATCCCATCACGTAATTGTGATACTTCACCTAAATAGCGTGAAAACGCACACACCGATTTATTTTTCCAGCATAAGATCTGAGTGAGAGTTTCAATTTGCAGAACCACTGGAAAGTTCCCAGAATATTAGGGAATTCAAATTACTGTTTTGAACCTCTAATGTGGGCAATATCAGAACAAGATAACATCCGAGTAAAATAACACCAGTTGTACACTCAGGATATTATCAGACCAGACTGGTCAACCACGAATATTAATCAAGGTTTTAGACTGTTAACATGGATCCATGAGGGAATTTCAATTATTTTAATTATCCCAACAACTGATATATTGTATTAGTGAGTAGTGAACAGTGTTACTCACAACTCAATAGAAGATATTTGCATATAAAATTTAGTTCTTGAAAAAGAACTCTCAGGGTTAAACTATTAACCTTTTGGAACGTTGTTTTCCATTATTGTTTTGGAACATTTTTTAATATTGTTTTAATATTGTTTCAAATTGTTTTAATTGTTTTTGTTATTTGATGACATTTCTGATTGTATATGGATTTTAATAAATGAAATTTTTAGCTCAATATTAGAGTTTTAGACCCTGCCTCATTTTTGTTGGCGCTGTGATAGTAACCGTACACATTGCTCAACTGTTGCTAGCCTCTTGGCCTTTATAAGTAGCATCAACCCTTCTTTGCGTTGCTTGTTTGTTTGACCCACCAAACTCCTGGAGACTTATGAACCCTTTCTCCTTTCTTTGGATGCCATTTTTGGAGTCATGAATGTCTTTTATGAAGATCGCCAAAAATACTTTACTGCTGATACTAATCTACAAGTGAAAAAAATTGTGTATTCTTCCCTGCACTGGTTAAAACCTGATATGCTAGTGGGATAAAAGAGGATCCCAAAACTCCAAAAAATGTTAATGTTAAATGAGAAAACTACTAACAAGTAGTAGATTACTCTACCCACAGTGTTAACAGCTTAAATCAGGACAAAAAAATCTAAATAAAATAGTGGCAATATGTTGCAAATCAAAATATGCGACTAGTTCACAAGTGTAAAATGTATCAAAAACAATTTATTAAAATACACAAAATACTCTGATCAGACGTATACATAAACAAAATAAAATTGGATTAAAAACAAATAAAATAAATAGCAATTAGACTGAAAGTCCCAAAGGAACCGATGGTGAGACACAAAGTGCAGTATCTAGGAATCGCTGTGAAGCTGGAATCCAAACCGAAAGTCAGATGACTGGCGATACGATATTTCACATCAAATCAGGATAGGAGCGGGAACACGGATATATTCAAATCAAACGAAGAAAAAGAATAAAGCAAAAGGTTTTCACTTTTACTTACACCAGAGGTTCTCTATAGGAGCGATATCTTCCCCTTAAGGCGTATCCCAGTCTGTTCAATTGCCAGCTGTATTAGTATCCACAGTAATAATACGGAGTTTGCAGCGGCTTTAGACAGATCCTTCCTAATACGGATGCCTATAGGGGACAAAATGGTACAGCAGGAGCAACGCGTTTCAGCCAATTACAGGCCTTTGTCAAGCTCCAGATGAAGTCAGATAGTTGGTTTATAAACCCAAAGAGGGATTTTCATTGGATATTGTGAAAATCAATCAGATGAATTTGCAAATAAATCGAAAATTATAATAATAAGATATCAATGTTAAAAATAAAAATACATAATGTGACTAAAGATTATAGTGTATAAATAAAACGAAAATTTACCAGTTCAATAGTTATAAAGAACTATTTAAAATGATGGTGTGTGTATTAACTATATAAATGAATGTGTGCTACACTTTCGAAAAGCAACATATTGTTTAAAAATATATATTTTTTTATCATTTATTAAAAAACTTTTATGAGGTTATTTAAAAAGTGTATTAATCCATAAATAATAAGTGTATTATTCCATAAATAAGTAAATAAAAAGATGAAATGTACAAAAATAATCTATACGTGGTGTCATTGCAAATGAAATAAGCTGTTTATTCAAATGACTATGTCAAAAAATAAAAAAATGTATATGGGATATATAGCTGGCAATTGAACAGACTGGGATACGCCTTAAGGGGAAGATATCGCTCCTATAGAGAACCTCTGGTGTAAGTAAAAGTGAAAACCTTTTGCTTGTTTTTTTTTTTTCCGTTTGATTTGAATATATCTGTGTTCCAGCTCCTATCCTGATTTGATGTGAAATATCGTATCGCCAGTCATCTGACCTTCGGTTTGGATTCCAGCTTCACAGCGATTCCTAGATACTGCACTTTGTGTCTCACCATCGGTTCCTTTGGGACATTCAGTCTAATTGCTATTTATTTTATTTGTTTTTAATCCAATTTTATTTTGTTTATGTATACGTCTGATCAGCATATTTTGTGTATTTTAATAAATTGTTGATACATTTTACACTTGTGAACTAGCCGCATGTTTTGATTTGCAACATATTGCCACTATTTTATTTAGATTTTTTGTCCTGATTTAAGCTGATACTAATCTACACATTGCTCACCTATTGCTAGTCACACCCCATGGCCTTTATAAGTAGCATCAATCCTTGTTTGTGTTGCTTGTTTGTTTGACCCACCAAACTTCTGGAGACTTATGATCCCTGTTTCCTTTCCTTGGATTCCATTTTTTTATATGAAGATCCCCAATAAGCCTTTACTGCTGATACTAATCTGCATTCCCTACAACAAGGGAACTGTCCTGTGGAAGATTACATTTCAGAGTTTAGACTCTGGTCTGCTTTATGTGGCAAACATGAAGCAGCTCTTCTAGGTCAATTTCACCTTGGTTTATTTGAAGCAATTAAAAATGAATTGACTTGGTTTGAGAATACTACTTCTCTAGAAGCTTTTGCCTTGCTGGTCATACAGATCGAACAACAGATGTGAGAGCACAAACTAGAGAGACGTAATCTACATGTATGTGCTGAGATTCCTTCTGCCCTACAGGTTCCATGTTCTCATTCTCCTGTTCCTCCAGCACTGTTAGCTATGTCTGAACCTATAGAGATTGGTAGGGTCAGGTGACCTATTTTGACTAAAGAATGGGCTAGAATGAGAATGTTAAACCTTTGTATTTACTGCGGTGGTGCCAATCACTTGATTCATCAATCACACCAATTCTAAAAAACTACCAGCTGGTCTCCTTATTTCCCTTTGCCTCCAAATTATTGGAACAACTAATCTATAATTGCCTAACTCTAGTGATGTCACGAATAGTTCACCGGCGAATAGTTCCCGGCAAACATAACTTGTTCGCGTTCGCTGCGGCGGGCGATCAAATGCGATTTTCGATCCGCCCCCTATTCATTATCATTGAGTAAAATATTGACCCTGTACCTCACAGTCAGCAGACACATTCCAGCCAATCAGCAGCAGACCCTCCCTCCCAGACCCTCCTACCTCCTGGACAGCATCCATTTTAGATTCATTTGGAAGCTGCATTCTTAGTGAGAGGAGGGACAGTGTAGCTGCTGCTGATTTAATAGGGAAATCGATAGCTAGGCTAGTGTATTCAGTGTCCACTACAGTCCTGAAGGACTCATCTGATCTCTGCTGTAAGGACAGCACCCCAAAAAGCCCTTTTTAGGGCTAGAACATCAGTTTTTTTGTTTTTTTTCCTATGTAATCTAATTGTAGTTGCCTGCCTGCCAGCGTGTGTGTCAGGCTCACAGCGTATACTGTGCCCACTTGCCCAGTGCCACCACTCATATCTGGTGTAACAGTAGTGTACATTTAAAAAAAAAAAAAAAACTTTTTTGACTGTGAAATAATAGCAGTCAGTTTCCTCCAGTGTCACACCAGTGTAACTCATATCTGGTGTAACAGTAGTGTACATTAACCCCTTAATGACCACATCACTTTTCCATTTTCTGTCGTTTGGGACCAGGGCTATTTTTACATTTCTTTGGTGTTTGTGTTTAGCTGTAATTTTCCTCTTACTCGTTTACTGTACCCACACATATTATATACCGTTTTTCTCGCCATTAAATGGACTTTCTAAATATACCATTATTTTCATCATATCCTATAATTTACTATAAAAAATTATAAAATATGAGGAAAAAATGGAAAAAAACACACTTTCTCTAACTTTGACCCCCAAAATCTTTTACTCATCTACAACCACCAAAAAACACCCATGCTAAATAGTTTCTAAATTTTGTCCTGAGTTTAGAAATACCCAATGTTTACATGTTCTTTGCTTTTTTTTTGCAAGTTATAGGGCCATAAATACAAGTAGCACTTTGCTATTCCAAACCATTTTTTTTTCAAAATTAGCGCTAGTTAGTTACATTGGAACACTGATATCTGTCAGGAATCCCTGAAAAGCCATTGACATGTATATATTTTTTTTTAGAAGACATCCAAAAGTATTGATCTAGGCCCATTTTGATATATTTCATGCCACCATTTCACCACCAAATCAAATAAAAAAAATGTTCACAAACTTTAGGTTTCTCACTGAAATTATTTACAAATAGCTTGTGCAATTATGGAATAAATGGTTGTACATTTTTCTCTGGGATCCCCTTTGTTCAGAAATAGCAGACATATATGGCTTTAACGTTGCTTTTTGATAATTAGAAGGACGCTAAATGCCACTGCGCACCACACGTGTATTATGCTCAGCAGTGCAGGGGTTAATTAGGGAGCTTTTAGGGAGCTTGTAGGGTTAATTTTAGCTTTAGTGTAGTGTAGTAGACAACCCCAAGTATTGATCTAGGCCCATCTTGGTATATTTCATGCCACCATTTCACCGCCAAATGCGATCAAATAAAAAAAAACTTTAAATTTTTCCAAATTTTAGGTTTCTCACTGAAATCATTTACAAAAATTTTGTGCAATTATGGCACAAATGGTTGTAAATGCTTCTCTGGGAACCCCTTTTTTCAGAAATAGCAGACATATATGGCTTTGGCATTGCTTTTTGGTAATTAGAAGGCCGCTAAATGCTGCTGCGCACCACACGTGTATTATGCTCAACAGTGCAGGGGTTAATTAGGGAGCTTGTAGGGAGCTTGTAGGGTTAATTTTAGCTTTAGTGTAGTGTAGTAGACAACCCCAAGTATTGATCTAGGCCAATTTTGGTATATTTCATGCCACCATTTCACCGCCAAATGCGATCAAATTAAAAAAAATTGTCAACTTTTTCACAAACTTTAGGTTTCTCACTGAAATTATTTACAAACAGATTGTGCAATTATGGCACAAATGGTTGTAAATACTTCTCTGGGATCCCCTTTGTTCAGAAATAGCAGACATATATGGCTTTGGCGTTGCTTTTTGGTAGTTAGAAGGCCACTAAATGCAACTGCGCACAACACATGAATTATGCCCAGCAGTGAAGGGGGTTAATTAGGTAGCTTGTAGGGAGCTTGCAGGGTTAATTTTAGCTTTAGTGTAGAGATCAGCTTCCCACCTGACACATCAGACCCCCTGATCCCTCCCAAAGAGCTCTCTTCCCTCCCCCACCCCACAATTGTCCCCGCCATCTTAAGTACTGGCAAAAAGTCTGCTAGTACTAAAATAAAAGGTATCTTTTTTATATATATATATATTTTTTTTAGCATATTTTCATATGCTGTTCTGTAGGATCCCCCCCCCCCTTAGCCCCCAACCTCCCTGATCCCCCAAAACAGCTTCCTAACCCTCCTCCTCTGCCTTATTGGGGGCCATATTGGGTACTGGCAGCTGTCTGCCAGTACCCAGTTTTCAAATAAAATGTTTTGTTTTGTTATTTTTATTTCATTTTTCTGTAGTGTAGTCCCCCCCCCCCAAGACCAATCCCCCACCCGCTCCCAGATCACTTAGATTTCCAAGTACTAAATATTTTGCACCCCTTTCTCCCACTTATAAAAACATTTTTTTTCTGTAGTGTAGCGGTTCCCACCCGCTCCCTCCCGTGCACGCGCCCGCCCGCCTCCTCCCGTGCATGCGCGCGCCCCCGGCGATCCCGCCCCACATCCCGCGCCCCTCTCTGACAAGGACCGCATCGATGGCCACCCACCCGCCTCCCACTTCAGCTCCCACCCACCAACGAATGCGGCCATCGATGCCCGGTGCAGAGAGGGCCACAGAGTGGCTCTCTCTGCACCGGAGGGGTAAAATTTGTTATTGCAGGATGCCTCGATATCGAGGCATCCTGCAATAACCAGAAAGCAGCTGGAAGCGATCAGAATCGCTTACAGCTGCTTTCCAAACTGAGGACGTACGCCATACGTCCTCAGGCGTTAACTGTATTTTTTCTGAGGACGTATGGCGTACGTCCTCGGTCATTAAGGGGTTAAAAAAAACTAGAAATTTGACTGTGAAATAATAGCAGTCAGTTTCCTTCACACGTGTGCGTTTCAGGGCCTGCCAGGGCACAGTGTCACACCAGTGCAACTCATATCTGGTGTAACAGTAGTGTACATTTAAAAAACAAAATACAATTTTGACTGTAATAGATTGATTCAATTTGATTCCCTTTGGCCCTAGAATAATGCAGTGCATTAAACGGGGAGTTTGGTCTGTCACTGTGAAGCAGGCGTAACCCTTACACTACCTGATCGATACAACATCATACCTAATGTTTTAAAGCACGTTATTCCAAACAATTTAGGAATGTTAGGTGATTTATGCCCTTTATGGATTAAAACCAGACTCTGCATCAACTATGTAATTTTCCATGGGAGTTTTGCCATGGATCCCCCTCCGGCATGCCACAGTCCAGGTGTTAGTCCCCTTGAAACAACTTTTCCATCACTATTGTGGCCAGAAAGAGTCCCTGTGGGTTTTAAAATTCGCCTGCCTATTGAAGTCTATGGCGGTTCACCCGGTTTGCCCGTTCGCGAACATTTGCGGAAGTTCGCGTTCGCTGTTCGCGAACGCAAAATTTTAGGTTCGCAACATCACTACCTAACTCAATTTCTCTCAATTAACTCATTACTTGATCCACTAAAATCTGGCTTCCACCCTAAACACTCAACAGAAACACTAAACACTAAAATAACAAATGACCTGCTATCAGTTAAAGCAAAGAGACACTACTCCTCACTAGTTGTTCTGGATCTATATTCTACCTTCGACACAGTTGACCATTCTCTCCTCTTAAAAATCATGTATTCATTTGGCATCCGAGATAGAGCCATCTGCTGATTAACTTCATATCTCTCCGCCCATATACAGTTTCCTTTAACAGCAGATTGTTGTAGTAGCTCAAGGCATTGTCTTGGGTCCCTTACTTTTTTCGCTCTATACATTCTCCCTTGGAAAACTTATATCCTCCTTTGGGTTTCAGTACAACTTATACGGTGATGATACCCAAATCTATCTTTCCTCTCCTCATATCTTTTCCTCTTTACTTTACAAGATTACCAACTGTCCCTCTCTAATTTCCTCTTGGATGTCCTCGCACTACCTCCAACTGAATCTATCTAAAACTGAGCTGCTTCTTATACCTCCCTCTTCGAGACATCCAACACCTGATATTTTTGTTAGCGTTGGAGACTCTATTCTCAAAAGCTCACCCCAGGTCAACTGCCTTGGGGGTAACACTTGATTCTGAACTCAGATTCACTCCCCATATACAAGTGCTCTCTAAATCCTGCCGTGTACACCTAAGCAACATTTCCAGAATTCAGCTAGACTCATCCACCTAATTCGCTGATCTATATCAGCTGCTCCACTCTACCAGTCTCTACACTGCCTCCCCATACACTCCAGTCTATAATTCAAAGTATTAATCCTAACCTACTATATTTCTTCTTTCATCTCCAAATACTCTCCGAGACAGAGCCCTCTACTGATTTACTTCATATCTCTCTTCCCATGTACAGTTTCCTTTAACAGCAGATCATTGTAGTATCTCAAGGCATTGTCTTGGGTCCCTTACTTTTTTCTCTCTATACATCCTCCCTTGGAAAACTTATTTCCTCCTTTGGGTTCCAGTACCACTTATACAGTGATGATACCAACTGTCCCTCTCCAATTTCCTCTTGGATGTCCTTGTACTACCTCCAACTCAATCTGTCTAAAACGGAGCTGCTTCTTATACCTCCCTTTTCAAGACATCCAACACCTGATATTTTTCTTAGCGTTGGAGACACTATTCTCAACAGCTCACCCCAGGTTGACTGTCTTGGGGTCAAACTTGATTTTGAACTCACATTCACTCCCCATATACAAGTGCTCTCTAAATCCTGCAGTGTACACCTAAGCAACATTTCAGAATGCTAGACTCATCCACCAAATTCGCTGATCTACATCAGCTGCTCCACTCTACCAGTCTCTACACTGCCTCCCCATACACACCAGACTATAATTTCAAGTATTAACCCTAACCTACTATATTTCCTCTTTCATCTCCAGATACTCTTCAATCAACCTCTAACCTACATCCCTCCCCACCTCCAAGACTTCTTTTACGCTGCTCCTGTTCTCTGGAACCCTCTACTCCGCTCCATAAGACTGTCTCCAACCTTGCATAGTTTCATATGCTCTTTGAAAACCCACATATTCAGAGAGGCTTGCCATCTCTCCACTGTTTTTCATCCTACCCAAAATAAATGTTTAACTTTTCTTGACTCGCTGCTTCAACTACAATCAATTTGACAAGCTACCCCAAACCTTATGTCTCTGCACCCTTAACTTGTAGACTGTAAGCTCTTTGGAGCTCTTCATCCTGTACTAGATTTGTTTAGTCTGTTATATTTTAGTAGCTTATCACAAATCCTTGTCATTGTATACCCCTATCTCTGTACCCAGTGCTATAGAATTTTGCAGAGCTATACAAATAAATGATAATAATAATAATAATAATAATAATGATAATTTGGTGGAAATGGTAATAGATGTTCAAATTTACACTATTGACAGTTGATTCCTGTGTCAGCCAACAAGTATGTAACTAGTTACTAATTTATTTTATTTATGTTTAATATGCCGTTCAGCTTACATATTAATACAAATTTGGCCAAACTGAATGACCCCAGGAACTAATCTTGGACAAAGCAAAAGACAATACAGCTAAAATCATGTGTGTGGAGGCTTTAATTCCATTTTTGTCCACTAGAGGGGGTAAACTGTACATGTATCGACGCAAACAATACATCAACAGATAATTGCAAGTTTTATAAGAAAAACTGCATAAATTACAATAATCTTTCAAATTATTTTGCATTAAAAATACTTATATATATTATTTACTTGGATTATTATTTTCATACCAAACCATAACTTGCAAAATTTTAATAATTAATTTTTTTGTACATATCATGATGTACAAACGTACAGATTCCTCATGCTGCAGGGATATAATTGTGTAGGATATGGTAATGTTATCAGCAATAATATTTTTGTTGGTCTTACATGTAACCCAAACCCTGCCAAAATATGTCACTATAACCCACTAGAAAACAAAGTTAAAGATTCTTGATCTTGGAAGAAAAAACAATTCCAATTTATTTCTTATATCAAAATGACTTTTGTCATTGTTTCCTTGAGAGCATATTGAGCTTAGGCTCAGGAGCATGCACATAATTTGTAAAACAGCACCAGATCGGTATCTCCGACTTGATCTCATGAAATGTGCACGATTCACAACAACCTAAATGTGTTTAGATATCATATGTATCCAGAGAAGGAAGGCAGCAATATGGTGGTATTCTTTGTGCTTAATAAACCGTTTTGTACCACCATATTGCTGCCTTCCTTCTCTGGATACTTGTGGATTTTGTAAGGTTTTTGTGGTGACCTTGGATGGCGTTCAGTGGCCTGTTGTGATGGACTGGGTCGGTTTTATTTAGATATCACATCACAGTTTGAAGGACCTTTATGATAATTGATCCAATTTAAAGGGATATGCAACAGTGCTCCTTTAATAAAAAAAAATCTTAAATCAAAGTAAACAAAAAAAAATGTGTTAAAACAGCAAACAACTGGTTTTCTTGCAAAATTAGTACTTAGAAAGACAGCTTGATAAGGGACAGACATGCTAAGAACTTAAGTTTCATTCTGCCTTTTTTGAGCATGGGCAAGGACTTACTTCCTGTCTATCTAGCATTCACTAAATATTAAACCAGCTCATGTTACTCTATATGATTTATAACATAAAGCTAAATATGCCATCCTGTAGATACCTCAGCTCCCTTGTGGGGTAGTGACAGGAAATAATGGGCCCTGCAATGAAGTTTAAAAAAAGAAAAAAGAAATAAAGGTAAAATAATTTTAAAATGATGAATAATACTTATTATAATGATTTACATTAAAGGGACAGTCTACACCAGAATTTTTATTGTTTTAAAAGATAGATAATCCATTTATTACCCATTCCCCAGTTTTGCATAACCAACACAGTTATAGTTATATACTTTTTACCTCTGTGATTATCTTGTATCTAAGCCTCTGCAAACTGCCCCTTTATTTCAGTTCTTTTGACAGAGTTTAGCCAATCAGTGCTGGCTCCCAGATAACTTCACGTGCATGAGCACAGTGTTATCTTTATGAAACACATGAACTAACACCCTCTAGTGGTGAAAAACTGTTAAAATGCATTCTGAAAAGAGGTGGCCTTCAAGGTCTAAGAAATTAGCATATGAACCTCCTAGGTTAAGCTTTCAACTAAGAATACCAAGAGAACAAAGCAAAATTGGTGATAAAAGTAAATTGGAAAATTGTTTAAAATTACATGCCCTATCTGAATCATGAAAGTTTATTTTGGACTAGACTGTCCCTTTAAGTATAATCCACTACTTCCCTTTATGTCCCTTTAATAGTGTGTAGTGATGCTAAAAAGGTATTTTTCAAAACCATAGAGATATGTGCGTATGGCTTTTTTAAAGAGATTTATACAGGGGCATTATCAGTATACTGGTTATGTGTGTTTGTTGGGCTATTGACTTGGTTAGTGTAAAAGTTTTTATTATTTATTTTAAACTGTAATTGATCAAGCAGGTTTAGTTATTATCTGTTTGGTGACACTGTCTTCAAATCCAATACCTTCATTTTCCTTTAAATTTAAAGCATGGCCTCTTGTTCTGGAACTTTTCTTTTGTCTGCCACTAGCATCCTTTCAGTCTATAGCTTAATATGTGTTTAGACTTCAGTATACTTCATTTGCCTGTAATAGATTACAAGTAATATAAGACAGGACTGACTTGTTGCCTGCCCCCCCCTACTCTCATGTTCTGTTTATGATGTCATCACACGTTCTCCCTCAAACACAATAGGAGAGCACTTGGCACACCCACATGAAATCAGGGCAGGTTCCTTCATTCCCCTGTAGCTTTTGCCACAACTTTGTTGATTCCTGATCTTCGCCCAAGCCCCAGGGTGCTCCTCTCTCTCTCCCCGAAACTAATGTTTAAGATTTCTATATATCGATAAAGGCAGCAACACCTAAGTCCTGTGTTGCTGGAGAGTTCGTTCTAAGGCAAAATGAGTGTAACATTCCACAGGTGTATGGCTACACCTCCTCAGAGTATATAGTGCTAATGTTTACCTGCTGAACTGAATCATGCACAACTGGACCAGTGTCAGTCAGTTAGAGTATATAAATGATCTTCTTGTCCTTAAATCATCTGTGTCCCAGTCTTAAATTACAATGAATAAATAGACATAAGAGGCAATACTATAGTCATACAAGTGACACACAGATTTGTTCTTCTGCCTGTAGGTTTTCCCATGCTTTCCTTGCACGTGTCTACTAAGTCCCACCGTAAGACAGAGTGGCACACTATTTGAGCTCTGGTCTCCAGATGTTACCATGGAAATATTAATAAACATAACACTGTGAAATAAAAAATTAGATTGTGCATCTATCTTTCTGAGTGATAAACTAACTTGCAGGACGCTTACATTTGCCATATTTAGGGCTAGATTACGAGTGAAGCGCAAAATTGTGCTTTTACGAAAAACGATATTTGCGCTCCACTCATAATACAAGAGCATGCAAATGTGCGCTAGTATTATAAGTTCAGTGCAATGCAATTGCGACCTCGTGTTCACAAGAGCACAATTCCATAGGCTCCAATGAGTGCTTCGCTCTCATGGCGATAGTTACACCAGAGAACCTAACTCAGCGAAGGGGGTAAGTCAAGCAGCGATGGGCAGCAAAGTTTAAATATATATGTATGTAAATATATACATATATATTTATTTGCTTATACACATATTAACACATAAATATCTATGTACAGTATATAAGCATATACATATATATTTATTTGCTTATACACATATTAACACATAAATATCTATGTACAGGTAGCCCTCAGTTTACGCCGGGTTTAGGTTCCAGAAGGAATGGTTGTAAATTGAAACCATTGTAAATTGAAACCCAGTTTTAAATGTAAGTCAATGGGAAGTGAGGGAGTTAGGTTCCAGGCCCCTCTCAAAATTGTCATAAGTAACACCTAATACATTATTTTTAAAGCATTGAAATGAAGACTTTAAATGCTAAACAGCATTATAAACCTAATAAAATAATCACACAACACAGAATATATAATTAAACTAAGTTAAATGAACAAAAACATTTGCTAAACAGCATTATAAACCTTATAAAATAATCACACAACACAAACTTTACTTGCATTTTTCTTCAAACAGTTATTTCTATGCATTCCAATCTGGACTGATTTATAGACAGGAAGATCTTGTTCCTTTGCAAGCTGCTCGATATCTCAGGTCTGGTTAAGCTGATTAATTTCAGCTTGCTTGGCTTGCATATCTTTGCTGCAACACAAGCGGACAGCTCCACCTACTGGCTATTTTAATCAATGCACTGCTTCTCAATGCGTTTCAATAGCAGTCACATGACTGAAAAAAGGTTGTTATTCTGAAACGGTGCAAATTGAACCGTTATAAACCGAGGGCCATCTGTATATAAGCATATACATATATATTTTGATTAATAAAACAGCCCCCATAGACCGCAATGTAAAGGCACTTTTCAGTGCCAATTTTTTTCTAACACCCCACATTCGCACACTTTAAGCCCTTAAAACTGCTTTGTGCAGTTATATAAAAAAAAAAAAAAAGCACAAATGTTTTATTATAAAAAATAACAATACTCTTTATTTTGGGGGCATTTGAGGAACAATTATAAAAACTAATTTTCGGAGCGCAAATTGCTACTGCGAGCTTGTGGTAGCATTAACCAGCCACTTGTAGTGGCTGGTTATTTAACGTGTGCCCATAAATGGGCAAATTTGCCCTTTTACGGGCACACATTAAATTAGTGCTCCACTTGCAATCTAGCCCTTAATAATTAAAGGGACATTAAAGCCAATTCAAAGCATTGCAAAAGATTTACATGCAAAATATAAGCATTAAAAGTATATAAACCTCTTGTTCTGTTTGAATTTTTTTTTAAATTATTTTGCAGGCTAGGAACAAACTTTAAAGCCTTTTATGTTAAAGGAGCATATAAAAGACTATCTGCACATGACAACCTATATTTGTAGAGCATGTAGGAGGGTCAGGGTATTTCACGGGGAGTGGAAACAATTCAAGAGACTTTCACCTAGATTAGGACTTGTGCGTTATGGCCATTTCAGCGTTAAAACAGCACTGCACCCATTACAAGTCTTGACGGTATAGCGGTACCGCAAGCCTATTAGCCTGTAACGCAACATCAGTCCCGCACACGTAAAAATGACGTTTTTTCATGGGACTTCTATAGCGCTGCCATTACGAGTTTTGCGGTCAGGCTAAAAAGCTAGCATTGCAGCCTATACCGACAAGATCACATTCCGCAATCTAAAAGCAGTAGTTATGAGTTTTACGCTAATAATTATTAACCCCTATTCCGTCGCTCCCCGACATTGTCACCACTATAATAAAGTTATGAACCCCTAAACCGCCGCCCTCCCGCATAGCAAACACTATTTAAATATTATTAACCCCTAGTCTGCCATCTGCACACATCTCCCCCACTCTACTAAAGTTATTAAGCCCTACACCGCCACCACTATAATAAACCTATTAACCCCTAAACCGCAAGCCCCCCACAACAAAATATATTAAAGTAAACTATTAACCCCTAAACCGAAAGCCCCCCACATCGCAATAAACTAAATTAAACTAGTAACCCCTAAACCTAACGCCCCCCTAACTTTATATTAAAATTACAATTTCCCTATCTTAAATTAAATTAAAACATACCTGTCAAATTAAAGAACTAAATTTAAACTAACAATTAAACTAATATAATTATTAAATTAAAATGAAACTAACTACCAATTAAATAAAACTAAACTACACATTAAAAAAATCCTAACACTATTCTAAAAATTACAAAGTATCTAATTACAAAAAATTTAAAAAAAGACTAAATTAAAAAAAATAACAAACGTCTCTGTTGTTACCGACAGTCTCTACTAGTCTCTTGTAAATTCAAAATGCCCGCTCTCTTTCTGTGATCCACCTACGGCTCCTGATGATGGCCAAAAAACACCCTTTCACCCTAGGGTGTTTTTGGCCATCATCAGGAGCCGTAGGTGGATCACAGAAGGAAAGCGGGCGTTTTGAATTTACAAGAGACTAGTAGAGACTGTTGGTAACAACAGAGACAGTTTCGTTCATAAATTAAGCTGGTGATCCCGGATCCTAAAAGACTGCCATGGCCATACACCTCTATGAGGAGGATTTAATTTGTGCCTATAGGATACTTACATCTGTAAGTACGTTTTTATTGTGAGCATGATTTGGTGTTAATAATTTACATTTGAATCGTGGGTTGCACTGTCTATTTTTCTACCCTCTGCAGATTGTTTACCAGCTTGTCCGGAACTTACAAGCTTCATTTATAGAAGTACCCTTCTTATTAGAACATCTTAACAGTGCGGACTCTGTACAAAGGAACTTTTGAATTCAATCTTGGATGTCTACAAGTACAGTACTTCTCATTGATAGACATAACATTTTGTGAGATTAATTATTTTTACAGTATCCAATTCACTCTTATTGTTTTTATTTTTGCTCTTCATTATCAATTTAAGAAGGGTTTTTTTATCTTATTTTATTTATAGTATTTATTGTATTTTTTGTACTATTCATCCTGTTGTATTTTATATGCTATTTGGATACCACTGATTTTTTTAACCAGTTGAGTACTAGGGGTCTAATAATAGCACTGTTTTTTGGGGCTTGAAAAAGAACTGATTGCCCAAACAAATGCCCCTTTAGGGGCAATGGGTAGCTACGTTTTTTTTAGTGTTATTTTTTTTATTTTGGGGGGTTAGTTGGGTGGTGGGTTTTACTATTAGGGTGGGACTTAGTATTTTTTAGAGGTAAAAGAGCAGTTTAACTTAGGGCAATACCCCACAAAAGGCCATTTTAAAGGCTATTGGTAGGCTAGATTAGGGGGTGTTTTTATTTGGGGGGCTTTTTATTTTCAAAGGGATAAGGTAAAAAAAAAATAGCTGCCAGCTCAATCCTATTGGCTGATTGGATCAGCCAATAGGATTGAAGCTCAATCCTATTGGCTGATTGCTGATAGCCAATAGGATTTTTTCACCTTTAATTCCGATTGGCTGATAGAATTCTATCAGCCAATCGGAATTCAAGGGACGCCATCTTGGATTACGTCATTTAAAGGAACCTTCAGTGTACGTCTGGGACCGTAAGAAGAGGATGTTCCGTGCTGGATGTCTTGAAGATGGAGCCGCTCCACGTCGGAAGGATGAAGATAGAAGATGCCGTCTGGATGAAGACTTCTGCCCGCCTGGAGGACCACTTCTTGCTGCTGGGATGAAGACTTCTCCCGGCTTCGTTGAGGACTTCTGCCCGCTTGGATGAAGACTTCTCCCGGCTTCGTTGAGGATGGATGTCCGGTCTTCAAAAACTGTAAGTGGATCTTCGGGTGTTAGTGTTAGGTTTTTTTAAGGGTTTATAGGGTGGGGGGTTTTATTTTTAGCTTAGGGTTTGGGCTGAAAAATGTCCATCCACATATAATAAATTTAGATTTATTTTAATTATGTTCAAGTTAGTGGTGTTAGGGTTAGGGTTAGACTTAGGTTTAGGTTTAGGGGTTAATAACTTTAGTATAGTGGCGGCAACATTGGGGGCAGAAGATTAGGGGTTAATAAGTGTAATGTAGGTAGCGACAACATTGGGCGCGGCAGATTAGGGGTAAATAAGTGTAGGTAGGTGGCGGCGACATTGGGGCAGCAGATTAGGGGTTAACAAGTGTAGGTAGGTGGCTGCGATGTTAGGGGCGGCATATTAGGGGTTAATAAGTGGAATGTAGGTGGCAGCAGTGTTGGAGGTGGCAGATTAGTGGTTAATAGCTGTAATGTAGGTGGCGGCGATGTCGGGGGCGGCAGATTAGGGGTGTTTAGACTCGGGGTTTATGTTAGGGTGTTAGGTGTAAACATAGCTTTTCTTTCCCCATAGGAATCAATGGGACTGCGTTACAGAGCTTTACGCTCCTTTATTGCAGGTGTTAGGCTTTTTTTTAGCCGGCTCTCCCCATTGATGTCTATGGGGAAATCGTGCACGAGCACGTAAAACCAGC
Organism: Bombina bombina; assembly: GCF_027579735.1. Taxonomy (NCBI): domain Eukaryota; kingdom Metazoa; phylum Chordata; class Amphibia; order Anura; family Bombinatoridae; genus Bombina; species Bombina bombina. Next base: position 1,132,106,824 of record NC_069499.1, on the reverse strand, counting down.
TCAAAGCAGCGCTGGTATTTGAGTGCGGTATGGAGCTCAATGGAGCTCAACGCTGCCATATTGCCCACTAACGCTGGGTTTTTGCGATAATAGCAGCCCTATAGGGAGGTGAGCAGTGGAAATAACTTGCAAGTTAGCACAGAGCCGCTCATAACGCAAAACTCGTAATCTAGCCGTTAGTTATTTGTGTTGTGGGGGGTTTGGCGTTTTAGAGGTTAATAGGTTAATTAGGTTGATTGCGATGTGGGTGTTTGGCGGTTTAGAGGTTAGTAGGTTAATTAGGGTAATTGTGATGTGGGTGTTTCGCGGTTTAGAGGTTAATAGGTTAATTAGGTTTATTGCGATGTGGGGGGTTGGCGGTTTAAGAGTTAATAGGTTAAATAGGTTTATTGCGATGTGGGGGGTTTGCGGTTTAGGGGTTAATAGGTTAATTAGGTTTGTTGCAATGTAGGTGGTTGACGGTTAAGGGGTTAATATTTTAATTATGTTATATGCAGATTAGGGGATAATTACTTTATTGTTTTGCGAGGGTTGAATTGTGGTGATTCCTGTCCGCCTCATCAGAGCAGGCGGACAGGGTTATGGAGCAGCAGGCTTTAGACCGCTGCTCCATAACTTGTGTTTCTGGTGAGTCTGAAGACTCGCCAGAAACACGGGCCTTCAAGCTCCGTTCGGAGCTTGATAGATAGGCCCCATTGTATATTGGACATATATCCAACTTGAAGTTATGTCTATTACACCATACTCTATCACACTCCGCTAGAGCGCCCTCCTCTTTTTTCCTTATATCTCTATAGATTGGCTATCCCTGTGGAGGGGTTCCCTAGGAGAGGCAGTGGGTGTATAGTCTAGTGCAACACTTTTTTTTTGTCTTTTTTTCCTAATAAATCTATTAACCCCTATTACGTCACTCCCCTACATCGCCGCCACTAAATAAAGTTATTAACCCCTAAACCTCTGGCCTCCCACATCATCGCCACTAAATAAACCTATTAACCCCTAAACCGCCAGCCCCCCACATTGCAACAACCTAAATTAAACTATATATTAACCCCTAAACCTAACCCTAACATAACCCTAACCCTAAACCTAACCCTAACATAACCCTAAACCTAACACCCCCTAACTTTAACATAATTAAAATAGAGCTAAATTAAAGTCACAATTATTAACTAAAGAATTCCTATTTAAAACTAAATACATACTTACCTGTGAAATAAAACCTAATCTAGCTACAATATACCTGTAACTAATAGTTATATTGTAGCTATCTTAGGTTTTATTTTTATTTCACATGTAAGTTTGTATTTATTTTAACTAGGTAGACTAGTTAGTAAATAGTTATGAACTATTTACTAACTACCTAGTTAAAATAAATACAAACTTACCAGTCAAATAAAACCTAAGCTGCCTTACACTAAAACCTAACATTACAAAAAATAACAAACACTAAAATTACAAAAAAAAAAAAAAAATCTACCATTACAAAAAATAACAAACAAACGGCTAGATTACGAGTTTTGCGTTATGAGTGGAAAAGCCTCATAACCTCACTACCACTGCTATTACAAATCTTGTAGCTATAGCTGTACCACACACTTTTTTTGACATAACGCAACGTAACTACAGCACCTTTCAAAAAGTCCTTTTTAATGGGATTTCCATAGCGCCGGTATTACGAGTTTTGCTTGGGAGGCCTAAAAGTGAGCAGTACCGCCTATACCGTCAAGATTCGTACCGCCATCTAAAGTCAGTAGTTATGGGTTTTACGTTACAAAGCAGTACCATAAAACTCATAACTAAAGTGTTACAAAGTACACTAACACCCATAAACTACCGATTAACTGAGGCCCTCCCACATTGAAAACACTAACATAAAAAGATTAACCCCTAAACTGCCGCTCCAGACATTGCCGCCACTATAATAAACATATTAACCCCAAACCGTATAGTATAATGGCGGCGACATTGGGGGTGGCAGATTAGGGGTTAATAAGTGTAATGTAGGTAGCGACGATATTGGGGGCAGCAGATTAGGGGTTAATAAGTGTAGGTAGGTGGCGGCGACATTGGGGGCGTCAGATTAGGGGTTAATAAGTGTAATGTAGGTGTCGGCAATGTCGGGGGCGGCAGATTAGGGGTGTTTAGACTCATGGTTTATGTTAGGGTGTTAGGTGTAAACAAAACTTTGATTTCCCCCTTTATTGCAGGTGTTAGGCTTTTTTTTTAGCCGGCTCTTCCAATTGATGTCTATGGGGAAATCATGCACGAGCACGTAAAACCAGCTCAAAAGGGGGCGGAGCGTGCAGGCGTGCTGAATGGCCGCACCAAACTAGAGCTCCTGCAGCGGCATCGACAGGGCTCTCCCTCAGGCTCCCTAAAATCCACCAGAAATGCCTGAAACTAGCTCCTTATTGCAGGGGAAGAGTCTGGAGGTCCAATAATTGATTCCCTGGGGCTGTAACCAGTGTGAAGCAGTCACTATTCTGACCACGGGAGAGGCCGCACCATAAGCCTGCTCCCAACGTGGAGGAGTTATGCGCAGAGCTGCAGCGACCGGCGACTAAAAACAGTCTCTTGCCCAAAACCGGAGGATCCTTGAGGGGTTGTACTGATCTGACAAAGGTCTGGTAAGCAGCTTTTTAATGTGACACACTTGACTCAATCCCTGCAGACACCATCTTGAATATTTGACACAACATGCCTTAAACGATAAACAGCCCCAGGCATTTACTTTAGCATCCATATCACTCACCTTAGGGGCATTATGTGAACACTATGACATATAATGCTGGGCAGTGAATAACCATTATAAAGCGAGAACCATCTCTTCCCATCTAAATCCAAGTTATCAAACAAAGAAGCGTATACTGTTTGGGACTGCTGAAGGGATAAAATACTCTGATTCATACATATATATAATAAGACTTTTCTACAATTTTCCATCATGGCGCAGTGCAGAACCAATAAAACTGATAAGAACTTAAAACCTAACACGGTGTCTGGCTCTGTAAACGCCTTTTTAAAAATCACTGATAATAAAAAAAAAGAAAGCAGACCCACCTCAAATATATAGTGAAGATGAAGACCTGTCAGATAACCCTGAAGCCATACATACGTCAACATCTCCCTCTAACTCACATCAACACACAGAAGATGGCCCAGTTACATTAAAAGCGATGGAGGCTCTTATTAACCAGGTTAAATCCTGCATTAAGACTGAGTTTGCCACGCTGAAGAAAGATATCAACGAGCTAGAATACAGGGTTGAATCCTTAGAGGATAACAGGGAAGAGATTATTAAAGAAATGTCAGACATGTCACATACCATAGAGGAACAGCAAACACAGATCTCTGACCTAGAGAACAAAATAGACGATATAGAAAATAGGACAAGAAGGAACAATCTCCGAATACGCGGAGTTCCTGAATCTGTGAAGGGCGAAGACATACCAGAACACCTACAAAACCTATTCCAATCCCTAGCTATCTCCAATCAAAGAGTGATTGAACCTATACCCCTCGAAAGAGCACACAGGTCCCTACGGCCCAAACCCAGTGATAATCAGCCCCCAAGGGACATTATTGTGTGCTTATCATACTATAGAGATAGGGAGAAAATATTTTAACTGGCATGTACACAACCCACTTTTTCATACATGGGCGCGAAAATCCAAGTCTATCAAGATCTCTCTGTCAGAACGCTTCTACTTAGAAAATAATTTGCCCCTTTCACCACCCACCTATGGTCTCTCAAAACCCCTTACAGGTGGGGTTTTCTTGTATCCCTACAAATTATCAAAAACGGAAAGTGCTTTGAATGCTCCTCTCCAGGGGATGTGAATGACTTCTGTCAACTCTTGGACATTCCTGTACCTGAAACCACTCTCCCCAGTTTTCAAAATCCACAACGCCCATGCCAAAACCCCAGAGAAGACTCTGGTCTGAAGTCCTCAGTAAGCAGCATCTCAAGAAGTTATGTATGGACCCCACTAACAAGGTGGACCCCACTGGAACTGTGACTACTTGAATTTGTACCCGGGAGGTCGTGAGTACGTATATGGTTTCACACACCTATAACTGGGCGATGCCTAAAGCCCATTCGCACTGACTTTCTGCACTACTGAACATTTATGCCACTTGACCAGGGATTTCAATCTTTAAAAGGCTACACCCCTGGCTCTTCATATGACTTTCTACCTTAATTAAGAGACATTCTCTTGATATGTTATAATATATTGTTTATTTTGGCTCTAGTTCTGGGCTTATGTTTATTAGCTCCTGGTCTGTCGGGAGGGGCTTGTCGGGCCATACTTTCCCCCCTTTTTTTCTTTTCTCTCTGCCTACTTTGCCCTTGCTCTTCTAAATTTTCACTACTGGTAGACTTTTTGTACTGTCAGTAGCTCCTAACACTCTCTCATGCCTCTTCTTTCTCCACCCTTTCACCCCTCTTCCTCTCTCTCCTCATTACCTTTTCACATTAGTTAAAATTGTAATTGGTATCTTTTTTGTTAATACTGCTCAAAAAGTATTTTATTTTGTTTTTGTTCCTTTCTATTTCTTGAATTTCCTCATACACAGGATACAACACGGTTAGTTAGATTGTATTGGTTCATAATCATTTGAATACTAATAGTTACAATAATATGTCAGGACACACTCAGCCCAGCCAGTTTAAACAATCTATGCAAAATGTTAAGGGTTTTCTCTCCCCTCAGAAACGATTTTTAGAAAAAGAAAATTGATATTATTATGATCCAAGAGACCCATTTCAAAAAATCTAGTGAACCCTCACTCTCAAAGCTCTATTATGACAAATACTTTTTAAGCTCAGGCCCGACAAAACATAATGGGGTATGTATCTCCTTTAGAAAAGGCACCTCATTTGTACTACTTAACAAATACTTAGACAGGGAAGGTCGCTTTTTAATTATAACAGGGATGTACTTTGGTAGGCCTATTACTTTGTTTAATGTCTATCCACCCAACTGCCCCAAGCCCTCTTTTTTTGTAAGGTGGTTAACCAGATTATAGTTATTTCAAAAGGCCCAATATTCCTTAGTGGCGACCTTATCTTTCCAATGAGTCTTATGCTAGACACATCCTCTGGCAGGTCTTATATCAGAAATTCTCAGATAAGGGCCAATTGGCAAGCAATGTGCACTATTCTTTTTTTTACACTTGGAGAATCACCCACCCAACAACAAGAGACTTCATATTCTTCTCAAACCCCCAATGCTCTTACACTCGGCTAGACTATATCCTCTGTTAACAACACATACCTCTCTCATAGACTCCAGGCTCTATCATACCACTTGGTCAGACCATAGCATGGTCTGTACCACTTTTTTTATGGTCCACTAAACCACACTACCAGCAAAGCTGGAAATTAAATGACCAAATTTTTCTTGACCCTTAATAACTACTGATCTGGCTGAAAAAATAACTGAATTTTTCTCCTTTAATAACCCCACAGCTACTTCTGCAATCAATAACTGGGAGGCATATAAATATTACATAAGAGGGTTGATCATGGGTCACACGCATAAGCAAAGGGTAGCTCAGTTTGTTTCATTGTCATCTGAGTTTAATGACTGCGAAAGCGCATTAAAAAGTAACTCTCAATCCCAATTGCTCTTGCAGAGATGACAACAGGCTAGAGAAGCATTTAATCAATATCTAATTAAGAACGCACATATGAGGGCACTCACGTCCAAGTCGAAATTTTTTATCAAAAGTAATAAAGCAGGCCGCCTTTTGGCTAGGTCTTTGAGGAAGAAGAGATACAAAACCTATATAGCTAAAATTACAGACTCCAGCGGAGTAACCCACACTAATAATACTGATATTGTTAACCACTTTGCACAGTACTATACCTCTCTGTATAATCTCCCAACCACAAACATGGAAACCAAACTTAGCCGCATAAATAACTATCTAGAATAAACCCGGCTCCCTACATTATCCAAAACAGATAGCAAAGCATTAGACGAAAAATTCTGAATCCAGGAAATCCTATTAGCCATCAAGGATCTCCCCCAGGGCAAAGCTCCTGGCCCTGATGGATTTACCTCTAAATTCTACCATATGCTCAAATCCCTCCTCTGTCCCCACCTGTTAAACATGTACAATTCTTTTGACCAGAGTAGCCAACTGCCATCAACGCTCCTGGAAGCCACAATTTCTGTAATTCCTAAGCCAGGTAAATCCCCAGACATAGTTACTAATTACTGCCCTATATCCCTAATAACCACGGATATTAAATTACGCCAAATTATTAGCCATGAGAATCAACCAGCACCTTCCATCTCTCGTACATACAGACCAGGTCAGCTTTATCCCGGGCAGGGAGGCTAAAGAGAACACCAATCAAGTTCTGCACACTCTATTCTCTGCCTCAGCCTCTAAAACGCCCCTAGTCCAACTTTCCACAGACGCCGAAAAAGCCTTTGACAGGGTGGACTGGGATTTCCTTTGGTCCACTCTGTCAAAGTTTGGGTTATCACAGGTATTGATCTCTCGTATAAAAGCTCTTTATAATAACCCAACAGCATATATAAGTAATGGTACCCGTCAGGGGTGCCCTCTCTCGCCATTGCTGTTTGCCTTGGTGGTGGAGGCACTGGCTGCTCGCATAAGGAGCAATCCCCTTATACAGAGTGTCTCTTTCGGAGAGATCCACCAAAAATGTCTGCTGTACGTGGACGATATCATATTTACATTACGCTCTCCACTCACATCCCTGCCTGCCCTCCTCAGAGAGCTGGAGGAGTACAAGCTGGTCTCTAACTTCTCTGTCAATATGGAAAAGTCGATGATACTACCAGTACATATTACTGCAGAAGAAACACAATATCTTACAACACACACTTCTTTACAGATAACCGGGAAAATTAAATACTTAAGAATAGATATATCTCCCAACCATACAGAACTATTCAATCTTAACTATGTTCCCCTCCAAGTAGAAACTGACAAATCCCTCGAGCTCTGGCATAAACAAGGCCATCTATCCTTGATGGGGCGCATCAATGCGATAAAATGAATATTCTCCCTAAATACCTTTACCTATTTAAAGTCCTCCCCATAGATCTCCCTACACAATATCTAATGAAAATACAAAAAAGATTTGACCGGTTCATTTGGTCACATAAAAGACCCAGAGTGACTGGAAACACACTGTGCCTTAACAGAGAAGATGGCAGCCTAGGATCCCCCAACCTGGTAAATTATTATAAATCGGCCCACATGGCGCGTATAGTTACCTAGAAACACTCCACACCAGAGAATCCCTGGGTGCAGATAGAAACCTTTCTAACGGGTGGGTTGAATCTAGAGGATCAGTGCTGGATACCACACAGGTGGAGGTCCCTTGAAGTTTGGGTTAACTACTATATAGCAGCCACACTCCGTACATGAGACAAATCCTTAGTAACAGATAGACTGATTTCCACCCAAGTATCTCCTCTTTCCCCACTGCTCAATAATCCCTTATTCTTGCAATTCCACACCATTCAAACACCGCGGATTGCAGATGCCCCCTCCAATATACCAACACACATACTACTCCAAAACAGACTTATGCAACCTCAAACGGAGATAAGCCAACTATTGGGTCCTCCATTTCATTTGTGGTTTCCATACCTACAAGCTAGACATGCCATATTTACCAGTCCACATAAAACGGATCTCACTAGGCCCCTAACTCCCTTTGAAACCCTGTGCAAGACCCCCTCAATAACTAATTCGCACATATCCATAATCTGCAAGCTACTTAGAGGAACTTTTCCCATCAAAAGGCCTGCATACATCACAAATTGGGAAAAAGAGCTGGATATAACGTTAACCGATACTCAATGGGGCCACATTCTCAAAGAAACCAAAAAATCGTTCTTATCATTAATTTTATTAGAAATGAATTTTAAGTTACTTTCAAGATGGTATTTAACCCCCCACCGACTCCATAGTATTTATCCCAGCTCCTCATCCCTGTGTTGGAGACACTGCAGAGAGGTTGGCACCCTCTCCCATATATGGTGGTTCTGTCCACTTCTTCAAACATACTGGAACAGTATAAATAAACAGGTTGACACGATCTTAGGGAGGCCCCTTGAATTTATCCCAAACATGGTCCGGCTGAGCAATATCCCAAATATTGCATGCCTATACTGAAAGAAACTACTACATAGCATGCTTAACTGTGCAAGGCGCCTGATACCTAGGTATTGGAAGAAAGCTGTAGTCCCCACGTATGCTATGTGGATTAGGGAAGTGAGCCATGTACTTGAACTAGATAAAATACATTACACGTTCATAGGCAAGCAAGACTTTATTGCTGATGTAATATTTATCTGGGAGCAAGGTATATGAACTCACCACAACTGCATTGTGTCAAATCTGTATTTCATCACTAATTAAACTGTAACCGTAACTCAAGCTGTCTTAAGAACCTAGTTTGTATTTCTGAACGGATTATAGTTGATGTTTAAAGGTATCGAGATTCAAAGTGTTGCCATTCATGTTCTATAAGTGGTTGTTGTTAATATCCATCCAAATTTGTTATCTTCTATTTCATGTGAATTTATACTCCTGTTTGAAAACAATAAAAATTATTTAAAGATAAAACCAGCTCAAAGCAGCGCTGGTATTTGTGTGTGGTATAGAGCTCAATGCTGCCATATTTCCTGCTCACGTCGGGTTTTGCAAACCTGTAATAGCAGCGATATAGGGAGGTAAGCGGTGACAATAACTTGCAAGTTAGTACCGAGCCGCTCATAACGCAAAACTCGTAATCTGGCTGTATATTATCTAAAACAATAATAATTATTCCTATTCTAATACCCTTTAAAAAAAAAAAAAAAACACCCCAAAAATAAAAAAGCCTAATCTAGAGTAAACACTTTTTCTTGTCTTTTTTTGTCTTTTTTTCCTAATAAATCTATTAACCCCTATTCCGCCACTCCCGACATCACCGCCACTAAATAAATTTATTAACCCCTAAACCTCTGGCCTCCCACATCATTGCCACTAAATAAACCTATTAACCCCTAAACCGCCAGCCCCCCACATCACAACAACCTAAATTAAACTATATATTAACCCCTAAACCTAACCCTAACGTAACCCTAAATGCCCTTTTCGAGGCAATGGGTAGATAAGGTTTTACTTTTTTTTATTTTGTGGGTTTGGGGGGTGGGGGTTTGTATGCTGTTAGGGGGTGTTTGTTTTGTTTTGTAGCAAAAGAGCTGTTAACTTTAGGGAAATGCCCTACAAAAGGCTCTTTTAAGGGCACACAAAATGCCCTTTTAAGGGCCCTTGGTAGTTTATTCTAAATTAGGCTTTTTTATTTTGGGTGATTTTTTTTTTTTAAAGGGTATTAGAATAGGAATAATTTTTATTGTTTTAGATAATTTAGTTTGTTATTTTTTGTAATAGTAGTTTTTTATTTTAGTGTTTGTTATTTTTTGTAATGGTAATTTTTTTATTTTTTGTAATGTTATGTTTTAGTGTAAGGCAGCTTAGGTTTTATTTCACACGTAACTTTGTATTTATTTTAACTAGGTAGTTAGTAAATAGTTAATAACTATTTACTAACTAGTCTACCTAGTTAAAATAAATACAAACTTACATGTGAAATAAAAATAAAACCTAAGCTAGCTACAATATAACTATTAGTTATATTGTAGCTAGCTTAGGTTTTATTTCACAGGTAAGTTTGTATTTAGTTTTATATAGGTATTATTTAGTTAATAACTGTAACTTTAATTTAGCTTTATTTTAATTATGTTAAAGTTAGGGGGTGTTAGGGTCAGGGTTACGTTAACGTTAGGTTTAGGGGTTACTAGTTTAAATTAGTTTATTGCAATGTGGGGGGCTTTCGGTTTAGGGGTTAATAAGTTTATTTAGTATATTTCAATGTGGGGGCTTGTGGTTTAGGGGTTAATAGGTTTATTATAGTGGCAACGGCATTAGGGCTTAATAACTTTAGTATAGTGGGGGAGCAGGGATAGGCAAGGTGTCCGTACACGGACACTGATGTCCGTGACTAGCCCTTGCAGTGTCCGCCACAAACTTACGCCTAGATTTAGAGTTCTGCGGCCAAAGGGGTGCGTTAGCTACACGTGCTTTTTTCCCACGCACCTTTTAAATACCGGTATTTAGAGTTCACAGAATGGCTTGGTTTTCAGTGCGTTAGGCTCCAAAAAGGGAGCGTAGAGCATAATTTAACGCCACTGCAACTCTAGATACCAGCGGTGCTTACGGACGCGGCCAGCTTCAAAAACGTGCTCGTGCACGATTCCCCCATAGAAAACATTGGGGCAGTTTGAGCTGAAAAAAAACCTAACACCTGCAAAAAAGCAGCGTTCAGCTCCTAACGCAGCCCCATTGTTTTCTATGGGGAAACACTTCCTACGTCTGCACCTAACACTCTAACATGAACCCCCGAGTCTAAACACCTGCATATTTTTTTTAACCCCTAATCTGCCGCTCCGTAAACCGCCGCTACCTACATTATCCCTATGTACCCCTAATCTGCTGCCCCTAACACCGCCGACCCCTATATTATATTTATTAACCCCTAATCTGCCGCCCACAACGTCGCCTCCACCTGCCTACACTTATTAACCCCTAATCTGCCGAGCGGACCGCACCGCTACTATAATAAAGTTATTAACCCCTAATCCGCCTCACTCCCGCCTCACTAACCCTATAATAAATAGTATTAACCCCTAATCTGCCCTCCCTAACATCGCCGACACCTAACTTCAATTATTAACCCCTAATCTGCCGACCGAATCTCACCGCTACTGTAATAAATGGATTAACCCCTAAAGCTAAGTCAGAACAGCCAATAGAATGCGAGCTCAATCTGATTGGCTGATCCAATCAGCCAATCGGATTGAACTTTAATCTGATTGGCTGATTCCATCAGCCAATCAGAATATTCCTACCTTAATTCCGATTGGCTAATAGAATCCGATCAGCCAATCGGAATTCGAGGGACGCCATCTTGGATGATGTCATTTAAAGGAACCGTCATTCGGCTAGTAGGCGTCGGTTGAAGAGGATGTTCCGCGTCGGCTTGGAAGAAGATGACTCCGCTACGCTCCGGAAGAAAGAAGATTGAAGATGCGGCTTGATAGAAGACTTCATCCCGATGATGGACTTCCGACTTCAGCCCGATGATGGAGTTCTTCAGCCGCCGCTTGGATTCAGACTTCAGCCCGAGGATGGACGTCACTCTTCAGCCCCCCGCTTGGGCTTGGATCAAGACTTCGGACCATCTTCTGGACAGATCGGGACCCGGTGAGGTGAAGACAAGGTAGGGAGATCTTCAGGGGCTTAGTGTTAGGTTTATTTAAGGGGGGTTTGGGTTAGATTAGGGGTATGTGGGTGGTGGGTTGTAATGTTGGGGGGGTATTGTATGTTTTTTTTTACAGGAAAAAGAGCTGAATTCTTTGGGGCATGCCCCGCAAAGGGCCCTTTTCAGGGCTGGTAAGGTAAAAGAGCTTTGAACTTTTTTAATTTAGAATAGGGTAGGGCATTTTTTTATTTTGGGGGGCTTTGTTATTTTATTAGGGGGCTTAGAGTAGGTGTAATTAGTTTAAAATTGTTGTAATATTTTTCTAATGTTTGTAAATATTTTTTTATTTTTTGTAACTTAGTTATTTTTTATTTTTTGTACTTTAGTTAGTTTATTTAATTGTATTTATTTGTAGGTATTTTATTTAATTAATTTATTGATAGTGTAGTGTTAGGTTTAATTGTAGGTAATTGTAGGTAGTTTATTTAATTAATTTATTGATAGTGTAGTGTTAGGTTTAATTGTAGATAATTGTATGCATTTTATTTAATTTATTTATTGATAGTGTAGTGTTAGGTTTAATTGTAACTTAGGTTAGGATTTAATTTACAGGTAATTTTGTAATTATTTTAACTATTTTAGCTATTAAATAGTACCTGGTTAAAATAAATACAAAGTTGCCTGTAAAATAAATATTAATCCTAAAATAGCTACAATATAATTATAATTTATATTGTAGCTATATTAGGGTTTATTTTACAGGTAAGTATTTAGCTTTAAATAGGAATAATTTATTTAATAAGAGTTAATTTATTTCGTTAGAATAAAATTATATTTAACTTAGGGGGGTGTTAGGGTTAGGGTTAGAATTAGCTTTAGGGGTTAAAAAATTTATTAGAGTAGCGGTGAGCTCCGATCGGCAGATTAGGGGTTAATACTTGTAGTTAGGTGTCAGTGATGTTAGGGAGGGCAGATTAGGGGTTAATACTATTTATTATAGGGTTTTTGAGGCGGGAGTGAGGCGGATTAGGGGTTAATAACTTTATTATAGTAGCGGTGCGGTCCGCTCGGCAGATTAGGGGTTAATTATTGTAGGTAGCTGGCGGCGACATTGTGGGGGGCAGATTAGGGGTTAATAAATATAATATAGGGGTCGGCGGTGTTAGGGGCAGCAGATTAGGGGTACATAGGGATAACGTAGTTGGCGCCGGTGTACGGAGCGGCAGATTAGGGGTTAAAAATTTAAATATAGTGGCGGCGATGTGGGGGGACCTCGGTTTAGGGGTACATAGGTAGTTTATGGGTGTTAGTGTACTTTAGAGCACAGTAGTTAAGAGCTTTATAAACCGGCGTTAGCCCAGAAAGCTCTTAACTACTGACTTTTTTCTGCGGCTGGAGTTTTGTCGTTAGAATTCTAACGCTCACTTCAGACACGACTCTAAATACCAGCGTTAGAAAGATCCCATTGAAAAGATAGGATACGCAATTGACGTAAGGGGATCTGCGGTATAGAAAAGTTGCAGCTGGAAAGTGAGCGTTAGACCCTTTAATGACTGGCTCCAAATACCAGAGGGCGGTAAAAACCAGCGTTAGGAGCCTCTAACGCTGGTTTTCACGGCTACCGCCCAACTCTAAATCTAGGCCTTAGTATATCTTTTCTTTCTGATTAAATAATAGGAAAAAAAAATATGTAGTGTGAATAAAGTTCCTGGCTTGTCAAGAGTCTGCTAGCGATATTGGGTGATAAGTTATTGAAAAAATAAAGCCTGAGTGAAATACTGGATGTGTATCTGCATCTGTATAATAACACCCAGCTCTATACAAAGACACAGTAGTGACACTGGCACATGCGTATAGCCAGACAAGGGCTGGTTATAGGGTCAGTGGTATCTGCATCAGTATAATAACACCCATCGCTATTTGATGACACGGTAGTGACACTGGCACATGGGTATAGCCAGAGGAGGGCTGGTTATAGGATCAGTGGTGTTTGCATCAGTATAATAACACCCAGTACTATATAATGGCACAGTAGTGACACTGGCTCATGGGTATAGCCAAACAAGGGCTGGTTATAGGGTCAGTGGTATCTGCATTAGTATAATAACACCCAGCGCTATATAATGACACAGTAGTGACACTGGCACATGCATATAGCCAGACAAGGGCTGGTTATAGGGTCAGTGGTATCTGCATTAGTATAATAATGCCCAGCGCTATATAATGACACAGTAGTGACACTGGCACATGCATATAGCTAGACAAGGGCTGGTTATAGGGTCAGTGGTATCTGCATTAGTATAATAACACCCAGCGCTATATAATGACACAGTAGTGACACTGGCACATGGGTATAGCCAGAGGAGGGCTGGTTATAGGATCAGTGGTATCTGCATCAGTATAATAACACCCAGCACTATACAAAGACACAGTAGTGACACTGGCTCATGGGTATAGCCAGAGGAGGGCTGGTTATAGGATCAGTGGTATCTGCATCAGCATAATAACACCCAGCACTATACAAAGACACAGTAGTGACACTGGCACATGGGTATAGCCAGAGGAGGGCTGGTTATAGGGTCAGTGGTATCTGCATTAGTATAATAACACCCAGCACTATATAATGACACAGTAGTGACACTGGCTCATGGGTATAGCCAAAGGAGGGCTGGTTATAGGATCAGTGGTATCTGCATCAGTATAATAACACCAAACACTATACAAAGACACAGTATTTACACTGGCTCATGGGTATAGCCAGTGGAGGTCTGGTTATAGGATCAGTGGTATCTGCATCAGTATAATAACACCCAGCACTATACAAAGACACGGTAGTGACACTGGCACATGGGTATAGCCAGAGGAGGGCTGGTTATAGGGTCAGTGGTATCTGCATTAGTATAATAACACCCAGCACTATATAATGACACAGTAGTGACACTGGCTCATGGGTATAGCCAGAGGAGGGCTGGTTATAGGATCAGTGGTAGTTGGATATCAAAAAGCGCCTAACTAAAGGCTATGGGAAGTGGGTCTGGGTGACGGATATTCCTATCTGTCTATAAATGATGATTTTACTTATAAAAGTGACCGATGTAGAATAGTCCAATTTGCTATACTACATCTATAAGTGACCAGTGCAAAGTGGCTGTGTTTAGACAAATTTGGCTGGTTTATTTGACAATATTAAGTTTAAACAATCTAGTTAAACAATCTAGTTAAACATGGATCCATGTAACAAAAGCATTAAAAAATGACGATCAATAATCATATTAAAATCATATTAAAATCACAATAAGTTGACAAATGTTCTGATTAAAATTACAGGAATTGAGTATGTATTATCAACAACCGGTTAGGGTCGTGAGATTGATTGTACAGTTCCTAGTTTTGTTCTCTTCTTGAAGTGAAAAAATGTGAAAAAATAATGTCCTGTGATAAAAAATAAAAAACAACTATCTAGATAGTTAAAAATCCAAAATATTCAAAAATTAAAAACTGTTTTAAAATGTGTAAAAATAATAGATATCAAAAATATCAAAAATATCAAAAAGTGTCTTAGTGCTCTGATTTGCAAAAAACCTTTGTGAATGTGGAGTGTCCAAAAATAATAATGATAATAATGAAAATTAAGATTGTGATCCAATATCCAATAAATTATATCCAATAAAATCGTATCCAATAAATTGTGTTCACTGTGTAATAAAGTAAATAGTGGCTGATGGAAATCCTCCCTCTGGGAAGCTCCTTAGTAGGTGATTGCTGTTTGTGTTTTATTCATGGGGTATTCGGTCTGTGATATAGACTCAATCCTTATATAAAACCTGCAAACAACAAAAATTACATAGTGCAATAATGCTACAAATGTGATAAAAATATTGAAATGTTGCTCACCAGTTGCTGTCAACGCGTTTCGGCCTTTTAGTCAGGCCTTTCTCAAGACTATGTTCTGGGTGAGTTATGGTGGCTACTTAAAGACATACTAAGCCAATCACAAGACCGTATTTTGAGCCAATTTTTAAGGCTCAAAAAGAATTGCTCTGACCCACACAAATGGGAAGAACAAGCCACCACATTAAAAGAGAAATTCTTAGAAAGAGGTTATGATGAACACACTCTTGACAGAGACATCGAAGGAGTAAGGCAAAAAGATAGAAAGGACCTCCTGGTATACAAATCCAAAGAAGTAAAGACCAACCGTGAGACGGATCAAGTTACTGTTCCTTTTATCACTGAATTCAGTGAAAACAGACGTATTGTGGAGAAGATTATAGAAAAACACTGGCCACTTTTAAAAGACGACGATGTGATAGGAGACAAATTAACATCCCGACCAATTTTCTTATATAGAAAAACTGAGAATCTAAAAAGCAAACTGTCACCCAGCATACCAAGAAAAACGTTGAATAAGACAAAAGATGTGTTTGGTAAGGAAATCAGAGGATTTTTTCCTTGCATCAACTGCAAAGCCTGCAAAAGAGGTGTCAAAACCAAGGAGTTTGTCTCACACAACACAAAAGTTAAACACAAGATCAATGACCTCATAAGGTGTACCAGCAGAGGAGTCATCTATCTGATATGGTGTAGTTGTGGGCTCCAATATGTAGGACAAACATCTAGAGTCCTCAAAGATAGAATTAGAGAACATCTACTGAAGGTCGAACACAAAAGCACTGAAACTGCACTTTACAGGCACTTTACCAATCACCATCAGGGAAACCAGAAAGATTTTCACTATATAGGGATACAAAAAGTGATACCCAACTGGAGAGGAGGAAATTATGAGAGGAGTCTACTAACTGCCGAATCCAAATGGATTTTTAACATTGATAGTCTATACCCCAGAGGTCTGAATAATAGGGAGGATCTCTCACATCTACTAAATTTAAAATAATCACCTCTAGATTCAAGTCTGTTTAGAAAGACATCTAACCGAATAGCATGTATTTTCATACTAGCTCACAGAGTTATTTATTACTAAACATAACATAATAAATATGGGGTTATTAGTAGAGACCACCTGTATTTAGACCACCTCCCAGTTAACACAAAGATCTAATTCCACTATACTAATGCCATTCAATTTTTATACAATTTTTATATATTTTATATATTTTATGGTTTTAATTTTTCTAAAAAGCTTTTTATTCCCATATATATTAAAAGTGGACCAGACTAGAAAGAAGCGGTTATTTCTGATAGGCTATATTTAATTTATTTAATCATATCTACAAGCCCCAATACCATCCATAACCCATTTGTAATGTTTGTAAATACAAATCATTACAATTTTCTATTAACAATTTTTTATTAATATTTAGATTTTTTATCGCTTTAAATTATTGCATGTTCAGAGTATAACAAGTTTGTCATATATTTTATATTTTTTATATTCTATATGTGTTTACCAGTTTTACATAATGATGTTTTACCAATGATGTTTTAATGTTGACCCCAAACAGATATAAGATAACAGATTAACTGTAACACAAATTCAATCATATTCGAATTAACAGCCAGCCTAAGTTTCACAACACATGTTAATATACCGCCAAAACAGATACCGGAAACATCGGCATAGAAACCGATACTGTCAACAAACCACTGGAAGTGACGCAATACATTACGACGTCACTTCCGTTTCCTCCGCCTAACAATAACATCCGGTCTATCGACCGGAATAGCGGAATAAAAATAAATACAAACTGCATGATAGAATATGGGAGCAGATTGGAATATAACTAACAGCAGGGACACATAGAATAAGAGAGATACAATTAAGACTTCCGGTTTACGCTAACACAGCGTTTTTTGGCGCGAAAATTACGGTCTTGTGATTGGCTTAGTATGTCTTTAAGTAGCCACCATAACTCACCCAGAACATAGTCTTGAGAAAGGCCTGACTAAAAGGCCGAAACGCGTTGACAGCAACTGGTGAGCAACATTTCAATATTTTTATCACATTTGTAGCATTATTGCACTATGTCATTTTTGTTGTTTGCAGGTTTTATATAAGGATTGAGTCTATATCACAGACCGAATACCCCATGAATAAAACACAAACAGCAATCACCTACTAAGGAGCTTCCCAGAGGGAGGATTTCCATCAGCCACTATTTACTTTATTACACAGTGAACACAATTTATTGGATACGATTTTATTGGATATAATTTATTGGATATTGGATCACAATCTTAATTTTCATTATTATCATTATTATTTTTGGACACTCCACATTCACAAAGGTTTTTTGCAAATCAGAGCACTAAGACACTTTTTGATATTTTTGATATTTTTGATATCTATTATTTTTACACATTTTAAAACAGTTTTTAATTTTTGAATATTTTGGATTTTTAACTATCTAGATAGTTGTTTTTTATTTTTTATCACAGGACATTATTTTTTCACATTTTTTCACTTCAAGAAGAGAACAAAACTAGGAACTGTACAATCAATCTCACGACCCTAACCGGTTGTTGATAATACATACTCAATTCCTGTAATTTTAATCAGAACATTTGTCAACTTATTGTGATTTTAATATGATTTTAATATGATTATTGATCGTCATTTTTTAATGCTTTTGTTACATGGATCCATGTTTAACTAGATTGTTTAACTAGATTGTTTAAACTTAATATTGTCAAATAAACCAGCCAAATTTGTCTAAACACAGCCACTTTGCACTGGTCACTTATAGATGTAGTATAGCAAATTGGACTATTCTACATCGGTCACTTTTATAAGTAAAATCATCATTTATAGACAGATAGGAATATCCGTCACCCAGACCCACTTCCCATAGCCTTTAGTTAGGCGCTTTTTGATATCCAACTACCACACATGTCTTTCAGGGGCAGCTAGGTACCCCATTATCTCAAAGCTTCTTTGGGATTAGCATGAGCGCTGTGAGATAACATCTAAAACTATAGGATCAGTGGTATCTGCATCAGTATAACACCAAACACTATACAAAGACACAGTAGTTACACTGGCTCATGGGTATAGCCAGTGGAGGTATGGTTATAGGATCAGTGGTATCTGCATCAGTATAACACCACCAAGCACTATGAAATAATAATTTTAATTTCAAATTTACCTTGGTGTCCTTCACTAAGGTCTGCACTTTGAAAAATGTCCGCCACAGCCTTTGTCTGTGCCTATCCCTGTGGGGGCAATGT
Source organism: Bombina bombina (assembly GCF_027579735.1). Lineage (NCBI taxonomy): Eukaryota > Metazoa > Chordata > Amphibia > Anura > Bombinatoridae > Bombina > Bombina bombina. The sequence goes on along the minus strand of NC_069499.1, from coordinate 1,132,088,334 downwards.
GGGCGGACGGCAGATTAGGGGTTAATAATATTTAAATAGTGTTTGCGATGCAGGAGGGCGGCAGTTTAGGGGTTAATAACTTTAGTATAGTGGCGGCGAAGTCGGGGAGCGGTGGTATAGGGGTTAATAATTTTTACTAGTGGCCACGATGTTGGGAGTGGCAGATTAGGGGTTAATAACTTTAATAACTTTAAAATAGTGTTTTGCAATGTGGGAGGGCCTCGGTTTAGGGGGTTAGTTTATGGGTGTTATTGTACTTTGTGACACTTTAGTTATGAGTTTTATGTAACAATTTTGTAGCGTAAAACTCATATTGCAAATCGTATCGGTATAGGCTGCAATGCAAGCTTTTTAGCCTCACCGCAAAACTCGTAATGGCTGCGCTATGGAAGTCCCATGAAAAAATTTACGGCTAGATTACAAGTTTTGTGGTAAGCTTAAAAAGCAGCGTTAACAGGTCCTAATGCTGCTTTTTTTACGCCCGCTGGTATTACGAGTCTTGCAGGTTTAGGAGCACCGCACAATTTTTTGGCCTTAACGCAAATCAACTTACGCAAATTTCGTAGTTTTTTTTCAATGGGACTTGCATAGCGCCGGTATTACAAGTTTGTCCTGGGAGGCCAAAAAGTGAGCGTTAACCCTCTACCTCCAAGATTCCTAATGCATTTTAAAGTCAGTAATTAAGAGTTTTATGTTACAAAACTGACATCGCCGCCACTATAATAAACTAGGGGGCGTGAAACGCGTAAGACCTCACTTTTGTGTGTGCCCCAGTCTGGGATCACTTCATGTTTTAAACTGTAACAAATACATTTTTCATTTTTAACTATGACTAACCAGTAGTGCCTGCAACTTTTTTCTTTGATTATACTTATTAACCTCTAATCTGCCGTCCCCAATGTCGCCGCCACTAATCTAAATGAATTATCCCCTAAAATTAAGTCTAACCTTAACACCCCCTAACTTAAATATAATTTAAATAAATCTAAATAAAATTACTATCATTAACTAAATTATTCCTATTTAAAACTAAATACTTACCTATAAAATAAACCCTAAGCTAGCTACAATATAACTAATAGTTACAATGTTTCTAGCTTAGGGTTTATTTTTATTTTAAAGGCAAGTTTGTATTTATTTTAACTAGGTAGAATAGTTACTAAATAGTTATAAACTATTTAATAACTACCTAGCTAAAATAAATACAAATTTACCTGTAAAATAAAACCTAACCTAAGTTACACTAACACCTAACCTAACCCTACAATTAAAAAATTACCTAAATGAAATACAATTAAATAAATGAAATACAATTAGCTAAATAACAAAAAAAACCCACTAAAACACTAAATTACACAAAATAAAAAACAAATTACAAGATCTTTAAACTAATTACACCTAATCTAAGAGCCCTATCAAAATAAAAAAGCCCCCCCCAAAAAACAAAACAAAAAAACCCCTAGCCTAAACTAAATTACCAATAGCCCTTAAAAGGGCCTTTTGCGAGCATTGCCCCAAAGAAATCAGCTTTTTTACCTAAAAAAGAAATACAAACAACCCCCAACAGTAAAACCCACCACCCACACAACCAACCCCCCCAAATAAAACCCTAACTAAAAAAACCTAAGCTCCCCATTGCCCTGAAAAGGGCATTTGGATGGGCATTGCCCATTAAAGGGCATTTAGCTCTATTGCTGCCCAAAGCCCTAAACTAAAAATAAAACCCACCCAATGCACCCTTAAAATATCCTAACACTAACCCCCGAAGATTCACTTACCAGGAGAAGTCTTCATCCAAACGGCAAGATGTCCTCAATGAAGCCGGCAGAAGTGGTCCTCCAGACGGGCAGAAGTGGTCCTCCAGACGGGCAGAAGTGGTCCTCCAGACGGGCAGAAGTGGTCCTCCAGACGGGCAGAAGTCTTCACCCAGACGGCATTTTCTATCTTCATCCTTCCGACGCGGAGCGGCTCCATCTTCAAGACATCTGGCGTGGAGCATCCTCTTCTTCCGATGTCTTCTTGCTGAATGAAGGTACCTTTAAATGACGTCATCCAAGATGACGTCCCTTAGATTCCAATTGGCTGATAGAATTCTATCAGCCAATCGGAATTAAGGTTGAAAAAAATCCTATTGGCTGATTGAAACAGCCAATAGAATGTGAGCTCAATCCTTTTGGCCAATCCAATCAGCCAATAGGATTGAGCTCACATTCTATTGGCTGTTTCATCACATTGCATCATCCAATAGGATTTTTCAACCTTAATTCCGATTGGCTGATAGAATTCTATCAGCAAATCGGAATCTAAGAGACACCATCTTGGATGATGTCACTTAAAGGTAAAAGAGCTGATTTCTTTGGGGCAATGCCCCGCAAAAGGCCCTTTTAAGGGCTATTGATAGTTTAGTTTAGGCTAGGGTTTTTTTTATTTTGGGAGGGCTTTTTTATTTTGATAGGGCTATTAGATTAGGTGTAATTAGTTTAAAGATCTTGTCATTTGTTTTTTATTTTCTTCAATTTAGTGGGTTTTTTTTGTAATTTAGCTAATTGTATTTGATTTATTTAATTGTATTTCAATTAGGTAATTTATTTAATTGTATTATAGTGTTAGGTGTTAGTGTAACTTAGGTTAGGTTTTATTTTACAGGTAAATTTGTATTTATTTTAGCTAGGTAGTTAGTAAATAGTTAATAACTATTTAGTAACTATTCTGTCTAGTTAAAATAAATACAAACTTGCCTGTAAAATAAAAATAACCCCTGAGATAGATACAATGTAGCTATTAGTTATATTGTAGCTAGCTTAGGGTTTATTTTATAGGTAAGTATTTAGTTTTAAGTAGAAATAATTTAGCTAATGATAGTAATTTTATTAAATTATATTTAAGTTAGGGGGTGTTAGGGTTAGACTTAGGTTTAGGGGTTAATACATTTAGAATAGTGGCAGCGACGGCAGATTAGAGGTTAATGAATGTAGGTAGGTTGCGGCGACATTGGGGAGGGAGATTAGGGGTTAATGAATATAATGTAGGTGTCGGCGATGTTGGGGGCAGCAGATTAGGCGTTAATAAGTATAATGCAGGTGGCGGCGATGTCTGGAGCGGCAGATTAGGGGTTAATAATTATAATGTAGGTGTCGGCGATGCCGGGGGCGGCAGATTAAAGGTTAATAAGTTTAAGATTAGGGGTGTTTAGACTCGGGGCTCATGTTAGGGTGTTAGTTGTAATGTGTTTCCCCAGAGGAATCAATGGGGCTGCGTTACTGAGATTTACTCTGCTTTTTGGCAGGTGTTAGACTTTTTCTCAGCCGGCTCTCCCCATTGATGTCTATGGGGAAATCGTGCATGAGCACGTACAACCAGCTCACCGCTGATTTAAGCAGCACTGGTGTTGGAGTGCTGTGTGGAGCTCAATTTTGCTCTACGCTTACTTCTTGCCTTTTAACGCCTGGTTTGTAAAAACCCGTAATACCAGCGCTGTAGGTAAGTGAGCGGTGAGAATAAACTGCAAGTTAGCAACGCACCCATCTTACCGCAAAACTCATAATCTAGGCGTTAATTTTTACGTGTGCAGGACTGACGTGTTACAGGCTAAAAGGCTTGCGGTACAGCTATACTGACAAGACTTGTAATGGCTGCGGTGCTGTTTTAATGCTGAAATTACCATTTTGTCAGCATTAAAACATGAACGCAAAACTTGTAATCTAGGTGATTGTTTTTCCTATAAACAGATTTTATTTTGTAGGCTTCTTCAAATTTACCTATAAAAACAATTGCAAAGCTGGGATTGAACCTAATGCCCATGGCTGTTCCTCTGATTTGCAAATCAAATTTGTCTAAACTACTGGAAATAATTATGTTGGAGTATAAATGGAATAAGCTTAATCAAAAATTCCTTCTGTTTGTGTGGCATGTAGATAGCTTCTATTCCTACACTATGTGTAATGTTGGAGTAAAGAGCATTACCATCACACATTAACCACATGTAGCTATTTTTTCTTTGAACAATAGACAGTTTGGTTAGTAAATCTGTGGTATTACGTATATATGAATCCAACCTCACCACACATTTCTATAAAAAGACATCAATACATTCAGATGGTCAGTAATACTATTAATGCCTGCTATGATCAGTCTCCTTGGCGATCTGATCAAACTTTTATGAATTATGGCTAAGTGATAATAGAAAGGTACAGAGGGATGATTGGGAGTGAGATACTGTTCTCTTTTCTGATTAGAATACCCTCTCTTGATCCATATTCTAAGGGCCAATATGGATTTAGTGAAGACCTATGTAGGACCTCTCTTACCTTTTTGTAATATTCAGTATCACGTAGTATTCGATTGGCCTCTAAAACAAAAAAACAATAGCCCTGAAGTAACATTCCATCACCTTCATCTGTTTGCCTACTCTCAATTGCTCTATTTTCATTAGGGCAGATATTCTTTTTTCCAAGGATGCATTTTGGGATCTTGCTTAGATCTTCCATTACCAATTGCTGGAATAGATCTACATATGAAACATCCTCCTTTGGAGGGTTAAATGTTGAGGTAGAGGTTAATGTAGTGTGCATGTAGCCCTCAAAAAAGGCTATTAGCCAATTTATTCAGCTCACTATAAATTACAGTTTTAAACTTATTTAGTTCCATCTGATCTAATAGAATAGGATAAAACTTTTTTTTTTTACTTTTTAACTTTTTTACCTCAAAATATATTTGAAGGGATGCATTTCTAGTAAATTTGTTTTAATCCACAAACAATTCAAATATACTGTGGGTATTAGATGGACAAAAAGAGAGACCCATCCCCAATACTCTGATTTCATCATTGGTAAGAGTATGTGAGGTGAAATTGAAACTACCCTCTTATTCTTAATAAATTTTGTTTTTGGGTGGTTTTTCCACCCACTCTCTTTCCTCATTTACATATGGTCATTTTTGTTTGTGTTGAATTGTTTTTGTTCCACAATGGGGCAGAATTTTGATTCAGCCCTAAAAAAATCAGTTGATGTGGAAGGTTTTATTTCTTTATTAGACCTATTGACTCTTTCTCTATTCATTAAATGTGGTGCAATGGTCCACTACTTGGGGTCTCATTAGACAATTATTATTATTATTATTATTATTGGTTATTTGTAGAGTGCCAACAGATTCTGCAGCGCTATAAACATAGGCAGTATACAAGGTAACATTTATAGGGATCAAATGGGTAAAGGGCCCTGCTGAGAGTTGCACTGTTGTAGTTAAATCTTATGAAGGTGATCTGCAAACAGATGGGTTTTTCGGCTTACATGCTAAGGGAGTTCATGGAGGATAGTAATGGAGGAGAGGAACTGGTATTAGGAAAGTTTAGTGTAGGTTGTATGCACCCCTTAACAGTATAGTCTTTAGGGAGTGTTTGAAGCTTTCAAAACCAGGGGAGAGTCTTGTGGAGTGAGGCAGCAGAGAGTTCCACAAGATGGGAGCCAGTCTGGAGAAGTCCTGTAAACGGGAACGTGAGGAGGTAACAAGAGAGGAGGAGAGTAGGAGGTTGTGAGCAGAGCAAAGGGGACGGGAGGAGAGTATATGGAGACAAGGTCTGAAATATAGGGGGGAGCAGTGCAGTTGAGGGCCTTGTATGTCAGAGTCAGAATTTTGTGTTTAATCCTGGAGGCAAGAGGAAGTCAGTGAAGGGATTGGAAGAGAGGTGCAGCAGATGAAGAGCGACGTGTAAGGTAGATGAGCCTGGAATAGGCATTTATTATGGATTGTAAAGGAACTAGGCAGCAGCCCAGACCAGAGAGGACGAAGTTGCAGTAGTCGAGGCAGGAAAGGATGAGACAGTGGATTAAAATCTTAGTTGTGTCTTGTGTAAGAAAATGTCTAATTTTAGAGATGTTTTTAAAGTGGAAGCAGCAGGATTTAGCCAAAGACTGAATGTGAGGGGTGAAAGAACGATCTGAGTCAAATGTGACCCCAAGACATCAAGCATGCTGGGTAGGGGTAATGATGGAGTTTTCGACAGTTATAGAGAGATGGGGGTGAAGATTTTAGAAGAAGGGGGGAAAATAAGGAGCTCAGTTTTGGAGAGATTTAGCTTAAGGTAGTGAGAGGACATCCAGGAAGAGATGTGAGAAAGACAGTTAGTGACACAGGTTAGCAAGGAAGGAGATAGGTCTGGTGCAGAGAGGTATATTTGGGTGTCATCGCATGTATCGGCAAGACAATACTTGATATCTATTTGAGGTTTTTATCCCTTCCCTTTTTTGTCTATGTGATGTAAATACATTATTAGATATTGTCTTTCCTCTCTTTTTCTCATATGGATTCCTACTACGATTATTAGCATTGACTTAATTGTTATTACTGAAATTCTTTTTATTCATTTTTTTACAGTAATCCACTAATTTTGGTTCTGTCTCTTTCCAGTATTATAAATATATACCTCTCCTTTTCCATAGTCCTCCTCATCCCATTCCATTTTCTTATTTATAACCTCAATTAATTGATTGATTACAGAATTGATTATACAATATCATATACATAATTCAGGGAATATGATTGCTTGTGTTAAATGGGTCATATTTGTAATGGAATTAGATTAAGCTCAATTGGATCCATTATTGTAAATCAGGTAGGATCTGTATAGGTTGCACTCAATGGACTTCTGTTTTATTTCAGCCTAATCTACTATGTTATGTTACTATGTATCTCTGTAATGAGGTCTCCAGCTAGCTATTAGCAGTAACTAATCTGTATAGAATGTTCATTATATAATTAAGCTTAGACTCGTTTAAAACCAAGCATTTCAATATGTTGGTGGCTTTTTTGCACAAATGTAAGAGATAATTTAAATTTGTAAGATACTGTTCATATATTGTTCTCCCACCAATCTGTTTGGTTTACTGAATGAAGATTATGTGATCATATGTTTGTGAATCCAAATTACATTGGTTAATGCCATTTTTGTTCAGGTGTTCTAGTTTAATAATTGGAGGTGATTTAATAAACCTCTGTGGCTCATTATGTTGAGTTCTATATATATAACAATGTGTGTTACACTCACAATTGTTTATATTTTTATTTTTTTTAATATTAATATTTATTAAAATGACATTTTATATCATTTATTGTATCGTATTGTATACTGGTCAGCATATATTTATTTTTTGAAGATCAAGATCTCAGATTTAAGTAGAGAAAGAGAATGGAGTCACTCACTTTAAACAGATATTTCTCAGTTTGGGCTTCTTGTCTGACTTGTATCATGGATCACACTTTATTTCTGATATTGTGAAGGATACCTAATTGATATTAGGCTGATTAACTTCCCTTGTTAAGATAAATTACCTATCCATATATTTGTGATTCACACAACAGACTAAATCATTCTCATTTGCTGCCCTTAATTTTAGGCCAATAATTAGCCCTTTACTGCATTCACCACAGCAAAGTCATACCAGCCAAACTGTCTTCCTTAAATATTTAGGGCCACATTACAAGTTGAGCGCAAAATATTGCTTTTGCGAAAGCGAGATTTTCGCTCAACTTAGTAATACCAGGGACCTCACGTTTGCATTGCATGGAACCATTGCACTCACGAGAGCGCGCTTTCATAGGCTGAGGTGAGACACAGCATCAGAACTAGCACAGAGAAGGGGGTAAGTCGTGCAGCAATTGGCAGCAAATTAAAATATGTATGTATATGGAATATATACAAATATATCTATATGTTAATATGTGTATATACACAAATTAACACACAGATATTTATGTATATATATATATATATATATATATATATATATATATATATATATATATATATATATACTGGGAACACACAGTCCCCATAGATCTTTCAACACCCCACACCCACTCTACATCCACCAACTTTAGCCCCCAAAAACTGATTAGTGCAGATTTTTTTTTTTATTTAAAAACTAAACTATTCTTTAATTTGGGGCCAATTGGGGTACTTTTAAAAAATTAACCAAAAGTCTGACCACTTGTTAATATTTTGAGCGCTAACTGCTACTATTAGCTTGTGGTATCAATAACCAGCCGTAAGCAGTTGACTTTGTCTGTTTGCAGAAACGCGATAAATTAGCGCTCCGCTTGTAATCTAACCTTTAGTGTCCTGTCTGCACTTTCACCTAGATGCATTGTGCTGCATGTCACATCACACAACACAGTGTTTAGGGTTTGGGAAAGGTGAGGAATGGGCGGACAGCACTTGGTGTGGCTGCTTTAGATAACAAAAAATAAACTGTAGTGTTTTTGCATGTTAAATAGGAATAGGGTGCAGCTTACAAAACAAGGCTTCAACTTCATTTGAACAAAACAAAACTGGCAAGACGGCTTCATAAAAATTTACATTTATTTGAATCCAATTAAAACTGATTTACACGCCGGTAGAAAGTGAAAAGACAAGAGTGATTACAAAGCCAGCAGCCACAGCTGACGCGTTTCAGCCGGAGCCATAAGCATAGCTGTTTAAAGGCTTCTTTACTGTTCACCTTTTTTAATAAACCCCTACTAGATCATTGGTTAAAAACAATGATGTCCCATCTAATCACTAATCCTCGTAACATAATCATGGAAACTTTTGTATTAGAAACTTTTAAACAATATACAGATTGAAACAATGATATTCATATATAAACACTGATACACTCAATATCCACATATGAATGATTTCTATGATAAAAATAAACACATATTTTGTATTTATGTAAAGACTGTTTTTGTGGTTTGTTCCTAACATAATATGTCCGGTAATGGAAGGGCTCTTTCTAATTTATATTGGATTTAGTAAAAAAAGATAGCATATGCATACAAACGATAGTAAAATTAACCTATTACTAGTAAAACCTACACCAAACTCAATCTCTTCTGAGTGCCATCCTAATCAAAATTCAAGCATGTCAATACTCAACATTTAATCCAAAGGGGCCCTGTCTCTATCTCCTCTTCGCTTGGGGGTAAATACTTTTTCAATAGCTTCCCATCTAAAAGAGTTTGTACTCTTATTGTGTTTATACATAAAATGCTGTACTAGAGGGGTGGTGGCTTGATATGTGTTCTCCCATACATGAAGGGGCCTGTGTAGTGAGACCCACATACAATTAATTGTGGAGTGCACAAATCCTTACAAGAAGTCATAGGTAGATCAATTGTATTAGCAAAATAGGATCCTTGTTTGAACCACTGTCGCAATAGGTAGATGAGTTTCTGCAACCATTGATTGTATCCCTGTGTAGTTATGGTCTGAAAATAAAGCATAGTTAACACTAAGGGCGAGATTACACATGTGGTGTCGGGCGCAAAACCTTGCGTCGCCAACTTTATTCGGATCAAGTGATCACATATACTGCTCCGCATACAAGTTACGCGAGTATATTTTCCCCGTCGGAAAATTAAAACTTAACAAAAATTAAAAGATTACATTAAAATTAAAAAAAGCTAAGATTACAAAAAATAAAAAAAGCTGTTCAAATCAGCCAATAGGATGTAATCCGCTCTCAACCTATTGGCTGCTTTAAAATTTTCAGCCAATAAGAGTGCAAGGTACCCCAAAATAAAATGGGTACCTCGCATTCAATCTTCAGTGTGCAACGATCAAATGAAAAGGATCCTCCCCGTCGGATGACCGCGCCACCTCCGGTCCGCGCCACCTCCGGTCCGCGCCACCTCCGCTCAAGCGCCACTGGGATGAATATTGAAGATGGTCCCTCGCTGGATGAAGATGGAGCCGCCTGGAAGAAGATGCATTGCTAGACTTCAGTAATGGTGAGTACCTATTTTGGGGTTAGTGTTAGATTTTTTTTTCATTTTTTTGGGTCGTTTTTTTTAAGATTAGAGCTTTTTTTATTTTTAATTTAAGCCAATTATTTTTATTTGGTTCTCCTTTTTGTTAGGAGGCTTGGTGCTAAGGTGTTTTTTAAATTTTAATTTTTTCTAAAAATAATCTTGGGTTCCGTCTTTGTCATCTCACTTAGGAGATTATTTTTTAAAAGGCTATTCCAATGTTTTTTTAATAATGTTTCTAATCTCCACTGTCCCTTTGTTATAGATGGTTATAACATTTACTACATTGTTTCCATTTTTTGTTTCTTTATCCCTGGTAGTGCTTCCTTTTTTCTCATTGGTATCCTTTCCTGTTTTTAATAATTGTATTCTGTCTAAAAAAATACAGTGGGGTTTTTCAAGTGCAATAGATTAAATTGTACAGCATGTGCCCACCACTATAATGGAAATAAACCAACAATAGAGATTACATCGACCAGCACCGGCAAAAAAAACCTCTGCAACTGTAAAACTGACCATGTAGTGTACCTTCTAGAGTGTAGTTGTGGGCTCCAATACACAGGGCAAACAACCAGACCTTTCAAGAAAAGACTATTAGAGCACATAAACATCTCATGATCTGTCTGCTCATTATAGAACAGTACATAATAGGGACCCCAAGTGTATAAAAGGAACAATCTTAGAACACGTAGCAAGTGTTAGGGGAGGGAAAAAGAGACACATTCTAGATATACACAATGCAGACCCTTGTCCCTCAGGGTCACAACAAGGATATCGATTTAGCAGCCTTCTTAATCTAAATGTTCAATATAATTAAATATAAATTTCAGAATCATTATGAGTAATGAGGTATCAACACACCATTTTCTAAGATTCAGACTGATACGAGCCATATATTTAAATCCCCCATAGGCTCCTAAGAAAATATTCCATGATGTTCTCAGGGGAAAATAAAGCTTGTATGCAATTACATAATGCAACTTTACCTATGTGCTTACTGTTAAGGATATAAAGATATGAGTAATATTTCCATAGTAAAATAGAGATGCAAAGGTTTCTTATAAAAGGTTATCTCTATAAAATCAGTGGTATTGAGAGAGGCAGACAAATTTGACTATTTTGAAAAAATACTGATTTCAGTAAAATTAAACATAAGGCTCACCGCTGTTTAAAAGAAAGAACACGGATCGGAGTGCAAATTTTCAATCCTCTAAATTTATTACAATGTAAACAGGTAATTATTCATCTCCTCTCTGAATGATAAATGATCTTTATGAACAAAAGGTTCAGAGTGGAAAGACTTGATAACACTCTTATCTAGGGGTAATGTGTCTTGAGTTTGCCAACATAATGTTAACAGAACATAAACAAATAGACCTGTAAAAGGAAACGAGTGAATCCGGTAAAACAAGTGAAAGAAAGACACTGAGGCCTATTTATCAAGCTGTCAACCGCAAATACGCTGGAATTACGCAGCGTAATTGTGGAGAGCTTGATTAGCCTTATTTATCAAAGTCTACAGACCGGCAAAGTAGAATTTTGTGACGTAACATACGATCCCCCGGTCTCAGTCCGACACAGATCGATGCTTATGTCATTACAGATGTTCCGAATGCAAATTCGGCACTATCTGACAACTTTTGCTAGTTAGCAAATTTATAGCAGGTGCTCTCGCCACTATTCCGGACCAGCGTACCTGGTTTTCAATCCGCCGCCCTGGAGGCGGTGGATGCCATAGGAATCAATGGGAGTCTGAAAGTGGTGAAAGCTTATGTTCGCTGCTGCCCGATATCCCATTGATTCCTATGGAAGAATAAAAGTTACGTTTACACCAAACACCCTAACATGTTCCCTGAGTCAAAACACCCCTAATCTGCCGCCCCCTACACCGCTGCCAACTACATTATACTTATTAACCCCTAATCTTCCTCCCCCTACACCGCCGCCACCTACATTATACTTATTAACCCCTAATCTGCCGCCCCCTACACCGCCGCAACCTACATTATAATTATTAACCCCTAATCTGCCGTCCCCTACACCGCCGCCACCTACATTATACTTATTAACCCCTAATCTGCCGCCCAACACCGCTGCCACCTACATAAAGTTATTAACCCCTAATCTGCCGCCCCCTACACCGCCACCACCTACATTATACTTATTAACCCCTAATCTGCCGCCCTGACACCGCCGTAACATACATAAAGTTATTAACCCCTAAACTTAACAACCCGCTAACTTTATTTTAAATATTAACTCATCCCTATCTTATAATCAATTTAAACTTACCTTTAAAATTAAATTAAACTATATTAAACTAATAATTAATCTACCCTAACTTTTATAACAGAATTACATTAAACTATATTAAACTACTAATTAATCTACACTAACTGTTATACTAAAATTACATTAAACTATATTAAACTAATAATTAATCTACCCTAACTGTTATACTAAATTACATTAAACTACAAATTAAATTAACTATATTATATATTTAGAAACCTAACCCTACTCAAATAATTTAAATCTACACAAAAATATTACTAAATTGCAAAAAACTAACAACTTATTTACAAAAAATAACAAACACTAAGTTACATAAAAAAATAAACACTAAGTTACAAAAAAATTTTTATCAAAGATTTAAACTAATTACACCTAAGGGCCCTATGAAAATAAAAAAGCCCCCCCCCATAAAAAACCCTAACCAACATTAAACTACAAATAGCCCTTAAAAGGGACTTTTGTGGGGCATTGCCCCAAAGAAATCAGCTCTTTTACCTGTAAAAAAAAATACAAACAACCCCCCAACAGTAAAACCCACCACCCACACAACCAACCCCCCAAATAAAATCCTAACTAAAAACCTAAGCTCCCCATTGCCCTGAAAAGGGCATTTGGATGGGCATTGCCCTTAAAAGGGCATTTAGCTTCATTGCACCCAAACCCTAATCTAAAAATAAAACCCACCCAAGAAACCCTTAAAAAATGCTAACACTAACCCCTGAAGATCGACTTACAGTTTTGAAGATCCGACATGCATCCTTCAAGAAGCCAGCAGAAGTCCTCATCGAAGTCGGGAGAAGTCTTCATCCAAGTGGCCGAAGTCTTCATCCAAGCCCGCAGAAGTCTTCACCCAGACGGCATCTTCTATCTTCATCCATCCGGCGAGGAGCGGGTCCATCTTCAAGACATCCGACGCGGAGCATCCTCTTCTTCCGACGACTCCCGACGAATGAAGGTTCCTTTAAGTGACATCATCCAAGATGGCGTCCCTTAGATTCCAATCGGAATTAAGGTAGAAAAAATCATATTGGCTGATGCAATCAGCCAATAGGATTGAACTTCAATCCTATTGGCTGATCCAATCAGCCAATAGGATTGAGCTTGCATTCTATTGGCTGATTGGAATCTAAGGGATGCCATCTTGGATGACGTCACTTAAAGTGATATTTATTCTGAAGAAGATGTCATTTAAAGAGGATGCTTCTCGCCGGATGTCTTGAAGATGGAGCCGCTCCACATCGGAAGGATGAAGATAGAAGATGCCATCTGGGTGAAGACTTCTGCCCATCTGGAGGACCACTTCTGCCCGTCTGGAGGATCACTTCTGCCGGCTTCGTCGAGGAGATCTTGCCGCTTTGATGAAGACTTCTCCTGGTAAGTGGATCTTCTGGGGTTAGTGTTAGGATTTTTTAAAGGTGTATTGGGTGGGTTTTATTTTTAGGTTAGGGCTTTGGGCAGCAATAGAGCTAAATGCCCTTTTAAGGGCAATGCCCATCCAAATATCCTTTTCAGGGCAATGGGGAGCTTAGGTTTTTTTAGTTAGGGTTTTATTTGGGGTGTTGGTTGTGTGGGTGGTGGGTTTTACTGTTGGGGGGGTTGTTTGTATTTTTTTTACAGGTAAAAGAGCTGATTTCTTTTTGGCAATGTCTCGCAAAAGGCCCTTTTAAGGGCTATTTGTAGTTTATTGTAGGTTAGGATTTTTTTTTTATTTTGGGGGGCTTTTTTATAGGGCCCTTAGATTAGGTGTAATTATTTTAAATCTTTGATAATTTCTTTTTTATTTTTTGCAACAGTGTTTATTTTTTTGTGTAACTTAGTGTTTGTTATTTTTTGTAACTAAGTAATTTTTTAGTGTAAATTTAAATTATTTGAGTAGGGTTAGGTTTCTAAATATATAATATAGTTAATTTAATTTGCAGTTTAATGTAATTTAAGTTTAACAGTTAGTGTAAATTAATTATTAGTTTAATATTGTTTAATGTAATTTTAGTATAACAGTTAGGGTAGATTAAATATTAGTTTAATATAGTTTAATGTAATTCTATTGTAATAGTTAGGGTTGGCTAATTATTAGTTTAATATAGTTTAATTTAATTCTAAAGTTAAGTTTATATTTATTATAAGATAGGGATGAGTTAATATTTAATATAAAAGTTATCGGGTTGTTAGGTTTAGGGGTTAATAAGTTAATTTAGTTTATGGCGAGGTGGGGGCTGGCGGTTTAGGGGTTAATAACTTTATTTAGTTGGGGTGGGCTCCGGGAGCAGCGAGATAGAGATTAATAAGTATAATGTAGGTTGCGGCGGTGTAGGGGGTGGCAGATTAGGGGTTAATAACATAATGTAGGTGGTGGCGGTGTAGGGAGTGGCAGATTAGGGGTTCATAACATAATGTAGGTGGCGGTGGGGTCCGGGAGCGGCAGGATGGGGGTTAATAACATAATGTAGGTGGTGGCGGTGTAGGGAGTGGCAGATTAGGGGTTCATAACATAATCTAGGTGGCGGTGGGGTCCGGGAGCGGCAGGATAGGGGTTAATAAGTTTATTAGGGTGGCGGTGGGCTCTGGGAGTGGCGGTTTAGGGGTTAATAACTTTATTTAGTTGTGGTGGGGTCTGGGAGCGGCGGGATAGGGGTAAAACAGTGTAGTATAGTGTGGGTGTTTAGTGACAGTATACAAATAAAGCTGGAAAAAAGCTGAAGAGCAGTGAGATCGATGACTGTTAGTTAACAACAGTCCGCTGCTCATCGCCCCGTACTTGGTGTGCAGCTTTTTGACAGCTTTTTTGTTAAATATGGAGAACGTATTCAGGTCCGTGGCAGCAACGTTAGGCGATGTCAGGCAAGTGTATTGGTGCTGGCGAATGCAGCACAGTTGATAGCTTGATAAGTAGGCCCCACTGGGTTTAAATGGACTAATTGTTAGAACATAGGTCTAACAAGGGAATCCCGATGTATTAGTGACGTCACATATCACGTGACTAGTTTTAACCAATGGCAGTTCAGCAATATGTAAGGAGGTATGCCGCAGCCTCACTTTAAATTTTGACAATTGGTGTCCTGATCACTATTTCTCTGACGAAGAAGGAGCAAGTAAGGCAGACCTTTGAAACACGTAAGGAACCAGATAAGGATGCTGAACTGTATTTTAATCTCTGTGGGTGAGACATTCATATACCAGTGACCATCTGGAGCTTTATAGGCTGATTAAGTCTTCACTTTATGGAGCTATTACCTTACCTCATATTGGATTGATGGTTTTAAATGTGAGCATTTTATTTGTATATTTTAGGAGCGTGTAACAAGTCAACAGTATTGTGCTATTTGCGCTCAGCTTCTCTGTCTTTACATGGCAAACTACGGAACAAGCTTTTCTACCCTAACATAAGGAGCACCGAAGACAGTAGATCTGGGTGCTGAGAAGGGGCTCTCCACACACTGTGCAGCACTTACCTCATAGGGATTGAGGTTTGAAAGTGTAAGTAGGAATCCTAAGGGGGTGGAATTGACGATTCTGTTTATTATTAGAATATCATACCGAGGAGAATTGAATGATTCTGACGTAAAACAATTTATATTTATATAACCTTCCTGGAAGGAAACTTGTACTGTTACATTTATACTGTGATAACACCACTCTTTTAACCTGCTTTACATCCATTTTTTCATTTTCTGTTAGGTACAATATATATGGGAAATATATGTAACTAACTGCTTAGAGGTTGGCTGCACACAGGTTTAGTGCATTAGCTGGTTTACATTATACAGCACCCTTTGAATTTATTCCTTTTTAAATATATATAAATATATATATATATATATATATATATATATATATAATATATATATATATATATAGTAGAAATAAACTTGCACTTGCTGAATTTTCAAAACCAATTTTTTACTGTGACCGTGTTGTAACGTTTCGGGGATAATGTATCCCCTTCCTCGGTCTGAAGAAGGGGATACATTATCCCCGAAATGTTACAACACGGTCAAAGTAAAAAATTGGTTTTGAAAATCCAGTGAGTGCATGTTTCTTTCTACTATGTTTATGACTATTCACTAGCACCCTGGTAGTCGACGTGTGAGTGAGAGTGCACTTCTTTGCTACACTACTATATATATATATATATATATATATATATATAATAATAAAAAATGTTCTTAACAGTTTTGTTTTGTTGGATTGTTTGACCGGAACGTTGACACGGCTGGAAGGAGCTGTTATGTGTTTTTTTGGCATACTCTTGCATGAGGGGTGTGGAATAGCTTGGAGTACCATCCCACTCACTGAGTGATCCCCACCATCTAAAAGAGGGAGGATTGGTATGGAAGTGGTGTATCCCAAGGAAACTTCTACTGTTTAACACCAGATGGGAACTGTTAGTAATTACGGTGCCAGGTGGAATCCTAGGTTGACCTTTATCTTTTTGTTGCAATTGCTTTACAAATCTTGGAACTCTCTTTCAAACTTGAATTATTTAGTTGTGTATCTATACGACCTGGGTATCTTCCCATTTACTTTAAACCTATCTCAGACAAACTACAAATCAAACCCACTAGCAGGTAACCTGTTATTACAGTAGATCAGCGCAGCCCATAGAAATATGACTTGCAATAAATACCAGAGAAGAGTTAACAGATATCTCTAGCATTAGATGTTAGCATGCTACAAAATGTTTGTGTCTTTAATTTATACAGAGGTAAGTATAGAAACAGGAATCACAGGTTGCATAATTACGAGAGAAAAAGTATGTTGATACAATTTAGAGATATGTAATTTGCATAAAGGGCTGTAATTAAATGCACTGTCTGCTTATTATCTCAGTCACAGAGACTATTTACCAACTGAAACTCTCACAAAAATAGTAACTATGATGTATGATCTGCAGCATTCATTAACCTTTTGTCTCTATCAAAAAGAAAAAGGAACAGAATCATTTGCCTTTGCCTTTAAATTTTTAATTGAAAAGCATTACTTTCCAAAATAAAATAAGTATTTGATAGATAAAGCATATCAGATTAAAGTAGTTTGTAAACATTTTGTTTTCTATAGAGCCATTCCTACTTAGGCCTAGATTAAAAGTCGAGTGGAAAAGCATCGCTCAAGTGCAGTCTATACCAATTCTATTGTTGCGTTCAATGTAATTTTTTATGGCACACTTACATTTGCAAGTCGGATAGCAGAGGTGCACTAAATCCCTCACATAATAGAATTCTATGGAGGTGAGCAGTACAATTCATGTTGGATATTGCTAGAGTGCTATGGCAATGGTGTGCAAGTAGTAAAGTTTTGCATCTAGTGCTTTCTCTGCTATAAAATTAATAATAATTGTTTATTTCAGTTTTCAAAAAGCACTTAATTTTACAGCTATTTTGGATTGTGCTTGAGAGCCACCACTTGCAATACAGGTGCAATGAGAGAGCTAAAAGCCCTGCATGCGTTATTATGTAACAATTGTAACCATTCACTTGTAATTCCCAAGTGTGCCTTATTCTTAGTGTGAGAATGAGTGCAAGAATACACCCTGCACTATCAATTGTCCTCAACTCGTAATCTAGCCCTAAATATTTAGGTGAAAACAATTGATAACAATCATCCAAAAAATGTTATGGTATCACACAAACTCACACATAAAAGGTCACATATATTAATCTACAGTGGGACAAGACTCCTAACTTGGGAACCTGACTGCCTTTGCGGTAAGAGGGAAGCGGGCCATATATGTCTGCCGCCTGCTTGTACTATTGTACAATGACCATTCAAGCAATAGCAGGGCAAATCAATCAACCTGAACGAGGTTAAAAAGCAGCAGTCATACGCTGAGGTAACAGTGCTCTCTGCTTTGTACCTGGAGCCCATAATCCGTATGCCTTCTTTATATTATGCACAATATAGTTATATACAAGATGATATAATGCAATCAATATTTAAACAGTTAAACTAATAAAAGGGTTTAGACTTTGTTTTTCAGAGAACTAAACATTTTCAGAACACGTTTACACCAAATACTTTTTATTTACAAAACAAAAACTGCCACTGCCTACTTTTTTATTACACAGTTAATTACCTTGAGAAATTTACTGTGGATTGATTGGCAGTCCTTGATGTTGGAAAGTTAAAAAAAAATAGACTTCACTTCAGTATAATAGGGTGTCATGCCGCTCCGTATTGGCAGCGGCTCTGACTTCCCTACCATGGCCGTTGCCATGGTTGTGGTGGTTGTTATGGCGATAATGTCATCACTGCACGCCGCTTCTTGCCTGATGCCACTCGACTGTTTGATCTTCTTGGCGTGAACCTGCGCCTATGTAAGTACCTCTCACTTTATGCACTTTGCCCAAGTATAGGTGTTACTGTGTGTGCTCCTGGGTGCTTATATTTTGCTGAACTGCTGTTTGCCTTATCGTTACTGAACTTTTCCTGTTTCAAGACTACTCTATTCCTTAACCTCTAAACTGCTGATTGCCTTTTTGTTGCTGACCTCTGCCTGTTCCTGACTATTCTACTAGTTTACCCCTGAACTGCTGGTTTTACCTTATTGTTGCAGTCCTTTGCCTGTTCCTGACCATTCTACTGGTTTATGCCTGAACTGCTGAACTGCTGGATTGCCTTATTGCTGCTGACCTCTGACTGTCTCTGACCATTCTACTGGTTAACCCCTGAACTGCTGGATTGCCTTTCTGTTGCTTGACACTGCCTGTCTCTGACCATTCTCTGCCTTTCCCTTATTGCCATGAAAGACCTGTCTACCTTGAGTATTGCTTACCTCATTTCTTAAACTCACTTTGTTCTGGGATATTTCCTTATCCTTCCACTTGACGCTAGGATAAGAAGACTACTGGCCAAGTTTGGTCTGATATTGAAATATCCCATGAGCATTACATTGGCCATGGACACAAATAAGGTAGCAAGAGCAGTCTCTATTCAGGGAAAGACCCTGGGATCCCATGTCATACACTTGCAGAATTTGGATTCTAAACTAGAGACTATAACCACTATGCTCTCCTCACTGGTTGCAGAGAAAAATGCTGCTCCTGTTGCAACACAGCCAGCCCCTGCTGCTAGTGCTGGAAACTCCTGCCCTGTTTCTGGTAGTATACCACAGATACCGTTGCCTGACAAGTATGATGGTACTGCCGACTGTAGGGATTTTCTCAACCAGTGCAGGCTGCACTTCCACAATGACCTTCACACCTTCCAGTCTCATCAGTCAAAGGTCACTTTTATAATTTCTTTAATGAAAGATAAGGCTCTAGTCTGGGTCTCTCCCCTTTTGGAACAGAGTGCTCAGCTCCTAGGCGATGAAGATGCATTCATTTCTGCATTATCTTCCATATTTGGGACCTCTAGCCGCACTTCTGCTGCAGAATACTCTCTCTTGGATCTCCGCCAGAGCAATAGATCTGTGGCACAATATGCCATTGAGTTTCGCACCTTGGCACATGAGACCAGTTGGGATGGCAGTGCTCTCAAAGAGGCCTTCAGGAGAGGCCTGCATGAGCACATCAAGGATGAGCTCACTTATCGTGATGTTCCATCTTCCCTGGATGAATTCATAACACTGCACCAGTCTGGATTCTCGCTTTCAAGAGAGACAAGCTGAGAGAAAGAGAACTTGCAGAATCCTTCCCTTTCGTCCTCCTACCTGTCCAGTCACTAGACTATCCTTTACCCCTTCAGCACCTCCAGTTACCTCTAAAGAAGAACCCATGGATCTCTCTTCCCTTATGCCCTCTGAATCTGAAAGACAGAGAAAAAGGAGATTAAGACTGTGTTTCTATTGTAGTTCTAATTCACACCAACTTGAGAATTGTGATATACTACCCTGACTGAATGGCGTCATTGGCTAGAGGGTGCCACCAACCCCACTCAGTCTCTCACTGGCCACAAGAATCTGACGTACCTAGAGACTGCTCATCAACTCAATCCTCGACAGGTCATGTGGGCCTTGTTCTTTTCTCTTATCTTCTTGGGACCAAAAATAAAAAGGTTGATGCTCTTTCCCGTCAGTTTCCTCAGTCTAATGACTCTTATGCACCTATCGTCCTCTTTCTGCTCAGCATTCAGGGGTTCCTGCTGCAGAACATCGCTTTACTGACCTCACTACTCATTGTCAACATATTCACTCTCAGTTACGTTCAGCGGTCTCCAGATACAAGAGGTTTGCCAATCATCTTCGAGCTACTGTTTGTGCCTTTTCACTAGGTGAACGCATCTGGGTCTCTACCCGACATGTTTGTTTATGAAAGCCCTGTCATAAATTAGGGCCTAGGTATATCGGCCCATACAAGGTCCTTAAAAGACTTTCTCCTGCTGCCAACAGAGTGGCTTTGCCCAGAACCCTGCGCATACAACCTACATACAACCAGTCTTCCATATATCACTGCTCATGCCTTACATCACAAACAGATATACTCGACTCAGACCTCCTCCTCCAATCTTGCTTCATGGTGAACCAGAATATGAGGTCGCTAAAATCCTAGACTCCAGTCTCAGGTGCAGGCAACTTCAATACCTAGTGCATTGGAAGGGTTACTCTGTGGCGGATCGTTCCTGGATTCCAGCCCGTGATGTGCATGCTCCATCTTTGGTCTCCAGGTTTCATTCTGCTAATCCCTTCAAGCCATGTTAGGGTCCCTGGGGTACCCTTTGAGAAGGGGGCTGTGTCACTCTGCTCTGTCTTGGCAGTGGCTCTGCCTTCCCTACCATGGCCGTTCCCAAGGTTGCAGTGGTTGTTGTGGTGATGATGTCATCGCTGCACGCCACTTCTGGCCTGATGCTGCTCTCCTGTTTGATCTTCTTGGCGCGAACCTGTGCCTATGTAAGTACCTCTTACTTTATGCACTTTGCCCAAGTATAGGTGTTACTGTGTGTGTTCCTGGGTGCTTATATTTTGCTGAACTTCTAAACTGCTGTTTGCCTTATAGTTACTGAACTTTGCCTGTTTCAAGACTACTCTTTTACTTAACCCCTGAACTGCTGATTGCCTTTTTGTTCCTGACTTCTGCCTGTTCCTGACTATTATACTTTATACTGGTTTACCCCTGAACTGCTGAACTGCTGGATTGCTTTATTGTTGCTGACCTCTGCCTGTCTCTGACCATTCCACTGGTTAACCCCTGAACTGCTGGATTGCCATTCTCTGCCTTATCCTTATTGCCGTAAAGTACTACCCTGTCTACCGGGAGTACTGCATAGCTCATTTCTGAAACTCACTTTGTTCTGGGATATTTCTTTAGCCTTCCACTTGATGCCTGGATAAGAAGACTACTGGCCAAGTTTGGTCTGATAGGGAAATATCCCATGAGCATTACAGAGGGCAGTCAAGTAGGTGAAGTAACTGGCAACAGGTTGAAATATTTGTTAGTTAAAACTAACCAATAGAGACAAGCTGTACATTTTAGGAAATCTAAAATGTTTGAGATTGATGCACCTCTATTTTTTTCAACATCATCAAGTTATGGTGCAGATAAAAGCATAAGATGCACCCACCCCCATAAAGGGGATTCAATTTAGATGCAAAAAGCATGAGATATCGTATATCTAATTTGCATATTTTACCCAGAGTCCCCTGGTGCATTGGTAACAGTGTATAAAGAGTACTTTTGGGGAAAAGTAAGTGGGTATACTTTCCTAGATTTGCTAATTTTCTATATAATAATTATAAGGCTCTTATTTTTATTTTAGCCCTAGCTCTTTACTCCAGGTCTCAGGTCACGCTAATTATTCTAGCGCTATTTTGTCTTGCACTCAAGCACAACCTATAACTTTCAACTATTAATATCAGAAATATTCAGCTCTGTTGTGATCACCACTGAAGGCATGGGGCGTGCTAAAAGAATGTTGACTGGTAAATTTGCACCCTACTTTTAGCACTGTCCAGCTATATGGATCTTGCACCCTGTGCTATCATTAGTGCCCCACGTATAATCTGTTCCAGTGTTTGTAAAGTTTATTCCCCTGAATCTACTACCCTTTAACTTGAGATCATGACCTTTTTTTTTGTGAAAAATACTTTAAGCCTCAGTTTTATTAAGCCCTTTAACATACTTGAATATTTCTAATATATCACCTATTTCCATTTTCTCATCTAAGCTATACATATGTAGGTCACTGAGCCTTTCTTTGTATATTTTATCTTTTAGAACATGTACCATTTTAGTAACCCTCCTTTGACCAGATTCCAGTTTATTTATATCCTTCTGGAGATATGACCTTTAGAAATGCACACAACATTCAAGATAAGACCTAGTGATATGTAAAGTAGCATAAAAACCTTACTATTTCTTCTTCAAGTACCTCTATCTACAACCAAACATTCTATTGGCCTTGCATGTTGCTATACTACATTGTTTACAGAATTTCAAACAATCTGAAATAATAATTAATTCAGAAAAGTGTCAAAGAATCTGTAATTAACATATAATATATTGTTACACTCACTCAATTCTCCCATGTATTTAGATTTTTTACTATGAGCCCTAACAACAACAACAACAACAACAAAACAAGGCAAGTGGTTGCTGCAAAGTGATCATTATTACTATGACAATCACTTGATTGCTATTAAAACATGAAACTATATATATTTTAACTATAATCAAATACAATTTTTTATTATAATTATATTTTCCACTTTATTAATATATGTAATAGGTATTGCTGCCCTAGGCATAGGTCTAACTTGAATTCTGTAGATAAGTGCTTGAATAGATTTTTATATTTAAATACATACTGATATTTTTCCATTAGAATATAAGTGCAACTACCCCTATACACTACCCCTATACATGGGACAACAAAAACATATTACTTTTTTTTCTACATTTAAAATTTTTAAAATCTCAATGGGAAATAGGTCTCAAAAAGCACAATTTTCCTCTTTTACACCTAGTTGAGCTTGGTGTAATTTTTCGCAATGTATTGACAGCCTCAGTGTATTATTGGTTTGCATTTTTCATTGGAAACCTGTTATAAGTTATCGCTTAACGGCTTCTAATACTTTCGATGGGATGCAAAAATATTTTCGGCAGCCGAAAAGGTATAACCCGCTATCCGAAACAGTCGATAAACGAAATTGCTTCTGACAGCATATGTATCAGTTTGCAATCTTGCGCAATCATAATTACGGCTCAATGAAAACTAGCACGTTGTTGGTTGCTGTTGTTAAAGTCTCAAACATTACAGGATATTCAATTAGGTACAAAAGAGGAAAAATAAGCTTGGTGAGGCCTATCTTTCATTGAACAAACAAGGCAAGCTCTTATTTTTTAAAATGTATCTTAATATTTAATATTTAGTGCTGCCCCAGGCATAAGCCTAGTTGGAGTTTTGTTCTTAATTGTATTTCTTGTACTTATACTATGCATTAAATAATACATATAAAAATAAATGTAAAAATAAAAATTGTCTGACTTTTAGTTTAAAATAAATTCTTTAAATTCTTTGGCCTAGTTTCCATTAAGGTGGTAAAGTTTGGAAACAGGTGGTAAATACATTTATCTCCATTAAAGTCTATGGAGATTTCTTTGTCACCACCTGTTTCCATACTTAACCACCTCAATGGAAATGGATGACCAAATCCCTCCACATAGCTCAAAAACCACCAAACGGCTTAGGCCTAGTTTCCATTGAGGTGGTAAAGTTTGGTAACTGGTAGTAACATAAAAAATCTCCATAGACTTTAATGGAGATTAGGGTTTTTATAACCAGTTTCCAAACTTTAACTTTATCAGAGAGGGCATCGGAACCTTGCACAGTGAAGGTGGTAAGTAGCGCAGCGATTGCAGCATATTTTTAAATATATATGTATATGACTATATGCATATATATTTATGTGTTAATGTGTGTATATACACATATTAACACTAACATATATATTTCTATATTCATATACATATTTATTTACTGGGAACACACAGTTCCCATAGACCGCAATGTAAAGGCACTTTTCAGTGCCGTTTTTTTTTTTCTAACAACCCACTCCCGAAAACTTTAGACACCAAAAACTGTGAGCTTGCAGCAGTTATAATCAGCCACTTGTAATAGCTGGTTAAATATTGCACACCCGCAAACGAGCACATTTGAAGGCGTGCAATAATTTAGCGCTCCACTTATAATCTGGCCGTATAATGGAAATTCTAATATAAAAAATGGAGCCATAAATGACTTTTAGCTGTAGACCTCTTCGGTAGCTCAATTTTTTCCAACTTTTTTCAACATAAAAGCTTCCAAACAGGTCTTTGCGTGTGAAAAGTATCTGTTTTTGAAATAGAAATTGGGCAATAACCCAAAACGAACTGATACAATATCCATTCACACCCATTAAGGTGTATTAAGGAAATAGAAGTGATGGTGACGCCGGCCTTATAGGTATGATATTCTTCAGTATTCTTCTTGATGAGTCCAGTCCTTTGAAATATGACTTCCTTGAAATATTAGAGAAGAGCTAAACTATTTCTCAGTCTAGTATTAGATGCCAACCTGCTGGGAATTAGAGCTGTTTTTTAATAAAGTCACAGATAAGTATAGAAACATGAATCACAGGTTGCATAATTAGAAGACAAAACAGGACGTTGATTACTGTAAGTCAAAGACATGTGTAATTTGCATGTTGCCATAGGCCTATAATTAAATGTAGTATCTGCTGGAATCTTATATTGTCAGTCACAGAATGGACCAAAGCAAGTTTAGTTATAACAGGAAGTACATCAAACAAATGTTGACTAATAACCATTAACACTCTGTGGTTCCAATACAACTACATCATTTGTTTAATGACACAAGCTCAGGAATACTATAGAGGATATTTGGGGATTCTGACATTTCATAGACAGTAACAGGCAGAATGAACACAACTGTAATTTTGAAACTATGGCCTCAATACTATTATTATTGAATAAATCAAGTCTTTCAGTAACAAATTAGAAATGTATACTTGCTGTTAGTAAATATTGTTTAAACAACAAAGAATACAGGGTGGATGTTAAATGTCTCAGTTACTCAAAATATTACTTAGCTTAGCTCTTGCTTGGGGTTATTAAATGATTAGGGCTAGATTACAAGTGGTGCATTAACTGTTGCGCACAAGTGAAAACGGGTTAATAGCAGCGGTGGGTGTTGGAAGTAACACGCATATTACAAGCTTAAAGTAAACACTTTCATTCAAGCACCGTTGAATCTAATGTGCGTCAGGTTTTCGCAACTTTAGTGCTCTGGTTAACTGTTACACTCAAATAAAAAGTTGCACAAAATACATCAAAAATACATTTTAAAATTCAGTTACACTCATAATAACACTATCTAATACAAATGTTTTAAGAAAATATTGTAATAAAAATGTATAAGGGCTGAAAGATATGAGGTCTCAGGTGTTAGTCTAAATATGTATTTGTATGTGTGTGTATATATATATATATATATATATATATAGTGTATATATATATATATATAGTGTATATATATATATATATATATATATATATATATATATATATATATATATGTTTAAATGTGTGTACATACTGTATGTATTTGTGTATTTATATATGTATATGTGTATTTACAGACATATACACATATTAAAAATACAAATATACATATGTATTTGCACTCCAAATATCCAACTCAGATAGCAACAACCAGGGTGCAAAGTCTGTTTTTCAAACATATAATTCTCCAGAGTAAAGACTCCATTTGCTGGGTTTTTAAAAAACAAAAAATAACTTTTATTTAGAATATATTGTTAAAATAAGGGAAAGTCCATGACGTTTTGATGCCCAACTGGCATCTTTCTCAAATGTTCCCAGTCCTTAGATTAGAGACATGGGGCCATATTATCACTATGCAAGTGGACACGATCCGATATTGCGGATCATGTCCACTGCACATCGATACATGCCGACAGCATACGCTCTCTGGATTTATCATTGCACCAGCAGTTCTTGTGAACTGCTAGTGCAATGCTGCCCCCTGCAGATTTAGGATCGCTAGCAGGGGGTGTCAATCAACCCGATTGTATTCGATCGGGTTGATTTCTGGCGATGTCTGTCCACCGCCTCAGAGCAGGCAAATAGGCTATGGCGCAGCGGTCTTTAGACTGCTACTTCATAACTTGTGTTTCTGGCAAGCCTGAATGTGACTAATAAACTTGAAAAATGATGTTAATCTGCCATTTTAGCCCCATTTCCATTTGTCTATTTGTTTTGCAGACAAATGGGCCATAATTCAGACAAATACATATTCACCTGAAGACGAATGCATATCTTTAATTTTCAGTTCAGACATATTTCCAAAGACCAGAAATACAAAATGGCATACTCTTACAGCATAGAATGTTTGCAGTACAAAGTCCATTTAATAAAAGTTTAATTCATGATCTAAGGAATGGATTCATAAAAAAAAATATTTATAAAGTTCTACAATCGCAACCAATAAATCCAAGCAGTATGATGGTAGCCCAAAGATGGAGTGAAAGCAAATTTGTAATGAGTTTTCCCTTGGGCACTATTGCCCTCTGTTTTTTAGAAAGTCATGCCATCCTTTCTTTCTTGTTGTACCGTGAAGCAGTGCTAAGCACCAGCTGCCAAAATGGCCGACAATATGATATTATAAAAGTGCACTGAGGCACTTGATGACCAAAATAGTGCCTAGATTTAGAGTTTTGTTGGTAAAAAGCCACATAGCTAACGCTGCTTTTTTAGGCAATGCACCCTTAAGACAACGCTGGTATTTAGAGTTGTCTGAGGGGCTGCTGCCCCCGCTATCGCTAACCCCTGCATATTATTATTAACCCCTAATCTTCCGCTACGGACACCACTGCAACCTACATTATCCCTATGAACCCCTAATCTGCTGCCCCTAACACCACTGACTCCTATATTATATTTATTAACCCCTAATCTGCCCCCCCAACGTCGCCGCTACCTTACCTATACTTATTAACCCCTAATCTGCCAACCTAACACTACACTATCAATAAATTAATTAAATAAATTACCTACAATTACATACAATTAAATAAACTAAACTAAATTACAAAAAATAAAAAAAGATTACAAGAATATTAGGCTAATTACACATACTCTAAGCCCCCTAATAAAATAAAAAAGCCCCCCAAAATAAAAAATGCCCTACCCTATTCTAAAATACAAAAGTAATCAGCTCTTTTACCAGCCCTTAAAAGGGCTTTTTGCGGGGCCTTGCCCCAAAGTAATCAGCTCTTTTGCATGAAAATAAAAATACAATACCCCCCCAATATTACAACCCACCACCCACATACTTCTACTCTAACCCACCCAAACCCCCCTTAAAAAAACCTATCGCTAAACCCCTGAAGATCATCCTACCTTGAGTCGTCTTCACTCAGCCAAGTCAAATTCTTCATCCAAGGTGCGCAGAGGAGGTCCATCATCCGGTAGAAGTCTTCATCCAAGCGGGGCAAGAAGAGGTCTTCCATCCGATTGAAGTCTTCATCCAGGCGGCGTCTTCAATCTTCATCCATCCGGAGCGGAGCCATCTTCAAAGGAGCCGACGCGGACCCATCCTCTTCAACCGACGCCTACTCGCCGAATGAAGATTCCTTTAAATGATGTCATCCAAGATGGCGTCCCTCGAATTCCGATTGTGTGATAGGATTCTATCAGCCAATCGGAATTAAGATAGGAAAAATCTGATTGGCTAATTATATCAGCCAATCAGATTCAAGTTCAATCCGATTGGCTCATCCAATCAGCCAATCAGATTGAGCTTGCATTCTATTGGCTGATCGGAACAGCCAATAGAATGTGAGATCAATCTGATTGGCTGATTGGATCAGCCAATCGGATTGAACTTGAATCTGATTGGCTGATATAATCAGCCAATCAGATATTTTTCCTACCTTAATTCCGATTGGCTGATAGACCTCCTCTGCGCACCTTGGATGAAGAATTCGGCTTGGCTGAGTGAAGACGACTCAAGGTAGGATGATCTTCAGGGGGTTAGCGATAGGTTTTTTTAAGGGGGGTTTGGGTGGGTTAGAGTAGAAGTATGTGGGTGGTGGGTTGTAATGTTGGGTGGTATTGTATTTTTATTTTCATGCAAAAGAGCTGATTACTTTGGGGCAAGGCCCCGCAAAAGCCCTTTTAAGGGCTGGTAAAAGAGCTGATTACTTTTGTATTTTAGAATAGGGTAGGGCATTTTTTTATTTTGGGGGCTTTTTTATTTTATTAGGGGGCTTAGAGTAGGTGTAATTAGCCTAATATTCTTGTAATCTTTTTTTAATTTTTTGTAATTTAGTTTAGTTTATTTAATTGTATGTAATTGTAGGTAATTTATTTAATTAATTTATTGATAGTGTAGTGTTAGGTTTAATTGTAAAAAAAAAAAGAGATTCAAGAGTATCCAGTTATAAAGGAATCAAAGTGACTTTATTAAGGATAAAATCCAAAACTATACCAGCACGGTAACAGAGAGACAGCTGGCCCTACTAGTTTCGGCGGTGTGCCGTAATCTAAGACCTGCTGTGTATTTACAAGTGGGTGTTTAAAAGTAACTCTCTACACAATCATTGGCTACAGAGGGGTTAGAAATACCACTCCCCTTTAACCCTTGATCTGGTTGGAAACGAATGGAGGAAAATGTTAACAAAAATGTAAACAAATATAGTATGATACATAATTTGAAGTACATTAATAAGAGTCAAATTTCAATTGTAAGGGGGAAAGAAGGAAGAATATGACATTAGTAAACTGTAACTGGAACTGCATGTCATATTAAAGAATAACAATGTTTTTGTTACCAACAATGGATTGAATATATACACATATGTGCAATAGTATAAATAAATCAATCAATAACAAGCAAAGTAAACAAGCTGGAAATTAGAAATTAGAAAAATGCAATTTGTGAGCATACAAAAACCATTCAGAAAAAGCCAGAACACATAATGGCATATATAACTATAGAACCTGGTTATACTAGAAAAACCGTTGTAAAAGATGTAATCTGATGAGGAAAATTTCTCAAAAGTAGTGGTACATAATGGGGTACTGAGATAAACCATTGAAAATATATAAACATAAGGAAGTCAAAATTAAGACTTCTCAAATATGAATATGTATATCTGTGTACCCTCATATTTACCAAAACAGGAACAATCAGAATACAATACATAAACAGTATAATTTATTTATTATTCAATCAAATCTAATAACCTAAAAAGCCCTAATAGTGGGAATATGAACACATGATATTGAACCTAAAACAACATAATATGATGTTGATTATAAAAAGGTTTTTATTATTAGGACTATGGTTTCTCCAAAGAATGTGAATGGCTGAAAATATACTCTGAATGTTGTTTACCAGTATAAAAGTTAACTATACGGTAAGGGACAAAACTAAATTATATGTTATATATTATATTCAGCACCAGTGATTAATAAGATCAAATTCCGCGTTGAAGCCATTAGGGACCTCAGTGCGTAGTCTGAAAATCCAGAATGCTTCCTGGCGTGCTAAAATAGCATCTTTATCCCCACCTCTTGATGGTCTCCTAATGGCCTCAATTGCTCGCCACTTGAAAGATCTGACATCACCATGATGAATTTCAATGAAATGTCTGGCTAATTCTGAACATGTCTTTTCGTTCCTGATATAGCCCAAATGTTCCCGTACTCTAGTACGGATGTCTCGAGACGTCATGCCCACATACTGTAGTTTATGACAGACACATTCAATGACATAAACTACATAGTTAGTTGAGCATTTTATGCAACCCTTTGTTTCATATGTGTAGTTGGTAACACAAGAGTAGAAGTTTCTACCTTCTGTGATAAAATCACAAGCCTTGCATCTTGAAACTCCACACTTGTATGTCCCATTTACAGAGAGCCAAGTAGTGGGCCTGGTATTCTGTGTTATTTGACTTGGAGATAGAATATTTCCTAATGTGACATTTCTGGAATAAACACATTTGAAACCTCTCTCCACTACCGGTTTTAATTGTTTATCCCCATATAACATGGGGAAGTATTTCTTGAGAATTCCACAAATCTCGTAGAATTCCGTTGAATACTTGGTGATGAAGAGTGTACAATTCTTGGTTTTGTGATTAGACTTTGTAAGTTTGCTTTTCTGAAGGACATCACCTCTTTTCATTTTGGTTACTTCATCCAAGGCATTATCAACCAAAGATTGGTTGTACCCTCTTTCAAGCAACCTGTTTTTTATCTCTTGGCTCTCCTTTTTATAATCAGATTCCCTATTGCAGATCCTTTTAGCCCTAAGTAGCTGTCCTTTTGTGATACCCTTAAAAACATGTTTAGGGTGGGCGCTTTTGTGATGTAAAAGGGTATTTCCTGCAATAGGTTTTCTGTACAAATTGGATATAATGGTGCCAGTGTCAGTATCTCCTCTAAGGTTAACATCCAAGAAATGGATTTCTGATTTATGCCATTCATGGGTGAATTTCACTCCATTGTCACTTGTGTTCAGGAATTCTGTAAAATCCTCAGCCGATTTACCATCGGCGGAGCAATCGGATTGGATAAGCCTCACACACCCCCTTTCGGCATGTCCCGATGATGATGTCAGACGCCCAGAAGACTCTGGTGGCGCTTAGAGGAAGGCACGTCTAGTGTATAATTCCGCACAGGAGCTGCGGTTCACCGGGATGACGAAACCTGTAACCTGGAAGCTGCCACAACGTCCAGAGTGAAACGTAAAAGTAAAGCTGACCATCAGTTGGGTGAGTGCAGAGGCTTATACCCTTGTTTGAATTGATCTTGAATGTGAATTCATTTCCACTTGCGCTGAGATAAATGGACTTGTGCTTACCATGGGGATAATAAACATTATTACACTATAACGGCAGGTATTTGTTTTGGAGTATTTATATATAGCTACACTTTGAGTTACAGTGATTGTGAACCCTGGGGAATACTACTGTGTTTTTGCAGGTTTAATTGTAACTTAGGTTAGGATTTATTTTACAGGTAATTTTGTAATTATTTTAACTAGGTAGCTATTAAATAGTTAATAACTATTTAATAGCTATTGTACCTAGTTAAAATAAATGCAAAGTTGCCTGAAAAATTAATATAAATCCTAAAATAGCTACAATGTAACTATTAGTTATATTGTAGCTATATTAGGGTTTATTTTATAGGTAAGTATTTAGTTTTAAATAGGAAAAATTTAGTTAATTTTAGGAATATTATTTAGTTTAATATAAATTATATTTATGTTAGGGGGTGCTAGGGTTAGGGTTAGAGTTAGGTTTAGGGGTTAATAACTTTATTATAGTAGCGGCGACGGTGCGGGCGGGAGATTAGGGGTTAATAATTGTAGGTAGGTGGCGGCGATGTTAGGGAGGGCAGATTAGGGGTTAATACATTTATTATAGTGGCGGCGAGGTCCGGTCGGCAGATTAGGGGTTAATAAGTGTAGGTAAGGTAGCGGCGACGTTGGGGGGCAGATTAGGGGTTAACAAATATTATGTAGGTGTCGACTATGTTAGGGGCAGCAGATTAGGGGTTCATAGGGATAATGTAGGTGGCGGCGATGGGCGGTTGGCAGATTAGGGGTTAAAAAAGTTTATTATAGTGGCGGCGATGTGGGGGGGCCTCGGTTTAGGGGTACATAGGTAGTTTATGGATGTTAGTGTACTTTAGAGCACTGTAGTTAAGAGCTTTATATACCGGCGTTAGCCCATAAAGCTCTTAACTACAGCTTTTTCATAGGCGTTAGGAGTCTTGTCGGTAGAGGGTGTACCGCTCACTTCAGCCAAGACTCTAAATACCAGCATTAGGCAGATCCCATTAAAAAGATAGGATACGCAATTGACATAAGGGGATCTGCGGTATGGAAAAGTCGTGGTTTGAAAGTGAGCGGTACACCTTTACCTGGCCGACTCTAAATACCAGCAGGCGGCCAAAAGCAGCGTTAGGAGCCTTTAACGCTGCTTTTGACAGCTAATGCAGAACTCTAAATCTAGGTGTTTGACTTCCATAATTGGCCTTTTATAATGAGCCTTATGCATAGAATTTAGTGACATATATTTGGAAAATGTTGCATTTGAAGTACAGAGATCTATTTGCAAATTTAAAGCTAATACAACAAATTTAATATAAAAGTGAACTAAAATCTAATATCCCAAAGGTGCTAATTATAAACATTGTATAGTATCCCATGTCACACATGGTTAGGATTTGATGTGTTATTTAAGTTTTAATAAAATGATTTAAACTAGAGAAAAAAGAGGAGCCATGTGAGACTTGGCTATTAGAGACTCGCTAATATGGATATTGTTCAAACTTTTCTCTTTTATTGAAAGTAAAGGTGGCACCGTTTGAATATAAATAGAAGAACGGAGTACTCACAGTGCAACATCTACTTCCAAGCCACTCTGCTGTTTAAAAAAAAAAAAAAAAAAGTGAACTAAAATTATTTTATGTTCTTATTACTGAATGACAAAATGGATTTATTGTAAAGTGCTTTTTTATTGAAATTTTTTTTTACATTATACATACGTAAAACAGACAAAAAAAAGTACTTTGATCATTACATTCTCATCACCATTGGAATATATATATTTAAGACATATCAATAATCCTTCCACCCGCGTTCAAACCCTCCCCTCTGTCTGAGCAACTACTGCTAAGTGGGTTGAACATTCCCTAGCATATCTTTTTTTTTTTTTTTCCCCTTAATCCCACTTGTACCTCTAGGGAAGCGGGCTGCATAGTGGTTGGATGAGTAGTAATCACTTCAGTCATATTAAGGTTGATAAACAAAACAATAACTATAATTAAACCAAAATTTTCCTCCTATGTTCATATGAAACAGTGTCTCTCTCTGAGAGTAGTGTCGTACCTGAGAAATAGAGACACCTCTTCCCGCAGCGCAACCCCTGCCAACTCCGCATCTGTTTATGTGGGTTTCAGATCTCGACTGCTTGTGCTTGTCTACCTATCCAGTAGAACCATACCTTTTGTAGTGTCTCTCTATTATTTAGGATTCCTGCTGATTCCTCATACATGGTGTAGGTGAACTGAATTTTATTGTGTATCTCCGTCCATGTGGGTGTACCTATTTTCCAGTATCTCGCGATACATATCCTTGTGACCGTGCACAAAATTCTAATGAAAGTGTTCAGGTGTCTGTGATAGATTTCTATGGGTTCATGCAGTAGCGCCTGTTGTATGGTGAGAGTAACCTCTTCATCTATCAGCTGGTCTATAAATGAAGATAGTTTTCTCCATATTTCCTGCACAGCTGTACACTCCCACCACATGTGTTTGTATGTGCCCCTCTGTCCGCATCCTCTATAACATAGGTTGCTTCCTTGTGGTTTAATGTGTGCATATCTGACTGGGGTTAGGTACCACCTAAAGGCTGTTTTCAGTGTGTTCTCTTTTAGATCAACGCTTAATAAGCCTTTGTCTCCCGATTGGAGTAGTAATTCCCACTCCTGTTTATCTTTCACTATTCCGAGTTCCTTCTCCCATGCTAGCATTATTTGTGTTTTTGGTTCCATTGGGGGGGATTGGAGGGATATATATATAGCTTGGAGATTGAGTGTTTGAGTCTATGTGAGCTGATGCTGGAGATTTCTAATGTTGTAGTCATCTTCCTAGGTGCATTTTTAAGGAATTCTCGAAGGGAAGATTGTAACTGTAAGTTTATGAACCAGTGTAGCTTTAGTGGTGCAATCTTTTCTTGAAGGTGGGAGAAAGGCAATATTGCTCCCTTCTCTACTATGTCTGCTACTCTATAAAGGCCCTTGTTTTCCCACTTCTGTATGTGTTTATGTGTGTCTCCCTGTAAAAGGTATCTGATTGGCATCAATAAGGAGTTTTTAGGGAAGATGTCTTCTCTTTTTCTGACTTTTGACCATAACTGAACAGTGAGAGCTCTTGTGTGTGTTTTCGGGCAGCTGTCAAATTCTTTGTTCTGTTGTGTGGCCCACAAAGTGGAGTCTGGATAGGTCCTCCCCTCTAATTCCGCCAGGTAATCCAGACCGCTTCTCCCTGTCTCTTCAGTATCATCGCATCCTGTGCTGTTCTAGCTGCTCTATAATAGTCCATTAAGTTCGGTCCCCCAATCCCTCCCAGTGATCTATGTCTGTGTACTAAGTGTTTAGAGATCCTTGTCATTTTAGAGCCTCTAATGAAAGCTGAGAGATCTGTCTGTATCCTTTCAATATCTGCAGTGACAATCTTTATTGGTAGTGCTCTGAATAGGTAGAGTAGTCGGGGTAGAATGGTCATTTTGACTGCAGCTAATCTGCCCATCCACGAGAAATTATATTTGCGCCATTTTGCTATATCTTGTCTAATTCGTTGAAACAGAGGTGTGTAGTTGTATTTATATAGGTGCTGCGTTTGTTGTGAAAGATTGATCCATAGGTATTTAAGTGTGTGTTTGACCCACCGAAAATCGAAGTTTAACTCTAGGAGCTTCTTAGTCTGATGAGGGATAGCTATAGGGAGAACCTCGCATTTATCCGAGTTGATTTTATAGCCTGAGATGGCCGAAAAGGACGCTAGCACTGCATATAAATTGGGTAAGGAGATAAGAGGTTTTGTGATAGACAATAGAATATCATCTGCGAACAGGGTCAGTTTATATTCTGAATTTGTCGTCTAAACTCCCTCTATGTCTGGGTGCGTTCTTATTCTGGTTGCTAGAGGTTCAATGCAAAGCGCAAATAGTAAGGGCGACAAGGGACA
The DNA here is from genome assembly GCF_027579735.1 of Bombina bombina. Taxonomy (NCBI): domain Eukaryota; kingdom Metazoa; phylum Chordata; class Amphibia; order Anura; family Bombinatoridae; genus Bombina; species Bombina bombina. Next base: position 1,132,053,535 of record NC_069499.1, on the reverse strand, counting down.
CCCTTGTCTTGTGCCATTAAGTATGGGGAAGATGGCAGATCTATATCCTCCCACCGTCACCTGGGCCTGGGGTTTCGAATATATTGCCCGAATAGCTGTCATGAAGGTGCCCTCAAATCCCATTCTACCCAACACCTTGGTCATGTAATTCCAGTCAATTCTGTCGAACGCCTTCTCCGCATCCAGCGATAGCAGCAGAGAAGGCGTCCCCTGTTTTTCTAGATGATAGATAATGTTAGTAATTCTGCGAATGTTATCTGGGGCTTCCTTGTCTTTAATGAATCCCACTTGATCTGGGTGAACTAGGCTAGGGAGAATTTCCTTAAGACGATTTGCTAATACTTTCGTAAATAGTTTCAGATCCTGATTTATTAATGAGATAGGGCGATAGTTTTTACATCTTTTATGGTCTCTATCGGGTTTAGGGATCACCACTATTTTTGCTAATTGTAACTCACTCGGGAGAGAATTCCCTTCTAAGATATAATTACAGAATTTAGTCAGATGTGGTATTAGTGTGCCTCGGAACAATTTATAATATTCTCCCGTGAAGCCATCGGGGCCTGCTGCTTTACCCGGTTTAAGGTCTTTAACTGCTTTCACTACTTCCAGGGTGGTGATTGGGGCATTTAGACTATCTCTTTGTTCTACGGTGAGAGTTTTTAATGGGCAAGTGGAGAGGAATTCTTCGGTATTTTTATCTGTTTCTGTGTTGTGAAGGACTTTTTCTCCATCATAAAGTTTGCTATAGAAAGTGGCGAATGTGTCTACAATCACTTGTGGGTCCGAAGTCATTGTCCCTTGTTCTGTTTCTATCTTAGGGATGAATGAGGCCTTGCCCCTCTCCCTAATCTTGTGTGCCAAAAATGTATCTGGTTTATTGGCATAAATGAAATAGTGTGCCTTTAATTTTTGGATTGCCCTTGCTGCCTGAGAGTTTAAGATTTTCGCCAACATGGTTTTCTTGGTTTGGAGGGTCTGTAGTATCGTCTCTTTCCCCGTTACCTTATGTCGTCCCTCAAGCGTTTCTATCTCTTTGTGTAACTGTTCCATTAATTGTCTATTTTGGCGCTTCAATTTTGCGCTTTCCTGTATCAATTGTCCCCTAATCACCGCCTTATGTGCTGCCCATGTATTTATAGGGTTAGTTGTGGTGTCTATATTTATCTTCCAGTACTCCACCAGCGACTGCAGAATCTTATCATGTCTTTGTGGGTTTTTCATAAGATTTGGATCAAAGGTCCATGATCTTTTCCTTTTGGTATCTTGCATCCCACTCAACTCTAGTAGTAAAATAGAGTGGTCTGACCACACACATGTGTGTATGTTTGAGTTCTGCAGCAACGGGAGAAGTGCCTGGCTAACATATATGTAGTCCAGTCGCGTGTAGGTTTTATGAGCCGTGGAGTAAAACGTGGTGTCATTTGTAGCCCCATATAATGAATGCCAGGAATCCAACAGGGAGTGTGGTAATAGGGATTCCTGTATCGACTTAACTACTCTGTTATGTCTGTGTTGTTTATTGGATAAGGATATATGTTTAGTCGCTGCTTGCGGGGCCATAGTTATGTTGAAATCTCCTGCTAGTATAATTTTGGTTTGCGACCATTGGGTTAATAGGAGGGATATGTGTCTGAAGAAATCATGTTGATTGTCGTTGGGGGCATAAATGTTGCATAGGGTCACCTCAGTATCTAACATTTTTCCTCTGACTATCAGGTATCTACCTTCCGGGTCTGCTAAAGTGCTTTCAAGGGTAAAGTCGACAGAGGAATGTATAAGAATTGAAACTCCTCTCTTTTTTGTGTCTGCAGTGGCGTGGTAGTGTGTGTGAAAGTGTTTTGTCCAGTATTTTGGGATATTAGTTTTAAGGAAGTGTGTTTCCTGGAGAAACAGGATATTGGCGTTTAGGCGTGTATATTGGGACATAGCTATCCTTCTTTTGGGATCAGTGTTGAGCCCTCTGACGTTGTGTGACACTACATATATGTTGCCAGACATTGTGTTTTTTTCTAGTTCTGATCTATGTGCTGGATGTGTGGTGCTCATCATTTATTACCTTCAGATAGGGTGTCCTTCTTGACATATTGTTAATCTTCGGAGTTAGGGTTCCACAGGGGCGCGCCGCAGAGATGTCACTAGGAGGAAAAAAAACAATTGGGGGGGGGAGAACATGTCCCATTATTAAGAGATGCAACTGTAACGTTATCTCCAGCAATGGGATTGAAAATTTGAAAAAACACAAAACTATAACCTGTAAACAGTTGTTCGTTCCTCATTTATCCCTTTATGAAAAGGGAGGGCTGGGAGGGCCCATCTAGATATTTCAGCATATGTATTAATAATCAATTAAAAGAAAAGAGATAGAAGGCATTATAAGACATTAGATATATAAAGCATTAATGTAAGCCTAAAACCGCGCCTCTAGTAGGCCACATTACTGTATGAAACTTTGTCTGTAATGGTGAAATGTCAATTAGGAGCCATATACAACTATGACCCTCTCCATTTCCTTCTACTCCATGGGTATCTTGGTGTTGGAGACCTCCAGAGGAAGTCTATTTTCCTTTTGGTTATGTTCTTTTTGCCTTGCTCTAGAGTCCCCAGTCTCAAAAGACTGATGAAAGGGATTCTGATTAAAGTTCTTTATCTCTAAGTTCCTGTGTCCTCCTTTTCTTATTTCTTGATGTGTGCCACTTAGATTGATCTTCTGTGCGTATGGATAATGGTCGAGGTGCTGATGTTGGTTCCCTCTCAGGTAGCGATGGAGTATCAAGGCCTAATGCCTCACACACTTCGGGGATGTCTTCAGGTTCCTTAATCGTTATGATTTTAGTGTCCTTTGTTATAATTAGTGCAAAAGGGAAGCCCCATCTGTATTGTATCTGCTTTTGTCTCAGCAGAGAGGTAAGGGGTCGTAGAGCACTTCGCCTTTGTAGAGTCCGAAGACTCAAGTCCTGATAGAATTGGATAACGTTGCCTTGAAATTTGAAGGTGGGTTGCTTTCTAGCTGCCTGGAGAATCTTTTCTTTGTCTGGGAAAAAAGTCATTTTGATCATGACATCTCTTGGAGGGAGGCCCACCTTTGGTCTGGCCTTTAGCGCTCTGTGAGCTCTTTCAACATGGAAGGTGTAGTCTGGGGGTGAGTTTGTGATCTGAGTAAAAAGTTGTGTTAGATAGGCCGGGAGTTCTGTCCCTGTTATTTCCTCTGGAACCCCCTTCAGCCTAAGGTTGTTTCTTCTGCTTCTATTCTCCAGGTCATCTAGTTTGTCTTGGAACTCCATTAATTGTTGTTGTTGTGTTGAGACCGTCTGAGAAATTTCATCCACATTCTCAACCATGGCATCCTTTTGGTCTTTGAGTGTATCTATCCTGTTTCCCATGTCTGTTAAGTCAGATTTAATCTCTGAAAGGCTGTTGGTAACTGATGAATGGATGGAATCAATTTTCTCCCAAAGTTTTTCAAAGTTGTCGGCAATGTCTTTTTTTGAGACCAGGGTCTGTAGGTCAGCTTTAGTTAGTGGGGAATCATTCTCCAGTTGTTGTATGGAGTCTAGGTCCGAATCTTCGCCCTCCTCCATGTCTTTATTGGATTTAGTAGATTGCGAGGATTTGAAAAAAGAGGACACTGAAGAGGGCTTATTAGTTGATTTATCACCTTTCATTGCTCTCCTTGAAGACATTATATTGTTGAGAGGTGTGTGCCTTTGTATTTTGTTTTATAGCAGGGTTCTATCTGTGAGAGATCGTAGTTAGATTCTTAGATATCTGGGTCTTTACATGTGGCTTTGTTGTGATTTTGTGGAGGACGTATGGATGTTAATATTCCATGGAGTCGGCAAGGTTCAACTTTCCTTGTGCCTTATTCATCTAGATGGATGCTCCCTCCCGGGGCTGTCATATAGCTTACATATCTAAGGACTGCCCTGTAGCTTCCTGCACTTGTAGGATTAGGATAACAACCAAACTAGGGTTCTGCAACCTGTATTCCTTTTGCTCTCTCTTTCACCCTCTAAAGGGCTTTGCTGTTTAGTATTGTCCTTCTCCCCGGGGCAGTTGTCCTCACAGGACGATCACGGGAAAGGTTATAGAGGGTATGACCTGTCCCCTCTCAGGAGTAACAGGAAAAGGGAGGGAAGAAGGTACTAAAAGTTTCTGTCGTCTGGGAGTTGTTAAACTGATTTGCAGGGTCTGGTTGTGTGTGTTTCACAGTAAATAATATCCCTGTTGTGTGAAGAAGGGAATAAGTATCACAGCTGTGCAAAGTTCCTATTTCAGCTTAATAGTATGAACGTCTTATCAGCTTTCAGTTGCTTATTTTTTAAAGGTGGATATGTTTGTATTTCCCAGGTGTATTTCAGGGCTGCGAGAAGTGATTTTTCTACAAGGAAGCAAAGATATTCGTTGAATGCTGAAAAGTTTGTAAACAAACTAATAGATGATGCAGAGGCAGCAACCCATGTAAGGCACATCTATGTTTGTAGTAGCGGTAAAAAGTTTGTTTCTCACAAGTTGTGCCGTGTATATATATGTTGGTCTGTAATATATCCCTTTAATATGTGCTAGGGGGCCTCCGGTGTTGGACACTCTTACACTGGCTTCTTGTTCCCCCTCTCTTGTCTGTTTAACAGTCACTTTGTGGCGTTATAGGGATTATCTATCTCCAGCCAAGATGGCGGACTTTCGCGCCACTAGCTTCCCCCTTGCAGAACCCAGTCAACTAGGCCGGTACACCTCCCTCAGACCTCCGATTCAGCTCGCCTGTTAATTGCGGGTAGGTGTATGTGTTGTCAGGTAGTCTTACCCCCTTACTCTTTATCTCGTCCCAGGTGGGAGTCTCCGCTGTCTTGTCTCCGTTCTTGTCGTTACCGCGGCTTCAGCCGCAGCAGCCCCGGAGTGGTGTCCCGACCCTCCAGGGTCACAGGACTCTCCCACCGCTATGGACAATAGACTGCTAGGTGGTCTAGAGTGAGTCGGCAAGTGCCGGGTAGACCCGCTGTGTGTATGTTGTCGGCGGCAGTCAATTGATGGCGGTTGTTCTCACCAAGTTACCGGTTCAAAATTCTGTCCAAAAGTGTGACCGGGTGGTTGGGTCACTAGTAGACTCACTCTTGATGGTAGGTCAGAATGTTTTTGACCACTTTAGTGTGGTTTTTACAGCTGAAATTGGGCACTTTGTCAGGAGCTTCTAGTAAATGCTGCTGTTCAGTTCGGCAGTTAACTCCGCCCCCCTGACAAAATGGATTTAAAGGGACATTCCAGTCAAAATATAAATGCACATATCAGGTCAGCAATTGGCAAATTGAGTCATTACCGAATGGTACAAGCACCTTAGGCTCTATGAACAAGTGCTATGTTTAAATGCTGGTGCACGGTGCATACTTAAATACACTTTTGAAACAGATAGCTTTTATTAGAAGCATTTTTGCTAATGCATGTAAAGTATATTACAAAATTGCTTCTGTTCAACACAGGGGCGTATTATGGCTTAGGCCAACAAGGCCGGTGCCTAGGGCAGCAGATTTAGGAAGGGCAGCACATCTGCCCTATCCTCTCTCTAAAAGCCAGCACACAGTACAGTGAGTGATAAAGTGCAGGCTTTTACAGAGAAGACAAGGCACGTGCGCTGTTTAAGGTCACTCTTAACAGGCAGTGCTCGTTTAAACCGTTGCTTCATTTAGAGCTGGCAGCATTTTTGCAGTGGAAGCGTTCTTGGTGCGAAACTTGCCCGGGGATAGGCTTACAAGGTGAGGCTGGAGGAGAACACTCAACTCCCTCCCTCAACTCCCTTCCTTCTTTCTTTCCCTCCCTTCTTTCTCTCAACTCCCTCCCTTGCTCTCTTTTTTCACTCCCCCTTTTCTCCTCTCCCTCCCCACTTTTATTCTCTCTTTCTCTCTTTCTCTCTTTCTTTCTTTCTTTCTTTCTTTCTTTCTTTCTTTCTTTCTTTCTTTCTTTCTTTCTTTCTTTCTTTCTTTCTTTCTTTCTTTCTTTCTTTCTCTCTCTTTCTCTCTCTCTTTCTCTCTCTCTCTATCTCTCTTTCTCTCTCTCTTTCTCTCTCTTTCTCTCTCTCTTGTATGCAAGTGTTTTGCTAGCCCATTTTCTTTTGAATTGTTATGAAAAAAACAAAAGGAAAAAAGGCCTAAAACCGTTGGGGGGGGCAGCAGAATTTTTAGTGCCTAGGGCAGCACAAAACCTAAATACGCCACTGGTTCCATACCAAAATGCACCCATGTGGTTTCCAATTTGGCTGGAATATACCTTTAAATATTCCTGAATAACAAAAAGTACAATTGGTAAAAAAAAATATATATTTTTTTATTTAAACATAAAAATCTATACAGCAATAAATAATTTGTGGCTGGTATGTAAACTTTCCACTGGAATAATTCCCTTAGTGTAATGCTTTTGACAGGTTTTCTATTTAGCTTCTATTGAATAAAATGAATGTAACATTCAGTGAAAGGCATTGTCAATTGTTTAAAAGAATTTGACAGTTAGAAAAGAAGCTATAACTTTCTATAATGAAAGACCAGAACTGTAGGATAGAACTACTCCCATGCTTAGCTTTACCTAAGCTCTGTTAAAATGATATTGCAAACATTACCCTGAGGAAATTTGGGTGCAGTCATAGCAAGAGGGATACAATGGTGCCTGCCCTCAAGTTGTCCTGTCCCTAACTTAAAGTGATGGTAAATTCAGACTTTAAGAATGTTGCAAGGAAAAATATATTAGTTACAAGCAAAACCGCATATTTAAAAAATAAAATAAAAAAAATGTATAATCCTACTTGTTTTTTTCTCTTTCCCCCACCCCCCTTCATTTCCTCTTTTGGCTGGGCTGTGACATAGAAAACAGTCCTACTCACTCTCTATACAGGCTTCCAAAGGGCTGGAATTCAAGAGTGTCATATGACACACACACTGATTGTAGTTCATTACAATTGTTATAAAAAAAAGAGTTCATCCAAGTGGGCCGGCATAACATTGTAATAGAAGCATTACTATAAGCATGGATTTAACCCTTCCTTCTTTCAATTATCATAAAACAAAATTCCTTTATTCAAAAATCTTAAAACAAGTAGGAGACTTGAGTGCAGAAAAGAGACATCTAATAGTGGGTGCAGCACTGGTGGCTTACGCATTTCGCTGTCTGGCCGTACTCATAGCCTGTTAGTGCTGTGCCTTACTGACACATTTAAAATACAAGGGTCCAGCTGATAGGCTCTGCTGGAACCCTAATTAAAATGAACATATACGCCCACTAAGAATTAACTTTAAATGTGCCTAAATGTAGCAAGGGAATCACAATTGTGCATATAGGTAGATGAGAGAGTAAAAGGATATACAAATATACAAATGTACAAATAATCAAGAAACATGGGCACAGTTTTACAAGGAGCCCAAAACAGTTGGCAATACGGAATGGTCTGAGGTGAACATATTAAAGTATACAAATACATAGACACTAGAGGAGGACAAGTATATTCAATTTAGTTACAAGCATATTCTGTTAAATTACAACACTAGTACTCAAGCAAAAATGCACAGCAGTGTAACTATGGAAACAGTATGGACTATCTACCATTGATCTGCTATATAAATAAATAACTGACAGCCAGATTACGAGTTTTGCATTATGAGTGGCTCGGTAATAACTTGCAAGTTATTTCCACCGCTCACCTTTAATAGCTCTGCTATTACAGGTTTTCCAAAAACCGGCGTTTGCTCCATACCACACACAAATACCAGCGCTGCTTTGAGCTGCTTTGACGTGCTCGTGCAAAATTTCCACATAGATATCAATGGGGAGAGCCGGCTAAAAAAGAAGCCTAACACCTGCAATGACGGAGCGCAAAGCTCCGTAACGCAGCCCCATTGATGGGGAAAGAAAATGTATGTTAAAACCTAACACCCTAACATAAACCCCGAGTCTAAACACCCCTAATCTGCCGCCCCTGACATCGCCGACACATACATTACACTTATTACCCCTAATCTGCCGCCCACAATGTCGCCGCCACCTACATAAATTTATTAACCCCTAATCTGCCGCCACCTACATAAATTTATTAACCCCTAATCTGCCACCCCCAATGTCGCCGTCACCAATTTATTAACCCCTAATCTGCCGCTCCCAACATCGCCGACGCCACTATATTAAAGTTATTAAACCATAAACCTAACCCTAACCAAGTCTAACCCTAACCAAGTCTAACCCTAACGTAATCCTAACACCCCTAACTTTAATATAATTAAAATAAATCTAAATAAAACCTACTAATAATAAATAAATAATTCCTATTTAAAACTAAATACTTACCTGTAAAATAAACCCTAAGCTAGCTGCATTATAACTAATAGTTACATTGTAGATATCTTAGGTTTTATTTTTATTTCACAGCTAAGTTTGTATTTATTTTAACCAGGTAGACTAGTTAGTAAATCAGCCAATAGGATTGAGCTCGCATTCTATTGGCTGTTCCAATCAGCCAATAGAATGCAAGCTCAATCCTATAGGCTGATTGTATCAGCCAATAGGATTGAAGCTCAATCCTATTGGCTGATTGCATCAGCCAATAGGATTTTTTCACCTTTAATTCCGATTGGCTGATAATAGAATCAGCCATTCGGAATTCAAGCGACGCCATCTTGGATGACGTCCCTTAAAGGGAAACTTCAGTGTACGGCCGGGACCGTATGAAGAGAATGCTCGGCGCCGGATGTCTTGAAGATGGAGCCGTCTGGATGAAGACTTCTGCCCACCTGGAGGACGACTTCTTGCTGCTTGGATGAAGACTTCTCCCGGCTGGATGAGGGTGGATGTCCGGTCTTCAAAAACTGTAAGTGGATCTTCGGGGGTTAGTGTTAGGTTTTATTAAGGGTTTATTGGGTGGGTTTTATTTTTAGCTTAGGGTTTGGGCAATGTAAAATAGTTTTTACAGGTAAAAGAGCTGATTTCTTTGGGGCAATGCCCCGCAAAAGGCCCTTTTAATGGCTATTGGCAGTTTAGTTTAGGCTAGGGGTTTTATTTTTTATTTTTTGGGGGGGGGGGGGCATTTTTATTTTGATAGGGCTATTAGATTAAGTGTAATTAGTTTAAATATTTGATAATTTATTTTTTATTTTGTGTTATTTAGTGCGGTGGGGGGTTTGTAATTTAGTTAATTGTATTTCATTAATGTAATTTATTTCATTTTAGTGTAATGTTAGGTTTAACTGTACGACAGGTTAGGTTTTATTTCACAGTTAATATGAATTTATTTTAACTAGGTAGTTAGTAAATAGTTAATAACTATTTAATAATTAATCTACCTAGTTAAAATTAATACAAACTTACCTGTGAAATAAAAATAAAACATAAGTTAGATACAATTTAACTATTAGTTATATTATAGCTAGCTTAGTTTTATTTTAAAGGTAAGTATTTATTTAGTTTTAAATAGGAATAATTTAGGTATTAATTGTAATTTTTATTTGGAATTATTTTAATTATGTTAAAGTTAGTGGGTGTTAGGGTTAGTTACGTTAGGGTTAGGGTTAGACTTAGGGTTATGTTTAGGAGTTAATAACTTTAGTATAGTGGCGGCGACATTGGGGGCAGCAGATTAGGGGTTAATTATTATAGTTAGGTGGCAGCGATTTTGGGGGCAGCAGATTAGGGGTTAATAACAGTAATGTAGGTTGCGGCGATGTTAGGGACAGCAGATTAGGGGTTAATAAGTGTATGTAGTTGGCGACGACATTGGGGGCAGCAGATTAGGGGTTAATAATATTTAACTAGTGTTTGCAATGTTAGAGTGCAGCGGTTTAGGGGTTAATATGTTTATTATAGCGGTGGTGATGTCCAGAGCGGCAGATTAGGGGTTAATAATTTTATTTTAGTGTTTGCGATGCAGAAGGGCCTCCGTTTAGGGGTTTATAGGTAGTTTATGGGTGTTAGTGTACTTTGTAACACTTTAGTTATGAGTCTTATGGTACAGCTTTGTAACGTAAAACTCATAACTACTGACTCTCAGGTGGCGGTACAGATCTTGTAGTTATAGGCTGTACTGCTCACTTTTTGGCCGGACAGGCAAACTCATAATACCTGCGCTATGGAAGTCCCATTGGAAAAGGACTTTTTGAAAGGTGCGGTAGTTACGTTGCGTGACTGCCAAAAAAGTGTGTGGTACAGCTGTACCTACAAGACTCGTAATAGCAGCGACAGTGATAAAGCAGTGTTATGAAGCTTTTTCACTCATAAGTGATAACGCACAACTCGTAATTTAGCTGTATGTATGTAATGCATGGGCAAATAATATACCAACCCACTGTTTCTAAACAAAAGAGAAGAAAATATTCAGCATTAAAAGGCATCTGCACAAAGTGGAACCCAATATGAATCACAGCTTAAATTCAGTGCAGGCCAATTGAAGTTAATGAATGAGACCAATACCAATTGCTCAATCTATTTTTTTTTTTTTTTTAAAAACAAGCTTTATTGAAAACATAAAATTATGCATACAGAGTGATCATGACATAACATACTTCTTCTGTTTGTGTTTTAACCAGTGTGTTCAAAACTGTTTCAGTGAATTATTCATACAATCTCAAATTATTTATCTGTACATGCATATTATAATAAACTTCTTTGCTTAACAAGCCTGCTATATTTTTTATCTTTTCTAATACACTCCTTCCTTCATCGAAGTCCAATTAATACTACAAATCCTATTTAACCTTGTGTCTGCTGAACGCAGCTGAAAAAAAAAAAAAAAAAAAAAAAAAAAAAGGGGGGGGGGGGGAGGGTTCATGTGGATGGTGGATGGGGGACAGGAAAGGGTGGGGAGTGTATTTCTGAGTTTGCTTCGGCCAGTTCCAACTTAATTACATACCAGTGCCCCTCCAAGTGGCCAACATCATCTCATGTATGTCTATCTGATTGACTCTAAAGTAATGGAATCTCTCCAGCATGAGCAGCTCATCAACTGCGTGAACCCATTCCTCTAAGGTTGGGACAACCCCTGTTTTCCACCTCCTAGGTATTAGCTTTTTAGCTCCTGTGAGCATTATTAGCATCAGCGCTCGTGTGTGCTTTGATTTGACTCCAGGCAAGTGAAATAACAGGGTCGCTTCTGGAGTGTTTGGAATGGTGATCTGCAGCCTATCTGACATATGGGTAATCACTCTGTGCCAAAAGTCTTTTATTTTTGGGCACTCCCACCAAATGTGTAGAAGCGTGCCATGTTCACCGCAATCTCTCCAGCACATGGGGCTAGCTGTTTGAAAACATCTGTGTAGCCTTGTTGGAGTCAAATACCATCTGCTAGTGAGTTTTAAGTGTATTTCCTGGACATTAGCTGAGATGGAAGAGCTTCTAGTCATCTTAAAGGATTTAAGCCATGTGTCTTCGTCAAAGTCTCTGCCTAGGTCCCTACCCCATGCTGTTGTGTAAGAGGGGAGAGCTGACCCGGGTGGCGTTAGAAGTAGCTTATATATCAGTGAGATCAGTCGCCTAGGTGATTTATTTGTTGTGCATAAAGTTTCAAACGTCGTTAGGGATCTCATAAAGTTCTCTCTGTTCTTATGGTGCATTAAGTAATGTTGAAGTTGGTTATACCTCAGCCAGGAAGCAAAAATAGTTCCATATTTCTCTATCATGTCCTGCTGTGGCAATAGTTTCCCGTCCTTCATTGCAAAGTGTAGGGAACCCTCACGTAGGATGTAGGACGCACTCATTTGTGCACCAAGGTGACTGTATGGGAGGTTCGGATTTTCTATAATTGGTAAAAGAGGCGAGTGCCGTGAAGTGATATGTGTAGTGGTATTGACTGTCTTGTCCCACATTCTAAGGGTTTCTGCTATGATAGTATAATTATTTGTGAGTTTCGGGCGATTTGTATGCGACGTAAATGCTAATACACTCACATTGTTGAGATTAAGAATTTGGCCGTCTAGTTTTACCCACGCTTTATGTGTGGTGTTATGGGCCCATTCCACAATTCTCTGCAGGAAAATTGCCTGTCTGTATGAGGCTAAGTCTGGGAAGCCTAAACCCCCTTTATCTCTAGACATGTAAAGCGTCTTTCTTGGGACTCTGGGTTTTACATTTTTCCATATGAACTGCTCTAGTAGCCTTTGGAGATGAGGGAGGAATTCTTTAGGGATAGGAATTGGGAGCGTTTGCAGTATGTACAGTATGCGTGGGAGGATGTTCATTTTTATAACTCCAATTTTACCCAACCATGATAGAGGTTTATTTTTCCAAGAAGAGAGATCTCTAATTATTTCATTCTTTAGTTTGAGGTAGTTTAATTTAAATAAATCTCGGGTATCACTTGAGAGGAGAACTCCTAAATATTTTAAATGGGTGGTCGCTATTGGTATGTGATGTGTCTCGCTTATTTGAAATAATTGCGCATGTGGTGCAGTTATGTTGAGGATTTCAGACTTTGTGATGTTTAAGTGAAAGTTGGAAAGGGAACCATATGTTGCGAGTTCCTCTAGAAGCGTTGGGACTGAGACTTCGATATTGGTGAGGGTATATAGGATGTCATCAGCGTACAATGCTTGTTTATATTCATTTTCTTTGATTGAGATTCCAGATATGTTGGGATTTTTGCGGATCTTTTGTGCCAATGCTTCAATTGATAAGGCAAATAAGAGTGGGGAGAGGGGACAACCCTGTCTCGTCCCGTTTGTAATACCAAAAGTATCCGAAAGGGATCCATTTACTCTTACTCTCGCATTCGGGTCAGAGTATAATGAAAACACCAAGTTTGTAAACGTGTCTCCAAAATTCATGGCCTTTAGTACCCGACGCAGGAAGAGCCAGTCGACGCGGTCGAAGGCCTTCTCTGCGTCGGTTGAAAACAACACCATGGGCACCTTCTCATTACGTGCGTGCTCAATCAGTTGTACTACTTTACAGGTGTTGTCCCTCGCCTCCCTGCCTGGGACAAAACCCACCTGGTCTGTAGAGACAAGGTCTGGTAAGTATTTGTTAAGACGCAATGAGAGTATCTTAGCAAGGATTTTGATATCAGCATTTAATAGTGATATAGGCCTGAAGTGTTCGGGGGCAGTGTGAGATTTACCCGGTTTGGGGATAACAGATATATAGGCCTCTAGCATGGGACAGGGGAGTTGCGGTTCCTTGATGAGGTTGTTGAACACCTGTAACATTTTAGGGGCCAAGGTGCTAAAAAAAGTTTTATAATATTTAATTGTGAGTCCATCTGGACCTGGGCTCTTACCGTTTGGTAAATCTTTAATCGCTAAAGAAAGTTCTTCTTGGGATATGGGCAAGTCAAGGGTGTCCGCATCATCACTTGACAGTCTAGGTAAATCCAAAGTCTCTAAGTAAGCGTCTATAGCTCTCACTTTGACTAGAGTTTGTGCGTGTGTGTCTGGTTGCTTGCGAATGTTATATAGTGCTTTATAATATTGATTGAACGCATTAGCTATTTGTTTATTGCCTTTTACTTTAGTGCCCTCTTTATCTGTGACACTATAAATGTGTGTGCGGAGTTGCTGTCTTCTAATGGTTCGGGCCAGAAGTCTACCAGGTTTGTTTCCGTTTTCATGGTAGTGTTGTTTGACAGACATCATCTTGCTCTGATAGGCATCTGCAAGATGTTGGTTAAGCTCAGCTCTAGCGTTTTGAAGCTTTTGTTTAACCTCACTGTCTGTCGCGTTTTGTTTATGTTTTGTTTCCAGAGCTGTGACTGTATCTAAAAGCGTTTTGTGTTTAGTCCTATACTGCTTACGCAATCTGGCTGTGTGTTTTAGGATTTCACCTCTGATTACGCATTTATGTGCGTCCCACATGACTGGAAGCGAGGTGTGATTAGGGGTATTATGTAGAAAATAGCCCTTTAGAGATTTTTGCATCTCTGCTTTTATTAGTGGTTTGTCTAGGAGGGTGTCATCCAACTTCCAGATAAAGGATGTTGGAGGTAAGTCTGGCCAGTAAACTTCTGTGGTAACTGGGGCGTGATCGGACCAGGTAATATGTCCAATTTTGCATTCCCCCACCATGTCTAACCCAACCGAATCTGTGAATATGTAGTCTATGCGTGAGTATTTGGCACATCGGGGCGAGTAATAGGTATAGTCTCTGGATGTGGGGTGTGTGATACGCCAAACGTCATGCAGTAGCAGGTCTGCTAGCGTTGCCCTCACAGATTTAAGTATTGTTTTGCTTACACTAGAAGTACCATTGGAAGTGTCCTGTTGTGGATCTAGGGGTATGTTTATGTCGCCTGCTACAAACACTGGGCCCTTCGCAGTATCCAATAAACATTTAGTGAATTGTTTAAGAAATAGGTGTTGGTTGTTATTTGGTGCGTATATGGAAGCCAGAGTTATCGGGTGTTCATAAAGCGTGCCCGTCAGGATTATAAGACGGCCTTCTGGGTCCTTCTCTGTATGTGTGTGTTTAAAGGGGATCGAGTGGTGGATCAGTATACCCACCCCACATTTTTTCGAGGAGCCAGATGCCAGATAAGCTGAAGGGTATTGTGCGTTATGCCACTTAGGCTCTTTACCTTTTAGAAAATGTGTTTCCTGCAGGAATAAGACGTGACTGCTTAAGTTTTTAAGTTCTCGGAAAGCTATAGACCTCTTCCCCGGGTTATTTAGGCCCTTGGCGTTAATTGTGGTGAAGTTGAGGCTGTGCGTTTGAAATTTACTGTATTGGGCACTCATCTTTTATAGTATATCGTATGGGATGGTGGTAAGGGGGGGAAGGGTTGGGGGTTTGGGAGTGGGTAAGGGAGAAAAAAAAAAAAAAAAAAAACTCTTTTGAGGCTTAGTAAAAGCTCAGGATCTAAGTGGTCGACTGATGCTCCAGACGGCCAGATAGTACTATATATGCTAAGGAGTTCTTACACAAGGCGTTCAATGAAATTAGTGATTATAGCAATTACTAAACAGATAGTAAAATAAAACAGGAATAATACAATAAAGATAAGGCAAACAAAAGGAAAACCAGTGAACTACTGTAAACTTATTAGTATCTCAGTGGGAAGTAATCCATGAGAATATGCAACGTTAAGTGATAAAACAATTTCCAAGACCTTTAAAGAGTGGTCTTGTATATATTTGGGGCCATATTGACCAGTTTCTATAGGGGGGGAATAATGCTATATGTTTAATCAGTGAGAGTACTCACTGTGAGCAGTTATTATTAAGTTAAATCAGGGGGGTACCGCCTGCTAGGAGCTTATCGTATTTCTCAATAACTAGGGGGTGTATCTTGCTGTTTGGGTACTACTTGTATGGGCATTACGCTTGGGTAGCATGCAGTACTCATTAGACTATGCAAAGGGTCTTTACCCTGGGGCCAATCACCAAGTTTGGCAGCCTCCAGCTAGCGGCATACAAAGGATTAGAAAGACAGTTAGTCAGCAAAATACCTTGTTATTTCAGTTTTACTTACACAACTAAATCAATTAGCTCCATCAAAATTTTAAACCTGATTAGGAAGCACATTCGAGACACATTTAGGGAGCTTAGAGTGAGTCAGGCTTTACTGAGGTTGTGTATATACTGATGCTGCTCTTCTCGAAGCAGCGACCTTCTGGGTGCTGGGTTTAATTAAACAATACAATACATTACATTTTATAAGGTACCTGAAAACAATGTGTGATTAAAAAAAAAATAAAAAAAAAATGTATGTATGGCACTCGTTTATGTTTGTGGATCAGAGTCCGTTGTACCGTTGGATGCAGCCAGTTAGTAGGAATGCCAATTCTCGAATTATGGGCCACGTATAATGTCTGCAAGTCTTGCAAGGTACTAGGCCTCTTTTACATTAAGTCATGGCATGGTCCCATTATAATGTGTAGGGCTAGTGTGAGTTTTCCCAGGGTTGTGCTCCCACTGCGTTGCCCAGCCATACCTGTTATCCAAGGTCAGGAACTTGAAAAGTAGAAACAGTCACTGCATGCGTAGGTTCCATCAGTCCATTGGAGTAGTATTTGGCGAAACTCTGGGCAGGCCTTTTGGATTATCTCCCAAACTGCCCTTTTCAGGTGGAGGTGTGTTTATACTATCAATGTCCGCCAGAAAAGCTTGTAAGTCTGTGCCTGGTCTGTAGATAAAGGTCTTGCTGTTGTGGGTGACTATTAATGATACCGGGAACCCCCAGCGGTATTGAACTCTACGGTTTCTTAGTTGTGCAGTTACAGGGGCCAGCTCCCGCCGCTTTTGTAAGGTGGCTGGTGATAAATCTGAGAACAGTTGTAACTCTGTGCCTGCATGTTGGATTGGGTTTTTGGATCTCGCACAGCGCATGAGTTCTTCCTTGCCCTTAAAATTAAGGAATTTGATTATTATGTCCCGTGGGGGGGCCTTGGGTGGTGGTTTGGGCCTCAGTGCCCTATGGGCACGTTCTATTGCAATCTCAGCAGAGGTTGGTGTTCCTTTTATGGTACGGAACAGACTTTGAAGATATCCTTCAATGGCGGGGGGGTAGACAGACTCAGGGACTCCTCTCACCCTTACATTGTTTCGGCGTCCCCTATTGTCCAAGTCTTCTAGTTTATCTGATAAAGACTGTATAATTGCTGTGTGGTCTTGTAACTCAGCGGTGTTAGTGTGTACTGTAGCATCTGTGGTGGCTTGTGCTTCCTCAACCGCTGCGACTCTACCCTCCAGTGAGCTTATATCTCTGCGCAGATCTTGGAACAGGCTTCTCATTTCTTGCATCACATTTTGTATGTCTTCCTTAGAAGATAGATGCAGAAGATCTTTTTTGGTGACATTAGCGAGCATTTGTGCATTTGCATGATCAATCTGCTCCGGGGTTGTAGATTGTAGCCCCTCCATGTTCCCTCTGTCTGATGCCACGTGGTGTTCTATGGGTTTTAGGAATTTAATTAAGGGCTTTTGGGAAGCTTTTTTCTCTGCCTTGTGGTGCTTTTTAATAGGCATTCCCCACCATGAGAGGTTGAAGCTGTGAATATTGGTGATTTTATTTTATTGATGTTATTACTTTAGGCTCCTGGGTAGTAGCCTTGATGTTGGTGCTCAAGAGGTGTTGTATGTGCAGCCCTTATCAGGGTAATAACTTGTCCCTGCCTCCGCCTAATATTGTGGTATATTAGGCTTTGTTTATTAGTTCACTTGATGAGGTGTTATATCTAAGAGGCCCTTTTTTCATGTCTATATCCTCCCCATGTGTACACTACTGCGCTTGCTATTGTGCTCTAGTAGGCCCTGCTAAACATTTTCAGGCCTTGATTATTCTTTGATCTGTAGTTGTGGGTGGTCTGATCTGCCGTGCTTCTGAGTGTTTGGCAGCGTGTATCTGTGTCACTTCACAATGCCCCTTGTTTTCAGTTATTATATTGTCTATTTGGGCATTTTAGGTCTGTATGCTGGGAGCGGCCTGCTGCCTTTCACTACGTGCCTCACCAGTTACAGCTGCGCCTATGGAGCGGTCGCTCGTTCCGCCGACAGTACCCGGCTTTATCTGACACTCTGTGGGCTATGTCGAGCGCAGCGTTATAGCTCTCCTGCTGCTCCACGGGACCCGGTATGCTGAGTAGTTAGTGTGTCAGCGTTGCAGGGAATCAGTTTGCCGGACTGCGCAGGTTAGATCCTTTGACTTCTTGTCTGTGCCAAACCTGTTGATTTTGGTAGCGGTAAGTCTGCGATGTCTTCTTTAGCTGTGGTGTATATCACATCATCCCCTGAGCTTAGATTTTTTTTTTTTTTGGTCTATATGGCCATGCTTTTGGTGTCACAATGTCTCTAGGACTAGGAGCTGATCTAAGATGCGGCCATTCGCCTGCGTGGCCAAGCTCCGCCCCCTGCTCAATCTATTTTATATTATAGATACCTTTGGTTAAGCAATATTGCTCAAAAGGAGCAGATTGAGTCATAAATAACAACATGTTAAACAATAATAAATAATAAATAGATTACACATAGATACCATTTGAGATTACAGAATGCAGGATGATACCATATTACCCAGGACCTTAAAAGAACACGTCTACTCCCAAACGTTGATCATATTGTATCTGGAGTTGAGTCCTGTGGGCACTCTGGTATCTAACCTGAATATCCAGTAAATCTCCCTTTTCGCTAGATGCTGATCCAAATTGCCACCCCTATTGGGCAACCTCACTTTTTCAATGGCACACCATTTGAACTTGTTTAACCCCTTAATGACCACAGCACTTTTCCATTTTCTGTCCGTTTGGGACCAAGGCTATTTTTAAATTTTTGCGGTGTTTGTGTTTTAATTATGTTAAAGTTAGTGGGTGTTAGGGTTAGTTACGTTAGGGTTAGTTAGACTTAGGGTTAGGTTTAGGAGTTAATAACTTTAGTATAGTGGCGGCGACATTGGGGGCAGCAGATAAGGGGTTAATAAGTATAGTTAGGTGGCAGCGATTTTTTTTAAAATTTTTGCGGTGTTTGTGTTTAGCTGTAATTTTCCTCTTACTCATTTACTGTACCCACACATATTATATACAGTTTTTCTCGCCATTAAATGGACTTTCTAAAGATACCATTATTTTCATCATATTTTATAATTTACTATAAAAAATTATAAAATATGAGAAAAAAATGGAAAAAAACACACTTTTTCTAACTTTGACCCCCAAAATCTGTTACACATCTACAACCACCAAAAAACACCCCTGCTAAATAGTTTCTAAATTTTGTCCTGAGTTTAGAAATACCCAATGTTTACATCTTCTTTGCTTTTTTTGTAAGTTATAGGGCAATAAATACAAGTAGCACTTTGCTATTTCCAAATAACTTTTTTTCAAAATTAGCATTGGGACACTGATATCTTTCAGGAATCCCTGAATATCCCTTGACATGTATATATTTTATTTTAGAAGACATCCAAAAGTATTGATCTAGGCCCATTTTAGTATATTTCATGCCACCATTTAACCACCAAATGCGATCAAATAAATATTTTTTTTCACTTTTTCACAATTTTTTTCACAAACTTTAGGTTTCTCACTGAAATTATTTACAAACAACTTGTGCAATTATGGCATAAATGGTTGTAAATGCTTTTCTGGGATCCCCTTTGTTCAGAAATATCAGACATATATGGCTTTGGCTTTGCTTTTTGGTAATTAGATGGCCGCTAAATGCCACTGTGCGCCACACGTGTATTATACCCAGCAGTGAAGGGGTTAATTAGGGAGCATGTAAGGAGCTTCTAGGGTTAATTTTAGCTTTAGTGTAGTCTATTAGACAACACCAAGTATTGATCTAGGCCCAATTTGGTATATTTCATGCCACCATTTCACTGCCAAATGCAATCAAATTAAAAAAAACTTTAATTTTTTTCACAATGTTAGGTTTCTAACTGAAATTATTTAAAAACAGCTTGTGCAATTATGGCACAAATGGTTGAAAATGCTTCTCTGGGATCCCCTACCTTCAGAAATAGCAGACATATATGGCTTTGGCGTTGCTTTTTGGTAATTAGAAGGCCGCTAAATGCCGCTGCGCACCACACGTGTATTATGTTCAGCAGTGAAGGGGTTAATTAGGGAGCTTGTAGGGAGTTTGTAGGGTTCATTTTAGCTTTAGTGTAGTGTAGTAGACAACCCAAAGTATTGATCTACGCCCATTTTTTTATATTTCATGCCACCATTTCACCGCCAAATGCGATCAAATAAAAAAAATTGTTCACTTTTTAACAAAATTTTTCACAAACATTAGGTTTCTCACTGAAATTATTTACAAACAGCTTGTGCAATTATGGCACAAATGGTTGTAAATGCTTCTCTGTGATCCTCAGAAAGTCTGCCAGTATTAAATAAAAGGTATCTTTGATATTTTACATATGCTGCTGTGTAGGATCCCCCCGTAGCCTCCAACCTCCTTGATCCCCCCCAAACAGCTCTTTAACCCTCCCCCTCTGCCTTATTGGGGGCCATCGTTGTCTGCCAGTACCCAGTTTACAAAAAAAATGTTTTGGTTTTTTTTTTGCGTTTTTTTTCTGTAGTGTAGCCGCCAACTTTCCACTCCCCCTTTTTCCCACTTTTCACAAAAAAAAATTCTGTAGTGTGGCGGTTCCCACCCACTCCCTCCCCATGAACGTAACCCACCCCCACCCCCCGTGCACATCTGCATGTCCGTGCGTGCCCCCGGCTACCCCCGCCCATGATCCGCCCCCTCCACATCACAGGGACCATCGATGGCCGCCACCCGCCTCCATTGTCGGCTCCCACCCCCAATGATACTGGCCATTGATATCCGGTGCAGTGAGGGCCAAAGAGTGTCTCTCTCGGCATTAGATGGCCAAGGAGTGTTATTGCAGGATGCCTCGATATCGAGGCATCACTGCAATAACTGGAAAGCAGCTGGAAGCAAGAGAGCTGAAACGCATAACCCACCAGTGCTGTGCCCACTATTAGATGTCTCTTTTCTGCACTCAAGTCTCCTACTTGTTTTAAGATTTTTGAATAAAGGAATTTTGTTTTATGATAATTGAAGGAAGAAATTGTTGCTTTTTTCTTTGCTACCTCTTACCCAGTTTGATTCCGTACCTTCCCGCAGTAGTCTGTTGGACCACCCGGCCACTACAACTCCTCCCTCCCCCAACGTTAACACTAACACTACGTGCAGAATTATATAACATTATTTTTAAGGTTTACTGTCCCTTTAACTACGGAATTGTTTCACTAAATAATATTTATCATGGATATATTCCATGTTATTCCTAATCACCTAGATTACGAGTTTTGCGCTAAACAGGGTGCGAAACTAACGCCAAAAATGTTGCGTTATTTCACTCTCCATAGCGCTGCCATTATGAGTTAATAAAAAGCCAAGAAACATCAACAAGGATTTCGTGGAAAATTCGTTCGTAACCAGTATCCGTAAACAACAGTATAATTAGTAGTCTGATGGTGTAAACATTCCAAACAGGAACCCCACAGTTGCGGATAGCACCAAACAAACCTGTAAATACGTGTAACATCCAATTATAAAAGAACAAAGGACTCACCACACTTTTTCGAAGCCCACCGTAAAGGTACAAATACCTATGTTCGCAGTCCGAATTCAAATTCTTGCAAATAGCATAAAACCTGCGAAGCAATTCTCAGTGTGTAGTGGACTTCACCGTGCCGCCTCTGTAACACACCTGTTTAGTGCAAGGTGTGAGACTGCTCCAAGCTCCGGTGCTGCTGGGGCTCTCCAGAACCCGTGAGATTCAAATTGAATTATCAAAAGCAAACAAACAGTTTACAGTTCCGATGCAAGGAAAGGCAGGGAGAGATATGGGTAATTAAAATACTTTATATTTATTTATACTTGCATTAAAAATGTTGACAAGGCACAGCAAACAAAAAGACTTCGGCTGACGCGTTTCCTGCCTTAACGGCAGTTCATCAGAGCACAAAATTCAGTGTTACCAGCAGGTGTTTAATCAGGTATGGGTCTGAACCTCAACCAATCATAGTAAGCAAATTCAGTGCAAAAATTAACCCTATAATTACTCCGGTTAAAATAAACACCTGAGTTACCTTTCTTACTTATGCGGTTAACACTGTAATAATATCACAAACAACATTTCTTAAAACTAAAAACATATATACCTATAAAATTCTACAACGATTTGGAAACAATGTAATATATAAATAGTATCACGAAAAAAATAAATATCTTTTATATTTTATTTCTTCGTTACACACTCTAAATAAGATACAGGTAGAGCATACACGACAGCAAACGCAACACTGTAGCTATCAAAATATACAAAGTCAAATGCAACTTAATGTAAATGAGCAAGTGCGTAAGCTGTCTAATGTGTTCCAATCCTGTAAATATCGAGTGAAAACACAGAATTATATATTCAAAACAATTGTTCAGTGTGGGACATTTGTTGAAGAGCAGTAAAAGATAATTTATCACAATAATAAAGAATACACATATTCTCATATACACCTTACTTAATTCAGCAGTTAGTAAAGCATCACAATGACATGTAATATCAAATTGAATCAAGTAAGGATTGATCTGGCAGCAAAACAGATTATATTGTAATGAGTCACATAAAGGCATGAGCCAACCTACTAAATGTTTACCTATCAATATATAATTTGATATCACTAATTTTATTGATACCCATAGGGCTACCAGTTTTGAGGGTGTAGATCCAAAAAACCTCCCGCTTAGCGAGAGCTTTATACCTATCCCCACCTCTCATACATAACTTGAACTGTTCAATACCTTGGAACTTAAAAACACTGAACTTATCATTATGTGAAAAGAAGTGTTTCGCAACAGGAGTTTTGGGCTCCTCAGCCTCTAGGGACAAAAGATGCTCACGTATTCTATCTTTGAGACCCCTAGAGGTGAGACCAACATATTGAAAATTGCATTGTATGCACGTAATGAGGTATATTACAAAATTTGAGTTGCAGTTTATCCTCTCACGTATTTTGTATGTTAAACTTGTAGTGCTAGAGGAAAAAGTGTCCCCAGTTAATGCATAATCACAACTTTTACATGGTTTAACTCCACACTTATAGAAACCTACCCTACCAGGTAGCCAGCTTTCCACTCTACTATTGCTGTTACTCTTAGAACTGAAATTTTTAGCAACCATATCACCTATTGTTTCTGATCTACTAGAAATAAAATTACAATGTTTACTGACTAATTTAAGATCCTCATCTCTCTCCAGTAGGGGTAACCTTCTTCTGATGATGTTGCAGATATCATTATATTGTCTGCTATATTTAGTTATAAAATTGATGCCACGCTGATTACACATTTTGTTATTCCTGTTCTTGTTTTTATTTTTATCATCAAGCAGGCTCTTCCTATCCATATCTGCAATCTTGAAGGACATATCACTAAGATTTTTATGATCATAACCCCTATCGACCAAACGCAACGTAAGGTCATTCGCATGTCTCCAGTAGTCCTCCAGGCTAGTACAATTACGTCGTAACCTGATATACTGACCTTTAGGTATACCTCTTTTTAAGTGATTGGGGTGTAAAGAATCAGCTCGCAAGATGGTATTCCCAGATACTTTTTTTCTAAAAACCTCAGTAGTTAAAGCAAGATCAGTATGACCTATGAGTACATCTAGATAGGGTATATTGTCTGAGGAAGCACTGTAAGTAAATCCAAGATTGCTAGTATTGTCATTTAGATATTCAACAAAATTAGTTAACTCATCATCAGTGCCTCCCCACACAATCAGAATGTCATCTATATATCTAGTATATAGTTTAATGTAGTTTCTATAGACATTCCCTTCACCGAAGATTTTCCAAATCTCAAAATCTGCAAGAAATCGGTTCGCATACGAGGGTGCAAATTTTGCCCCCATCGCTGTTCCCCTTAACTGTAAGACAAACTCACCATTGAAAACAAAATAGTTATGGTTAAGCAAAAATGTTATTGCCTGCAAAATAAATTCCATCAATTTGTTGTCATATCCAGAGTATCTTTCTAACATTCTCTTAATAGAACAAATACCAAGCTCATGAGGGATACAAGAGTACAACGATATCGCATCAATCGTTGCAAATTTGTAACCCTCTTTCCATTGAAAATCCTGTATTTGTCTAAGTAGATGTTTAGTATCTCTAAGGAAGCCTGGTAGAGACTGCACTATGGGCTGCAGTTGAGCATCAACCTATTCACCCAACCTTTCCCCCAGGGAGCCAATAGCTGAAATAATTGGTCTCCCTGGGGGATTGGTAAGAGACTTATGTACCTTTGGCAAATATTTAAATATCGGTACTCTCGGATACTCAACATAAATATATTCCATTACTTTATCAGTAAGTACCGCATTTTCCAAGGCTAGATCTAATAAATGTCTCAGTTCTCTTTGAAATTTGATTGTTGGATTGAATGTAAGCTTCCTATAGGTTAATGTGTCATCCAATTGTCTATAAGCCTCACTAATGTAATCTACTTTATCTAAGATTACGATAGAGCCTCCCTTATCTGAGCTAACTATCACCAAATCTGGGTATCTTGTGAGTTTTTCCAAAGCACAGATTTCATTCTTATTTAAATTTCTATGTTTCACATTACCATTGACCTTACTGTTCTCTGTTCTTTCTGATAACTCAATTAGGTCTTGTTCCAAAATCGAATGAAATAATTCTATGACATCATTTCTTGCATGGACTGGGTAAAAATTGCTAGGTACAGTTTTCCTCACAGATTGTTGTTTATCACATACATCTGTTAGATTACTTCCATCCTGCAATGCACAAAGGGACACAATATCACATAGTTCCTCAAAATTACATGTGTCACTCAGAACTTGTGTGTCCGAAGGTGCAGTAGCAGGTTGGATAGTTTCCACAGAGCCTCTGAAATGTTTATTCAGAGTAATTTTACGAATACATTTATTTATATCTAATATCGTATCAAACAAATTGAAATCCCTAGTGGGAGAAAAACCAAGTCCCTTAGATAGTACAGCAATTTCATTAGAGTCCAGTACAGTAGTTGATAGATTGATTACTTGTTGTCTTTGTGACCCTTCCTCTTCCACTGGGCCCTGCGGCTCGGATACCTCGGTACAGCTGCTACAGTCTATATGTTTTCTCCTGGGACTCTTGTCTTTTCTTTTTCTTTTCCTTTTTCCCTTGTATTGTCCATCAAGGTTACCCCGTTTTTTGGTCTAGCACCCCCCTCAATCTCAGCTGATGTAGACATCCTGATAGGTGTAGAGGTTGTGGGTAATACCGGGGATGTAGCCCCTACGGTGGCAGCCGATGTAGAACTAATTTCACTGGGACCGGTGGTATTTTCAAAGCTGGAGAAAGTGACCCTTTTCTGATTCTTGCTTTTGTTACCATCATTAATGTCACCTTTATTGCTCGACTTTTGTTTCCTCCTTTGTATCCGTCTTTCATTGACCCAGCTATAAACAACTCCTAGATCGTAATCTTTAGTGTCTCTTTCATATTTTTTGAATTTGTTATCAGACAATTCAATGCTCAATTTATCCAAAACTTCATCCAGTTGACTCTGATAATAAATCAGCTTTTCGTCATCTTTAAATGACTCTAATTGTTTATCCAGTGAATCTATTTCCAACAGGGTGCCATCTCTCTGAACTTTTTTAAATTTTACTAGCTTCTCCATCAAAATTAAAGAGCAATCTGTCAGGGACTGATTCCAAGAGAGCATAAACTCAGGAAAGTCCTTATGAAAAGCTGGAAACTTCTTTAGTCTCAATCCCCTTGGTATTTTCTTTTCATCCAGATAATGCTCTAAAAACTCTATGTCCCACCATAATTTCAACTCTTTAATGTGTATTTTTTCTTTGTTGACAAACAATGTTCCCAAATCTAATTTAGTTTCAACATTTGCTGTGCCTTTAAATAATTTCTCCGATCTCTCCCTCCTCAATGTATCATTGATAGCAGCCATTTTAAATGTATAATTTACACTTCAGATGTTCACTTAGAATATATACTGTGACAAATTTCCACTGGAGATAGAAAACAATGTACCAAGAAACATCAACAAGGATTTCGTGGAAAATTTGTTCGTAACCAGTATCCGTAAACAACAGTATAATTAGTAGTCTGATGGTGTAAACATTCCAAACAGGAACCCCACAGTTGCGGATAACACCAAACAAACCTGTAAATACGTGTAACATCCAATTATAAAAGAACAAAGGACTCACCACACTTTTTCGAAGCCCACCGTAAAGGTACAAATACCTATGTTCGCAGTCCGAATTCAAATTCTTGCAAATAGCATAAAACCTGCGAAGCAATTCTCAGTGTGTAGTGGACTTCACCGTGCCGCCTCTGTAACACACCTGTTTAGTGCAAGGTGTGAGACTGCTCCAAGCTCCGGTGCTGCTGGGGCTCTCCAGAACCCGTGAGATTCAAATTGAATTATCAAAAGCAAACAAACAGTTCACAGTTCTGATGCAAGGAAAGGCAGGGAGAGATATCGGTAATTAAAATACTTTATATTTATTTATACTTGCATTAAAAATGTTGACAAGGCACAGCAAACAAAAAGACTTCGGCTGACGCGTTTCCTGCCTTAACGGCAGTTCATCAGAGCACAAAATTCAGTGTTACCAGCAGGTGTTTAATCAGGTATGGGTCTGAACCTCAACCAATCATAGTAAGCAAATTCAGTGCAAAAATTAACCCTATAATTACTCCGGTTAAAATAAACACCTGAGTTACCTTTCTTACTTATGCGGTTAACACTGTAATAATATCACAAACAACATTTCTTAAAACTAAAAACATATATACCTATAAAATTCTACAACGATTTGGAAACAATGTAATATATAAATAGTATCACGAAAAAAAAAAATATCTTTTATATTTTATTTCTTCGTTACACACTCTAAATAAGATACAGGTAGAGCACACGACAGCAAACGCAACACTGTAGCTATCAAAATATACAAAGTCAAATGCAACTTAATGTAAATGAGCAAGTGCGTAAGCTGTCTAATGTGTTCCAATCCTGTAAATATCGAGTGAAAACACAGAATTATATATTCAAAAGAATTGTTCAATGTGGGACATTTGTTGAAGAGCAGTAAAAGATAATTTATCACAATAATAAAGAATACACATATTCTCATATACACCTTACTTAATTCAGCAGTTAGTAAAGCATCACAATGACATGTAATATCAAATTGAATCAAGTAAGGATTGATCTGGCAGCAAAACAGATTATATTGTAATGAGTCACATAAAGGCATGAGCCAACCTACTAAATGTTTACCTATCAATATATAATTTGATATCACTAATTTTATTGATACCCATAGGGCTACCAGTTTTGAGGGTGTAGATCCAAAAAACCTCCCGCTTAGCGAGAGCTTTATACCTATCCCCACCTCTCATACCTAACTTGACCTGTTCAATATCTTGGAACTTAAACACACTGAACTTATCATTATGTGAAAAGAAGTGTTTCGCAACAGGAGTTTTGGGCTCCTCAGCCTCTAGGGACAAAAGATGCTCACGTATTCTATCTTTGAGACCCCTAGAGGTGAGACCAACATATTGAAAATTGCATTGTATGCACGTAATGAGGTATATTACAAAATTTGAGTTGCAGTTTATCCTCTCACGTATTTTGTATGTTAAACTTGTAGTGCTAGGGGAAAAAGTGTCCCCAGTTAATGCATAATCACAACTTTTACATGGTTTAACTCCACACTTATAGAAACCTACCCTACCAGGTAGCCAGCTTTCCACTCTACTATTGCTGTTACTCTTAGAACTGAAATTTTTAGCAACCATATCACCTATTGTTTCTGATCTACTAGAAATAAAATTACAATGTTTACTGACTAATTTAAAATCCTCATCTCTCTCCAGTAGGGGTAACCTTCTTCTGATGATGTTGCAGATATCATTATATTGTCTGCTATATTTAGTTATAAAATTGATGCCACGCTGATTACACATTTTGTTATTCCTGTTCTTGTTTTTATTTTTATCATCAAGCAGGCTCTTCCTATCCATATCTGCAATCTTGAAGGACATATCACTAAGATTTTTATGATCATAACCCCTATCGACCAAACACAACGTAAGGTCATTAGCATGTCTCCAGTAGTCCTCCAGGCTAGTACAATTGCGTCGTAACCTCATATACTAACCTTTAGGTATACCTCTTTTTAAGTGATTGGGGTGTAAAGAATCAGCTCGCAAGATGGTATTCCCAGATACTTTTTTTCTAAAAACCTCAGTAGTTAAAGCAAGATCAGTATGACCTATGAGTACATCTAGATAGGGTATATTGTCTGAGGAAGCACTGTAAGTAAATCCAAGATTGCTAGTATTGTCATTTAGATATTCAACAAAATTTGTTAACTCATCATCAGTGCCTCCCCACACAATCAGAATGTCATCTATATATCTAGTATATAGTTTAATGTAGTTTCTATAGACATTCCCTTCACCGAAGATTTTCCAAATCTCAAAATCTGCAAGAAATAGGTTCGCATACGAGGGGGCAAATTTTGCCCCCATCGCTGTTCCCCTTAACTGTAAGAAAAACTCACCATTGAAAACAAAATAGTTATGATTAAGCAAAAATGTTATTGCCTGCAAAATAAATTCCATCAATTTGTTGTCATATCCAGAGTATCTTTCTAACATTCTCTTAATAGAACAAATACCAAGCTCATGAGGGATACAAGAGTACAACGATATTGCATCAATCGTTGCAAATTTGTAACCCTCTTTCCATTGAAAATCCTGTATTTGTCTAAGTAGATGTTTAGTATCTCTAAGGAAGCCTGGTAGAGACTGCACTATGGGCTGCAGTTGAGCATCAACCCATTCACCCAACCTTTCCCCCAGGGAGCCAATAGCTGAAATAATTGGTCTCCCTGGGGGATTGGTAAGAGACTTATGTACCTTTGGCAAATATTTAAATATTGGTACTCTCGGATACTCAACATAAATATATTCCATTACTTTATCAGTAAGTACCGCATTTTCCAAGGCTAGATCTAATAAATGTCTCAGTTCTCTTTGAAATTTGATTGTTGGATTGAATGTAAGCTTCCTATAGGTTAATGTGTCATCCAATTGTCTATAAGCCTCACTAATGTAATCTACTTTATCTAAGATTACGATAGAGCCTCCCTTATCTGAGCTAACTATCACCAAATCTGGGTTTCTTGTGAGTTTTTCCAAAGCACAGATTTCATTCTTATTTAAATTTCTATGTTTCACATTACCATTGACCTTACTGTTCTCTGTTCTTTCTGATAACTCAATTAGGTCTTGTTCCAAAATCGAATGAAATAATTCTATGACATCATTTCTTGCATGGACTGGGTAAAAATTGCTAGGTACAGTTTTCCTCACAGATTGTTGTTTATCACATGCATCTGTTAGATTACTTCCATCCTGCAATGCACAAAGGGACACAATATCACATAGTTCCTCAAAATTACATGTGTCACTCAGAACTTGTGTGTCCGAAGGTGCAGTAGCAGGTTGGATAGTTTCCACAGAGCCTCTGAAATGTTTATTCAAAGAAAAAATTTGTTGTAGAATTTTATAAGTATATATGTTTTTAGTTTTAAGAAATGTTGTTTGTGATATTATTACAGTGTTAACCGCATAAGTAAGAAAGGTAACTCAGGTGTTTATTTTAACCGGAGTAATTATAGGGTTAATTTTTGCACTGAATTTGCTTACTATGATTGGTTGAAGTTCAGACCCATACCTGATTAAACACCTGCTGGTAACACTGAATTTTGTGCTCTGATGAACTGCCGTTAAGGCAGGAAACGCGTCAGCCGAAGTCTTTTTGTTTGCTGTGCCTTGTCAACATTTTTAATGCAAGTATAAATAAATATAAAGTATTTTAATTACCGATATCTCTCTCTGCCTTTCCTTGCATCGGAACTGTGAACTCAAAAGTGCACAGTCAGCTGGGACACTGTGAAGTTCCCAGACCGCTCATCTAGGCATTACCTTTGCCTCTCCACATTGTGAGTATGCTTACTTTTGCATTATCTCCTATATAAAAATTGGCTACACTAGGAGGCGCCCTTCTCTCTCCTTTCGGAACTGTGAACTGTTTGTTTGTTAATGAAAAGCCTCCTTGTGCATGCGATATGGTGGCATTAAGCTTCATACTGCACAAAATCCAAGGGCTGCTTTGACGTGTTTGTGCAAACTTTCCCCCATAGACATTAATGAGGAGAGAGTGTTAGAAAAAAACTAACACATGGGCGCGATCCGATATACGGCGTAGTTTGCAGCGCAAGCGAGGGAACCCGCGTCGCCCGCAGTTTCAGCTCGCAACTGGAGCTATCCCATATACGGCGCCGTCAGATGCTAAAGTGCCGTAAGTCGTATAAACCAGCGATGTCCAGAAATCTGCGCAAGTACAAATTTCTGGCGTCGCCAGTGACTTACGGCACGTTAGAAACTGCCGGCGCCTACAAAATCTGACTAAAGTTTAAATCACCCGCACTGTCTAACACGCCTCCCTAACATAGCCCGACACGTCTAACCCTCTATCCGCTATCCCCCCTCACTAGCCTAACAATAAAATATGTATTAACCCCTAAACCGCCGCTCCCAAACCCCGCCGCAACCTAATAAAGTTATTAACCCCTAAACTGCCGCCAGCTATATTAAATCTATAACCCCCTAAAGTGAGCCCCTAACACCACCGCCATCTACCTTACCTACCCCCTAAAGTGAGCCCCTACCCCGCCGCTATCTATTTTAAAATTATTAACCCCTAATCTAATCCCCCTACCCCGCCGCCATCTATATTAAATTATTTAACCCCTAAAATACTAAACTATCCCTACCACTAAACCTAAGTCTAACCCTACAAATAGCCCTGAAAAGGGCTTTTTGCGTGGCATTGCCCCAAAGTAACAGCTCTTTTGCCAGCCCTTAAAAGGGCTTTTTGCGGGGCATGCCCCAAAGAATTCAGCTCTTTTGCCAGCCCTTAAAAGGGCTTTTGGTGGGGCTTTGTCACAAAGTAAACTGCTCTTTTGCCTACAATCTACATCCCCCTACACTGCGGCCACCTATAATAAATGTATTAACCCCTAATCTAATCCCCCTACACCGCCGCCAGCTATATTAACTATATTAACCCTAATTATATTAGGGTTAATATAGTTAATATAGTTATTATATTATATATATTAACTATATTTACCCTAATTATATTAGGGTTAATATAGTTAATATCGTTATTAATTATATTATATATATATATATATATATATATATATATATATATATATATATATATATATATATATTAAGTATAATAACCCTATCTAACTCTAACATCCTAACTAAACTTTTATTAAAATAAATCTAATATTAATATTATTAATTAAAATATTCCTATTTAAATCTAAATACTTACCTATAAAATAAACCCTAAGATAGCTATAATATAATTAATAATTACATTGTAGCTATGTTACGGCTAGATTTGGAGTTTGGCGGTAAAAGGGCTGTTAACGCTCCGCGGGTTTTTTTCTGGCCGCACCATAAATTTAACTCTGGTATCGAGAGTTCAAACAAATGCTGCGTTAGGCTCCAAAAAAGGAGCGTAGAGCATATTTACCGCAAATGCAACTCTCGATACCAGAGTTGCTTACGGACGCGGCCGGCCTCAAAAACGTGCTCGTGCACGATTCTCCCATAGGAAACAATGGGGCTGTTTGAGCTGAAAAAAAACCTAACACCTGCAAAAAAGCAGCGTTCAGCTCCTAACGCAGCCCCATTGTTTCCTATGGGGAAACACTTCCTACGTCTGCACCTAACACTCTAACATGTACCCCGAGTCTAAACACCCCTAATCTTACACTTATTAACCCCTAATCTGCCGCCCCCGCTATCGCTGACCCCTGCATTACACTTTTAACCCCTAATCTGCCGCTCCGTAAACCGCCGCCACCTACGTTATCCCTATGTACCCCTAATCTGCTGCCCCTAACATCGCCGACCCCTATATTATATTTATTAACCCCTAACTTGCCCCCCACAACGTCGCCGCAAGCTACTTAAAATAATTAACCCCTAATCTTCCGACCGCAAATCGCCGCCACCTACGTTATCCCTATGTACCCCTAATCTGCTGCCCCTAACATCGCCGACCCCTATGTTATATTTATTAACCCCTAATCTGCCCCCCACAACGTCGCCGACACCTGCCTACACTTATTAACCCCTAATCTGCCGAGCGGACCTGAGCGCTACTATAATAAAGTTATTAACCCCTAATCTGCCTCACTAACCCTATCATAAATAGTATTAACCCCTAATCTGCCCTCCCTAACATCGCCGACACATACCTTCAATTATTAACCCCTAATCTGCCGACCGGAGCTCACCGCTATTCTAATAAATGTATTAACCCCTAAAGCTAAGTCTAACCCTAACACTAACACCCCCCTAAGTTAAATATAATTTTTATCTAACGAAATAAATTAACTCTTATTAAATAAATGATTCCTATTTAAAGCTAAATACTTACCTGTAAAATACATCCTAATATAGCTACAATATAAATTACATTTATATTATAGCTATTTTAGGATTAATATTTATTTTACAGGCAACTTTGTAATTATTTTAACCAGGTACAATAGCTATTAAATAGTTAAGAACTATTTAATAGTTACCTAGTTAAAATAATTACAAATTTACCTGTAAAATAAATCCTAACCTAAGATATAATTAAACCTAACACTACCCTATCAATAAAATAATTAAATAAACTACCTACAATTACCTACAATTAACCTAACACTACACTATCAATAAATTAATTAAACACAATTGCTACAAATAAATACAATTAAATAAACTATCTAAAGTACAAAAAATAAAAAAGAACTGTTACAGAAAATAAAAAAATATTTACAAACATAAGAAAAATATTACAACAATTTTAAACTAATTACACCTACTCTAAGCCCCCTAATAAAATAACAAAGACCCCCAAAATAAAAAATTCCCTACCCTATTCTAAAATACAAAAATTACAAGCTCTTTTACCTTACCAGCCCTGAACAGGGCCCTTTGCGGGGCATGCCCCAAGAATTTCAGCTCTTTTGCCTGTAAAAAAAAACATACAATACCCCCCCCCCCCAACATTACAACCCACCACCCACATACCCCTAATCTAACCCAAACCCCCCTTAAATAAACCTAACACTAAGCCCCTGAAGATCTTCCTACCTTGTCTTCACCATCCAGGTATCACCGATCCGTCCTGGCTCCAAGATCTTCATCCAACCCAAGCGGGGGTTGGCGATCCATAATCCGGTGCTCCAAAGTCTTCCTCCTATCCGGCAAGAAGAGGACATCCGGACCGGCAAACATCTTCTCCAAGCGGCATCTTCTATGTTCTTCCATCCGATGACGACCGGCTCCATCTTGAAGACCTCCAGCGCGGAACAGCCAATAGAATGCGAGCTCAATCTGATTGGCTGATTGGATCAGCCAATCGGATTGAACTTGATTCTGATTGGCTGATTCCATCAGCCAATCAGAAAATTCCTACCTTAATTCCGATTGGCTGATAGAATCCTATCAGCCAATCGGAATTCGAGGGACGCCATCTTGGATGACGTCCCTTAAAGGAACCGTCATTCGTCGTCTAGTCGTCGGAAGAAGAGGATGGATCCGCGCTGGAGGGGGCTTAGAGTAGGTGTAATTAGTTTAAAATTGTTGTAATATTTTTCTTATGTTTGTAAATATTTTTTTATTTTCTGTAACAGTTCTTTTTTATTTTTTGTACTTTAGATAGTTTATTTAATTGTATTTATTTGTAGCAATTGTGTTTAATTAATTTATTGATAGTGTAGTGTTAGGTTAATTGTAGGTAATTGTAGGTAGTTTATTTAATTATTTTATTGATAGGGTAGTGTTAGGTTTAATTATATCTTAGGTTAGGATTTATTTTACAGGTAAATTTGTAATTATTTTAACTAGGTAACTATTAAATAGTTCTTAACTATTTAATAGCTATTGTACCTGGTTAAAATAATTACAAAGTTGCCTGTAAAATAAATATTAATCCTAAAATAGCTATAATATAAATGTAATTTATATTGTAGCTATATTAGGATGTATTTTACAGGTAAGTATTTAGCTTTAAATAGGAATCATTTATTTAATAAGAGTTAATTTATTTCGTTAGATAAAAATTATATTTAACTTAGGGGGGTGTTAGTGTTAGGGTTAGACTTAGCTTTAGGGGTTAATACATTTATTAGAATAGCGGTGAGCTCCGGTCGGCAGATTAGGGGTTAATAATTGAAGGTAGGTGTCGGCGATGTTAGGGAGGGCAGATTAGGGGTTAATACTATTTATGATAGGGTTAGTGAGGCGGATTAGGGGTTAATAACTTTATTATAGTAGCGCTCAGGTCCGCTCGGCAGATTAGGGGTTAATAAGTGTAGGCAGGTGTCGGCGACGTTGTGGGGGGCAGATTAGGGGTTAATAAATATAACATAGGGGTCGGCGATGTTAGGGGCAGCAGATTAGGGGTACATAGGGATAACGTAGGTGGCGGCGATTTGCGGTCGGAAGATTAGGGGTTAATTATTTTAAGTAGCTTGCGGCGACGTTGTGGGGGGCAAGTTAGGGGTTAATAAATATAATATAGGGGTCGGCGGGGTTAGGGGCAGCAGATTAGGGGTACATAAGTATAACGTAGGTGGCGGTCGGCAGATTAGGGGTTAAAAATTTTAATCGAGTGGCGGCGATGTGGGGGGACCTCGGTTTAGGGGCACATAGGTAGTTTATGGGTGTTAGTGTACTTTAGGGTACAGTAGTTAAGAGCTTTATAAACCGGCGTTAGCCAGAAAGCTCTTAACTCCTGCTTTTTTCAGGCGGCTGGAATCTTGTCGTTAGAGCTCTAACGCTCACTGCAGAAACGACTCTAAATACCGGCGTTAGAAAGATCCCATTGAAAATATAGGCTACGCAAATGGCGTAGGGGGATCTGCGGTATGGAAAAGTCGCGGCTGAAAAGTGAGCGTTAGACCCTTTAATCACTGACTCCAAATACCAGCGGGCGGCCAAAACCAGCGTTAGGAGCCTCTAACGCTGGTTTTGACGGCTACCGCCGAACTCTAAATCTAGGCCTTAGGGTTTATATTTATTTTACAGGTAAATTGTTAATTATTTTAACTAGGTATAATAGCTATTAAATAGTTATGAACTATTTAATAGCTACCTAGTTAAAATAATTACCCAATTACCTGTAAAATAAATCCTAACCTAAGTTACAAATACACCTACACTATCAATAAATTATATAAACTACAAATATCTATCTAAAAATACAATTAAACTAAACTAAATTACAAAAAAAACAAACACTAAATTATAAAAAATAAAAATAAGATTACAAGATTTTTAAGCTAATTACACCTATTCTAAGCCCCCTAATAAAATAATAAACCCCCCAAAATAACAAAATTCCCTACCCTATTCTAAATTAAAAAAAGTTCAAAGCTCTTTTACCTTACCAGCCCTTAAAAGGGCCTTTTGTGGGGGCATGCCCCAAAGAAAACTGCTCTTTTGCCTGAAAAAAAAAACACAATACCACCCCCCAACATTACAACCCACCACCCACATACCCCTAATCTAACCCCCCTTAAATAAACCTAACACTACCCCCCTGAAGATCTCCCTACCTTATCTTCACCACGCCGGGCCGAACTCCTCATCCGATCCGGGCGATGTCTATCCAAGCGGCAAAGAAGAGGTCTTCATCCCAGCGATGTCTTTATCCAAGCGGCAGCAAAGTCTTCTTCCATCGGGCAGCATCTTCCATCAAGCGGCATCTTCAATCTTCATTCTTCGCTCCACAGACACGGAGCATCCATCCCGGCCGACAGGATGTTAGGTTTTATTTAGCAGATCGCGGTTGACAGTTAGATAGACATTGCGCATGCGTTAGGTGTTAGGTTTTATTTAGCAGCTAGTTTAGAGAGTTACAGGGCTCCAATACTCAGCGTAAGGCTTCTTACGGCTGCTTTTTGTGGCGAGGTGAAAATGGAGTAAGATTTCTCCATTTTCGCCACGTAAGTCCTTACGCTGTATATTGGATACCAAACTGCGCGGGTTTGGTATACCTGCCTATGGCCCAAAAAACTACGGGCGACGGCAGAAATATACGCTCGTAACTTCTAGGTTACGCCGTATATAGGATACCAAACCCGCGCAAATATTGGCGTCGCCTGCTTTTGCGGGCGACGATTTTTATCGGATCGACCCCCCCAAAGTGTGGAATGAAAAATCTCCGTAACACAACCACATTGATGTCTATGGGTAAAAAAAACCCTAACATAAACCCCAAGTCTAAACATCCCTAATCCACCGCCCCCGACATCACTGACACCTAAATAAAGTTATTAACCCCTTATCTGCCACTCCCGACATCGCAGACACTAATAAAAGTTATTAACCCCTATTCCGCCGCTCCCCAATATCACCGCCACTATAATAAAGTTATTAACCCCTAAACCTCCCGCCTCCCACATTGCCGCTACTATAGTAAAGTTATTAACCCCTAAACCTTCGGCCTCCCACATCGCCACCACTAAATAAATCTATGAACCCCTAAACCGCCACCCCCACATTGCAAAACACTAAATTTAAATATTGACCCCTGAACCTAACACCCCGTAACTTTAAATTAAAATTAGAATATAACTATATTTAAATAAATAAAAACTTACCAGTGAAATAAAAATAAACCTAACATTAAACTATAAATTAACCTAACATAACTATTCTAATAAAATAAAAAATACAACTAATTAAAAAAATCTAAACTACAAATTTAAAAAAAACTAACACTACGAAAAAATAAAAACATCGAAAATTACAAAAAATAATAAACACTAAATTATGAAAATAAAAAACACTAAGCTTACAAAAAAACCTAACTACCCATTGCCCCTAAAGGGGCATTTGTATGGGCATTGGCCTTACAAGGGCATTCAGCTCTTTTTAACTGCCCTTAAAAGGGCATTCAGCTCTTTTACAAAAGCACAAAGCCCTAATCTACAGGGAGTGCAGAATTATTAGGCAAGTTGTATTTTTGAGGATTAATTTTATTATAGAACAACAACCATGTTCTCAATGAACCCAAAAAACTCATTAATATCAAAGCTGAATAGTTTTGGAAGTAGTTTTTAGTTTGTTTTTAGTTATAGCTATTTTAGGGGGATATCTGTGTGTGCAGGTGACTATTACTGTGCATAATTATTAGGCAACTTAACAAAAAACAAATATATACCCATTTCAATTATTTATTTTTACCAGTGAAACCAATATAACATCTCAACATTCACAAATATACATTTCTGACATTCAAAAACAAAACACAAACAAATCAGTGACCAATATAGCCACCTTTCTTTGCAAGGACACTCAAAAGCCTGCCATCCATGGATTCTGTCAGTGTTTTGATCTGTTCACCATCAACATTGCGTGCAGCAGCAACCACAGCCTCCCAGACACTGTTCAGAGAGGTGTACTGTTTTCCCTCCTTGTAAATCTCACATTTGATGATGGACCACAGGTTCTCAATGGGGTTCAGATCAGGTGAACAAGGAGGCCATGTCATTAGATTTTCTTCTTTTATACCCTTTCTTGCCAGCCACGCTGTGGAGTACTTGGACGCGTGTGATGGAGCATTGTCCTGCATGAAAATCATGTTTTTCTTGAAGGATGCAGACTTCTTCCTGTACCACTGCTTGAAGAAGGTGTCTTCCAGAAACTGGCAGTAGGACTGGGAGTTGAGCTTGACTCCATCCTCACCCCGAAAAGGCCCCACAAGCTCATCTTTGATGATACCAGCCCAAACCAGTACTCCACCTCCACCTTGCTGGCGTCTGAGTCGGACTGGAGCTCTCTGCCCTTTACCAATCCAGCCACAGGCCCATCCACCTGGCCCATCAAGACTCACTCTCATTTCATCAGTCCATAAAACCTTAGAAAAATCAGTCTTGAGATATTTCTTGGCCCAGTCTTGACGTTTCAGCTTGTGTGTCTTGTTCAGTGGTGGTCGTCTTTCAGCCTTTCTTACCTTGGCCATGTCTCTGAATATTGCACACCTTGTGCTTTTGGGCACCCCAGTGATGTTGCAGCTCTGAAATATGGCCAAACTGGTGGCAAGTGGCAACTTTGCAGCTGCACGCTTGACTTTTCTCAGTTCATGGGCAGTTATTTTGCGCCTTGGTTTTTCCACACGCTTCTTGCGACCCTGTTGACTATTTTGAATGAAACGCTTGATTGTTCGATGATCACGCTTCAGAAGCTTTGCAATTTTAAGAGTGCTGCATCCCTCTGCAAGATATCTCACTATTTTTGACTTTTCTGAGCCTGTCAAGTCCTTCTTTTGACCCATTTTGCCAAAGGAAAGGAAGTTGCCTAATAATTATGCACACCTGATATAGGGTGTTGATGTCATTAGACTACACCCCTTCTCATTACAGAGATGCACATCACCTAATATGCTTAATTGGTAGTAGGCTTTCGAGCCTATACAGCTTGGAGTAAGACAACATGCATAAAGAGGATGATGTGGTCAAAATACTCATTTGCCTAATAATTCTGCACTCACTGTATAAAAACACTAACCCCATAATATCTACTCACGGTTCCTGAAGTCCGGACATCCATCTTCATCCAGGTGGTGAGAAGACTTCATCCAGGCAGTGACACCTTTATCCATCTCAGGAACGTCTTCTATCTTCATCCCGGCAGCACTGGGAGCGGAGCCATCCTGGAAGCTGATCCCATCCTAACACCCCGTAACTTTAAATTAAAATTAGAATATAACTATATTTAAATAAATAAAAACTTACCAGTGAAATAAAAATAAACCTAACATTAAACTATAAATTAACCTAACATAACTATTCTAATAAAATAAAAAATACAACTAATTAAAAAAATCTAAACTACAAATTTAAAAAAAACTAACACTAAGAAAAAAATAAAAACATCGAAAATTACAAAAAATAATAAACACTAAATTATGAAAATAAAAAACACTAAGCTTACAAAAAAACCTAACTACCCATTGCCCCTAAAGGGGCATTTGTATGGGCATTGGCCTTAAAAGGGCATTCAGCTCTTTTTAACTGCCCTTAAAAGGGCATTCAGCTCTTTTACAAAAGCACAAAGCCCTAATCTATAAAAACACTAACCCCATAATATCTACTCACGGTTTCTGAAGTCCGGACATCCATCTTCATCCAGGTGGTGAGAAGACTTCATCCAGGCAGTGACACCTTTATCCATCTCAGGAACATCTTCTATCTTCATCCCGGCAGCACTGGGAGCGGAGCCATCCTGGAAGCTGATCCCATCCTGTGGGATGCAAGGTAGTCGTTTTACAATGGCGTACCTTGCATTCCTATTGGCTGATTTGATTCTTCAAATTCAAATTAGCCAATAGGATGAGAGCTTCTGAAATCCTATTGGCTGTTCAAAACAGCCAATAGGATGAAAAACTACTGAAATCCTATTCGCTGTTCAAATCAGCCAATAGGATTTCAGTAGTAGTAGTTTTGTGAACCTTTTTATCTTTTGCAAAACAGTTAATCAGAGCTCTGAAGATGCCGTAATCATTTTAGCGTAAATTGTGATTGCACTCAAGTGATTGCGTTTACTTTCAACTTGTAATACGAGTGGTAAGCCCGAGTGCAAACCTCCAGAATACACCCCTTATCACTCACGCGCAAACTTTTGCACTCCACTCATAATCTTGCCCTTAATCTTCTCAGTTTCATAGTTGGAATGGATGTAGAATCTTAAAGCTGACATGAGTGATGGGAAACTTTGGTGTGGGGATGTCTCAGCATTTCCCTGGCAGATAATAGGAAACCCCAGCTTTTAGTGCAAGACAAAACTGAGCAAGGAACATAAACATGTCTACCTTGTGGGAGGCAGGAGATTAAGTAGCAGTGATATATCAATCAGAGGATTTTTTCACCCAGTAAAACATCAAATGTGGTACCTTGTTCCCATGGAGAAAGCATTTTAGCTGTTCTCTAAGGAAGTAGCGCCAACAGAGGCGGTGCAGCAGTAGCAGCAGCATGTGTTGTGTTGAGTTTAGTGACAAAACTCATCAAGAACAGTAAATGATTATTGCCTAAATAAAGGCCCAGTATGACTATGTGGGTGTGATGTATGAGATCACATATGGCGTGACCCTGGTTGGTAACTAATTACCTTGGTTTCGGTCTTGACCTTACCCAGGGAAGTTGTGTAATTTTGTAATGTTTTGCAACTAGGCTAGGATGAGGTATGTTTTGTTGCAAACTACAAAAAAAAAACATTTAGGGGCAGATTATAAATGGAGCATTATTGTTAGTGCTAGGAGCATGAACGTGATCTCAAGATCGCTGTGTTCTTTATGCTCCAATCCAAGTGGTGCGCTGTTAAAATTACGGCAAATTAATTTGCACAAACTCGAGGTCATTTATGCTCCTAATATTTTCAAAGGGTAGCGTTGAGTGGTAATATGTGCTCGTATTACAAGTTGAAAGTAAAAGTGATCAATCAAACGCAATAGATTTTACTGTGCAAACTTTTTATTTGACCTTTTTATTGGATGCCCTACAATGCCCTACAAAAGACCCTTTTAAGGGCTATTTGTAGTTTAGTTTTAGAATATGCTTTTTTGGGGGGGTATTAGAATAGGTTAAATCTTTTTGTTAGGGTTTGTTATTTTTTGTAATGTTAGTTTTTTTTTATAACGTTAGTTTTTTTAATTTAATGGTAATGTTAGGTTTTTTTTATTTTAAAAGGTAAGATTATTATTTTTTATTTCATAGGTAAGTTTTGATTTTTTAAGGGAAGTTCGTTTTTTGGTAAAGGTAGGGTTAGCTTATTTTGGGTTAATTTAGGGGGTGTTAGGTTAAGGGGTTTAGATGTTGGTGGGTTACTTTGTGTTG
Organism: Bombina bombina; assembly: GCF_027579735.1. Taxonomy (NCBI): domain Eukaryota; kingdom Metazoa; phylum Chordata; class Amphibia; order Anura; family Bombinatoridae; genus Bombina; species Bombina bombina. The sequence goes on along the minus strand of NC_069499.1, from coordinate 1,132,013,095 downwards.
AGGGGCTGGCAGGTTAGGGGCTAAGAGTGTAGTGCAGATGTTGCGATGAGGGGAGCTGGAGCTTTAGGGGTTAGTAGTGTAATGCAGACTTTGTAGTGTGGGGGGCTAGAGGTTTAGTGGTTAATAGTGTAGTGGGGACCTTGCGGTTGGCTATGTGGCAGTTTAGGGGTTATTAAAGTAGGGGTATTATGGCGATCCAGGTTAGCCCGCGAGTAGGGTGTTAGTTTTTTCTTGCTCCATTGACTTATATGGGGCAGTAGGTTATCGCACAAGCGATATTGTAAATTTGGCTTTTAGCGCGAGTGAAGTTAGTGGTGGAGCAATATGTTTTTACTTTCAACTTGAACTACCAACAAAACCCGACTCGCACAAAAGGTTTACCGCTAACGTAGTTAGAACTCTAGCGAAAGCGATAGCTCCACTTCTAATCTAGCCCTTAACTGGATTTCATTTTGCAGCTTGTGTGAACGTGGGTTGAGATAACAGTTTACATCCACACAAGGACACACACAGAGTTTGGCATGGTGATTAGCATCAATGAAATATCAATCAGATCATTTTGTCACCCAGTAAAAATTCAAGGGTAGTGCCCTGTTCCCGTAAAAAAAGCTTTTTAGCTTTTCCCAATGTAGGTAGCATTGACAGAGGAGAAGCAGGAAGAGCAAATGCATGGGTTATGTTGAGTGTGGTGACAAAACTCATTAACATCATCAAATGCTGCCAGCCCATCAGCCAAGTCTAGCAGCACTTTTGGTGTGATCCTTGTCTATACTAAAAAACTAAATTTGATTCCTTGGTTTCAGGTGTGACTGCACGCAGACCAATTGCACACTAATCACTTATAACTTGGTCTAGCCAATCTTCATGTAGTGAGTCATGAATGCTATTTGTGGGCTACTGGGAAGGGAGTCTGAAAAAGCAATAAGATAAGACAAATTACTGTCAGGCATAGCACAGAGGTGGTCTCAGACCAGACTCCTGTAACAGGAGATTGATAGTACAACTTTATGAACTTGTAAGAGAAAATAAAATAAATTATATATATGTACAGTATATATATTATAACTATTTTAAACAATGAACTTAAAATATGCCCAGGTATCAGATATGCAAAAACAAGGAGGCTGAGACATTTCCTCTTTTATATCAAGGAATTGCAGCCACAGCCAGATAGATTTTGAGTGGCAAGAAATATGAGGTATTTCTCAGCTCTTTGTGTGTGACAGAAATAGCGCACATTATAAAGTTCAAAGTAAATTAGTCATCTGCACCCTCCTCTACCTCCACCTCTGGTTCATAATTTAGTTACTCCTCATGTAAGGCAAATACAAGGTTCTTATATATTTGTACAGAGGTGGGAGTAAGACTGGTATCTAACACTAGTTTGGAAACCACTTGAACATTAGGCTAGCCTCCTCTTCCTCTAACTCAGGCCTACTACTGCTGGTCTGGTGCTAGAAGTAGTAATTTCAGCATCAAGGCTAGCAACTGACCTAATTACCTCTTGATCATGGGGAGTACTTTGGGGAGGAAACTGCTGCTGACTGTGGCACTGAAGGCCATGGTATCCACTACTGGTTTTGTCATAGTAGCAATGTTGCTAGGACTTCATTGCTACTTTTAAGTGGGTCAGTAACAAATAATTTGCATGAAACACTAGCATGCTGTGACCCAAACAAATGCAACTGAGGCCCCGCCAGTGAACCAACACACCCTCTACTACTAACAATGGCAGAGGTTTGCTCCATTGTTGTGGGTGTTGTGGGGTCTGCCACAGATGTTGTTGTGGCTGTCACAGGTGTCATTATGACTGCTGTGATACCTGTACATTTTTATTTTTGGGGAAAACCAAAAAAAAGAAATGGTTGCTGAGAGATATTACATATGCCACATTATGTAGTAGACGTGTACTGCTTTGTGTTTTACTATTTGAACTTAAATGAGAAAAAAATGAATAAAACTTTTTTAATGAGGTAGGAGTTTTAGATTAGGAAAGGGATAAAGATATGGTAGGTTAGGCAGTTGGGATGGATGGGACACACAGTCACACACACAACCTCAAACACAAACATACTAGCCCTCCCTAGACTACTCTAAAATACTTTACTCTATTAGATTTCTCTCTCTTAGCAAAATACTAAAATCACTTTTATATGAACTAAAATGATAAATAAATATTTTATTGGAATTCAAATTGTGTGTGTGGAAAGTGTTACTTCCAGACACAGAGAGTAAGAGACTAAAATATTATTCTAATTCTACTACACTAAGCGTTATAAATATTATAAGTTTGTGCACACATTCTACTGCTGATTAGGGATGGGCGAATGTTTTGCAACATTCGAAAAATGGCACGAATTTTAACACATTCGTTCGTTCGAATCGAATTTTGAATGTATACATAACATTCTAACATTCGATTTTCGAATGTTCGGTTTCGAATTTTATGATTAGATTCGAAAAATTCGAATTTAGATTTGTAATAGTATTTCTAATGCTTTCTTTAAATGTAATATTCGAATTATGCAATATTCTATATAGAAACATTCAAAATGATATATTTGTATCTATTATGTATCAATTTACTAGATTCCCTCCCTACTACATGAACTATTGAACTTCTGAATAGTATTTGTTAAATAGGATGTTAAATTCAAAATTTCGAATGTGGACATTCAATATAATTATAAACATTCAAATTCGAAAGTGACATTCGAAAACTGTAAATAGCATTCGATTATAGAATTTTTAAGAACATTCGTTCTTATCAACATTCGGATTTATAATTCGAATTTCGGTAATAACATTCGTTCTAACATTCGAAGTTCAAAAATTTACACATTCGCCCATCCCTACTGCTGATGATAACAATTTATTTTGTGCTGCACTATAAAGATTAGATTTTCTTTAAAAAAAAAAATGTTTTTTTTTGTCTATTAAAAGTTAATTCACTGAATCACTAATTGTATTTTCAAATTGTAAGGTATACTATTAAGGGTCTAATCTACTAATTTAAAAAAACATTTTAAATAAGCTACAACTTAAAGGGACAGTCTAGTCAAAATTAAACTTTCATTATTCAGATAGGACTTATAATTTTAATCAATTTTCCAATTTACTTTTTCATCAAATTTGCTTTTTTCTCTTGGTATTCTTAGTTAAAACTAAACCTAGGCAGACTCATATGCTAATTTGTAAGCCCTTGAAGGCTGCCTCTAATCACATGCTTTTTAAATTCCTTTTCAACACAAAGAGATTGAAAGTACATGTGGGCCAGATATATGACATTGTGTTCAGGCACAGACAGTTATTTAAGATTTAGCACAACACAATGCTAAATGCAACACAATAGATAATAAACAGTCACAGCCATGTGATCTGGGGGCTGGAAGAAGGTTCTTAGATACAAGGTAATCACAGAGGTAAAAAGTATATTAATATAACTGTGTTGGTTGTGCAAAACTGGGGAATGGGTAATAAAGGGATTATCTATCTTTTAAAACAATAACAATTCTATTGTAGACTGTCCCTTTAACTGTGATTTTAAAGTATTTATGTTGTGTTTGGTTCAACTTTTTTAACGCACTGCCCATGAATCAGGGTTTTCAGTTGTGCTAACCTGACAAGCATCAAATGAGATTGTGGTCTCGTGAAAGCTGATTTTGCTTGCACCACTTGTAATCTAGCCCTAAATATGTTGTGTGTGCTGTGCAATGGCAACTTACAGCAAGCACACTGTAAAGTCTTGTCACTTTGGCGAGACAAACATGTTTGAAGCCATACACCCGACCTAACCTGCAGAGCTGCCTTTGTATTATAATGAAAAATATTTAAAAGAGTGGAATAGTGCGCGCTAAAGGATGGTATTGCTAAACACTAACTCTAAAGATACAATCTCTGCTTGTATCAGAAACAAGTTAATAACCAATAACGAAGCCTAAGCCTCAGGATAGAGAGAGTGCGCTAACAAGCTGAAAGTATACACACCATATATAAAGAATATTCAAATTTAATAAACAAAATAAAACAAATTACACAAAAACATATATGGACAATAAATGTAGGAACGTCTCCCTGAGATAAAAAAATCCTAAAAGACGCAGTTTAAGATCTATATTTTGAGCAATTGTTTGCAGATAGCAATTTTGCAATTAATGAGAAATAAAATGTATGGCAAAACACTCATATTATAAAATATATGGCATAACTCTGATAATACTCATAAAAACAAGGATTATTAATAAAGACAAGCACCAAGTTCATATGTATAGTCACAGTGCCGATGGCCGTATGCAAATGAGCATCAATATTGTAGCAAACGGCTTAGATTCGTAAAAAACTTGTACCACAAATAGATACAATGTACTGTACCGTGAGTCAAGAGAGTGTTCAGAGGGTGTTACCGAGGAGAGGAAATCCTTCGGTCAAGACTTGGACCGCGGCTGTAGTAACTGTCGTTCCTGGAGATAGAAGTGTGCAGACCTCTGCACATGTGAGTCGGCATCTGACGTCACAGACTTCTCATCCGCTCTTCTCAGGTTGTGAATCGCCGCTCCAGCAGCGTGAAAGAAAAGACAGCTGATTGCTGTATACTGATGGAAACTTGTTGCGAGAGCAGACTTAACTGCTATGGATATATTCGTTGATCCAATAGATTGGTAGGGCACAAGTTCTCCCTCACCTTGGGATATATAAAGATGCTGGTAACCCGGGTTAAAGTTGTAGTACAAACTGTACTGAGGTATCCCTTAGTGTTTCAAAGTCACAGTGTCACAGTGTCACAGATGCAAGCGACACGTTTCACCCTCCCTTGGGCTTTATCAAGATGCATGTGACAGGTAACTGAGAGCCTTTTAAAGTGATCCATTCGCTTGTAATTGGTTAATGCATTCAGTTGTTTTTTTATCTCAGGGAGACGTCCCTACATTTATTGTCCATATATGTTTTTGTGTAATTTGTTTTATTTTGTTTATTAAATTTGAATATTCTTTATATATGGTGTGTATACTTTCAGCTTGTTAGCGCACTCTCTCTATCCTGAGGCTTCGGCTTCGTTATTGGTTATTAATTTGTATTATAATGCACAGCTAAGTCCCACAGAACACCAACATCTTATATCTTCGCTATACCTGACTAATAAAGACACAAATAAACTTCCTATTATAACGATATATGTATAAACAAGGTTTAAATTATATGCATGTTCCTGTATAAAGTATATTAACTTAAGTATAGAATAGATTTTAAACATGCTTTTTCTTTCATGTAATTAGCAAGAGTCCATGAGCTAGTGACGTATGGGATATACATTCCTACCAGGAGGGGCAAAGTTTCCCAAACCTTAAAATGCCTATAAATACACCCCTCACCACACCCACAATTCTGTTTTACAAACTTTGCCTCCCATGGAGGTGGTGAAGTAAGTTTGTGCTTGATTCTACGTTGATATGTGCTTCGCAGCAGGCTGAAGCCCGGTTTTCCTCTCAGAGTGCAGTGAATGTCAGAGGGCTGTTAAGAGAGTATTGCCTATTTGAATACCATGGTCTTCCTCTAGGGGATCTATTTCATAGGGTCTCTGTTATCGGTCGTAGAGATTTCTTCTCCTGCCTTCCTTTTCAGATCGACAATATACTCTTATATACCATTACCTCTACTGATTCTCGTTTCAGTACTGGTTTGGCTATCTACTATATGTAGATGAGTGTCTTAGGGTAAGTAAGTCTTATTTCTATTTATGACACTCAAAGCTATGGTGGGCACTTTATATGTAAAGTTCTAAATATATGTGTTTAAACTTATATTTGCCATGATTCAGGTTAATCAGTATTCCTTCTCTCAGACTGTCAGTTTCATTTTTTGGGAAAATGCATATGAATACATATTTTTTCTTACCTGAAAAATTTCAATTTGACTTTTTTCTTTGCGGGCTGTTAGGCTCGCGGGTGCAGAAAATACTTCAATTTATTGCGTCATTTTTGGCGCAACCTTTTTGGCGCAAAAAACGCACGTTTTCACATGGTTGCGTCATTTTTGACGCATGTGTGTTACAGACGTTTTTTGCGCCAAAAAATATGGGCGTCATTTTTGGCGTCAAAAAATGTGGGCGTCATACTTGGCGCCAAGAAATATGGGCATCATACTTGGCGCCAGTTTTTTTCATATTATTTCAGTCTCACTTTTTTGTTGCTTCTGGTTGCTAGAGGCTTGTTTGTTTTGCATTTTTTCCCATTCCTGAAACTGTCATTTAAGGAATTTGATAATTTTGCTTTATATGTTGTTTTTTTCTATTACATAGTGCAAGATATTTCAAAAACTGTTCCTGTATCAGAAAATACTGAGGGATTCTTGATGACTGATATCAGTCCTACCAAAGCTAAGTTCATTTATTTTAATGTTATGAATGTTTATCTTTAGCTATGGTTTGTAATAAGTTTTTATGATAAACTTTTAGATGCAGAGTCCATTAGTATTTATGCATTATCTATTGCTATTCTTTTTACATCTTATGTACAAGATATACTTAGGAATTTATAAGAATATTTTTCTGATTCTATTCTAAAGGCTTTGTCTGCCATCCCGCCTTCTAATAAAATTTTTAGTTTTCTTTTAAACTTCTCATTTAGTTGATGAAGTTTCAAATGACCAACAACATACTGAATTATCCTTCTCTGATGGTGTTTTTTCTCATTCAGAATATTCTTCATCAGATATTGACACTAACAAATCTACTTTTTTATTTTTAAATAGAGTCATTCGTTCTTTGTTGAAAAGGTGTTGATTATTTTGGATATTGAAGTAACTAGTTCTTTTGATTTTAAGACTAGCTTATTAACCTTCTGTGGTTTCTTCAGAGGTTTTTTTCCAGTACCTGATACTAGGGAATGGAATAGGCCGGGAAATTATTTTATTCCTTCGTTAAGGTTTTTTAAATTGTATCCTTTGCTGGCAGTTAGTTTTAAGTTTTGAGGAAGATCCCCCAAGTTAATGGGGCTATCTCTACTCTTGCTAAACATACTACTATTTCTATAGCAAATATTATTTATTTTTTTTCCTTGGGAAACTTTTATCTTAGTTATGGAAAATTATTTATTTTCAGGTACTTTTCTTAGACCTGTAATTTATTTGGCTGATGTTGCAACTGCTTCAACTTTCTGGTTGGATACTTTAGTGCAACAAGTATCGGATTATGATTTGTTTAGCATTTTTAAGTTGATCAACATGCTAATAATTTCATTTGTGTCGTCATTTTTTTTATATTTTCACAAATGAGGTTTAATCTATGTCTTTAGCTATTTTAGATAGAAGAACTTTGTGATTTCAATCTTGGAATGCTAATTTGATTTCTTAAAATTCATATTTCTTTTTTTCCAAGGTAATCAATTATTTGGTTCACAATTGGATTCAATTCTTCATTCAATTTAAGCCATTTAAAAGATCAAAGACAGCTCCTCAATTTTGCATGTAGTTGCAGTTCTTATTCCAGCTTAGCTGGTAAGGGGCAGGTTAAGACTTTTTTTTAAATTTGTTTGGTTCAATTCGGTCCAAACTTCTTAGATTTGGGTACAGAATAGGATTCAGAGTAAACCCTCTGTGAGAAGTCTTTTTTTCTCTAACATATTCCAGCTATTCCAGTAAGGCTCACACTTTCCTGAAGTGTGTTTCAGACCTGTATGTATTGGGTACTTGTGAAGCACGGCTGGTCACCCATTGGGGCTCAAGGCGCTGCTCAGACCTGGAGTTTTCTGGGGTATTTATACCAGTTCCATTTTAGGAACAGGGTTTGGGGGTTTTATTCAAAACTATTCATCATCCCAAAGATAGAAAATCTTTTTGAATTGTCATATAAGTATACAGTCTTTTAGAATGGTGTCTATATGGTCTTTTCTGCCTTTTTGGTCAGTGATGGCATTATTTGTTTCAACAAAAAGAGCAAAGATCACACTGCGCTAGGATTAATTTACTTATATGCCAAAAGGTTAAATGGAGGATTCCTCAAACTCCAAGCAGAATACTAGAAAAGACACAGTTAAGTCCTAAAAGAAACTAAACTGTAAAAAACCTGGCGCTGTTAGAAACAGCTTAAATAAGTAAAATAATATGAATGTAAATATCACCAGTATATCAGATTATATAGTCTGAAATCACAAAGAATCAATTGATGGAAAAACAGATCGCTATGAGAATTGTGTCAAAAATGGTAACAAATGTTTATTAAGACAATGTGTTCAACATAAAAATATATGTCTAACAATTTTAAAACCTACGATGCACTGATCAGGCACTTAAAATGGCATAGTATCAAAAAAAATGAAACAAAATGAAAATAAAACAAAATAAATAAAAATAAAAATGCAGAAAAATACAAATCCCTATACTCCAAACATAGGAAAGACAAACATTTATGTTTAAAAGGCTGCCAGAATGATGATCCCAGAGGAGCAGTCAAAATGGAAACCGGATCAGCTGAGGGTATGAACGGTCTGGAGCTGAAATGAGATCAAGACCCACATCAAAGACAGGAAAAGAGCCACAAAATTATGGTGTTCACTTTTACTTACACCATAACGGTTCTCTGTAGTCTCCGGCTCTTTTTTCTTTTTTTCTCTCCAGTGTATGCCCAATAATCACAGCGGTCCTCTTTTTTCAAGCAGCGTGTTTTTCACTCAATCAAAAGGCAGGACGGCTTGGAAGGGCAGCAAACTCAGTCGGCAGTAATTTCGTCAGGTACACCTGTGACACAGGTATTTGGTGGGCGGAGCAACGCATTTCAGCCCGTTCTGGGCCTTTGTCAAGCTCCTGTTGTGTTAAATGCCCGGTCTTTTAAACTGTCAGCACTTCTTCTGATTGGCTGTAACTCAATTTCAGATCAAACAGTCAATTCTCTTTACATAGCCACCATGCAATGTAAATACAAGTGCAGATCATAAGCTAGTAACTTTGTTTAAGGATATATCAAATATAGATCTGCCTTATGCACTACAAATGTCACAACGATACAAATAGCAGCCTAAATAGGAATAATTATGTAATAGAGTATAGTAGTTGTAAAATCTCATGCCGTCTCGTAATTTATAGAGACAGTACTTACATAGAATGTGCACAAACTACAAAAAAAAAAAAAAGTCTAAATATTAAATCAGAATAGGCTTAAAATCTAAAATAACATATTATATTAATATTCAATGTCCATAAAAATAAAATTAAATAATTATAAAACTAAATAAAATAAAATAAAATGAAATAACTTGATGCCTTTGCATCCATCTATGACACATCTTCTCCATAATACACCAATTAGATAGGTGAAATATACATTACAGATTCTTTGTGATAGATATATAACCTCTACGGTGTGAAAATATATCTCCAAATTTATAGAGAATAATGTACTCGATATAGACTAATATATACAGTCTTTATAAGGAACTTAAGGTATACACAATATGGATAGAAGTATAACATATGGATACTATGACAATAAAAATAGTGTCACTATATATTTTGGCCTTATAGACCGCTAGAAATTATTTTGGGCCATATAGACCGATAGAAACTGATAGAACTTAATTTGTCCCTAAGAAAACAACCTATATCAAAATCTAAATTTAGACCATTTGGTTTTAGTGTTTTTAAGTCAAAGATCCATTTTGTCTCTCTCTTAATAAGGTCAGATTGCACATTGCCCCCTCTCCAATTTTTCTTTACCTTATCTATACCCATATATGAAAAGCATTTTTAGAAGAAAAGTTGCTGTTAGAAATGAAGCATAGGACAGAATTTATCTTTATTGAAAAATATTTAGAAAATAAAAGGGTTCCACAGGGTCTACTGATCAAAAAGCAATGCTCTTTTAAGGTTGAAGATATAGATTTTAAAACAAGATGGAATGATATCTTAGAGCAAGCCTCTTTTAATCTTTTGCGGTTAATCAAGGATTATAGGGGTGAGATTTTGAAAAAATTGGAGATAGAAATAAAAGAATTAGAAGTTCAGTTAAAGGAATTTGAAACAAATAGAGAATATGTGAAAAGGGAAAAAGAAATTAAAAAACTTTTAGTGAGTACTAAGGAAGATATTCTGAAAGTGAAAATAAAGAAGTTTGAAAGAGACCGTGAGGATTACTTGTCCCATGTAAATCAACCTGATTGGGATAAATATATCTCACACACATGGAGACATACAAGAGTAAGTGAGAAAGAGAATGTTAGGGTTGATAATACCAACATGGGACGGACCAATAACTCCCAATATCACACATACCAACAACAAGCAGTAGTGAGGGATAGAGAATATAGAAATTATAATAATAGTAATAACTTTTATTACAGGCCACAAGGCCTGGGTAATATTTCAAGTTTTAACTCCAATAGAAATAAAAACAATGGGAATATAAGTGAGAATTGACAGAGCCCAAGAATGAATGAGAACAGGCAAAGTCCAAGATTCAGGGGGTATAGAGATAGAGAACATCCATATTATAATAAGCAAACTTACTCAGGGATGAATAGGTCATATGGTTATGATAAGGAGAGAGTTGGAATGGGGAATGGCAATTCTAGATTGAATTATAACCAAAATACTAGAATACCATATAACTCACAAATAAGGAATAATTCACAAATCGAGAATAATGAAAACTGGAGGGTATCGAATAGATTTGCACCATTACAGGACCAAAGAGAAACTAATCAACTAAATGAATATGCTTCCTCCTCCACCTCTCTCCCTGCTTCTCGCCCTTTTTTAGGACCAGGCCAAGGATCATATGCAAGTCCATTGCCACAAAGGGATCTAAGAAAAAGAAGGGCATCAGACATAGAGGAAAAAGGGGAGGACGTAGCAGAATCAAAAAAGATACGATACTGAAGGAACCAAGTAAAAATCTAGGTATCTTTAATTTAAGAAAAAAGGTATTAAAATCTGAACATGTAGAAATTCTAGGGAAGGGTCTATCATTCGCACCTAGTTGCAAGATAAATAGGTTTGGTACTTATATTGACGCACATAAGTTTGTCAGAAAGTTAACTGTAAAGAGATGGTTCCAAAAAACTGAGGTAGAAAAAATAGCAGGGACTACTTTAACTGGTAGTAGTGATTATGTACATACAGATCTTAGAAATAAGTCCACCTTTTACCCAAAACAAGACAAAGGACCAATAATAGAAACCTTTGAGAAACTTGTTTTGAGGGATATTGAAAATTTGACAGATAATGTTTCTCAAAAATCTACTAACAATTTGAGTAGAAAACAGTTAAAAATCATTAAAGAATTAGAAGATGACGATATAATCATAAAGCCCGCCGATAAGGGCGGAGGAATTGTCGTCCTAGATAAAAAAGATTATCATCTAATGTGTGAAAAGATTGTTGAGGACAATACAACCTATAAAAAACTATTAAATGACCCCACCAAGAAGTATAGTGGAGAATTGACAAAATTGATTAATAAAGCCCATGATAAAGGGATATTAAGTGATAAAGAAAGAACATATCTACTACCTAAGTTCCCAAAAATTCCTCTATTATATTGCTTGCCTAAGATTCATAAAACATTAATTAATCCACCTGGTAGGCCGATTGTATCGGGAATCAACTCCCTCACAGCTAATTTATCTGAATACTTAGACATTTTTTTGCAGAAATATGTTAAATTATTACCTTCATATTTGAAGGACTCTTCAGATGTTTTATCACTAATAGAGAACGTCACGTGGCAAGAGGATTATCTTCTTGCCACGTGTGATGTAACATCTTTATATACCTGCATTAATCATCAAGATGGTCTACGAGCAGTTAAGCATTTCTTAGATTTAGATGAGGATCTAAAGGAGGCACAGAAGGATTTCCTTATGGACTCTATAACATTTATTTTAACACACAATTTCTTCAGCTATGAATCACAATTCTACAATCAGGAAAGGGGAACAGCAATGGGCACCAGGTTTGCTCCAAGTTATGCGAACTTGTTCATGGGCTTTTAGGAACATTGTTTTCTTATGAACAGTGCACTTGGAGCAAACCTGGTGTCCTATAAACGAAATATAGACGATATCCTCATCATTTGGAGAGGAGATGAGGTCAAATTTGATGATTTTGTGAAGAATATGAATCAAAATGAGATAAATCTTCATTTCACCTATGAAAAGAGTAGAATAAAAGTTAATTTTCTTGATCTAGAATTATTTGCTGTCAATAAGAAATTACATTCCAAAACGCACTTTAAAAGTGTGGATGCCAATAGTTATGTGCACTATACTAGCTGCCATCATCCAAAATGGGTGGATAATATTCCCAAAGGGCAATTTTTACGTATAAAGAAGAATTGTACTGAACTCAAGGACTACGATGAACAGTCAGAGAAACTTAAACTTAAGTTCTTAGAAAGAGGCTCAGGCTATAAGAATGATAAAATAGAAGATATAAGACAGAAGGTGAGATGTGTGAATAGAAATGACCTAGTGAAGAAGAATAAAAATAAGAACAATAATAAAAACAAAACTGGGGACTACAATAGGATAGGTGTAGAGAAGGATAATATTTTTATACCATTTATTACGGGCTACAGTAATAACAAATCCCTTTTAGAGAAGATCCTAAATAAACATTGGGGTATTTTAAGAAATGATGAATTAACAGGCAAATTATTACCAAAACGACCGCAAATCATTTATAAAAAAGCATGTAACTTAAAGTCTATTCTGGCACCTACTGAAAAAAAGAAAAATAATGAGGATACCCAATTAAGCTTGGAAAGAAAAAAACTGAAAGGTTTTTTTCCTTGCCCGACTTGCAAATCATGTAAACACTCTAAAAAAGAAAAAGTATTTAAATCAAATATATCAGGGAAGTCGTTTAAGATTAATGAAACTATAAGATGTGCTGATAAATTTGTAATTTATCTGATACAATGCTCCTGTGGGAAGCAATACGTGGGGGAGTCTGAAAGACCCCTACGAGACCGTATAAGGGAACATATATGGTCCATAGAGAAACATGACCTAGAGAGGAATAAGGAATTACCCATTCCAAAACATTTCGCTACTTGTAATAATGGGGATTTGAAATGCTTTTATATATGGGTATAGATAAGGTAAAGAAAAATTGGAGAGGGGGCAATGTGCAATCTGACCTTATTAAGAGAGAGACAAAATGGATCTTTGACTTAAAAACACTAAAACCAAATGGTCTAAATTTAGATTTTGATATAGGTTGTTTTCTTAGGGACTAATTAAGTTCTATCAGATTCTATCGGTCTATATGGCCCAAAATAATTTCTATCGGTCTATAAGGCCAAAATATATAGTGACACTATTTTTATTGTCATAGTATCCATATGTTATACTTCTATCCATATTGTGTATACCTTAATTTCCTTATAAAGACTGTATATATTAGTCTATATCGAGTACATTATTCTCTATACATTTGGAGATATATTTTCACACCGTAGAGGTTATATATCTATCACAAAGGATCTGTAATGTATATTTCACCTATCTAATTGGTGTATTATGGAGAAGATGTGTCATAGATGGATGCAAAGGCATCAAGTTATTTCATTTTATTTTATTTTATTTTATTTAGTTTTATAATTATTTAATTTTATTTTTATGGACATTGAATATTAATATAATATGTTATTTTAGATTTAATATTTAGACTTTTTTTAGATTTAATATTTAGACTTTTTTTTTTGTAGTTTGTACACATTCTATGTAAGTACTGTCTCTTTAAATTACGAGACGGCATGAGATTTTACAACTACTATACTCTATTACATAATTGTTCCTATTTAGGCTGCTATTTGTATCGTTGTGACATTTGTAGTGCATAAGGCAGATCTATATTTGATATATCCTTAAACAAAGTTACTAGCTTATGATCTGCACTTGTATTTACATTGCATGCTGGCTATGTAAAGAGAATTGACTGTTTGATCTGAATTTGAGTTACAGCCAATCAGAAGAAGTGCTGACGGTTTAAAAGACTGGGCATTTAACACAACAGGAGCTTGACAAAGGCCCAGAATGGGCTGAAACGCGTTGCTCCGCCCACCAAATACCTGTGTCACAGGTGTACCTGACAAAATTACTGCCGACTGAGTTTGCTGCCCTTCCAAGCCGTCCTGCCTTTTGATTGAGTGATAAACACGCTGCTTGAAAAAAGAGGACCGCTGTGATTATTGGGCATACACTAGAGAGAAAAAAAGAAAAAAGAGCCGGAGACTACAGAGAACCGTTATGGTGTAAGTAAAAGTGAACACCATAATTTTGTGGCTCTTTTCCTGTCTTTGATGTGGGTCTTGATCTCATTTCAGCTCCAGACCGTTCATACCCTCAGCTGATCCGGTTTCCATTTTGACTGCTCCTCTGGGATCATCATTCTGGCAGCCTTTTAAACATAAATGTTTGTCTTTCCTATGTTTGGAATATAGGGATTTGTATTTATCTGCATTTTTATTTTTATTTATTTTGTTTTATTTTCATTTTGTTTCATTTTTTTTGATACTATGCCATTTTAAGTGCCTGATCAGTGCATCGTAGGTTTTAAAATTGTTAGACATTTATTTTTATGTTGAACACATTGTCTTAATAAACATTTGTTACCATTTTTGACACAATTCTCATAGCAATCTGTTTTTCCATCAATTGATTCTTTGTGATTTCAGACTATATAATCTGATATACTGGTGATATTTACATTCATATTATTTTACTTATTTAAGCTGTTTCTAACAGCGCCAGGTTTTTTACAGTTTAGTTTCTTTTTCAGGACTTAACTGTGTCTTTTCTGGCATTATTTGTTTACAATAGATACAATAGATGCATATCTTCATTTTCTGTTTTCATTCAGATTATTTTAATTTTCTGAGATTCTCTTTTTTTGACAAGCATTACCAATTTGTTGCTTTTCCTTCTGGTCTAGCGACAGCTCTAAGAATCTTTTTAAGGTTCTCAGTGTTTCCTTATTTGGACGGTCTCGTGTTACTGGCTCAGTCTTTTTGTTCTAACCAAAATTAAAACGGCCATATATTATTTACCATCAGGGAAGAGCCCAGGCCTAGATGGGTTCATCAACTCTCACTATGAAGTCTTTAAAGATGTACTGGCCCCCCACATCCTCAAACTTTATCAATCTATAGATGACGCTTCTACCTTTTCAAAAGACATGCTAATGGCATATATCACTGTTCTTTTAAAGCTGGACAAATCACCGGAAGACCCCAGTAGCTATAGACCTATCTCATTGTTGAATACAGACTTAAAAATCTTTGGCAAAATACTATCAAAATGTATCAACACAGTCCTGAACGAAATTATACATACAGATCAGGTGGGCTTTTTCCCACGACGCAAAGCCAGGAATTAAAGCCCTAACGCTATCAGCTTATGCCAAATTTAATGATCAATTATGATTGCAATAGATGCTGAGAAAGCATTCGACAGAACTAACTAGCCATTCCTTGAAGCAACATTAAGAGTATTTGGTTTTGGTCCAAAATTAATTAATAGAATTCTTAGTCCATACATCCAAGCACAAAAGTAAAACCCCTTTCCCATACAAAACAGCACATGTCAGGGCTGCCCACTATCCTCTTTATCTTGGCCATGGAGGTATTGGCTTCACACATTCGCAATAATATGGTCATCCCCATAGGACCCCATGACTTTAAAATAGCTATGTACGTGGATGATATCCTCTTCTCGGTCTCCTCGCCCCAGACTTCTATACCAGCAATAATATGGGAGCTAGACACATTCGGCCAATACTCTAACTATCCTTTCCACAGGAGGACTTTCATCTCCTTTCCTCCATTTGCCCACTACACTTACAAACAGATTCCATCAAATATCTGGGGATTCACTGTTTGAGAAAAAATATACCAATCTATTAATTAACACACAGAGAGATCTGATGACCTGGTCAAATAAACCCCTCTCCTGGTGGAGTAGAATCCAACCCATCAAAATGACGACCTTGCCTAGAATACTATATGTCTTACAAGCCCTACCAATAAATATACCCAATTGATTCCTGAAAAGATTACAGGGGCATATCAATTCTTTTGTATGGGGCAAATGTAGACCTAGAATAAATAGAAATACCTTATATTGCCACACTACACAGGGAGGGTTGGGTTTACCAAATATAGAAAACTATTACAAAGCAGTAACCCTTCAGAGAATAATGGACTGGCATGGTGCTGGAGAGTGCAAGGTATGGGTCTCAATAGACTCCCATATTCTTTAAAGCCCCTCAAGTAAATGCCCTATGCTGGGTTCCTAATGACCTTAGACCCCCTCAACATCAACAACTAGATATACATAAACATTTATTTAAAAACTGGGACTCAATAATATATTCCAAACCTCACATAACCACGAGCCATTCTCCATTATTCCCTATAGCTTTAAATATTGAAATGATAGGAGGCCTAGACAAAGGGTTTCAGTGACTAACTGAGTGGGGATACACAACTCCCATAGCTAGGTTCATAGAGAATGAGAGAATCCTGAAAAGACAAAACGTATAATGTATAATATAGCAGAGGGGAGGTTTACTAATTGGTTAAGGTATGCCCAAATACATCATTTCATTTACACATTAACACATAAACATGACCTCTTGAGAACACTTACTCCTTTCAAAAGCTTATGTGATAAGGGAATACTGATTCAAAATCCTCTTTCCTTGTCACGTAAATTACTGGTAGAACACCAGAAAACACAGTTGTCACTATATACATTTAAGTTGAATAACGATTTAGGCCTACAATTGGACCAAAAAGAGTGGGATTGTATTTTTCACATGACCAAAAAATCCTCATTGTCCCCGCAAATACTGGAAATTAATTACAAAATGATGCTCCGTTGGAATCTTACCCCATCTAGACTGAACACCATTTACCCTGGATCATCCCAAAATTGCTGGAGGAGGTGTAGAGAACGCTGCAGATTATTACATATGTGGTGGCAATGTGGTAAACTCTGACCCCTTCGGGATGCAGTCAAAATTCACTTCCAATCAATCCTTGGAGAATATTTCGACCTAACCCCAAGTATAGCTTTATTAAACGATCTTCCCAGATCTTCATGCAAAATCAAATCCCTTCTCCTACAAATTGGCGTTAATGGAGACAGATCACTGATAGCACGTTTATGGAAAACTCCCACTATTCCCACAAAACAGCTGTGGTTAGAGAGAGTCACAGAACTCCTAGACTTAGAGGAATATGGATACCTTAAACGTAATAAACTAACATTCTTTTCAGAGGTCAAGTTTCATTGGGAAGACTCTATACAAGCACATAAAAAAAGACCACTACAACAATCCTTCACACAACTCCAAAACACTCCACTCATTGAAACTTTGGATGCAGAGGAGTCCTCCCTTGCCCCTCTCTCTCAACTCTCCTTCCTTTCCTATAGCCCTACCCATAATTACCTGCACCCCATCTCTCACTGATCACAACTACTACTTGAGGTATGTAACCAATGATATGTTTTGAATATGATTTACTATTAAGACTTTAAATGCTAACTATTGTACTCATGGAATACCACAGCAACGTCACACTTGACAAATGTATGAACAGAATGGATGCGAACATGAATATGTCAACACTATAAGATTGTGAACACCAGTTATAAATTGTTGAATTTTAGTTGTTATAACTAATTGTTAAAGCCAAATATGAAGAACGCTTGTAATATTTCTGTCTACACAGAATTTATGCAAAATGTAACATTATTACAAAAATAATAATAAATAAAAAAAAAAGACCCTCTTCAAAATAAAAAAAACCCAACACTAACACTAAAACCTACTCTAATAATTGTCATGAAAAGCCTAAAACAGAGGTTTTCCAAGTCTTACACAGTGGGCCTCCCCATTTGCGAAACATTTTTGATGAGCCCCCCCCGATATAGATGTTATTAAATTTTTTAAAGAATGCGCTTTAAAAAGCTTGTTTTAACATTTCATTTATATATATATATATATATATATATATATATATATATATATATATATATATATATATATATATATATTTATTTATTTATTTTTAATTTTATTTTTTTTCATTCCACTGTCAAGATTGATAAATTCAATTGTATGTATCTCCATCAAATACAACAAATTAATTACAATCATTGAGCTTTTACATCACCAAATTTCCACTTAAAATCAATACAAAATTACAGTAAACATAAATGACTGTTAAATATAGTCATTAAGTATCTTTCTGTGCATTTGTGCAAAAAAATAAATAAGGTGTGCAGGTAAACATAACTCATATTTTTTGCCTCTATCATGCTATATATATATATATATATATATATATATATATATATATATATATATATATATAAACACCTTATTTATTTGTTTGCACAAATGCACAGAAAGATACTTAATGATTGTAATTAATTTGTTGTATTTGATGGAGATACATACAATTGAATTTATCAATCTTGACAGTGGAATGAAAAAAAAAAATAAAAATAAATAAATATATATATATATAACATAATTTATGTAAGAACTTACCTGATAAATTCATTTCTTTCATATTAACAAGAGTCCATGAGCTAGTGACGTATGGGATATACATTCCTACCAGGAGGGGCAAAGTTTCCCAAACCTTAAAATGCCTATAAATACACCCCTCACCACACCCACAAATCAGTTTAACGAATAGCCAAGAAGTGGGGTGATAAGAAAAAAGTGCGAAGCATATAAAATAAGGAATTGGAATAATTGTGCTTTATACAAAAAAATCATAACCACCACAAAAAAGGGTGGGCCTCATGGACTCTTGTTAATATGAAAGAAATGAATTTATCAGGTAAGTTCTTACATAAATTATGTTTTCTTTCATGTAATTAACAAGAGTCCATGAGCTAGTGACGTATGGGATAATGAATACCCAAGATGTGGATCTTTCCACACAAGAGTCACTAGAGAGGGAGGGATAAAATAAAGACAGCCAATTCCTGCTGAAAATAATCCACACCCAAAATAAAGTTTAATGAAAAACATAAGCAGAAGATTCAAACCGAAACCACTGCCTGAAGTACCTTTCTACCAAAAACTGCTTCAGAAGAAAAGAATACATCAAAATGGTAGAATTTAGTAAAAGTATGCAAAGAGGACCAAGTCGCTGCTTTGCAAATCTGATCAACTGAAGCTTCATTCCTAAACGCCCAGGAAGTAGAAACTGACCTAGTAGAATGAGCTGTAATCCTCTGAGGCGGAGTCTTACCCGATTTAACATAGGCAAGATGAATTAAAGATTTCAACCAGGATGCCAAAGAAATGGCAGAAGCTTTCTGGCCTTTTCTAGAACCAGAAAAGATGACAAATAGACTAGAAGTCTTTCGGAAAGATTTAGTAGCTTCAACATAATATTTCAAAGCTCTAACAACATCCAAAAAGAATGTAACGATTTCTCCTTAGAATTCTTAGGATTAGGACATAATGAAGGAACCACGATTTCTCTACTAATGTTGTTGGAATTCACAACCTTAGGTAAAAATTGAAAAGAAGTTCGCAACACCGCCTTATCCTGATGAAAAATCAGAAAAGGAGACTCACAAGAAAGAGCAGATAATTCAGAAACTCTTCTGGCAGAAGAGATGGCCAAAAGGAACAAAACTTTCCAAGAAAGCAATTTAATGTCCAATGAATGCATAGGTTCAAACGGAGGAGCTTGAAGAGCTCCCAGAACCAAATTCAAACTCCATGGAGGAGAAATTGACTTAATGACAGGTTTTATACGAACCAAAGCTTGTACAAAACAATGAATATCAGGAAGAATAGCAATCTTTCTGTGAAAAAGAACAGAAAGAGCAGAGATTTGTCCTTTCAAGGAACTTGCGGACAAACCCTTATCTAAACCATCCTGAAGAAATTGTAATATTCTCGGAATTCTAAAAGAATACCAAGAAAAATGATGAGTAAGACACCAAGAAATATAAGTCTTCCAGACTCTATAATATATCTCTCTAGATACAGATTTACGAGCCTGTAACATAGTATCAATCACAGAGTCAGAGAAACCTCTTTGACTAAGAATCAAGCGTTCAATCTCCATACCTTTAAATTTAAGGATTTCAGATCCGGATGGAAAAAAGGACCTTGCGACAGAAGGTCTGGTCTTAACGGAAGAGTCCATGGTTGGCAAGATGCCATCCGGACAAGATCCGCATACCAAAACCTGTGAGGCCATGCCGGAGCTATTAGCAGAACAAACGAGCATTCCCTCAGAATCTTGGAGATTACTCTTGGAAGAAGAACTAGAGGTGGAAAGATATAGGCAGGATGATACTTCCAAGGAAGTGATAATGCATCCACTGCCTCCGCCTGAGGATCCCGGGATCTGGACAGATACCTGGGAAGTTTCTTGTTTAGATGAGAGGCCATCAGATCTATCTCTGGAAGCCCCCACATTTGAACAATCTGAAGAAATACCTCTGGGTGAAGAGACCATTCGCCCGGATGCAACGTTTGGCGACTGAGATAATCCACTTCCCAATTGTCTACACCTGGGATATGAACCGCAGAGATTAGACAGGAGCTGGATTCCGCCCAAACCAAAATTCGAGATACTTCTTTCATAGCCAGAGGACTGTGAGTCCCTCCTTGATGATTGATGTATGCCACAGTTGTGACATTGTCTGTCTGAAAACAAATGAACGATTCTCTCTTCAGAAGAGGCCAAAACTGAAGAGCTCTGAAAATTGCACGGAGTTCCAAAATATTGATCGGTAATCTCACCTCCTGAGATTCCCAAACTCCCTGTGCCGTCAGAGATCCCCACACAGCTCCCCAACCTGTGAGACTTGCATCTGTTGAAATTACAGTCCAGGTCGGAAGAACAAAAGAAGCCCCCTGAATTAAACGATGGTATCTGTCCACCACGTTAGAGAGTGTCGAACAATCGGTTTTAAAGATATTAATTGAGATATCTTCGTGTAATCCCTGCACCATTGGTTCAGCATACAGAGCTGAAGAGGTCGCATGTGAAAACGAGCAAAGGGGATCGCGTCCGATGCAGCAGTCATAAGACCTAGAATTTCCATGCATAAGGCTACCGAAGGGAATGATTGTGACTGAAGGTTTCGACAAGCTGTAATCAATTTTAGACGTCTCTTGTCTGTTAAAGACAGAGTCATGGACACTGAATCTATCTGGAAACCCAGAAAGGTTACCCTTGTTTGAGGAATCAAAGAACTTTTTGGTAAATTGATCCTCCAACCATGATCTTGAAGAAACAACACAAGTCGATTCGTATGAGACTCTGCTAAATGTAAAGACTGAGCAAGTACCAAGATATCGTCCAAATAAGGAAATACCACAATACCCTGTTCTCTGATTACAGACAGAAGGGCACCGAGAATCTTTGTGAAAATTCTTGGAGCTGTAGCAAGGCCAAACGGTAGAGCCACAAATTGATAATGCTTGTCTAGAAAAGAGAATCTCAGGAACTGAAAATGATCTGGATGAATCGGAATATGCAGATATGCATCCTGTAAATCTATTGTGGACATATAATTCCCTTGCTGAACAAAAGGCAATATAGTCCTTACAGTTACCATCTTGAACGTTGGTATCCTTACATAACGATTCAATAATTTTAGATCCAGAACTGGTCTGAAGGAATTCTCCTTCTTTGGTACAATGAAGAGATTTGAATAAAACCCCATCCCCTGTTCCGGAACTGGAACTGGCATAATTACTCCAGCCAACTCTAGATCTGAAACACAAATCAGAAATGCTTGAGCTTACACTGGATTTACTGGGATACGGGAAAGAAAAAATCTCTTTGCAGGAGGTCTCATCTTGAAACCAATTCTGTACCCTTCTGAAACAATGCTCTGAATCCAAAGATTGTGAACAGAATTGATCCAAATTTCTTTGAAAAAACGTAACCTGCCCCCTACTAGCTGAACTGGAATGAGGGCCGTACCTTCATGTGAACTTAGAAGCAGGCTTTGCCTTTCTAGCAGGCTTGGATTTATTCCAGACTGGAGATGGTTTCCAAACTGAAACTGCTCCTGAGGACGAAGGATCAGGCTTTTGTTCTTTGTTGAAACGAAAGGAACGAAAACGATTGTTAGCCCTGTTTTTACCTTTAGATTTTCTATCCTGTGGTAAAAAAATTCCTTTCCCACCAGTAACAGTTGAAATAATAGAATCCAACTGAGAACCAAATAATTTGTTTCCCTGGAAAGAAATGGAAAGTAGAGTTGATTTAGAAGCCATATCAGCATTCCAAGTTTTAAGCCATAAAGCTCTTCTGGCTAAGATAGCTAGAGACATAAACCTAACATCAACTCTAATAATATCAAAAATGGCATCACAGATAAAATTATTAGCATGCTGAAGAAGAATAATAATATCATGAGAATCACGATTTGCTACTTGTTGCGCTAGGGTTTCCAACCAAAAAGTTGAAGCTGCAGCAACATCAGCCAATGATATAGCAGGTCTAAGAAGATTACCTGAACACAGATAAGCTTTTCTTAGAAAGGATTCAATTTTTCTATCTAAAGGATCCTTAAACGAGGTACCATCTGACGTAGGAATGGTAGTACGTTTAGCAAGGGTAGAAATAGCCCCATCAACTTTAGGGATTTTGTCCCAAAATTCTAACCTGTCAGGCGGAACAGGATATAATTGCTTAAAACGTTTAGAAGGAGTAAATGAATTACCCAATTTATCCCATTCTTTGGAAATCACTGCAGAAATAGCATTAGGAACAGGAAAAACTTCTGGAATAACCGCAGGAGCTTTAAAAACCTTATCCAAACGTATAGAATTAGTATCAAGAGGACTAGAATCCTCTATTTCTAAAGCAATTAGTACTTCTTTAAGTAAAGAGCGAATAAATTCCATCTTAAATAAATATGAAGATTTATCAGCATCAATCTCTGAGATAGAATCCTCTGAACCAGAAGAGTCCAAAGAATCAGAATGATGGTGTTCATTTAAAAATTCATCTGTAGAGAGAGAAGATTTAAAAGACATTATACGTTTACTAGAAGGAGAAATAACAGACAAAGCCTTCTTTATGGATTCAGAAACAAAATCTCTTATGTTATCAGGAACATTCTGCACCTTAGATGTTGAGGGAACTGCAACAGGCAATGGTACATTACTAAAGGAAATATTATCTGCTTTAACAAGTTTGTCATGACAATTATTACAAACAACAGCTGGAGGAATAGCTACCAAAAATTTACAGCAGATACACTTAGCTTTGGTAGATCCAGCAGGCAGTGATTTTCCTGTAGTATCTTCTGGCTCAGATGCAACGTGAGACATCTTGCAATATGTAAGAGAAAAAACAACATATAAAGCAAAATAGATCAAATTCCTTATAAGACAGTTTCAGGAATGGGAAAGAATGCCAAATATCAAGCTTCTAGCAACCAGAAGCAAATGAAAAATGAGACTGAAATAATGTGGAGACAAAAGCGACGCCCATATTTTTTAGCGCCAAATAAGACGCCCACATTATTTGGCGCCTAAATGCTTTTGGCGCCAAAAATGACGCCACATCCGGAACGCCGACATCTTTGGCGCAAAATAACGTCAAAAAATGACGTAACTTCCGGCGACACGTATGACGCCGGAAACGGAAAAGAATTTTTGCGCCAAAAAAGTCCGCGCCAAGAATGACGCAATAAAATGAAGCATTTTCAGCCCCCGCGAGCCTAACAGCCCACAGGGAAAAAAGTCAAATTTTTGAGGTAAGAAAAATATGATAATTCAATGCATAATCCCAAATATGAAACTGACTGTCAAGGCAAATAAATGTTTGAATACATATATTTAGAACTTTATAAATAAAGTGCCCAACCATAGCTTAGAGTGTCACAGAAAATAAGACTTACTTACCCCAGGACACTCATCTACATGTTTGTAGAAAGCCAAACCAGTACTGAAACGAGAATCAGTAGAGGTAATGGTAAATATAAGAGTATATCGTCGATCTGAAAAGGGAGGTAAGAGATGAATCTCTACGACCGATAACAGAGAACCTTATGAAATAGACCCCGTAGAAGGAGATCACTGCATTCAATAGGCAATACTCTCTTCACATCCCTCTGACATTCACTGCACGCTGAGAGGAAAACCGGGCTCCAACTTGCTGCGGAGCGCATATCAACGTAGAATCTAGCACAAACTTACTTCACCACCTCCCTTGGAGGCAAAGTTTGTAAAACTGATTTGTGGGTGTGGTGAGGGGTGTATTTATAGGCATTTTAAGGTTTGGGAAACTTTGCCCCTCCTGGTAGGAATGTATATCCCATACGTCACTAGCTCATGGACTCTTGTTAATTACATGAAAGAAATATATATATATATATATATATATATATATATATATATATATAAATGAAATGTTAAAACAAGCATTTCAAAGCGCATTCTTTCAAAAATGTAATAACATATATATCTATTAAATATAGTCATTAAGTATCTTTCTGTGCATTTGTGCAAAAAAAAAATAATAAGGTGTGCAGGTATACATAACTCATATTTTTTGCCTCTATCATGCTATATATATATATATATATATATATATATATATATATATATATATATATATATATATATATATGGAAATCAGGAGACAGCACTCACTGGTCTTGACAATACTGGATTTATTCAGTGACGTTTCGGGGAATACACCCCTTCATCAGACCAGAGTACATAGAATGAAGCAAACATTTATACTGTTCCATAAGACCCTCCCCCAGTGTGAAATTGCACCAAGTGTCAACAAACCCCATACAAATGAAAAACAAATGAATTAAAAAAACAAAATATACCACAATATACCAAATAAGTGAACATTGCAACCATGTACATATACAGAGCAAGTGGGAATCATAATGCAAACGGTAGATACAATTAAAGATCAAACAGAATATCAATAGAAAAAAGTATTCAGCATAGATAGATGTTATGGATGGGCAGCAGTTAACAGGACCAATGAGCAATGCTTAGATTAAACATTTCATTACAGGCTTATACTGAGCAAGCAATATATACATATACAGGGCATACTATCCCCATCATACAGGCAGGTAGACAAGATAGCGGAACGACTATAAGTAGAAATCACACTGCAGGCATACATTAGCATACATTAGCAGGGGGTGTCCAAGGTATATGTATGGGGCTTATCTCATTAGTATCAATGTAGCGCTGGCAGGAAGAGGGGCTATCAAGGCACATGAACATGGAGTAACCAGTAAAACACTCTATGCATACAGATAAGGAGAAGATAAATACCTGATGGGTTTAGAGGGATATAGCTCCGCGGAGAGTTGTGTGTGTTACCGGAGATACAATAAGCTTGGAGTACTGCACATGCGTATCGCAATTAAGCAACGCCCCTAAGGCTATCGCTATGTGAAAGTTAATTGGTTAGAGGAGACAAGCCCCTACGGTGTCAACAGGCAACAAACAGCTAAAGACAGCAGCAAGAGCAGCTGGAAAAAGAGATCACTGGATACGCATAGCCAGAGATTGTAAGGAACACCCTTACACGTTGTAAAAATTCATATGGGGAAAGTAAAAATTCATATGGGGAAAGTAAAAATAACTCATATGGGGAAAGTAGAAATAACTGATCTGCTATATATAGCACAGACACAGCCCCTAACACGGTCAAATGCAGGAATATTGAGCTAATCAATAGTTGGTAGATCCATTAGCACTGGATGGTAAACGGAAGAATTAATCAAGGGGGCATATTGTACAGAAGAGTACATGCACAGTGGATACAAAAGTACATGTATAGTATATCAAAAAAGCAAATTTTGAGTTTACAAAAAGCCAAATTTGATTAAAAAATAAACAATTAACCTATTGTATTAAAACAAGGGTGGAAAAAGGCACACACAACATAACTCAAGAGATCGCTATGTATACTCCAAATGCATAAAAAATACACAAAAGATATATATAAGATATAAGATATAGTATGCGGTCATATCCAAATGTCCAATGGCTAAATACACAATGTAAGGCAACCTCCGTTATATGACACACCAAAAAAAAATGTAAACAGGTATTCATATAAACAAACCCAATAGATAGCAGGTATATACATAGACATAGAATTCAATGTCAAATGCCCACATTTGGGTCTTAAGGATGAAACCAGGTAATCAATGTCCACAATATCCAAAAGCAATGGAGAACATCAGAAAGTAAAAAAATAAGTCAAATGATAAGTAAACCACAATTGTTTCTGTGAACTAACCACAGAGAGTAAACACAGTGTTTACAGGGAACAAAAAGGTGGTACCTGTGTCTTCTGATGTCACAAGAAGCAATGCCAGTCGATACTCATGTTAAGGCCGTGTGGGTGGACTGTGTTCAATTTATAAATCCATTCAGCCTCTCTACGGAGTAGTAGCTTGTCACGGTCCCCCCCGCGGTTTAGCGGTGGGATGTGGTCAATCAGCTTGAACCTAAGATCAGATACCGTGTGGCCCATCTCCAAAAAGTGCCTGGCAATGGGTTGGTCACTCTTCTCCTTATCGATGGCTGCTCGTATAAATTAAACATTACCTTACGTGTACCACACAATATGTGATATACATGCTAAACTGCAATTGTGGTTTATTCTACATTGGAAAAACTTCTGATGACATAAAAAAGAGGATGGCGAATCACAGAAGTGCCATACGAGCAGCCATCGATAAGGGGAAGAGTATACATAGCGATCCCTTGAGTTGTGTTGTGTGTGCCTTTGTCCAGAAACACAATACATGTTCCTCCCTGCACACCCTGCAGCATGTGTAACTCATAAGTGTCCAGGAAAACATGGCTGAGGTGGCAACCTTAATCCAGTAACCAATATGTTACTGATGTGTGATTAGGGTTGTCACATGTGTGCTAATTAGAATCAATTTGCATACGTAATTATGCAGCAGAACTCAGCTAAGGTTGCCACCTCAGCCTTGTTTTCCTGGACACTTGCAGGAAGGAACATGTATTGTGTTTCTGGACAGAAATATTCATATTTCTCCCTGTACACCCTGCAGCATGTGTAACTTATAAGTGTTCTGTATTTTAAGGGACGGGTGGCAACCCTATCTCCAATCTCTCTCTCTGCCCCCGTTTACCTCCTCAGAAGTAACATTCTAAGCACTAATGGGGCCTCTACAGCCCTAGAGGAATAACATATCCTTGCACTTCCCTTCAGATAATATTTTTAGCACATAGCCCAAAATGTGTGTTTGTCAATGCTGCAATAGGAGTGTACATTTTGCAAATATGCTAACTTTGCTAATTACAACACGCCACGAGACTTCGGAACATGAGTGATTGTAGATTTAACATTCACTTACTAACTTTCACTCGCCATCATTAAATTTCCACTTGCCAATAGCTAGTAAAGATAAATTTTGAGCCCTGATATATATCTATATGTATATATACAGATTCTTGTGAATGTCAGGGGCTGGCTCTGGATATCACAGCATGTTTGCAGGCTAGTGGGAAGGAGGTGGGAGCCACCTATAGCACAGCTCTGCAGCCTCCTGGTGACAGTGCTACTGTCTGTGCTTGTGCTGCAAAGAGGAAGCAGCTCAGACTATGGGATGAGGGCTATGCTGCTGTAAGGAGAAAGGAAGGTGTCAGTGACTGATATGTGAAGGAGGTGGGAGCCACTACTAGTACAGCTCTGCAGCCTCCTGGTGACAGTGCACGGGATGAGGACTATGCTGCACTACTTTTGCCCCGCAGCTGCCTCTTTCCTTCTCTGTAGCCAAGTGATCTTGTAATTATACTGTAATTGGTGTTACTGCTTAGGGACAAATGCCCTGTTGCCCCTCCTGGATCACTTAGTGAAACTTGCCTGTTTATTTGATGGCTCTTCAGTATGGTGCTTCTGTCAAGGTGATTCAATATGCAGCCGGATCCCACTATGCTGGTCACAGCACTATCCCCAGAGCTCTGTCTACTCCAATCTACATGTGTAATCAGCAGTACATCTCCATAGCACTGCTCACACTAGAGGTGCTCAGTCAGACAAGATAAAAAAAATTGTTGCACAGTAACTTTGCCTAAAGGTATTTGGTTGGGCTTTGGCCTACTGTAATTAGATAGTAATTACAGCTCCTATTCTGAAGAAAACCCTATCCTAATAAAAAAACTAAGTTAAAAAAACCCTATATTAAAAAAAGATTACCCTGAAAAAGACATTGCCCGTAGAAGGGCATTTGGTAAGGTAGTGGCCTAAAGGGATTATAGCTATTGTGCCTATAAAAAAACCCTATTCTAAAAAAAAACTATCCTAAAAAAAGACGCCCTGAGAAGTGCATTTTGACATTGTCCTGAAAGGGGCATTTAGTAGGGCCTTGCCCTAAAGTCTAACAGCTCTTTTGCCAAATAAATATAACCCTTTTCTAAAAAAATCCTAATCTGAAAAAAAAATCCTTTCCTAAAACACTTTTTAAAAGACTATGGGCCAGATTACAAGTGATGCGCTAATGATACCATGGTCGCGATAAGCAGTATTGAAATTAGCATGCAGTAATACCAACACACAAGGTTACGTCTTTGTCAAGAGCATTAAAAGTGCATAAAAGTCCTTTACAAACAAAGCACTTTTATACACTTTTAATGCTCTTGACAAAGACGGCTGGGTCCATTAAAACGTGTTGAGCTAAAATAAAATACAGTTTTTATCAGAAAACATGTGAAATCATTTTTTGCGTTGGGAGAGAGACGGTCTTTCGCAATATATACTGTGAGTATATACACGCCTTATAAGGTGCCTCTATTTGATATCTCAGCACAATCCTTCTGCTCCGAAATAGGAATACACTTCAGCACCTCTGTAGATGAAAACCGAGGAGGAATAAGAAGTATACAGTGATTAACAAAGTAAACCTGCACCTCCATCTAGCACACCCTATCTATCTACACAGATTTCAGGAGAGACTGTGGGACAGCTGCGGTTCTGATATCCAGAGGGAAGTATCAACCCATATTGTACACTGCTTTGTATGTGTTTGCACAGTTGAAAAGACCCTTCAAAATATTTATAACTAAAAGTGATATTTGAAATGATCAATTATTACTACACATTTATAAGAGGTAGAATAATTTGACCTATGTGAAGTAAAAGAGATGACCAGGCAATATTTAATCTACCTTGAGATTCTACAGCAGAATACATTTAAGATAAAATCATATAGGAGGTTTTTATATCAGAGCTCTGCGCATTTATAAAAGGCAGAATCTGGAAAAACATTAAATATTGCAAACTGCATTTAGTTTTAACTTGATTTTACCCATTTGAATTGAATTAAATAAAGATTGTTATTTTAATTAAGAAATTCATGTTGAAACATGCCATACATAAAGGATATGAATGCTTAAATAGGTATGCTGTACATTATATGTGCTGGAATATAAAATAAATAGAGAATAAATAAGGGCCGTAATAGCTGCATTTACAACATACATCCACATAAGTCTCCAGATGCAGAGGCAAATGGCGTTAGAACTGCAAGGAATGCAACAAGAAGTGAGCAGACAAAACAGCTTGTTGGAAAGACTGGGGGTGTGACTTGTGCAACAGAGGGGCTCCAGCACAACACAGCTCACTGGTGATGCCTCCCCGGATGAATCCCCTCCCTATGCCTGTTGCACCGGCCTTCTTGTACTCCTGTGCCTTCTGACACATTTGCCTCTAGAGCCAATTTTTTTTTTGTAATACTTTATTAAGAATAACTTTAATATACAACAAGAGAATTTCAAAGTAAACAGATCATAAATCCATCATCTTTGATTAAAAAAGATGAAGAAGGGGCAGAGCCAGCCATCATCGGATATGGCTGCAAATTGCTGAAGCTCTGTGGTCACAAGCACTCCCTTAGCATGTTTGAAGCTAACACCAAGTGCTAAAAACATTACCAGAGCATCATCTAAGCAAGCAGGGTCCGGTGCACAAAGCGGTACAGCTCTGTCCTGTGTGCGATCAAGAGAAGCTTAGATACAGAGGGAAATGTGAGTGGCAGCACGGAGGCCTACTTTTAATGGCGCAGAGAAGCGGACACAGAAACGAGCAGGGATTAAGCAAACGGAGAGGCAAGTAACATGTGATGACACCTCACCTTTCCTGCCGATTTACCCCACAGCTCCATATCTCACACCTTATCAGCCTGAGAGGCAAAAAATAAAATAAAAAAAAGAACACAGCACAATTAAGGGTGAAGAGGCAGGGTCTTGCTCAAAGCTAGCATTTTGTTAAACTCTGCATGGCAGAGACACGCAGATATTGAAGCATGGTAAGCTCAAAGTATCTAATACTTCCATAACCAACTAACTGGGCATAGGTGGATGACTATAAAAACACAGAATACTGTGAAAGAGTAAAATGCAATAAGAAAAGTAATAATCACAAGGATCTTTAAGAGACTTGAGAAGAGTTTTGGTATTCTTGCGTAAGGGATTTATAATGAGCGCTGTTTACATTGCTCAGGCAAATTGATGCTAGCTTTATAAATTGCCAGTGTGGGACAGCAGCATATTAAAATTCCTGACACACCAAGAGACTACAGGAAACACTTATAATTAACTGCATCTGCAGCGCTATATTCCAACAAAATGGCTTCTAAAAGGTTGCCTAAACAGGACAAACCTAGTAAAAAGCTTACAACCCCAGCTACTAAAATGAATAACTTTTTCAAAGTACTTGACACTCCAGAAACTTCTATATCTCCCTCACAGGAGCAGGATAATGCACATTCAGATGCAGAATCCTCTGATACAGGACTGTCAGCCAGGGAACCTCTCACATGGGCAGATATAGATAACCTCCCCACGAAAGCCAATTTTGCCTCTCTGATAACGCAGGTAGGAAAAATGATTAAAGATTGCCTCAAGGAGGTTAAAAAAGATATCTCTGAATTGGGGGAGAGAGTGGTTCATCTAGAGGACGATATAGAACATATCCAGCAAGATGCAGATTTATACAACAGAACTCTAGAAACACAAGAATCAATAATTCAGCAAATGCAGTATCACTTAGAGGACCTGGACAATAGAGGGCGTTGCAGTAACATTAGGATCCGAGGAGTGTCAGAAAAAATAACAACACCACAAATCCCACAATACCTACAGGGGTTATTCCAATTTCTCCTCCAAACAACGGAGCTACCTAACATACACATCGACAGAGCGCACAGGGCCCTCAGGCCGAAACCACCAGATAGCAAACCGCCCAGAGACATTATATTAAAATTCCAGTCCTTCCTCAACAAAGAAAAAATAATGGAAGCCTCCAGGAAACTAAGACAAATCTCTTATGGAGGAGACAATGTGCAAATATATGCAGACTTAAGTTCCATTACTTTGAATAGAAGAAGAGAAGCCCGCTACCTGACACTACATCTCCAAAACCTGAAAATACCGTAGAGGTGGGGCTTCCCATTCTGTATAAAGGTACTGCAGGGTTCCT
Organism: Bombina bombina; assembly: GCF_027579735.1. NCBI lineage: Eukaryota > Metazoa > Chordata > Amphibia > Anura > Bombinatoridae > Bombina > Bombina bombina. The sequence goes on along the minus strand of NC_069499.1, from coordinate 1,131,981,594 downwards.
CTACAGCAATCTATAAAACCCCAGAGGATTTGAAAGAATTTTGCAGGCAGCTGAATATACCGGAACCTTCCCTACCCAGGTTGGAAGCCTCCTCAACACAGAAAACACCAAGTATCACGGCCGACCCAAAGCCTCAAAGGTCCCCATGGAATAGAATCAACAGAAAAAGGCCGCAACCAACTTCCAACATTGATAACTCAGACTCTAACCTGACATGAAGTTGGAATGGGACATACGAATTTGCTAATCTGATGTACTGGCGGTCTACAGCATAAGAAGAGTGTCTTTGCTGGTAACTATTTCCGTGACTGCTTGCCCTTTCCCTTAAGGAAAAATCACAATATTAGTGATTAGAACTTGTTGCCTTGTTATTTACAATAGCCTTTAATTTTGCTTACTTTACCCATTGTAATTTCTCTATGCTTGCTCATATATTGTTTACAAATGTTAAAGAGAATGCTTCAAACGCACTATTTACACTGTTAAACAGGGAGTTGCCGATACTCCCATGTTCGCAGATTTAAGCGGACAGGGGAGTATACCCTACAAACACATATATTGTATATGCTTATATGCAATTAATAAGTTTAAGTTTATGTTATGTGTTCAAGTTTTTATTGTTGTTTTTGTTATAGTAGTAGAAGTGGCAGTACATAATGATAGCAAGTACACCAGACCCAAACTAAGGTTACATAAATCAGTGCAAGTGATGTCGAGAGAGTTGGATCACACACTAATGACGTATACAGTGGACAACATAACTCTAAACAGACTCATGTTAGACACTAGACATATCAACGTGATAGCTCAGAATACCAAGGGCCTGAATTCTCCATCTAAGAGGTCAGTTGCTCTTAATTGGTTTACTAAACAAAAGGGGGAAATAATATTTGTTCAGGAAACCCACTTTAAACGGACAGCAGAACCCAAATTTTCATCCAAGCAGTACCCAGTGGGATATTTTTGTTCACATCCAGATAAGAAAAGAAATGGGGTGGGTATTCTACTGCATAAAAATATGCAATTGCAAAATGTTAACACGTATACTGACACTGAGGGGAGATATTTAATACTACTAGGCGATCTGTACAATAGGCCAATAACTTTTGCAAATGCTTATGCACCGAACAGAGGACAAGCTAAAAAATTTTAAAAACTTTTAGGGAAACTAGTAGAAGTATCAAAAGGAATAACAATTTTAGCGTGTGATTTTAATGTGGCATTAAACCCCAAACTAGACAGTTCACAAGCTAAAAGTTATCTATCAAATAGCTCTATTTGAACAATAACACATGGCTTAAGATCCTCATCACTCCTAGACATTTGGAGACTCCAGCACCCATCCCAAAAAACCTACACATTCTTCTCCAACCCAAATAAATCTCACTCTAGATTAGACTACATTTGCATAGACCAGTTAGGCCTAACGCTAGATAAAGACTCAGATATCATACCAACACCCTGGTCCGATCACTCAGCAGTCACATTAAAACTGAATTGGCCAAGTAGGCCAATAAAAGATTTTTGCTGGAGGTTAGATGACACTCTTTTATTACAGCCACATATCTACAGTAGAATATCCCAAACGCTAACTGAATATTTCAGACACAACCAAACCCAACACTCTAACCCAACCATAGTATGGGAAGCCCACAAAGCAGTCATAAGGGGGGAATTTATCAAGCAGAAAGCCCTACTCAACAAACTATATAATCAGGAATATGTGCAGTTAACGTAGCATCTCAAAGAGGCAGAAAAGCTACATATGGAAAGCCCAGATTCCCCAGACAGTTTGACTAATCTCAAAACAGCAAGACAGAAACTGAATAGCTTACTAACCAAGGAAACACATAAGCAAGCATTCTATCTGAAAAAATTATACTTCACTGAAGGAAACAGGACAGGGCCACTGCTAGCCAGGGCACTTAAAAAAAAAAAAACACTGGAAAACTATGTGCACAAAATGATAGATGAATCAAACAATGAAGTATATGATGGCAGAGGGATAGCGAACATCTTTAGCAACTACTACAAAACATTAAACAACCTCCCACCAAGGGACGACCCTCACTCACAGAACGCAATAGCAAAATATATCGAAGGCGCACAGCTACCCACTATCCCAGAGACGATAGCAAAACACATGGAGGAACCTATACTAGAGCAAGAGGTAGCAGCAGCCATTAAAAGTATCCCCACTCGGAAAAGCCCAGGCCCAGACGGACTCACTAACATTTATTAAAAAAAATTCCAACAACTTCTAATTCCCCACTTAGTAAAAGTATTTAACCATCTAGATGAAAAGAATCACTTATTGCCCCTACTGCTAGAAGCTCATATCACGGTCCTTCATAAGGAGGGCAAACCTATGACAAACCCTAGCAGCTATAGACCCATCTCACTACTTAATAGTGATATTAAGATTTATGCCAAGATATTAGCGAAAATAATTAATTCGGTGTTGCCTTCCATAGTACATGTAGACCAGGCAGGCTTTGTTCCGTACCGGGAGACCAGGGATAATACAATTAGAACTTCACGTCTGATAGACTATGCAACAACACACAATATCCCAATGGCCCTGGTCTCCACGGATGCGGAAAAAGCATTCGATAGAGTGGCATGGCCCTTTCTCAGAGGTGCTCTAAAGAGGTTTGGATTTGGTAATATCATGATCAATAGAATATTTCAACTATATACGTCCCCATCAGCTAGAGTTAAAGTTAATGGAGTCCTTTCTCAAGGATTCCAAATTAATAATGGCACAAGGCAGGGGTGCCCACTCTCCCCAATTTTATTTGTACTGGTAATGGAAGTCTTAGCCTCCCAGATTCGTGCTAACCCAGATATCATAGGCATGCATATAGGCCCGAACCAGTACAAGTTATCGTTATTTGCAGACGATGTCCTGCTAACCCTAACTTACGCTCCCTGCTCTCATGAAAGAATTTGACCAGTTTGGAGCTTTATCCAACTATTTAATCAACCGTCAAAAATCAGAGATCATGTGCATATCTACGACACGGAAAGAATCCCTACACCTTAAAACTGTATGCCCATATAAAACGCAACACACTGAACTAAAATACCTAGGAGTATATCTCACACCCAAGGTAACACAATTATTTGAAGCAAATTACAAGCCGTTGCAAACTGCAATATCACATACACTTCAAAAATGGAGCGATAAGCCGTTGTCGTGGTGGGGTAGAATCCAGGCTATAAAAATGACAATCCTCCCAAGAATTTTGTACATCATTCAAACGATCCCCATCGCATTACCCAAGTCATATATCATGCAACTACAGAGTAGCATTAACTCATTCATTTGGGGTAAAATAAAGCCACGTATAAATGCACCCACTTTATACAGAGCAGTAAAAGAGGGATGCTTAGGTGTCCCGAAGGTGGAGTCTTACTACCAGGCAACGACATTACAACACATCCTTGATTGGCACCTGAAAAAGGATGCAAAGGCTTGGGTTTCCCTAGATTCCCAGATCATTAGGGTCTCAAATCCCGGCTCTATTTGTTGGATAGATAAAGGCCTCAGGCCTCCGGTCTGTCACACATCCCCTCTATATAAGCACACATTTGAGGCGTGGGATAGCCTAGTTCAGAAATTCCTGAAGATCTCCTCACCCCAATCCTCACTTACTCCCATATCACCTAACATGGAGCTAACAGGAGGTTATGAACCTCTACAGCATACCAAAGTTACATGGGAACTACCAGAATCATTTCCATTTATCAATTTATTAGATAACCACGTACTTAGGACTAGACAGGGCATGATAAATATATTGAATGGCGCGTTTGCTTCTTGGCTGAAATACTCCCAACTATCCCATTTTTTGAGTAATAGTCATTTTAAGAAAGACCTAACTAGACCACCTACCCCGTTTGAAAATTTATGCATTATGAACTCCCCTGTTAGAGGCACTCTCTCCATTGCAAAAAAAACTCTAGAGGGGGCCTCGCAAACTCCACTTCCAGAATATACCTCACACTGGCAGCAAGATCTAGGTACTCAGATAGATGAAGAGAGTTGGAGAAAGATCTTGAACAATACCTATAAATCTTCAACCTCCACTAAAATAATAGAGATGAACTTCAAAATCTTGATGCACTGGTATTTGACTCCACATAGGCTCCATAGAATCTACCCAGCCTCTGTGGCATTGTGCTGGAGGGGTTGTGGAGAAACTGGAACTATGGCGCACATTTGGTGGCGCTGTTCAAAGCTTGTTCCCTTCTGGAAATTGATAGAACAAACTCTGCAAAAGCTAGGTGGCGCAGAATTCACCTTGACACCAATAGTGGCCCTTTTGAATTACCCCTCAAGTTGTAGATGTAAAATACGCCAAAATTTAATTCAAATATGTCTGAATAGTGCCAAGGCACTAATAGCACTAAATTGGAAATCAACCCAAATCCCATCAATCGAGCAATGGATAACAAGGATTGAAGACACTATACATTTAGAGCAATATGGTTATTATAAGAGAGGACAATTAAATATGTTTCTGGACATGAAACTATACTGAGAAACATTAGTGAAATCAATAACTACAGACACCCTAGGCCTTTAATGCCAGGTGAGAACACTCATAGGAAGACATAAAAAAAGCTCACCAACAAGACAGGACAAACAGACTTACAATACTGATCCGACATCCCACACAACTTCTGTCAAATCCAACTCGGCAACAAGATGCCTATAGATTACTTGCACTGAATATAATAAGATACATATGTACTTGTGCACCACTTTTTCTATTTCTTTATTATCTTGTTTTCTTTTATTTATTAGTTTCAATAAGTTAATGTTATATTACTTCAATGGTTTCCGTGGTCTATACAATGCCTGGATAGCCTTGTGATACTTATCTTATAAAGAGTACCAACTCAGGGGTATCTCCAGTTTTGCATGAAGAATTTTCTAAAGACTTTGAAACTCATGGAACTAAGGCCCATCGGGGCAAGTATGTGTCTTCAAATAGCAGCACTGATGGTGCAAGGAAAAAGAACGCTTGTTAACTGACTTTCTGTTACATGGAGCTGATTAATGTAAAAGAATGATGTGTTACTTGGCAAACTATCTGGTAAATTTTAACTGTGTCAACACTGCATGGAAAAACAATAAAAATTATTTAAAAAAAAAAAAAAAGATGAAGAAGAGGAAAATAAATAATAATAAAAAAAGAACAGAACAAAAATAATTTGTTAAAGATTATACCTAAAAATTCCATTGGTGTAATTCAAAAGAAGTTTTTCTCAAATCTTTAATTGAGCGCTTAATTATCTATAAAAAGAGAGAAGAAAAAAAAAAAAAAAAGAAAATAAATATATAAAACCCTCCTCCAGACATCTCCTAGTTATCGCATTCAATTAGTGGAAGGATTTGCTTTATTTTAGACTGTAATTCAGTCCCCTGATAAGTAATATAATTTCCCCATATTCGACTATAGCCCCTCAACCCATTTTTTTTACAGCATTTAGAGTCAAAAGCAACCAAAATGGCCTGTCTAGTAAGGAGATTTTTAAGCGAGCCGATCCACAGGATTTTATTGACAATCCAGTTTTTAAAGATTAGTGATCTAGGCAAAATAATTACCCAGTGTATAAATTTATTGTTCATACCCCAATTTGAGTCTTTACTCAAAAGTAAAATATTTTCTTCTGTTATTTTAGGTTTTTCCTCTAGTATTAACTCAAGCAAAAATTCAATATTTCCCCCAAATTTACATAATTGTGGGCATAAGTATAACAAATGTCAAATGCTAGGATCTGATGACCTGCATTTCTTACATGAGTTCTCCACTTCTATTTTCCATTTTTGCGCTCTCTTGGGTGTGATATAGTCAAGATGGATTAATCTATAATGTGATTCTTTTTGTAATTTTTGAGTCATTACTAAGATTGGGGGAAATTCTGTCCCATCTAATAATATACACCCCATACATAAAGGATATGAATGCTAAAATAGGTATGCTGTACATTATACGTGCTGGAATATAAAATAAATAGATAATAAATAAGGGGCGTAATATCTGCATTTACAACATATATCCACAGAAATGTCCACATGCAGAGGCAAATGATGCAGAGGCAAATGGCATGAGAGCTGCAATCAATGCGACAAGAAGTGAGCAGACAAAACAACTTGTTGGAAAGACTGGGGGTGTGACTTGTACAACAGAGGGGTTCCAGCACCACACAGCATACTGGTGGCGCCCCGGATGAATCCCCTCCCTAAGCCTGTTGCACCGGCCTTCTTGTACTCCTGTGCTTTCTGACACTTTTTCCTCTAGAGCCAGGCTCTTTTCTCAGAGCCGGTCTACCTCGTATCATCTATCCTCCTTTTCCTAATTTCTGAGGTAACTTGTTTTTCCTTTTTTTTTTTCTTTTTTTGTAAATTCATTTTTATATACTTTCTTCTTATTGAATATAAAAATAGGAAATCTAAGCAAGTATCCCCACTTGGTTTACCCCAGAATACTTGGCATCCACTGTCACCATCAACACACCAGGGAACTCTGGGAAAAATATGCAAATGAGATATTCAATATCTCACGTTTTTTGCTTCCAAGCAACCCTTTTATTGGGTAGAATTGCAGCAAGAAAAAACACAGAAAGCCGTTTTGAGTTTTTTTGACTCTCATCAGCAGAAGGCAGGTTTTAACTGCTGCTTGGTGAAACTTCTTTCCAGAGAAAATGTAATACTCATTTTAGTTATGGTGGAAATAAAACCCTGTGGTGAAAATCCTCCATTACATAAAGTAAGATATATATAGAATTATTGAATAGAAAATGAGCAAATCTGGCAAGTATCCCCACTTGCATTACCCCAGAAATACTCAGTATACACTGTCACCAATGCACCAGGGAATGCTGGGTAAGATATACACATTAGATATTCAATATCTCAAAGTTTTTGCTTCCAAGGACTGTTTTAAAGCAACATTCCCCTTTTTGGGTTAGGATTCAGCAAGAAAAAATACTTCTAGACAGCTGTTTCAAGTTTTTGACTCTCGTTGAGAGAAAAAAGCAATTCTCATTTGAGCAATTAAAAAAGACACCTACGTTTTTATGCAGATGGAAGAAGAATAAGTTTTTTTCCTTCATGTAATTGGTAAGAGTCCATGAGCTAGTGACGTATGGGATATACATTCCTACCAGGAGGGGCAAAGTTTCCCAAACCTCAAAATGCCTATAAATACACCCCACTACACCCACAATTCAGTTTTACAAACTTTGCCTCCTATGGAGGTGGTGAAGTAAGTTTGTGCTAGATTTCTACGTTGATATGCACTTCTCAGCATGCTGAAGCCCGGTTTCCTCTCAGAGTGCAGTGAATGACAGAGGGATGTGAAGGGAGTATTACCTATTGAATGCAATGGTCATCCTAACAGGAATCTATTTCATAGGTTCTCTGTTATCGGTCGTAGAGATTCTTCTCCTACCTCCCTTTTCAGATCGACGATATACTCTTATATACCATTACCTCTACTAATTCTCATTTCAGTACTGGTTTGGCTATCTGCTATATGTAGATGAGTGTCTTTTGGTAAGTATGTTTTCTTTTATTTAAGACACTCTCAGCTATGGTTTGGCACTTTATATGTAAAGTTCTAAATATATGTTTCTATACTTATATTTGCCATGATTCAGGTTAATCAGTATATTTCCTTTTTACAGACTGTCAGTTTCATTTTTGGGAAATGCATATGAATACATTTTTTCTTACCAGAAAATTTTTCAAATTGTCTTTCTTTCTAAATTGCGGGCTGTTAGGCTCATGGCAGCGCAAAATGCTATAATTTATTGCGTCATTTTTGGCGCGTGACTTTTTTGGCGCAAGAATTACGTTTGTTGACGTTATGACGTAATTTCCGGCGTCTTAGTTGGCGCCGAGAGTTTTCACATAGTTGCGTCATCTATGACGCTCGTGTTTGTTGCAGACGTTTTTGGCGTAAAAAAATATTTTGTCAATTGTGGGCGTCATACTTGGCGCCAGATTTTTTGACATTATTTAAATCATTATTTCTGTTTGCTTCTGGTTTCCAGAGGCTTATTCTGTTTGCATTTTTTCCCATTCCTGAATCTGTCATATAAGGAAATTGATAATTTTGCTTTATATGTTTTTTTTTTTTCTATTTACATATTGCAAGATGTCTCAAACTGACCCTGTTTCAGAATCTACTTCTGGAATGCTGCTGCCTGATGTCGGTTCTACCAAAGCTAAGTGCATTTGTTGTAAACTTGTGGTAACTGTTCCTCTGGCTGTAGTTTGTATTAGTTGTCATGATAAACTTTCAAAAGCAGACAATATTTCCATTAGTAGTAATCCATTACCTGTTGTTGTTCCTTCAACATCTAATGTTCAGGGTATTCCTGTTAATGTGAGAGAATTTGTTTCTAATTCTATTCAGAAGTCTCTGTCTGTTATACCACCTTCTAATAAAAGAAAAAGGTCTTTTAAAACTTCTCATAAATTTGAAGATTTTTTAAATGACCGACAGCATTCTGATTTAACATAGAAACATAGAAACATAGATATTGACGGCAGATAAGAGCCATAGGCCCAGCAAGTCTGCCCGACCTTACCTAACAGTATAAACTTATCTAGTTCGTAGGATAGCCCTATGCTTGTCCCATGCATTTTTAAAGTCCCCCACAGAGATTTATCTATCTCTGATGAGGATCTATCTGGTTCCGAAGATTCTGCCTCAGATATTGACACTGACAAAACTTCATATTTATTTAAAATGGAGTTTATTCGTTCTTTATTAAAAGAGGTGTTGATTGCATTAGATATGGAGGAGACTAGTCCTCTTGATATTAAAACCAGTAAATGTTTAAATTCGGTTTTTAAACCTCATGTAGTTATTCCAGAGGTTTTTCCAGTTCCTGAGGCTATTTCAGATGTAATTTCTAGGGAATAGAATAGTCTGGGTACTTCATTTACTCCTTCTCCAAGGTTTAAGAAGCTGTACCCTTTGCCGACTGATAGATTGGAGTTTTGGGAAAAGATCCCCAAAGTTGATGGGGCTATCTCTACTCTTGCTAAGCGTACTACTATTCCTATGGTGGATATTACTTCTTTTAAAGATCCTTTAGATAGGAAGCTTGAATCTTATCTAAGGAAGGCTTATTTATGTTCAGGTCATCTTCTTAGGCCTGCTATTTCTTTGGCTGCTGTTGCTGCGGCTTCAACTTTTTGGTTGGAAACTTTAGCGCAACAAGTACCAGATCCTAATGTGTATAGCATTGTTAAGCTAATTCATTATGCTAATAATTTCATTTGTGATGCCATTTTTGATATCATTAGAATTGATGTCAGATATATGTCTTTAGCTATTTTAGCTAGAAGAGCTTTATGGCTTAAATCCTGGAATGCGGATATGACTTCTAAGTCAACGTTGCTATCTCTTTCTTTCCAAGGTAATAAATTATTTGGTTCTCAGTTGGATTCTATAATTTCAACTGTCACTGGGGTGAAGGGAGCCTTTTTGCCTCAGGATAAAAATCTAAGGGTAAATTTAGGGCTGCTATCCGTTTTCATTCCTTTCGTCAGAATAAGGAACAGAAACCTGAACCTTCCCCTAAAGGAACGGTTTCCAATTGGAAGCCTTGTCCAGTCTGGAATAAATCCAAGCCTTTTAGAAAACCAAAATCAGCCCCCAAGTCTGCATGAAGGTGTGGCCCTCATTCCAGCACAGCTGGTAGGGGGCAGACTACGATTTTTCAAAGATGTTTGGATCAATTCAATACAAAATCATTGGATTCAGAACATTGTTTCTCAAGGGTACATAATAGGTTTCAAGATAAGACCGCCTGTGAGAAGTTTCTTTCTCTCACACATTCCAGTAAACCCAGTAAAGGCTCAGGCTTTCCTGAAGTGTGTTTCAGACCTGGAGTTATCCAGGGTAATTGTGCCAGTTCCATATCTGGAACGGGGTCTGGGGTTTTATTCAAATCTGTTCATTGTTCCAAAGAAAGAGAATTCTTTCAGACCAGTTCTGGATCTAAAAATTTTGAATCGTTATGTAAGAATACCAACATTCAAAATGGTGACTATAAGGACTATTCTGCCTTTTGTTCAGCAAGGGCATTATATGTCCACAATAGACTTACAGGATGCATATCTTCATATTCCGATTCATCCAGATCACTATCAGTTCGTGAGATTCTCTTTTCTAGACAAGCATTACCAATTTGTTGCTCTTCCTTTTGGCCTAGCAACAGCTCCAAGGATCTTTTCAAAGGTTCTCGGTGCCCTACTCTCTGTTATCAGAGAGTAGGGTATTGCGGTGTTTCCTTATTTGGACGATATCTTGGTACTTGCTCAGTCTTTACATTCTGCAGAATCTCACACAAATCAACTAGTGTTGTTTCTTCAAAGACATGGTTGGAGGATCAATTTACCAAAAAGTTCCTTGATTCCTCAGAAAAGGGTAACCTTTTTAGGATTCCAAATAGATTCCGTATCCATGACTTTGTCTCTAACAGACAAAAGACGTCTGAAATTGGTTTCAGCTTGTCGGAACCTTCAGTCTCAGTTATTCCCTTCAGTAGCTATGTGCATGGAGGTTTTAGGTCTCATGACTGCAGCATCGGACATGATCCCCTTTGCTCGTTTTCACATGAGACCTCTTCAGCTTTGTATGCTGAGTCAATGGTGCAGGGATTATACAAAGATATCACAATTAATATCCTTAAATCCCAATATTCGACTATCTCTGACTTGGTGGTTAGATCACCATCGTTTAGTTCAAGGGGCCTCTTTTGTTCGTCCAACCTGGACTATGATCACAACAGATGTGAGTCTTTCAGGTTGGTTGGGGAGCTGTCTGGCGATCTCTAACAGCGCAGGGGGGTTGGAAATCTCAAGAGGCGAGATTACCAATCAATATTTAAGAACTCCGTGCCTTTCTCAGAGCTCTTCAATTTTGGCCTCTTCTGAAGTGGGAACCGTTTATTTGTTTTCAGACAGACAATGTCACCACTGTGGCGTATGTCAATCATCAAGGTGGGACTCACAGTCCTCAGGCTATGAAAGAAGTATCTCGGATACTTGCATGGGCGGAATCCAGCTCCTGTCTAATCTCTGTGGTCCATATCCCAGGTATAGACAATTGGGAAGCGGATTATCTCAGTTGCCAGTCTTCTTTACATCCAGGAGAATGATATCTTCACCCAGATGTGTTTCTTCTTCTGGGCTTCTCATATAAACAAGAAACTTCCCAGGTATCTGTCCAGGTCCAGGGATCCTCAGGAGGAAGCAGTGGATGCGTTGTCACTTCCTTGGAATTATCAACCTGCTTATATCTTTCCGCCTCTAGTTCTTCTTCCAAGAGTGATTTCCAAAATCATAATGGACTGTTCATTTGTACTACTGGTGGCTCCAGCATGGCCACACAGGTTTTGGTATGCGGATCTTGTTCGGATGTCCAGTTGCCAACCTTGGCCACTTCCGTTAAGGCCAGACCTTCTATCTCAAGGTACATTTTTCCATCAGGATCTCAAATCATTAAATTGGAAGGTATGGAGATTGAACGCTTAGTACTTAGTCATAGAGATTTCTCTGACTCAGTGATTAATACTATGTTGCAGGCTCGCAAAATCTGTGTCTAGAAAGATTTATTACCGAGTTTGGAAGACTTACATTTCATGGTGTTCTTCTCATAAATTCTCTTGGCATTCTTTTAGAATTCCTAGAATTTTACAGTTTCTTCAGGATGGTTTGGATAAGGGTTTGTCTGAAATTTCTTTGAAAGGATAAATCTCTGCTCTTTCTGTTCTGTTTCACAGAAAAATTGCTAATCTTTCTGACATTCATTGTTTTGTACAGGCTTTGGTTTGTATCAAACCTGTCATTAAGCTAATTTCTCCTCCTTGGAGTCTTAATTTGGTTTTGAGGGCTTTACAGGCTCCTCCGTTTGAGCCTATGGGGGGTAGTTATCAAGCCGTCTACTTTTCTGGCTTCGCCGGCCCAATACGTCCGCCTAAGCTCGCCTACCTTCGCCGCCGCGGACCTTGAATACGTTCGCCTAAGTTATCAAATAAAGCTGTCAAAAAGCCGCGGTGCGATGAGCAGCGGACTGTGACAGTTATCACTCATCCGATCTCGCTGCTCTTCAGCTTTTTCCCAGCTTTATTGCTAGCCTGTCACTAAGCACCCACACTAAACTACACTGTTCTATCCCTATACCGGCGCCCCCGGAGCCTCCCGCAACTCTTATAAATGTATTAACCCCTAAACCGCCGCTCCTAGACCCTGCCGCAACTCTTATAAATGTATTAAGCCCTAAACCGCCGCTCCCGGAGCCCACCGCCACCTACAATATACCTAGTAACCCCTATCCTGCCCCCCTATACCGTCACACTCTATAATAAAATTATTAACCCCTATCCTGCTGATCCCGCACCTCGCCGCAACTAAATAAATAGTTTAGCCCCTAAACCGCCGCTCCCTGAACCCGCTGCAACTTATATTAAACCTATTAACCCCTATCCTGCCCCCCCTACACCGTCGCCACCTATAATACATTTATTAACCCCTATCCTGCCCCCCACTACGACGCCGCCACTGTAATAAATTTATTAACCCCTAAACCTAAGTCTAACACTAACCCTAACGCCCCCCTAACTTAAATATTAATTAAATAAATCTAAATAATATTTATATTATGAACTAAATTAATCCTATTTAAAACTAAATACTTACCTTTAAAATAAACCCTAATATAGCTACAATATAAATAATAATTATATTGTAGCTATCTTAGGATTTATTTTTATTTTACAGGTACCTTTCAATTTATTTTAACTAGGTACAATAGCTATTAAATAGTTATTAACTATTTAATAGCTTACCTAGCTAAAATAAAGAGAAATTTACCTGTAAAATAAATCCTAACCTAAGTTACAATTACACCTAACACTACACTATACTTTAATAAATTATTCCTATTTAAAACTAAATACTTACCTGTAAAATAAACCCTAATATAGCTACAATATAAATAATAATTATATTGTAGCTATCTTAGGATTTATTTTTATTTTACAGGTAACTTTGTATTTATTTTAGCTAGTTAGAATAGTTATTAAATAGTTATTAACTATTTAATAACTACCTAGCTAAAAGAAATACAAAATTACCTGTAAAATAAATCCTAACCTAAGTTACAATTAAACCTAATACTACACTATCATTAAATTAATTAAATAAACTACCTACAAATAACTACAATTAAATACAATTACATAAACTAACTAAAGTACAAAAAATAAAAAAGCTAAGTTACAGAAAATAAAAAAATAAGTTACAAACATTTTACAAATATTACAACAATTTTAAGCTACTTACACCTAATCTAAGCCCCCTAATAAAATAACAAACCCCCCCAAAATAAAAAAATGCCCTACCCTATTGTAAATTAAATAAAGTTCAACGCTCGTTTACCTTACCAGCCCTTAAAAGGGCCATTTGTGGGGGCATGCCCCCAAAAGTTCAGCTCTTTTGCCTGTAAATGAAAAATACACCCCCCCCCCAACATTAAAACCCACCACCCACATACCCCTAAGCGAACCCAAACCCCCCTTACAAAAACCTAACACTAATCCCCTGAAGATCATCCTACCTTGAGTCGTCTTCACTCAGCCGAGCAGCGATGGAACCCAAGTGGACATCCGGACCGGCAGAAGTGATCATCCAAGGGGCGCTGAAGAAATCTTCCATCCGATGAAGTCATCATCCAGGCGGCGCTGAAGAAGTCTTCGATCCGGGCGATGTCATCTTCCAAGCCGGGTCTTGAATCTTCCTTCCGCCGCCGCGGAACATCCTTCTTCACCGACGGACTACGACGAATGAAGGCTCCTTTAAGGGACGTTATCCAAGATGGCGTCCCCTCAATTCCGATTGGCTGATAGGATTCTATCAGCCAATCGGAATTAAGGTAAGAAAAATCTGATTGGCTGATTCCATCAGCCAATCAGATTCAAGTTCAATCCGATTGGCTGATCCAATCAGCCAATCAGATTGAGCTCGCATTCTATTGGCTGTTCCGATTAGCCAATAGAATGCGAGCTCTATCTGATTGGCTGATTGGATCAGCCAATCGGATTGAACTTGAATCTGATTGGCTGATGGAATCAGCCAATCAGATTTTTCCTACCTTAATTCCGATTGGCTGATAGAATCCTATCAGCCAATCGGAATTGAGGGGACGCCATCTTGGATGACGTCCCTTAAAGGAGCCTTCATTCGTCGTAGTCCGTCGGTGAAGAAGGATGTTCCGCGGCGGCGGAAGGAAGATTCAAGACCCGGCTTGGAAGATGACATCGCCCGGATCGAAGACTTCTTCAGCGCCGCCTGGATGATGACTTCATCAGATGGAAGATTTCTTCAGCGCCCCTTGGATGATCACTTCTGCCGGTCCGGATGTCCACTTGGGTTCCATCGCTGCTCGGCTGAGTGAAGACGACTCAAGGTAGGATGATCTTCAGGGGATGAGTGTTAGGTTTTTGTAAGGGGGGTTTGGGTTAGATTAGGGGTATGTGGGTGGTGGGTTTTAATGTTGGGGGGGGCTGTATTTTTCATTTACAGGCAAAAGAGCTGAACTTTTGGGGGCATGCCCCCACAAATGGCCCTTTTAAGGGCTGGTAAGGTAAACGAGCGTTGAACTTGATTTAATTTAGAATAGGGTAGGGCATTTTTTTATTTTGGGGGGGTTTGTTATTTTATTAGGGGGCTTAGATTAGGTGTAATTAGCTTAAAATTGTTGCAATATTTGTAAAATGTTTGTAACTTATTTTTTTATTTTCTGTAACTTAGCTTTTTTTATTTTTTGTACTTTAGTTAGTTTATGTAATTGTATTTAATTGTAGTTATTTGTAGGTAATTTATATAATTAATTTAATGATAGTGTAGTATTAGGTTTAATTGTAACTTAGGTTAGGATTTATTTTACAGGTAATTTTGTATTTCTTTTAGCTAGGTAGTTATTAAATAGTTAATAACTATTTAATAACTATTCTAACTAGCTAAAATAAATACAAAGTTGCCTGTAAAATAAAAATAAATCCTAAGATAGCTACAATATAATTATTATTTATATTGTAGCTATATTAGGGTTTATTTTACAGGTAAGCATTTAGTTTTAAATAGGATTAATGTAGTTAATAATAGAAATATTATTTAGATTTATTTAATTAATATTTAAGTAAAGGGGGCATTAGGGTTAGTGTTAGACTTAGGTTTAGGGGTTAATAACGTTATTATAGAGGGCGGTGGTATAGGGGGGCAGGATAGGGGTTAATAGGTATAATGTAGGTGGCGGTGGGCTCCGGGAGCGGCGGTTAAGGGGGTAATAACTTTATTTAGATGCGGCGGTGTAGGGGGGACAGATTAGGGGTTAATAAATTTATTATAGGTGGCGACGGTGTAGGGGGGGCAGGATAGGGGTTAATACATTTAATATAGGTTGCGGCGGGTTCAGGGAGCGCCGGTTTAGGGGTTAATACATTTATTATAGTTGCGGTGGGCTCCGGGAGCGGCGGTTTAGGGGTTAATATGTATAGAGTAGCTTGCGGTGGGCTCCGGGAGCGGCGGTTTAGGGGGTAATAACTTTATTTAGATGCGGCGGTGTAGGGGGGACAGATTAGGGGTGTTTAGACTCGGGGTACATGTTAGGGTGTTAGGTACAGACATCTCCCATAGGAATGAATGGGATGTCTGTCAGCAGCGAACTTGTACTTTCGCTATGGTCAGACTCCCATTGATTCCTATGGGATCCGCCGCCTCCAGGCTGGCGGTTTGAAAACCAGGTACGCTGGGCCGTAAAAGTGCCGAGCGTACCTGCTAGTTTTTTGATAACTAGCAAAAGTAGTGAGATTGTGCCGCACTTGTGTGCGGAACATCTGGAGTGACGTAAGAATCGATCTGTGTCGGACTGAGTCCGGCGGATCGAAGCTTACGTCACAAAATTCTACTTTTGCCGGTCTCGAGCCTTTGATAACTAAGGCGTATCAGCTTCGACACAAATACGCTGCGGAATTCCAGCGTATTTGAGGTTGACGGCTTGATAACTAGGCCCCTATGCGTTCTCTGGACATTAAATTTCTTTCTTGGAAAGTATTGTTTCTTTTGGCCAACTCTTCTGCTAGAAGAGTTTCTGAATTATCTGCTCTTTCTTGTGAGTCTCCTTTTCTGATTTTTCATCAAGATAAGGCGGTTTTGCGAACTTCATTTAAATTTTTACCTAAAGTTGTGAACAACATTAGTTGAGAAATTGTTGTCCCTTTGTTGTGTCCTAATCCTAAGAATTCTTTGGAAAGATCTTTACATTCTTTGGACGTGGTAAAAGCTTTGAAATATTATGTTGAAGCTACTAAAGATTTCAGAAAGACTTCTAGTCTATTTGTTATCTTTTCTGGTTCTAAGAAAGGTCAGAAGGCTTCTGCCATTTCTTTGGCGTCTTGGTTAAAGCTTTTGATTCGTCATGCTTATTTGGAGTCGGGTAAATCCCTGCCTCAGAGAATTACGGATCATTCTACTAGGTCAGTTTCTACTTCCTGGGCTATTAAGAATGAAGATTCTGTTGATCAGATTTGCAAAGCAGCAACTTGGTCTTCTTTGCATACTTTTACTAAGTTCTACCATTTTGATATTTTCTCTTCTTCAGAAGCAGTTTTTGGTAGAAAAGTTCTTCAGGCAGCTGTTTCAGTTTGATTCTTCTGCTTATATTTTCAGTTTTTTTCATTATAAAGATTAAAACTTTTGATTTGGGTTGTGGATTGATTTTTCAGAGGAATTGGATATCTTTATTTTTATCCCTCCCTCTCTAGTGACTCTTGCGTGGAAGTTCCACATCTTGGGTATTTGCTATCCCATACGTCACTAGCTCATGGACTCTTGCCAATTACATGAAAGAAAACATAATTTATGTAAGAATTTACCTGATAAATTAATTTCTTTCATATTGGCAAGAGTCCATGAGGCCCACCCTTTTTTGTGGTGGTTATGATTTTTTTGTATAAAGCACAATTATTCCAATTCCTTGTTGATGCTTTTGCTCCTTTCTTATCACCCCACTTCTTGGCTATTCGTTAAACTGAATTGTGGGTGTGGTGGGGGTGTATTTATAGGCATTTTGAAGTTTGGGAAACTTTGCCCCTCCTGGTAGGAATGTATATCCCATACGTCACTAGCTCATGGACTCTTGCCAATATGAAATAAATGAATTTATCAGGTAAGTTCTTACATAAATTATGTTTTTGTTTCTAACTGATACAGTTATTTCTAACAGAATAATGATACCAGTCAAAAGAAGACCATTTTTATTTTATTTTAAACAGGTTGTAAAAATAGATAGTTTAGTTATGATTATCCAAACTGCTGTGTTCATGGTTATATGATCCTTGTCATTAGCTCACCCGATGTCTTCAGTAAGCTGTCAGTAGTGCATTGCTGATTCTTCAGCAAAATATACCAAGACAATTAAGTCAATTTGGTAATAGAAGTAGGAGTAAAAATGTGTAAGCTCTTAAATAATTAATTACATTTTTTAAATTCCTAAACCTATTCGGCAAAACTGGGCACACAGACATCCCTCACCTACAACTCCTCGCCCGCCCATCCCACCAAACCCTGTCCCTCCCCCCCTTTTTTTGCTTTCTCTTCTCTTATTTCTCCCTCTCTCCCCCCCCTGCCAATTCCTTCTTTGATCTCCTATACACTTCAATTTTTTTTTCCTTCTCTCTTAACCAGTCCTTCCACCTTTCCAACTAGAATAACATTTATACTTTTAAAGGTCACCTTATCCACCCTTTCATAAACCACATCCTAACACCTTCATTTACCTGATTGTATTGAAAGTTGAATAGATTTTTGTTATTCGTTTTAAGAGTAAAAGAGTACAGACATAAATTAAAGTTAAACACTAAATTGTGAATGCTTGGTTAATAAGTTTTATTATGTATCATGTTGTATACTGTCAAATAGACAGAATCAGAAAAGAGGAAAATAAAATAAATAAAAGGGATAAAAGAGGAAAACAAAAACATTTGCATTAACTCTTTACAAGACTTTATACTTGGGACTTTTTGGTCACGCAGCGGAGGATTCATACTCGTGGGCTAGACTATAAAGGAACTTGTTATTTAATCAGGATCTCACAAAATCTTTGCTTGTCTTGATATGTCTTGTAAGGTATCTTGCACTTTGTTGTTTTTGTTTATTTTTTATTGTCTCTTACGAATAAAGCTCTTTGAAGAAAAAAAATGTGTAAGCTGTATCTGAATCATGAAAACAAAAACAAAAAACATGTCCCTTTAATAAGTAAGAGGGTTCCGATTAAAAACAAGTGATTGCTAGAATGTTTTGGCATATTTAATAAAAATATTTGTTCATTCTAATTGAGGGGTCGATTACAATTCTTTATAAAAAACGTATTTAATAATTTTCACTTATTTGCCAGAAATGCTGCATCCAGGAGCCCTGGGAAAATATTAGGGGACCTATTCACTATCTATGTCCCTCCCTCCCTCAACCCACCTCCTTCCTTTCTTGCACGCACCAGGGTCCTCAACATCAAGGGCCAGGGACCCCATACTCCACGGCTCCCAAAACTGAAGACCCTCCCCCAGGGCCCCCCACCCTCCAAGGCCAGAACACATGCTACAGAGCAATAGACCTGCTATTCAGTCACAGGGTCCCCACTCCAGGGACAGGGCACCCTCTCTTCCCACCTTTATCTCATTAATTACTGCTGGCTGTCAACATTACACTAGCTCCTGATTATCTGCTGCTCCCTCAAGCTCCCAACCACTAGTGCAGCTGTCCTATAATAAAATGTGCCTGCCTGCTGCTGCCCGCTCCCTCACAGTCACAATCTCTGTGCTAGCTCATTTAGCAAACTGTGACTGAGCATCTGTAGGAAAAGTCACTTCAAGTGATGTATTTTTTGTCTTCTAATATTAGATTGTAAGTCACACTTGCACTGTTGTGATAGTAACAGTACAGGCATTTTTTAAATTGTGTTTTAAAGGAGATTGCTTAATCATGGCTTTCCTAATTAAAGGGCAATTATACACTAATTTTTTCTTTGCATAAATGTTTTGTAGATTATCTATTTATAAAGCCCATAAAGTTTTTTTTTTTAAAAAAATGTATAATTTTGCTTATTTTTAAATAACATTGCTCTGATTTTCAGACTCCTAACCAAGCCCCAAAGTTTTATTTGAATACCGTCAGCTACCTTCTCCAGCTTGCTCCTGTTTGTGTAAAGGGTCTTTTCATATGCAAAAGAAGGGGGAGGGGGGAGTGCCTTATTTCCCACTTGCAGTGGGCTTTCCAACTGCCTTTTCAACAGAGCTAAACTGAAAGCTTCTAAGTACGTTTTTAAACCATTTTATACTGGATTTTTATATCAGTATCTGTGCATCTTATTCTTTATAGTAGTGTCTATTACATGCAGGTATATGAAAATGAGTGTATACTGTCCCTTTAACTATTGTAATCTGTTTCCATCCGCACCACTGCTAACCCAACTGTTGTTAGGATAGGCAGACCGTGTACTCTTTTTTTCTATCGCTATATGGTTACAAGTATTTAAATTTACAGATATTTACAATTATTGTTTGTGAAAGCATCATGAACTGAAATCAAAATCCCCACTACAAGTTTCTATGCAAAAAAACTCATAATATTTTCTTTTACTGGATTTTAACATTTAAACTGGAAATCGTAAACCTGCTGCCTTGCAACATTGTATCTTCCTTAGAGACTCTTAAACAAGATCTTTCTTTTATGCACAAGTCCAACGTGCCTCTGAACTAACAGTGACAAATGCTCATTCTAGGTTACAAGTTCACTAATGTAGATGCAGGCACTTTGAAAGACACTCTTGTGAACAAGAGACACGTCCCCTATAAAAACCCCTTTATGAAGGAGTGATCTTTTTTAAGGGTCTCTTTAGAAGTTACAAAGCAGCAAAGTAGTGAGATCCCGATTCAAAGAATATTAAAATCCAGCAAAAAAAGATGTTTTGCATAGAAACTTGTAGTCACCATTTTGTTTTAAGTTCATGCCAAAATGGAAAAGTGCGTTCAACAAACAAAAAAATAAATATTTTTTAAAACAATACTTGTGAAAGCGACCACATAGCGATAGAAAAAGAGTGCTCATTCTGGCCATCTGCAAACCTGAAAGATGACTTTAGATGGGTTAGCAGTGGTGCGGTTAGAATCAGATTGCAATAGTTAACTATGAAAGTTCAGACTAAGCACCTGTAAAAACACGATTTTAATAATTCCAGTACTGTAAGTTACAATCACGCCAGTGTGAGTGTGATTTACAATCCAATATTAAAAATGAAAAATAAAAGCACACCATTTGTAGATGTTGAAGTCCTGAAGTACATATAATAGTATATCCATCATGACAGGATACATATGGCATTCATATGGATACTGAGAATTGAGGATGTATTGTGTTGTCAATAGGTTGTCACACATATAAATTAGTTTTTTTCCTTTCAGACTGAACAAAAGAGTTACATTAATAGAGCATTCCTGTAACCTTAAAAGGTGTGAATGGACTTTGAATGTCTCAGTTTCGGAAACCTCCTAGGTTCTATTTTGAAAAGAGGTAAAAAGGGGTTTATTGCGGCTCTTTGCGCGTGTCAGAGAAACGTGATCGCTTGAGCGCAATTTCATTTTATGTGCGTCGGGATAGATATAACATCAGAGCTCTGGTTAACTGTTATGCACGACTAAAAAGTTGCAAAAAACACATACAAAATAAATTTAAGAGTACAGTTACACTTATAATAACACTATCTGATAAAATGAATAACAAAAATGCATAAAAAAGTTATAAGATCTTAAAGATGTGAGGCCCAGGTGTTAGAAAAAAAAGGGCTTTAACCTCCTAATGACCGTGACATACTCTGTACGTCGCTGGTCAGTAAGGGTTTTTCAGGTCATAGCAGCGCAGGTCTTTTATGACCTCCCTTCCGGCTGAAGACTTCCTTGAATATAGCTGCCACTATAGAAAAAACAATCCTCAGTCAAAGACCATCATTAAGGGGTTAACATAGAGATAAATACATACACATGTCTAAATATTTATATGTATATGCATATTTATATATATATATATATATATATATATATATATATATATATATATATATATATATATATATGTGTGTGTGTGTGTGTGTGTGTGTTTATATGTGTGTCATATGTATCTATATATAAATATATGTATTTACAGACATATTTCAATGTGTATTTACATTAAATATTTCACGTTCCAATGTTCATCACATAGGGGAATATTTTCCTAGTATTTTATATATATTAATATCTATACCTATTTATATAAATATATATTGCCCATGAGTGAGGGTTTTTTTACCCACTTTTTGCACTCCATTGAAGTCTATAGGGGAATATGTTAAATGGTCAGGATATTTTCCGAAATTTGACTTATTGTGTGCATCGGGTTAGAGTTTGTAATACGCACGATACCTGACAGCACATAATGAATCCATATAGCAAAGTTAACGCATGAGCAGGCGAGCAAACTACCACTCCGCTGGTAACCTAGCACTAAATGTCCTTATCGGGAGTATTTCTGTTGAAAATAAGTTACACTCGAGAAACCTGATTCCCAATTCAGTCAGAAACCAAAAAGCATTTTTATGAGAACATTGACGGTAGATTGTAATGAGGCCGCTATTCCAAGGTCAAAACCAGATATTCAATTGTTTCTAGTAAAAAGAGGAAGATCAATCATAATCCTTTAGAAAAACATATCTAATTGTATTCAACATAAAATATCTTATGTCCCCTGTTGAGTCCAATTTGAAAAATATGTGTCAGGTTTAGCCTTGTGAAGTCTGCAGTGTACGCTCCCAATTTTCCGGATTTGGAAAACCCAAAATTTATCAGTTAAATTAAAGCAAAAAATTGTGAAATAAAAAATTAAAGTACATTTAAAAGTTGTTTTCCTACACATACTGTAATTAGACATTACAATCTCAAAGTGAGAACTGCTCATTTCAGTGCAGCATTTGAACTTGAAATTATTAGTCTTTCCAAGTTGTTTTATGAACTTTCTCCCTTAAATTGCAGGTATATGTAATGCATAACCTTGAAAAAGTCCTAACAAACTAAGGGGCTATGCTCCATTTGTCTATCTAAGGTGCCTGTTAAGCTTGAACTCATAGAGGTTGATACGTTTTTTAATTTTTATGATAGTAGATAAATAAAGGCAATGTCGTGTTTACCATACCAGAAAAACACAACCAATCAACATTTCTTAAAAAAATCTATCAACTGGACTAGGTCTTGACCTATAGGGCAAGATTACAAATCGCACAGCAAATCAGTTGTGAAAACTCTACGCATTTTATGGCTTTTTCGCATTTGGGGTTGCGCAGATATTACAAGTTGAGAAATAACTTATTTTGGGCGCAACATTAAGAAGTGTAATGCAAACGGGGAAATCGTATGTGCGTTCACGTACTCCCCATAGAAGTCAAGGGAGAAGACAAATAATTAAAACGTTGTGCAAAGACGTATTCTCCTCGAAAAGTGTACATGAAAATGCAAATTTTTCATATTGCAAAAATGTTTTCGCAACGGAAAATGTTCTATTTATTTCTAAATAAATAGACAGACAGATACATCTATTTATTGTGAGATATGTATATGATTATATAAATATGTCTAGATATCTCAAGATCTATATGCAAATTTCTCTTTGAAAATACATCTGAGACAGTAAACCTCAAAAATAATGTTATATAATTCTGCACATAGTGCAGAATTATATAACATTATATTAGCCTTATCTTTATAAAACCTAATATTCCCTTAGATTTTTTTTAAAAAATGACAGTTTTTCAGACCCACTCTCTGTGCTCTTCTGAGCGGGTCTGTTTTTTTCACACAGCGCATCGGGCCAGCTGTCTAGTCACTGTCTGACAGCAGGAGAGAGCTGCACTGTGTATAATGGCGCGGTCGGGCCGGGCTGTGACTAGACAGCTGGCCCGATGCGCTGTGTGAAAAAAACAGACCCGCTCAGAAGAGCACAGAGAGTGGGTCTGAAAAACTGTCATTTTTTTTTTAAGACTTGTAATACCTGTGCAATGGAAATTGATTTAAAAAAGACCACACCGCGTGCGGAAAACTTATAACGCGCTACTTGAAAAATCTTGCCCATGGTGTGGTATGTTGGTTATGAGGGACCCTCACTGTTGTGCCTTGAAGTTAAAGACATTCTATGCTGGGACAAGGACAAAGGTACGCATTTATGATTTATTTATATTTAAGTTGGGCCTCTTGCAGTTGTGGAAAGGGCTTAGGTACTGTGACGATTTCAAATTAGCCCCTAGTGGGATTTTTCACATTGTATTTCATGCCATCTTCTTTTACAATTTTTTCAAGTATGTTTGACTTTGATAACAATACTTTAAAAAAATCTTATCTAACAATTTTTTTACAAAATTCAACATTAAAGAAACACTTTAAAGAAAAAATTGAATGATTCAGATAGAGTTTGCAATTTTAAACAACTTTTCAATTCTCTTCCATGATGTGCACAGTGTTTGTATATGCATACTTTCTGATGAACCAGTATCTACTGAGCGCATGTGCAAGAATTCACAGTACAGAATAAAGAATCACATTTTGTGATTGGTTGATGGCTATCACAGGATGCAGGGGGAAGGAAAATGGACTAGCTTAAAAAATGTCAGCAAAAAATCTTCTAGTCTTTTGAATTTTTTTTATTTTTTTTTGCATTGTCTTTCTATTATACATGTGTTGATTATTCAATGCTTCTGTATTTAATGGTCCTTTAAAGTCTAAGGGGATTTTTGATAACCAGTCATTTGATTATGATTAACCCCCTTTCTACAACCACCTCTTTTATCCCTTTTCTTTTCCCTTATTCTTCCTCTTTTCACCAAAACATTTTAAAAAATTATAAAATTTAAAGTTTTAATTTATATTACAATTTTATTGTGCCATTTCTTTTTATTATTTTGGTAATTATGTTTCATGTTCTCAATTTGCTTTATTAGGTTATTATAGCTATTTGTTTGTTACTCCAACAGTAAAAAATTACATAATGATAGTGTAGAGACACCTAGTGGGATTGAAACATATTCAGGGCTGTATATTGGATTCTCCGAAGAGAGAAGCGCTCTACCAGGAACGAACAACAGCTCATTAGCTAGTTCTATGGTGATTTACCACCCGGAAGCAGCCTCTTTTAGACCAGTGTGCTTTGCACAGAGGAAAACTTTCCTGAAGTATATCAGTCTGATCCAGCCATGCAAGGTCAGTCCAGCCCTGACATACCAGGTAATTCTCCTCTGAACAAGGAACATGACAACCCTAGACGATAGTTTCGGCCTCCTATGGGCTTCGTCAGTGAGGTGCAGCCACATTCCTCTAGGCATACTGGGCAGGGAGTCCACGTCTGGTTTCCCCCATCACCCATAGGGAGACCTCCCCAGGGTGATTTATAATTTGCATATTGGGTTCTCAGAAGAGAGAAGAGCTCTACCAGGAACGAACAACAGCTCATTAGCTAGTTCTATGGCGATTTACCACCTGGAAACAGCCTCTTTTAGACCAGTGTGCTTTGCACAGAGGAAAACTTTCCTGAAGTATATCAGTCTGATCCCGCCATGCAAGGTCAGTCAAGCCCCGAAATACCAGGCAATTCTCCTCTGAACAAGGAACATGACAACCCCAGACGATTGTTTCGGCCTCCTATGGGCCTCGTCAGTGAGGTGCAGCCACATTCCTCTAGGCACACTGGGCAGGGAGTCCATGTCTGGTTTCCCCCATCACCCATAGGGAGACCTCCCCAGGGTGATTTATAATTTGCATATTGGGTTCTCCGAAGAGAGAAGCGCTCTACCCGGAACGAACAACAGCTCATTAGCTAGTTCTATGGTGATTTACCACTCGGAAACAGCCTCTTTTAGACCAGTGTGCTTTGCACAGAGGAAAACTTTCCTGAAGTATATCAGTCTGATCCCGCCATGCAAGGTCAGTCCAGCCCCGAAATACCAGGCAATTCTCCTCTGAACAAGGAACATGACAACCCCAGATGATCTTTTCGGCCTCCTATGGGCTTCGTCAGTGAGGTGCAGCCACATTCCTCTAGGCACACTGGGCAGGGAGTCCACTTCTGGTTTCCCCCATCACCCATAGGGAGACCTCCCCAGGGTGATTAATAATTTGCATATTGGGTTCTCCGAAGAGAGAAGCGCTCTACCAGGAATGAACAACAGCTCATTATCTAGTTCTATGGCGATTTACCACCCGGAAGCAGCCTCTTTTAGACCATTGTGCTTTGCACAGAGGAAAACTTGGTAGAGAAAAGCCTGGTAGAAATAAAAATGTGATTAGAGCATGAGGTTGCAACAATGTTGCAGTGTAAGGGGAGTGACTCACCTGGTGTTTAAGAGCAGACTTTCTGGTGGTTTCTGCCTCTTTCCTGTGGTGTTCATCCCAAAGTTGGAGTTGTTGTGCTGTTGCTGTGATAGATCGATCCAGGCGAGTATCGGTACCCCCTAAGAGATTCAGGGAGAAATTTCCTAGCGGGATTAGGGCACCTGTGAAGGAAAAGAGTAGTATTAGAGCTGAAGTGGTCCCTTACTTTCAGGATGTGGATATTCCCTGTGGTCAAGGGTCTAGGGCCCCTTCCACCCTTCCCCCTGATTCTCCATCCTTGTACAAGGTGGACAAGTCTAGCCTTGAGGACTTTAAGGAGAGGGAGGGTATGGATGAGCCTCTGGATATGAGGTTGGAAGACTCCTAGGTGACTGTGCTTAGTGGCCTTGGGGCTGGGGTTGACATTGCAGTGGGGCCTAGTCCCATTGTGGTGGACACAATGGTCCTGGGTTTACTGGCTCTGCCAAGAGAAGCTGCAGCAGCAGTAGCTTCCCTGCTGCAGGATCTTGCGGCAGTTTCGCCCACGAGTGGGAGCAGGTCTTTGATGCAGGGGCCTGGTATGGGGCCTTTGGTGGCTGGGCCTTCAGGCCTGTCTACTGGGCCTTCTAATGTTGGGCCTTCTGCAAGTAGCAATCTTTACGAGGTGGCAAGTGTTGCAGGCCTTCCGTTGTCATCCGGCGGGTTTGCAGCCCAGAGCTTAGTGACCACACCTTCCGGCGACGCACTTCCAATGCGTAATTAGGATGCGGCGGTCACAAGGAGAGGTTGCAAGTGTGGGAGGTGGCCAGGCAGGAGTATCGGAGTGGACCCTCTTGCGGTGCTCTCACAGGTGAGTTGGGAGTACCTGGGTTGAGGGCCTGCTCGGAGAGGAGGGATGTGAGTGTGATTGCATCACGGGGTCACGTGAGCGGAGTTGTGAGCAGAGCTGTGGGACATTGTTGTGAGTCAAAGGGGCTGTCAGGATTGGATCACCTGGGGAGTGTTGGTAGGCCTAGTGGCAGCCTAGAAAGTATTGGAGCGCAAGCTGGGGGTCATAGGTTGGCAGAAGCCATGCATGTGGGTGAGCTAAGCAGGGTATGAATGTTCAGACTGTTGAATAAGATAGCAGCAGGTCAGGGTACACAGGCCTTTGGGCAGAAAGAAGGTGTGGGACAGGTAGAGGTTCCCAATGTCACGCCGCTCCCAGGATTACCTTGCTTAGAAGGGGTGGGGCGCAAGGTGGCCATGGAAGGGGACACGTACCCTTGTCAAGTCCATTGTATTTATGCCCATTTGAAAACTAAGATTATCCGTAAAATCCAGGAAGGCAAATACCTGAAAGTATTTGAGCTATCTGTGGAAGCTTTCAGGCAAAAAGAAAAGAGCAAGGACGGGACAGGCCCCAAAAAATGTAGGTGCCCGGCATGTTATTTAGAGATGCATCCTGATCAGGTACAAGCAGTCATTAAGTACATGGATACTATTGACTGGATTTGTAGGAGATACAAAGATGGGGTATGGCGTGATTATGACACTGATTACTGCAGAAAAATGGTAGGGAACCCCCTGTTGAATTTTGGTACAACTGACATGCACCTGTGGGCTAGATTAGGGGCCGAACAGTCGCCTTCACCACCAGGTGATCCGCCTGGTCAGTAGAGGTCCTTTTTGAGGAAGGGGCGTGAATGCTGGAAGCTCCAGGATCGCCAGGGTGATCGGGGAACTGCGTGTTCCTTTCGGCACATCTGCAAATTTTGTGGGGGACCACACCCAGGTAGCGAATGCAAATGTAAGGACCTTGGTGCTGAGAAAAGGCAGTCAAAAGGAGCAACTGGCGCTGAGGGTGGACGCTCTTGAGCTATGGCTCCACTTATATTTACACTGCCAAGAAGCAGGCTTGCTGTTGGCGGGGCTGCGGGAGGGTTTTCGGATCCAAGTCACTTACTATGTGAGGAGATCTATGACCCACTGCAATCTAAAGTCAGTAAAGTAGTTTCCTGATGGGTTAAGAGAAAAGCTGATGAAGGAAGTGCTGTTAGGAAGGATGCTGGGCCCCTTTATGGAGGTACCGATCAAGGACTTGGTGGTATCCCCTCTGTGGGGGTTGTACCCAAAAAAGAGCCAGGAAAATGTTGTTTGATTCAGCACCTGTCATATCCCGCTGGCAGTTCGGTCAATAATGCAATTGACCCAGAGTTGTCCTGTGCATTATCAGTCTTTTGACAAGGCACTGATGTTGGTGTGGCGTGCTGGGATAGGGGCTAAGTAAATTTCAGGGGGAATACTATGTAGATAGATGCCTTCCCATGGGATGCTCTCTGTCTTGTGTGCTATTTGAGATATTTAGCTTGTTTTTGCACTGGGCAGTGGTGGCAGTGGCCAGGGATAATGTGGTGGCAAACTATCTGGATGAATTTCTCCTGGTAGGTGCATCGGGTTCGGGAGGCTTTGAGAAACTAATTGGAGCAATGTGGTTTCTGATGGTGAAGTTTGGGGTCCATCTAGCAGAGGATAAGACACAGGGCCCTTGCACGTGCCTGACATTTCTCAGGATCAAGATAGAAACTATGAAAGAGTTATGCCATTTGCCTAGCGACAAAGTGCAGAAGCTCCTGGAAGCATTTTGAGTGGCTGCTGCAGGAGTGTGGTTGCCATAAAGAACTTGCAGTCCATGTTAGGCCTATTGAACTTCGCCTGTAGGGTTATCCCTATGGGTAGAATATTTAATAGGCAAATGGAGGCACAATTGGGGCCAGCTAGGGCAGGCAGAATAAGGGTTTCCAGAGACATAATCGAGGACTTGCAGGTCTGGGACAAATTTCTAACCGGTTTTAACAGGGTGCGTCTATGACTAAAACAGAGAGTAACAAGTCAGGAACTGCAGCTATTTACCGACGCAGCAGGGGCATTTGGGTTTGGTGCATTTTTCAATGGAGAGTGGTGCACTGGGCCATGGCCAGCAGACTGGTACGGGCAGGGTCTTACAAATATGACCCTCCTTAAGCTATTCCCCATAGTTATGGCAGTCAAATTGTGGTCACGTTTTGGTCGGATAACCTGAGCGTGGTACACGCTATCAATAATTTATCAGCTTAATCCCCTGTAGTAGTTCAGTATCTGCGTTTTCTGGCCTTGCGTTGCCTCTGTGACAATATTCACTTCTCGTTTCGACATGTGCCAGGAGTGGATAATGCTGTAGCAGATGCACTGTCACAGTTTAAATTGGAGCAATTCAGAAATTTTGTCCCGGATGCTGCTGCAGTAGGACTGACTTGTCCTCCTTTTCTCTGGCAGCTTGTGGAAGTTGGAGAGCCATTTTTCCGCTAGTGAGGTCAGCTTTAGCACCTGTGACTTGGGCTGCCTATGTATATCACATAGGAGGAATTTTGAAAGCAGCATCAGGTTTCAGTTAAGGTAATATTGATTGAATGGTTGGCGGTTCTGAGAATGAATTGCATGTGCAAAGGGGCTGTTCAGGTGCGGCTGGCTGCCCTGTCATATTACTATAAATTACTGGCAATCCCTGACCCAGCTGGCTAGTTTCTGGTAAAGGAGATAGCGAGAGGATCTAGGCGCACAGAAATCAAGGTGCCTGGTATGAGAGAACCAATTACAAGTGAGCATCTTGACAAACTGCTAGTGGGACAGCAGGGAGTGTGTACATCAGCGTATAGGGTGTATTATGTTTCAGGCAGCTTTTGTTTTGACATTCGTCAGAGCTTAGTGAACTAGTTGTGCCAGCGCCGCATGTGGCATGCAGAGGTGTTTAGGTTAAGCATGTCAGGGTTTATGGGTCAGCAGTGTTGTTATTTGTCCCCCGAACTAATAGTGATCAGGATGGAAAAGGCATATGGGTGACTTTAGCTGCAAGAGGTGGGGTATAGCCTGCCCGGTTACTATCTGAGTTTCTGAAGGTTCGCCCAGACGAGGGGGAACAATTTTTCATGCATGCAGATGGGTCCTTTCTGTCAATTTATCAGTTTAAAAAAGTGTAGCTGGCAACAGCGACCAGCGTAGGCTTGAATTTGCGTAATATAGGGACGCATTCTTTCAGAATAGGCGCAGCAACATCAGCAGCTGCAGAAGGCCACTCGGCAGAGGACATTAGGCACTTAGGGAGATGGCATTTTGACAGATACAAGCTGTACATAAGACCGTTGCCACAGTAGTTTGTTGTTCCAGTTATTGAATTAAGTAGTTAGTTATTTTTTCAGGTTCTGCTCAAGGGGCAGTGCGTATATGGATAGTGGGATATTCATATGTTCATTGGGCGGCCATTGAAGCTTCTGCTTCTTCGGGTGGTCAGCAGCTAGGCTTCCCTTCATCCAATGCATAAATTAGGTGGCTGGCATGAGCTCCCGACATTGATGCGGGATGCGCACTGAAGATTGGGCAGGCCTCAGCTAGTAGTCTTACATTTGTGTGGGAATGATGTTGGTGAAATCCCTGTTCTGGATCTCATCAAGACCATTCAAGCTGATATTACTTGGCTGAGGGCATGGTGCCTGGGTATCCACATAGGGTTGTCCAATATGGTAGCCAGGCTACATTGGAGGCACCTGAGTTCAGCAGAGGGGTGGGGGAGTCAGTATGCAGATCGCAAGGAATTGTAGTTCGTCACCCTAATTTGACGGCTGACCAGAAGGTCTTATACCACCCTGAATAATTTGAGATCAGCATCGGCCACCCAACTATAAGTGTGAGGTGGCGGCAATAGTAGGTGGGTAGGCGAGAGGTTGTGGACTGATTTGAAGCATAGGGGTGGAGTGATGGTCAGGCTGGAGGAAAGGCAATGTCAGTAGGTCAGAGTCTAGGGTGCCTTTTCCTCACATGTAGGCAGAGCAGGAGAACTCCTCCTAACCCCCTTAGCTAACTCTTGATCCTACAACAAATTTAGGCCTCTACCTAACAATGTATAAGTTCTATTAGGGACTCATGCCCACCAGGCATATTGCATTATGCAAGTCGGTTACCTAGTTAACCTCCTAGGGTGACCGTACAAAAGTTATAATAATTATCGGCTAGATTACAAGTTTTGCGGTAAGAGGTGCTCGGTACTAACTTGCAAGTTATTGTCACTGCTCATCTCCCTACAGCGATGGTATTACAGGTTTGCAAAAACCCAGCGTCAGCAGGCAATATTGCAGCGTAAAGCAAAATTGTGCTCCATACCGCACTCCAATACCAGCGCTGAGGTGAGCTGGTTTTACGTGCTTGTGCACGATTTCCCCATAGACATCAATGGGGAGAGCCGGCTGAAAAAAAGCCTAACACCTGCAATAAAGCAGCGTAAAGCTCCGTAACACAGCCCCATTGATTCCTATGGGGAAACTAAATTTATGTTTACACCTAACACCCTAACATAAACCCTGAGTCTAAACACCCCTAATCTGATGCCCCCGACATCGCCGACACCTACATTATACTTAATAACCCCTAATCTGCCGCCCCCGACATTGCCACCACCTACATTACACTTATTAACCCCTAATCTGCTGCCCCCAATGTCGCAACCACCTACCTACACTTATTAACCCCTAATCTGCCGCCCCCAATGTCACCGCAACCTACCTGCACTTATTAACCCCTAATCTGCAACCCACAATATCGCCGCCACCTACCTACACTTATTAACCCCTAATCTGCCGCCCCCAATGTCGCTGCCACCTACCTACACTTATTAACCCCTAATCTGCCGCACCTAACATCGCCACCACCTACCTAAATTTATTAACCCCTAATCTTCTGCCCCCAACGTCGCTGCCACTATACTAAAGTTATTAACCCCTAACCCTAACACCCACTAACTTTAATGTAATTAAAATAAATCTAAATAAAACCTACTATTAATAACTAAATAATTCCTATTTAAAACTAAATACTTACCTATAAAATAAACCCTAGGCTAGCTACAATATAACTAATGGTTACAGTGTATCTATCTTAGGTTTTATTTTTATTTCACAGGCAAGTTTGTATTTATTTTAACTAGGTAGACTAGTTAGTAAATAGTTATTAACTATTTACTAGCTACCTAGCTAAACTAAATACAAATTTACCTGTAAAATAAAACATAACCTAACACTTACACTAACACCTAACCTTACACTACAATGAAATAAATCACATTAATTAAATACAATTAACTAAATTACAAAAAAACAACACTAAATTACACAAAATAAAAAAGAAATGATCAAATATTTAAACTAATTACACCTAACCTAATAGCCCTATCAAAATAAAAAAGCCCCCCAAAATAAAAAAAAACCCTAGCCTAAACTAAACTGCCAATGGCCCTTAAAAGGGCCTTTTGTGGGGCATTGCCCCAAAGAAATCAGCTCTTTTACCTGTAAAAAAAAATACAAACAACCCCCCAACAGTAAAACCCACCACCCACACAACCAAACCCCCCAAATAAAATCCTAACTAAAAAAGCCTAAGCTCTCCATTGCCCTGAAAAGGGCATTTGGATGGGCTTTGCCCTTAAAAGGGTATTTAGCTCTTTTTCCACCCAAACCCTAAGCTAAAAATAAAACCCACCCCATAAACCCTTAAAAAAACCTAACACTAACCCCCGAAGATCCACTTACAGTTTTTGAAGACCGGACATCCATCCTCAACGAAGCCGGAAGAAGTCTTCATCCAAGCGGCAAGAAGTCCTCAACAAAGCCAGGAGAAGTCTTCATCTAAGCAGCAAGAACTAGTCCTCCAGACGGGCAGAAGTCTTCATCCAGATTGCATCTTCTATCTTCTATCCAAGATGGCGTCCCTTGAATTCCGATTGGCTGATAGAATTCTATCAGCCAATCGGAATTAAAGGTGAAAAAATCCTATTGGCTGATGCAATCAGCCAATAAGATTGAGCTTCAATCCTATTGGCTCGTCCAATCAGCCAATAGGATTGAGCTCGCATTCTATTGGCTGATTGGATCAGCCAACAGGATTGAAGCTCAATTCCATTGGCTGATTGCATCAGCCAATAGGATTTTTTCACCTTTAATTCCGATTCCGATCTGAATTCAAGGGACACCATCTTGGATGACGTCATTTAAAGGAGAATTCATTCTTGAAGATCCATCGACAGAAGAGGATGCTCTGCGCCGGATGTCTTGAAGATGGAGCCGCTCTGCGTTGGAAGGATGAATATAGAAGATGCCGTCTGGATGAAGACTTCTGCCCGTCTGGAGGACCACTTCTTGCCACTCGGATGGAGACTTCTCACGGCTTCGTTGAGGATGGATGTCCGGTCTTCAAAAACTGTAAGTTGATCTTCGGGGGTTAGTGTTAGGTTTTTTTTAAGGATTTATTGGGTGGGTTTTATTTTTAGCTTAGGGTTTGGGCAGAAAAAGAGCTAAATGCCCTTTTAAGGGCAATGCCCATCCAAATGCCCTTTTCAGGGCAATGGGGAGCTTAGGTTTTTTAGTTAGGATTTTATTTGGGGGGTTTGGTTGTGTGGGTGGTGGGTTTTACTGTTGGGGGGTGTTTGTATTTTTTTTTACAGGTAAAAGAGCTGATTTAATTGGGGCAATGCCCTGCAAAAGGACCTTTTTAAGGGCCATTGGCAGTTTAGTTTAGGCTAGGGTTTTTTTTATTTTGGGGGGGCTTTTTTATTTTGATAGGGTTATTAGATTAGGTGTAATTAGTTTAAATATTTGATCATTTCTTTTTTATTTTGTGTAAATTAGTGTTTTTTTAATTTTTTTATTTAGTTAATTGTATTTAATTAATGTCATTTATTTAATTGTAGTGTAAGGTTAGGTGTTAATGTAACTCAGGTTAGGTTTTATTTTACAGGTAAATTTGTATTTATTTTAGCTAGGTAGCTAGTAATTAGTTAATAACTATTTACTAACTATACCTAAGATAGATACAATGTAATTATTAGTTATATTGTAGCTAGCTTAGGGTTTATTTTATAGGTATTTAGTTTTAAATAGGAATTATTTAGTTATTAAAAGTAGGTTTTATTTAGATTTATTTTAATTACATTTAAGTTAGTGGGTGTTAGGGTTAGGTTTAGGGTTAACACCTTTAGTATAGTGGCGCGACGTTGTGGGCGAAGATTAGGGGTTAATAAGTGTAGGTAGGTGGTGGCGATGTAGGTGCGGCAGATTAGGGGTTAATAAGTGTAGGTAGGTGGCAGCGACATTGGGGGCGGCAGATTAGGGGTTTAATAAGTGTAGGTAGGTGGCGGCGATATTGTGGGTTGCAGATTAGGGGTTAATAAGTGCAGGTAGGTTGCGGTGACATTGGGGGCGGCAGATTAGGGGTTAATAAGTGTAGGTAGGTGGTTGCGACATTGGGGGCCAGCAGATTAGGGGTTAATAAGTGTAATGTAGGTGGTGGCAATGTCGGGGGCGCAGATTAGGGGTTATTAAGCTATAATGTAGGTGTCGGCGATGTCGGGGGCATCAGATTAGGGGTGTTTAGACTCAGGGTT
The DNA here is from genome assembly GCF_027579735.1 of Bombina bombina. NCBI lineage: Eukaryota > Metazoa > Chordata > Amphibia > Anura > Bombinatoridae > Bombina > Bombina bombina. The sequence goes on along the minus strand of NC_069499.1, from coordinate 1,131,947,678 downwards.
TATGTTAGGGTGTTTTAGGTAGTAAACATAAATTTTAGTTTCCCCCATAGGAATCAATGGGCTGTGTTACGGAGCCTTTACGCTGCTTTATTGCAGGTGTTAGGCTTTTTTTCAGCGGCTCTCCCCATTGATGTCTATGGGGAAATCGTGCACAAGCACGTTAAAACCAGCTCACCTCAGCGCTGGTATTGGAGTGCGGTATGGAGCACAATTTTGCTTTACGCTGCAATATTGCCTGCTGACGCTGGGTTTTTGCAAACCTGTAATACCATCGCTGTAGGGAGATGAGCAGTGACAATAACTTGCAAGTTAGTACCGAGCACCTCTTACCGCAAAACTTGTAATCTAGCCGATAATTATTATAACTTTTGTACGGTCACCCTAGGAGGTTAACTAGGTAACCGACTTGCATAATGCAATATGCCTGGTGGGCATGAGTCCCTAATAGAACTTATACATTGTTAGGTAGAGGCCTAAATTTGTTGTAGGATCAAGAGTTAGCTAAGGGGGTTAGGAGGAGTTCTCCTGCTCTGCCTACATGTGAGGAAAAGGCACCCTAGACTCTGACCTACTGACATTGCCTTTCCTCCAGCCTGACCATCACTCCACCCCTATGCTTCAAATCAGTCCACAACCTCTCGCCTACCCACCTACTATTGCCGCCACTCACACTTATAGTTGGGTGGCCGATGCTGATCTCAAATTATTCAGGGTGGTATAAGACCTTCTGGTCAGCCGTCAAATTAGGGTGACGAACTACAATTCCTTGCGATCTGCATACTGACTCCCCCACCCCTCTGCTGAACTCAGGTGCCTCCAATGTAGCCTGGCTACCATATTGGACAACCCTATGTGGATACCCAGGCACCATGCCCTCAGCCAAGTAATATCAGCTTGAATGGTCTTGATGAGATCCAGAACAGGGATTTCACCAACATCATTCCCACAAATGTAAGACTACTAGCTGAGGCCTGCCCAATCTTCAGTGCGCATCCCGCATCAATGTCGGGAGCTCATGCCAGCCACCTAATTTATGCATTGGATGAAGGGAAGCCTAGCTGCTGACCACCCGAAGAAGCAGAAGCTTCAATGGCCGCCCAATGAACATATGAATATCCCACTATCCATATACGCACTGCCCCTTGAGCAGAACCTGAAAAAATAACTAACTACTTAATTCAATAACTGGAACAACAAACTACTGTGGCAACGGTCTTATGTACAGCTTGTATCTGTCAAAATGCCATCTCCCTAAGTGCCTAATGTCCTCTGCCGAGTGGCCTTCTGCAGCTGCTGATGTTGCTGCGCCTATTCTGAAAGAATGCGTCCCTATATTACGCAAATTCAAGCCTACGCTGGTCGCTGTTGCCAGCTACACTTTTTTAAACTGATAAATTGACAGAAAGGACCCATCTGCATGCATGAAAAATTGTTCCCCCTCGTCTGGGCGAACCTTCAGAAACTCAGATAGTAACCGGGCAGGCTATACCCCACCTCTTGCAGCTAAAGTCACCCATATGCCTTTTCCATCCTGATCACTATTAGTTCGGGGGACAAATAACAACACTGCTGACCCATAAACCCTGACATGCTTAACCTAAACACCTCTGCATGCCACATGCGGCGCTGGCACAACTAGTTCACTAAGCTCTGACGAATGTCAAAACAAAAGCTGCCTGAAACATAATACACCCTATACGCTGATGTACACACTCCCTGCTGTCCCACTAGCAGTTTGTCAAGATGCTCACTTGTAATTGGTTCTCTCATACCAGGCACCTTGATTTCTGTGCGCCTAGATCCTCTCGCTATCTCCTTTACCAGAAACTAGCCAGCTGGGTCAGGGATTGCCAGTAATTTATAGTAATATGACAGGGCAGCCAGCCGCACCTGAACAGCCCCTTTGCACATGCAATTCATTCTCAGAACCGCCAACCATTCAATCAATATTACCTTAACTGAAACCTGATGCTGCTTTCAAAATTCCTCCTATGTGATATACATAGGCAGCCCAAGTCACAGGTGCTAAAGCTGACCTCACTAGCGGAAAAATGGCTCTCCAACTTCCACAAGCTGCCAGAGAAAAGGAGGACAAGTCAGTCCTACTGCAGCAGCATCCGGGACAAAATTTCTGAATTGCTCCAATTTAAACTGTGACAGTGCATCTGCTACAGCATTATCCACTCCTGGCACATGTCGAAACGAGAAGTGAATATTGTCACAGAGGCAACGCAAGGCCAGAAAACGCAGATACTGAACTACTACAGGGGATTAAGCTGATAAATTATTGATAGCGTGTACCACGCTCAGGTTATCCGACCAAAACGTGACCACAATTTGACTGCCATAACTATGGGGAATAGCTTAAGGAGGGTCATATTTGTAAGACCCTGCCCGTACCAGTCTGCTGGCCATGGCCCAGTGCACCACTCTCCATTGAAAAATGCACCAAACCCAAATGCCCCTGCTGCGTCGGTAAATAGCTGCAGTTCCTGACTTGTTACTCTCTGTTTTAGTCATAGACGCACCCTGTTAAAACCGGTTAGAAATTTGTCCCAGACCTGCAAGTCCTCGATTATGTCTCTGGAAACCCTTATTCTGCCTGCCCTAGCTGGCCCCAATTGTGCCTCCATTTGCCTATTAAATATTCTACCCATAGGGATAACCCTACAGGCGAAGTTCAATAGGCCTAACATGGACTGCAAGTTCTTTATGGCAACCACACTCCTGCAGCAGCCACTCAAAATGCTTCCAGGAGCTTCTGCACTTTGTCGCTAGGCAAATGGCATAACTCTTTCATAGTTTCTATCTTGATCCTGAGAAATGTCAGGCACGTGCAAGGGCCCTGTGTCTTATCCTCTGCTAGATGGACCCCAAACTTCACCATCAGAAACCACATTGCTCCAATTAGTTTCTCAAAGCCTCCCGAACCCGATGCACCTACCAGGAGAAATTCATCCAGATAGTTTGCCACCACATTATCCCTGGCCACTGCCACCACTGCCCAGTGCAAAAACAAGCTAAATATCTCAAATAGCACACAAGACAGAGAGCATCCCATGGGAAGGCATCTATCTACATAGTATTCCCCTGAAATTTACTTAGCCCCTATCCCAGCACGCCACACCAACATCAGTGCCTTGTCAAAAGACTGATAATGCACAGGACAACTCTGGGTCAATTGCATTATTGACCGAACTGCCAGCGGGATATGACAGGTGCTGAATCAAACAACATTTTCCTGGCTCTTTTTTGGGTACAACCCCCACAGAGGGGATACCACCAAGTCCTTGATCGGTACCTCCATAAAGGGGCCCAGCATCCTTCCTAACAGCACTTCCTTCATCAGCTTTTCTCTTAACCCATCAGGAAACTACTTTACTGACTTTAGATTGCAGTGGGTCATAGATCTCCTCACATAGTAAGTGACTTGGATCCGAAAACCCTCCGCAGCCCCGCCAACAGCAAGCCTGCTTCTTGGCAGTGTAAATATAAGTGGAGCCATAGCTCAAGAGCGTCCACCCTCAGCGCCAGTTGCTCCTTTTGACTGCCTTTTCTCAGCACCAAGGTCCTTACATTTGCATTCGCTACCTGGGTGTGGTCCCCCACAAAATTTGCAGATGTGCCGAAAGGAACACGCAGTTCCCCGATCACCCTGGCGATCCTGGAGCTTCCAGCATTCACGCCCCTTCCTCAAAAAGGACCTCTACTGACCAGGCGGATCACCTGGTGGTGAAGGCGACTGTTCGGCCCCTAATCTAGCCCACAGGTGCATGTCAGTTGTACCAAAATTCAACAGGGGGTTCCCTACCATTTTTCTGCAGTAATCAGTGTCATAATCACGCCATACCCCATCTTTGTATCTCCTACAAATCCAGTCAATAGTATCCATGTACTTAATGACTGCTTGTACCTGATCAGGATGCATCTCTAAATAACATGCCGGGCACCTACATTTTTTGGGGCCTGTCCCGTCCTTGCTCTTTTCTTTTTGCCTGAAAGCTTCCACAGATAGCTCAAATACTTTCAGGTATTTGCCTTCCTGGATTTTACGGATAATCTTAGTTTTCAAATGGGCATAAATACAATGGACTTGACAAGGGTACGTGTCCCCTTCCATGGCCACCTTGCGCCCCACCCCTTCTAAGCACGGTAATCCTGGGAGCGGCGTGACATTGGGAACCTCTACCTGTCCCACACCTTCTTTCTGCCCAAAGGCCTGTGTACCCTGACCTGCTGCTATCTTATTCAACAGTCTGAACATTCATACCCTGCTTAGCTCACCCACATGCATGGCTTCTGCCAACCTATGACCCCCAGCTTGCGCTCCAATACTTTCTAGGCTGCCACTAGGCCTACCAACACTCCCCAGGTGATCCAATCCTGACAGCCCCTTTGACTCACAACAATGTCCCACAGCTCTGCTCACAACTCCGCTCACGTGACCCCGTGATGCAATCACACTCACATCCCTCCTCTCCGAGCAGGCCCTCAACCCAGGTACTCCCAACTCACCTGTGAGAGCACCGCAAGAGGGTCCACTCCGATACTCCTGCCTGGCCACCTCCCACACTTGCAACCTCTCCTTGTGACCGCCGCATCCTAATTACGCATTGGAAGTGCGTCGCCGGAAGGTGTGGTCACTAAGCTCTGGGCTGCAAACCCGCCGGATGACAACGGAAGGCCTGCAACACTTGCCACCTCGTAAAGATTGCTACTTGCAGAAGGCCCAACATTAGAAGGCCCAGTAGACAGGCCTGAAGGCCCAGCCACCAAAGGCCCCATACCAGGCCCCTGCATCAACGACCTGCTCCCACTCGTGGGCGAAACTGCCGCAAGATCCTGCAGCAGGGAAGCTACTGCTGCTGCAGCTTCTCTTGGCAGAGCCAGTAAACCCAGGACCATTGTGTCCACCACAATGGGACTAGGCCCCACTGCAATGTCAACCCCAGCCCCAAGGCCACTAAGCACAGTCACCTAGGAGTCTTCCAACCTCATATCCAGAGGCTCATCCATACCCTCCCTCTCCTTAAAGTCCTCAAGGCTAGACTTGTCCACCTTGTACAAGGATGGAGAATCAGGGGGAAGGGTGGAAGGGGCCCTAGACCCTTGACCACAGGGAATATCCACATCCTGAAAGTAAGGGACCACTTCAGCTCTAATACTACTCTTTTCCTTCACAGGTGCCCTAATCCCGCTAGGAAATTTCTCCCTGAATCTCTTAGGGGGTACCGATACTCGCCTGGATCGATCTATCACAGCAACAGCACAACAACTCCAACTTTGGGATGAACACCACAGGAAAGAGGCAGAAACCACCAGAAAGTCTGCTCTTAAACACCAGGTGAGTCACTCCCCTTACACTGCAACATTGTTGCAACCTCATGCTCTAATCACATTTTTATTTCTACCAGGCTTTTCTCTACCAAGTTTTCCTCTGTGCAAAGCACAATGGTCTAAAAGAGGCTGCTTCCGGGTGGTAAATCGCCATAGAACTAGATAATGAGCTGTTGTTCATTCCTGGTAGAGCGCTTCTCTCTTCGGAGAACCCAATATGCAAATTATTAATCACCCTGGGGAGGTCTCCCTATGGGTGATGGGGGAAACCAGAAGTGGACTCCCTGCCCAGTGTGCCTAGAGGAATGTGGCTGCACCTCACTGACGAAGCCCATAGGAGGCCGAAAAGATCATCTGGGGTTGTCATGTTCCTTGTTCAGAGGAGAATTGCCTGGTATTTCGGGGCTGGACTGACCTTGCATGGCGGGATCAGACTGATATACTTCAGGAAAGTTTTCCTCTGTGCAAAGCACTGGTCTAAAAGAGGCTGTTTCCGAGTGGTAAATCACCATAGAACTAGCTAATGAGCTGTTGTTCGTTCCGGGTAGAGCGCTTCTCTCTTCGGAGAACCCAATATGCAAATTATAAATCACCCTGGGGAGGTCTCCCTATGGGTGATGGGGGAAACCAGACATGGACTCCCTGCCCAGTGTGCCTAGAGGAATGTGGCTGCACCTCACTGACGAGGCCCATAGGAGGCCGAAACAATCGTCTGGGGTTGTCATGGTCCTTGTTCAGTGGAGAATTGCCTGGTATTTCGGGGCTTGACTGACCTTGCATGGCGGGATCAGACTGATATACTTCAGGAAAGTTTTCCTCTGTGCAAAGCACACTGGTCTAAAAGAGGCTGTTTCCAGGTGGTAAATCGCCATAGAACTAGCTAATGAGCTGTTGTTCGTTCCTGGTAGAGCTCTTCTCTCTTCTGAGAACCCAATATGCAAATTATAAATCACCCTGGGGAGGTCTCCTATGGGTGATGGGGGAAACCAGACGTGGACTCCTGCCCAGTATGCCTAGAGGAATGTGGCTGCACCTCACTGACGAAGCCCATAGGAGGCCGAAACTATCGTCTAGGGTTGTCATGTTCCTTGTTCAGAGGAGAATTACTGGTATGTCAGGGCTGGACTGACCTTGCATGGCTGGATCAGACTGATATACTTCAGGAAAGTTTTCCTCTGTGCAAAGCACACTGGTCTAAAAGAGGCTGCTTCCGGGTGGTAAATCACCATAGAACTAGCTAATGAGCTGTTGTTCGTTCCTGGTAGAGCGCTTCTCTCTTCGGAGAATCCAATATACAGCCCTGAATATGTTTCAATCCCACTAGGTGTCTCTACACTATCATTATGTAATTTTTTACTGTTGGAGTAACAAACAAATAGCTATAATAACCTAATAAAGCAAATTGAGAACATGAAACATAATTACCAAAATAATAAAAAGAAATGGCACAATAAAATTGTAATATAAATTAAAACTTTAAATTTTATAATTTTTTAAAATGTTTTGGTGAAAAGAGGAAGAATAAGGGAAAAGAAAAGGGATAAAAGAGGTGGTTGTAGAAAGGGGGTTAATCATAATCAAATGACTGGTTATCAAAAATCCCCTTAGACTTTAAAGGACCATTAAATACAGAAGCATTGAATAATCAACACATGTATAATAGAAAGACAATGCAAAAAAAAATAAAAAAAATTCAAAAGACTAGAAGATTTTTTGCTGACATTTTTTAAGCTAGTCCATTTTCCTTCCCCCTGCATCCTGTGATAGCCATCAACCAATCACAAAATGTGATTCTTTATTCTGTACTGTGAATTCTTGCACATGCGCTCAGTAGATACTGGTTCATCAGAAAGTATGCATATACAAACACTGTGCACATCATGGAAGAGAATTGAAAAGTTGTTTAAAATTGCAAACTCTATCTGAATCATTCAATTTTTTCTTTAAAGTGTTTCTTTAATGTTGAATTTTGTAAAAAAATTGTTAGATAAGATTTTTTTAAAGTATTGTTATCAAAGTCAAACATACTTGAAAAAATTGTAAAAGAAGATGGCATGAAATACAATGTGAAAAATCCCACTAGGGGCTAATTTGAAATCGTCACAGTACCTAAGCCCTTTCCACAACTGCAAGAGGCCCAACTTAAATATAAATAAATCATAAATGCGTACCTTTGTCCTTGTCCCAGCATAGAATGTCTTTAACTTCAAGGCACAACAGTGAGGGTCCCTCATAACCAACATACCACACCATGGGCAAGATTTTTCAAGTAGCGCGTTATAAGTTTTCCGCACGCGGTGTGGTCTTTTTTAAATCAATTTCCATTGCACAGGTATTACAAGTCTTAAAAAAAAAATGACAGTTTTTCAGACCCACTCTCTGTGCTCTTCTGAGCGGGTCTGTTTTTTTCACACAGCGCATCGGGCCAGCTGTCTAGTCACTGTCTGACAGCAGGAGAGAGCTGCACTGTGTATAATGGCGCGGTCGGGCCGGGCTGTGACTAGACAGCTGGCCCGATGCGCTGTGTGAAAAAAACAGACCCGCTCAGAAGAGCACAGAGAGTGGGTCTGAAAAACTGTCATTTTTTTTTTAAGACTTGTAATACCTGTGCAATGGAAATTGATTTAAAAAAGACCACACCGCGTGCGGAAAACTTATAACGCGCTACTTGAAAAATCTTGCCCATGGTGTGGTATGTTGGTTATGAGGGACCCTCACTGTTGTGCCTTGAAGTTAAAGACATTCTATGCTGGGACAAGGACAAAGGTACGCATTTATGATTTATTTATATTTAAGTTGGGCCTCTTGCAGTTGTGGAAAGGGCTTAGGTACTGTGACGATTTCAAATTAGCCCCTAGTGGGATTTTTCACATTGTATTTCATGCCATCTTCTTTTACAATTTTTTCAAGTATGTTTGACTTTGATAACAATACTTTAAAAAAATCTTATCTAACAATTTTTTTACAAAATTCAACATTAAAGAAACACTTTAAAGAAAAAATTGAATGATTCAGATAGAGTTTGCAATTTTAAACAACTTTTCAATTCTCTTCCATGATGTGCACAGTGTTTGTATATGCATACTTTCTGATGAACCAGTATCTACTGAGCGCATGTGCAAGAATTCACAGTACAGAATAAAGAATCACATTTTGTGATTGGTTGATGGCTATCACAGGATGCAGGGGGAAGGAAAATGGACTAGCTTAAAAAATGTCAGCAAAAAATCTTCTAGTCTTTTGAATTTTTTTTATTTTTTTTTGCATTGTCTTTCTATTATACATGTGTTGATTATTCAATGCTTCTGTATTTAATGGTCCTTTAAAGTCTAAGGGGATTTTTGATAACCAGTCATTTGATTATGATTAACCCCCTTTCTACAACCACCTCTTTTATCCCTTTTCTTTTCCCTTATTCTTCCTCTTTTCACCAAAACATTTTAAAAAATTATAAAATTTAAAGTTTTAATTTATATTACAATTTTATTGTGCCATTTCTTTTTATTATTTTGGTAATTATGTTTCATGTTCTCAATTTGCTTTATTAGGTTATTATAGCTATTTGTTTGTTACTCCAACAGTAAAAAATTACATAATGATAGTGTAGAGACACCTAGTGGGATTGAAACATATTCAGGGCTGTATATTGGATTCTCCGAAGAGAGAAGCGCTCTACCAGGAACGAACAACAGCTCATTAGCTAGTTCTATGGTGATTTACCACCCGGAAGCAGCCTCTTTTAGACCAGTGTGCTTTGCACAGAGGAAAACTTTCCTGAAGTATATCAGTCTGATCCAGCCATGCAAGGTCAGTCCAGCCCTGACATACCAGGTAATTCTCCTCTGAACAAGGAACATGACAACCCTAGACGATAGTTTCGGCCTCCTATGGGCTTCGTCAGTGAGGTGCAGCCACATTCCTCTAGGCATACTGGGCAGGGAGTCCACGTCTGGTTTCCCCCATCACCCATAGGGAGACCTCCCCAGGGTGATTTATAATTTGCATATTGGGTTCTCAGAAGAGAGAAGAGCTCTACCAGGAACGAACAACAGCTCATTAGCTAGTTCTATGGCGATTTACCACCTGGAAACAGCCTCTTTTAGACCAGTGTGCTTTGCACAGAGGAAAACTTTCCTGAAGTATATCAGTCTGATCCCGCCATGCAAGGTCAGTCAAGCCCCGAAATACCAGGCAATTCTCCTCTGAACAAGGAACATGACAACCCCAGACGATTGTTTCGGCCTCCTATGGGCCTCGTCAGTGAGGTGCAGCCACATTCCTCTAGGCACACTGGGCAGGGAGTCCATGTCTGGTTTCCCCCATCACCCATAGGGAGACCTCCCCAGGGTGATTTATAATTTGCATATTGGGTTCTCCGAAGAGAGAAGCGCTCTACCCGGAACGAACAACAGCTCATTAGCTAGTTCTATGGTGATTTACCACTCGGAAACAGCCTCTTTTAGACCAGTGTGCTTTGCACAGAGGAAAACTTTCCTGAAGTATATCAGTCTGATCCCGCCATGCAAGGTCAGTCCAGCCCCGAAATACCAGGCAATTCTCCTCTGAACAAGGAACATGACAACCCCAGATGATCTTTTCGGCCTCCTATGGGCTTCGTCAGTGAGGTGCAGCCACATTCCTCTAGGCACACTGGGCAGGGAGTCCACTTCTGGTTTCCCCCATCACCCATAGGGAGACCTCCCCAGGGTGATTAATAATTTGCATATTGGGTTCTCCGAAGAGAGAAGCGCTCTACCAGGAATGAACAACAGCTCATTATCTAGTTCTATGGCGATTTACCACCCGGAAGCAGCCTCTTTTAGACCATTGTGCTTTGCACAGAGGAAAACTTGGTAGAGAAAAGCCTGGTAGAAATAAAAATGTGATTAGAGCATGAGGTTGCAACAATGTTGCAGTGTAAGGGGAGTGACTCACCTGGTGTTTAAGAGCAGACTTTCTGGTGGTTTCTGCCTCTTTCCTGTGGTGTTCATCCCAAAGTTGGAGTTGTTGTGCTGTTGCTGTGATAGATCGATCCAGGCGAGTATCGGTACCCCCTAAGAGATTCAGGGAGAAATTTCCTAGCGGGATTAGGGCACCTGTGAAGGAAAAGAGTAGTATTAGAGCTGAAGTGGTCCCTTACTTTCAGGATGTGGATATTCCCTGTGGTCAAGGGTCTAGGGCCCCTTCCACCCTTCCCCCTGATTCTCCATCCTTGTACAAGGTGGACAAGTCTAGCCTTGAGGACTTTAAGGAGAGGGAGGGTATGGATGAGCCTCTGGATATGAGGTTGGAAGACTCCTAGGTGACTGTGCTTAGTGGCCTTGGGGCTGGGGTTGACATTGCAGTGGGGCCTAGTCCCATTGTGGTGGACACAATGGTCCTGGGTTTACTGGCTCTGCCAAGAGAAGCTGCAGCAGCAGTAGCTTCCCTGCTGCAGGATCTTGCGGCAGTTTCGCCCACGAGTGGGAGCAGGTCTTTGATGCAGGGGCCTGGTATGGGGCCTTTGGTGGCTGGGCCTTCAGGCCTGTCTACTGGGCCTTCTAATGTTGGGCCTTCTGCAAGTAGCAATCTTTACGAGGTGGCAAGTGTTGCAGGCCTTCCGTTGTCATCCGGCGGGTTTGCAGCCCAGAGCTTAGTGACCACACCTTCCGGCGACGCACTTCCAATGCGTAATTAGGATGCGGCGGTCACAAGGAGAGGTTGCAAGTGTGGGAGGTGGCCAGGCAGGAGTATCGGAGTGGACCCTCTTGCGGTGCTCTCACAGGTGAGTTGGGAGTACCTGGGTTGAGGGCCTGCTCGGAGAGGAGGGATGTGAGTGTGATTGCATCACGGGGTCACGTGAGCGGAGTTGTGAGCAGAGCTGTGGGACATTGTTGTGAGTCAAAGGGGCTGTCAGGATTGGATCACCTGGGGAGTGTTGGTAGGCCTAGTGGCAGCCTAGAAAGTATTGGAGCGCAAGCTGGGGGTCATAGGTTGGCAGAAGCCATGCATGTGGGTGAGCTAAGCAGGGTATGAATGTTCAGACTGTTGAATAAGATAGCAGCAGGTCAGGGTACACAGGCCTTTGGGCAGAAAGAAGGTGTGGGACAGGTAGAGGTTCCCAATGTCACGCCGCTCCCAGGATTACCTTGCTTAGAAGGGGTGGGGCGCAAGGTGGCCATGGAAGGGGACACGTACCCTTGTCAAGTCCATTGTATTTATGCCCATTTGAAAACTAAGATTATCCGTAAAATCCAGGAAGGCAAATACCTGAAAGTATTTGAGCTATCTGTGGAAGCTTTCAGGCAAAAAGAAAAGAGCAAGGACGGGACAGGCCCCAAAAAATGTAGGTGCCCGGCATGTTATTTAGAGATGCATCCTGATCAGGTACAAGCAGTCATTAAGTACATGGATACTATTGACTGGATTTGTAGGAGATACAAAGATGGGGTATGGCGTGATTATGACACTGATTACTGCAGAAAAATGGTAGGGAACCCCCTGTTGAATTTTGGTACAACTGACATGCACCTGTGGGCTAGATTAGGGGCCGAACAGTCGCCTTCACCACCAGGTGATCCGCCTGGTCAGTAGAGGTCCTTTTTGAGGAAGGGGCGTGAATGCTGGAAGCTCCAGGATCGCCAGGGTGATCGGGGAACTGCGTGTTCCTTTCGGCACATCTGCAAATTTTGTGGGGGACCACACCCAGGTAGCGAATGCAAATGTAAGGACCTTGGTGCTGAGAAAAGGCAGTCAAAAGGAGCAACTGGCGCTGAGGGTGGACGCTCTTGAGCTATGGCTCCACTTATATTTACACTGCCAAGAAGCAGGCTTGCTGTTGGCGGGGCTGCGGGAGGGTTTTCGGATCCAAGTCACTTACTATGTGAGGAGATCTATGACCCACTGCAATCTAAAGTCAGTAAAGTAGTTTCCTGATGGGTTAAGAGAAAAGCTGATGAAGGAAGTGCTGTTAGGAAGGATGCTGGGCCCCTTTATGGAGGTACCGATCAAGGACTTGGTGGTATCCCCTCTGTGGGGGTTGTACCCAAAAAAGAGCCAGGAAAATGTTGTTTGATTCAGCACCTGTCATATCCCGCTGGCAGTTCGGTCAATAATGCAATTGACCCAGAGTTGTCCTGTGCATTATCAGTCTTTTGACAAGGCACTGATGTTGGTGTGGCGTGCTGGGATAGGGGCTAAGTAAATTTCAGGGGGAATACTATGTAGATAGATGCCTTCCCATGGGATGCTCTCTGTCTTGTGTGCTATTTGAGATATTTAGCTTGTTTTTGCACTGGGCAGTGGTGGCAGTGGCCAGGGATAATGTGGTGGCAAACTATCTGGATGAATTTCTCCTGGTAGGTGCATCGGGTTCGGGAGGCTTTGAGAAACTAATTGGAGCAATGTGGTTTCTGATGGTGAAGTTTGGGGTCCATCTAGCAGAGGATAAGACACAGGGCCCTTGCACGTGCCTGACATTTCTCAGGATCAAGATAGAAACTATGAAAGAGTTATGCCATTTGCCTAGCGACAAAGTGCAGAAGCTCCTGGAAGCATTTTGAGTGGCTGCTGCAGGAGTGTGGTTGCCATAAAGAACTTGCAGTCCATGTTAGGCCTATTGAACTTCGCCTGTAGGGTTATCCCTATGGGTAGAATATTTAATAGGCAAATGGAGGCACAATTGGGGCCAGCTAGGGCAGGCAGAATAAGGGTTTCCAGAGACATAATCGAGGACTTGCAGGTCTGGGACAAATTTCTAACCGGTTTTAACAGGGTGCGTCTATGACTAAAACAGAGAGTAACAAGTCAGGAACTGCAGCTATTTACCGACGCAGCAGGGGCATTTGGGTTTGGTGCATTTTTCAATGGAGAGTGGTGCACTGGGCCATGGCCAGCAGACTGGTACGGGCAGGGTCTTACAAATATGACCCTCCTTAAGCTATTCCCCATAGTTATGGCAGTCAAATTGTGGTCACGTTTTGGTCGGATAACCTGAGCGTGGTACACGCTATCAATAATTTATCAGCTTAATCCCCTGTAGTAGTTCAGTATCTGCGTTTTCTGGCCTTGCGTTGCCTCTGTGACAATATTCACTTCTCGTTTCGACATGTGCCAGGAGTGGATAATGCTGTAGCAGATGCACTGTCACAGTTTAAATTGGAGCAATTCAGAAATTTTGTCCCGGATGCTGCTGCAGTAGGACTGACTTGTCCTCCTTTTCTCTGGCAGCTTGTGGAAGTTGGAGAGCCATTTTTCCGCTAGTGAGGTCAGCTTTAGCACCTGTGACTTGGGCTGCCTATGTATATCACATAGGAGGAATTTTGAAAGCAGCATCAGGTTTCAGTTAAGGTAATATTGATTGAATGGTTGGCGGTTCTGAGAATGAATTGCATGTGCAAAGGGGCTGTTCAGGTGCGGCTGGCTGCCCTGTCATATTACTATAAATTACTGGCAATCCCTGACCCAGCTGGCTAGTTTCTGGTAAAGGAGATAGCGAGAGGATCTAGGCGCACAGAAATCAAGGTGCCTGGTATGAGAGAACCAATTACAAGTGAGCATCTTGACAAACTGCTAGTGGGACAGCAGGGAGTGTGTACATCAGCGTATAGGGTGTATTATGTTTCAGGCAGCTTTTGTTTTGACATTCGTCAGAGCTTAGTGAACTAGTTGTGCCAGCGCCGCATGTGGCATGCAGAGGTGTTTAGGTTAAGCATGTCAGGGTTTATGGGTCAGCAGTGTTGTTATTTGTCCCCCGAACTAATAGTGATCAGGATGGAAAAGGCATATGGGTGACTTTAGCTGCAAGAGGTGGGGTATAGCCTGCCCGGTTACTATCTGAGTTTCTGAAGGTTCGCCCAGACGAGGGGGAACAATTTTTCATGCATGCAGATGGGTCCTTTCTGTCAATTTATCAGTTTAAAAAAGTGTAGCTGGCAACAGCGACCAGCGTAGGCTTGAATTTGCGTAATATAGGGACGCATTCTTTCAGAATAGGCGCAGCAACATCAGCAGCTGCAGAAGGCCACTCGGCAGAGGACATTAGGCACTTAGGGAGATGGCATTTTGACAGATACAAGCTGTACATAAGACCGTTGCCACAGTAGTTTGTTGTTCCAGTTATTGAATTAAGTAGTTAGTTATTTTTTCAGGTTCTGCTCAAGGGGCAGTGCGTATATGGATAGTGGGATATTCATATGTTCATTGGGCGGCCATTGAAGCTTCTGCTTCTTCGGGTGGTCAGCAGCTAGGCTTCCCTTCATCCAATGCATAAATTAGGTGGCTGGCATGAGCTCCCGACATTGATGCGGGATGCGCACTGAAGATTGGGCAGGCCTCAGCTAGTAGTCTTACATTTGTGTGGGAATGATGTTGGTGAAATCCCTGTTCTGGATCTCATCAAGACCATTCAAGCTGATATTACTTGGCTGAGGGCATGGTGCCTGGGTATCCACATAGGGTTGTCCAATATGGTAGCCAGGCTACATTGGAGGCACCTGAGTTCAGCAGAGGGGTGGGGGAGTCAGTATGCAGATCGCAAGGAATTGTAGTTCGTCACCCTAATTTGACGGCTGACCAGAAGGTCTTATACCACCCTGAATAATTTGAGATCAGCATCGGCCACCCAACTATAAGTGTGAGGTGGCGGCAATAGTAGGTGGGTAGGCGAGAGGTTGTGGACTGATTTGAAGCATAGGGGTGGAGTGATGGTCAGGCTGGAGGAAAGGCAATGTCAGTAGGTCAGAGTCTAGGGTGCCTTTTCCTCACATGTAGGCAGAGCAGGAGAACTCCTCCTAACCCCCTTAGCTAACTCTTGATCCTACAACAAATTTAGGCCTCTACCTAACAATGTATAAGTTCTATTAGGGACTCATGCCCACCAGGCATATTGCATTATGCAAGTCGGTTACCTAGTTAACCTCCTAGGGTGACCGTACAAAAGTTATAATAATTATCGGCTAGATTACAAGTTTTGCGGTAAGAGGTGCTCGGTACTAACTTGCAAGTTATTGTCACTGCTCATCTCCCTACAGCGATGGTATTACAGGTTTGCAAAAACCCAGCGTCAGCAGGCAATATTGCAGCGTAAAGCAAAATTGTGCTCCATACCGCACTCCAATACCAGCGCTGAGGTGAGCTGGTTTTACGTGCTTGTGCACGATTTCCCCATAGACATCAATGGGGAGAGCCGGCTGAAAAAAAGCCTAACACCTGCAATAAAGCAGCGTAAAGCTCCGTAACACAGCCCCATTGATTCCTATGGGGAAACTAAATTTATGTTTACACCTAACACCCTAACATAAACCCTGAGTCTAAACACCCCTAATCTGATGCCCCCGACATCGCCGACACCTACATTATACTTAATAACCCCTAATCTGCCGCCCCCGACATTGCCACCACCTACATTACACTTATTAACCCCTAATCTGCTGCCCCCAATGTCGCAACCACCTACCTACACTTATTAACCCCTAATCTGCCGCCCCCAATGTCACCGCAACCTACCTGCACTTATTAACCCCTAATCTGCAACCCACAATATCGCCGCCACCTACCTACACTTATTAACCCCTAATCTGCCGCCCCCAATGTCGCTGCCACCTACCTACACTTATTAACCCCTAATCTGCCGCACCTAACATCGCCACCACCTACCTAAATTTATTAACCCCTAATCTTCTGCCCCCAACGTCGCTGCCACTATACTAAAGTTATTAACCCCTAACCCTAACACCCACTAACTTTAATGTAATTAAAATAAATCTAAATAAAACCTACTATTAATAACTAAATAATTCCTATTTAAAACTAAATACTTACCTATAAAATAAACCCTAGGCTAGCTACAATATAACTAATGGTTACAGTGTATCTATCTTAGGTTTTATTTTTATTTCACAGGCAAGTTTGTATTTATTTTAACTAGGTAGACTAGTTAGTAAATAGTTATTAACTATTTACTAGCTACCTAGCTAAACTAAATACAAATTTACCTGTAAAATAAAACATAACCTAACACTTACACTAACACCTAACCTTACACTACAATGAAATAAATCACATTAATTAAATACAATTAACTAAATTACAAAAAAACAACACTAAATTACACAAAATAAAAAAGAAATGATCAAATATTTAAACTAATTACACCTAACCTAATAGCCCTATCAAAATAAAAAAGCCCCCCAAAATAAAAAAAAACCCTAGCCTAAACTAAACTGCCAATGGCCCTTAAAAGGGCCTTTTGTGGGGCATTGCCCCAAAGAAATCAGCTCTTTTACCTGTAAAAAAAAATACAAACAACCCCCCAACAGTAAAACCCACCACCCACACAACCAAACCCCCCAAATAAAATCCTAACTAAAAAAGCCTAAGCTCTCCATTGCCCTGAAAAGGGCATTTGGATGGGCTTTGCCCTTAAAAGGGTATTTAGCTCTTTTTCCACCCAAACCCTAAGCTAAAAATAAAACCCACCCCATAAACCCTTAAAAAAACCTAACACTAACCCCCGAAGATCCACTTACAGTTTTTGAAGACCGGACATCCATCCTCAACGAAGCCGGAAGAAGTCTTCATCCAAGCGGCAAGAAGTCCTCAACAAAGCCAGGAGAAGTCTTCATCTAAGCAGCAAGAACTAGTCCTCCAGACGGGCAGAAGTCTTCATCCAGATTGCATCTTCTATCTTCTATCCAAGATGGCGTCCCTTGAATTCCGATTGGCTGATAGAATTCTATCAGCCAATCGGAATTAAAGGTGAAAAAATCCTATTGGCTGATGCAATCAGCCAATAAGATTGAGCTTCAATCCTATTGGCTCGTCCAATCAGCCAATAGGATTGAGCTCGCATTCTATTGGCTGATTGGATCAGCCAACAGGATTGAAGCTCAATTCCATTGGCTGATTGCATCAGCCAATAGGATTTTTTCACCTTTAATTCCGATTCCGATCTGAATTCAAGGGACACCATCTTGGATGACGTCATTTAAAGGAGAATTCATTCTTGAAGATCCATCGACAGAAGAGGATGCTCTGCGCCGGATGTCTTGAAGATGGAGCCGCTCTGCGTTGGAAGGATGAATATAGAAGATGCCGTCTGGATGAAGACTTCTGCCCGTCTGGAGGACCACTTCTTGCCACTCGGATGGAGACTTCTCACGGCTTCGTTGAGGATGGATGTCCGGTCTTCAAAAACTGTAAGTTGATCTTCGGGGGTTAGTGTTAGGTTTTTTTTAAGGATTTATTGGGTGGGTTTTATTTTTAGCTTAGGGTTTGGGCAGAAAAAGAGCTAAATGCCCTTTTAAGGGCAATGCCCATCCAAATGCCCTTTTCAGGGCAATGGGGAGCTTAGGTTTTTTAGTTAGGATTTTATTTGGGGGGTTTGGTTGTGTGGGTGGTGGGTTTTACTGTTGGGGGGTGTTTGTATTTTTTTTTACAGGTAAAAGAGCTGATTTAATTGGGGCAATGCCCTGCAAAAGGACCTTTTTAAGGGCCATTGGCAGTTTAGTTTAGGCTAGGGTTTTTTTTATTTTGGGGGGGCTTTTTTATTTTGATAGGGTTATTAGATTAGGTGTAATTAGTTTAAATATTTGATCATTTCTTTTTTATTTTGTGTAAATTAGTGTTTTTTTAATTTTTTTATTTAGTTAATTGTATTTAATTAATGTCATTTATTTAATTGTAGTGTAAGGTTAGGTGTTAATGTAACTCAGGTTAGGTTTTATTTTACAGGTAAATTTGTATTTATTTTAGCTAGGTAGCTAGTAATTAGTTAATAACTATTTACTAACTATACCTAAGATAGATACAATGTAATTATTAGTTATATTGTAGCTAGCTTAGGGTTTATTTTATAGGTATTTAGTTTTAAATAGGAATTATTTAGTTATTAAAAGTAGGTTTTATTTAGATTTATTTTAATTACATTTAAGTTAGTGGGTGTTAGGGTTAGGTTTAGGGGTTAACACCTTTAGTATAGTGGCGGCGACGTTGTGGGCGTCAGATTAGGGGTTAATAAGTGTAGGTAGGTGGCTGCGACATTGGGGGTGGCAGATTAGGGGTTAATAACTGTAATGTAGGTTGCAGCGATGTTAGGGACAGCAGATTAGAGGTTAATAATATTTAACTAGTGTTTGCGATACGGGAATGCAGCGGTTTAGGGGTTAATATGTTTATTATAGTGGCGGCGATGTCGGGAGCGGCAGATTAGGGGTTAATAATTTTATTTTAGCGTTTGCGATGCGGGAGGGCCTCGGTTTAGGGGTTCATAGGCAGTTTAGGGGTGTTAGTGTACTTTTTAGCACTTTAGTTATAAGCTTTATGGTACAGCTTTGTAGCGTAAAACTCATAACTACTGACTTTCAGTTTACAGTATGAATCTTGACGGTATTGGCTGTACCGCTCACTTTTTGGCCTCCCAGGTAAACTCGTAATACCGGCTCAAAGGAAGTCCCATTGAAAAAGGACTTTTTGAAAGCTGCGGTAGTTACGTTGCGTTACGGCCAAAAAAGTGTGCGGTGCAGCTAAACCTGCAAGCGGTAGTGAAAAAGAGCCTTAACGCTGCTTTTTCACTCATACCGCAAAACTCGTAATCTAGTTGTATGTTAATAAATGCGACCTGTTGGTCTTCCTCCATCTCTGTTGTCATGTCCGTTATTTGAAGGGTGAAAAAAGGGGGTGGTAATAAGGTTAAGTCCTTAAGATTTACATATATTCTGTGTAATTTCTGTTGCATGTTAAAAAATCTAAAAGGTTGGGTGCACTTGGGCGCATTTCAATTTTAAATAAAACCATTTTTGCAATATATTACCATTAGCAAAAATGTTTCAAGTAAAAGTGATCACTGTTTGCCAGCGACATATGCACATATACTGTGAGGGCATGTGCACCAGTTTTCAAACACCACACCTTTTCGAAGAGTCAGCAGTGACTTATACAAAACAAATTAAGTCTCACAGGCACAATACACACCATTGCCAGCTCTCTGAGTATGAATACTGGTGCACAGTCCCTCACAGCATATGTGTGTATGTTGCTGAAAAATAGTTATATTTACTAGAAGGATTTTTGTTAATGGAAGAATATTGCAAAAATGCTTCTATTTAAAAATTAAATGCACTTGAACTCATGCACATTTCAATTTTGACCTTTTTATCCCTATAAATACTATGCTAAAATTCCTGCTTTATGAAAAAATAAGAATTGGTTGTTTGGTATCTATGAAACTCCCAGTTCAGTTTTTAAATCCCACTCTTCATAAACCTTTTGCTCTCCTCCCATTAAACATCCATTAAAAAGGAAAGAGGAAATAATATTTAATTATGCACCAATAAAATGGCAGGTTCGCATGGAAGCAACTATAAAGAGTTGTTCCCTTGCACACCATTATATCTGAACAGCTAAACCCTCAGAGACAGTCTGACGGACTGACAAAGAGGAACGCCAAAAATATTTGTGTTGATCACAAAGCGACCCACGCCCTTATCTCAGAATTAAGACTCACCTGTTTACTAAAACCATTTTTTACTTTAACTCCTTCCCTGCTCTGGGGTGTAACAGAAAATGTACCGAATACATAATTACAGAACACGTCACTTTCTTCCCTAAACTCAAGGTGTGTCCTTGGGGCAGAGACAGAGAGGACGTAAAGGTGTAATTCCTATAGCAAATAAGATCAATTAAGTAAGTGGAATGTGGTTGTTGTAGATTAGCTCAATTACATTCCAGCTAAATAATTACAAAATCACCTCACTTACTACATATTTGCTTCTATGTGTGAGTAAAAACAATGGTAACTCATATCCTCCAAGTACAGATTATTTTGTCTCAATAATCAAAACCTAATACTACTACACCCATCAATATTTCAGCAATGTACTATAGACAGATCAGGGTATATTATTTGTCCTTCTAATTCACATTAACACAAATATATTGTAAAAATAGGTAGGCCAGGGTATTCTTGTGGGTATTTCACACCTACACATGTTTATCACAACCCTATGGATTTTTAAACACGTAGAGTAAAATTATCTATGTATTTTATACTTAAAGCCATTTTGTGAGAGCTCTTGGTCTAAATGAAATAATAGACAACATTTTACACAAAAAGAAGCTACACAGTTCCTCCTTGATCCCCCTTAAAACTTGTTATGTGGAATAAAGGAGGAACTGTGTAGCTTCCTTTTGTATAAAATGTTGTTTATTATTTCATTTAGACCAAGAGCTCTCACAAAATGGCTTTAAGTATAAAATACATAGATAATTTTACTCTACATGTTTAAAAATCCATAGGGTTGTGATAAACATGTGTAGGTGTGAAATACCCACAAGAATACCCTGGCCTACCTATTTTTACAATATATGTGTCATTATTAAGAAGAATTAACCCATTAGCTGCAAGTGAGAGCTGAAACTCATTGCGCATCAATACATTGCAGCCCTTTAGGGCAGTCAAGAGATTAAGTACTACCTAGCAATTAGAAAAATATAACAATTAAAATCTAGAGCCTCATAAATTAATTAATTTATTTTGGTAATGAAAATCTATTGCATCATACATTCTCTATTTATTTTGCTTGTATTTGCTATAACATATCTTGCTTTTGGTGTAAATATTGTACTTGTGCCGTATCCCTTAGCTTGGCTGAAGTCAAATTTGTATCCTAAATATGAGCCAAAGTGCTTAAAGTTGCCTGATCGACTACATACTACACAGTTGCTATCTAGAGCAGTGTGTGAAATTCATTTATAGCTAGTAATGGCCACAATCAATAAAGTTAGAATATCCATAGCTTTGGGACAACTTATCAAATGATTTATCTGCAAAAATTACCATAGATCTTAAAGGTGATTTTCAGTAAAAAAACATTAGTTGCATTTTTGTAAAGAACTGTGATCACCCCCGAAATGCTTTTAAAACATTTAGGGCAAGATTACAAGTGGAAAACTATTGTTAGCTTGGGCACTTTATTGCAATATTGCTACCTTGCTAATTGCGTGCGTACTACAAGTTGAAAGTAAACGTGTACCACCAAACATCTAAATTTGTGCTTGTCGAGTTAGCGCAACTGAACACCTCGCGTAAAGGGTAAACATAAATAAAGTGTTCCATATATAAACCACCTAATAAAAATAATTAACATAAAAATTAATAAAAAATATGTATAAGGGTTAAAAAGTATATGGTATATGATAAGGTGTTTGAATGGAAAGTAATATATTGTTTATATATACTGTATGCCTAAATATGTGTATGTATGTATGTATATATATAAATATATATATGTGTATACATGTGTATTTATGTATTTATATATGTAGATATGTATATACATGCATTTATACACATAAAAACACATATATACACTTGTATACAGACATTTATATTTATATGTATATACGTATCTATACCTGTGTACATATATGTATATATATACGTATATATATATATTTATATATATATATATATTACAACAACAACAAAAAAGCAACAGATAGAAATCTACATTTAAAAACAAAGAACATTGGTGAAGAACATCGAAATGTAAAATACCAATAACTCGTCTGGTTTATCGCAGTTGGTCTAACGCCGTGTCTGGGGAGTGTGCAAGCAATAACTGTTAGGTTTCTTTCAGCAGCACACTCCATTTACTTCTCCCCAAATCCATATTCAAAGCCCTGACTTTAGCGCACATCGGCTATCACTTGTGCACAAACCATTTACTTTCAACTTGTAATGCACTAGCTAACCCACCCGCATTAAACGTTTACTTCCGGGTGTTTGTGCTTGTGTGAAAGTGCTAAACAATGACCACTTGTAATTCAGCCTTTAGGGGTCAATCACAATCCTGTAAAAAAGTTTAGCAAATGTTTTTCTACAGAAAATCACCATTAACGTCTATGGGTTTTTTGTACATAAATCATTTGATTTGTTTTTCTAAAGGATTATGATCAACCCCTTACTCTGTATTTTTCTATTCAGGTATTTTGCAATTCAGTATTTAATTGTTAATACATACAATACACATGAGATTGTGAGGCTGACACACTTTGCAACATAGAATATATTTCTCCCAATATGTTACTCAGTAGTACCTGTTAAAAAAGTGTTCCTCCGGCACGCTTCAGTCATGCTCCATTTACTATAGGGCCTATTTATCATGATGCGAGCGGACATGATCCGATATTGCGGATCATGTCCGCTGCACATCGATAAATGCCGACAGCGTACGCTCTCGGCATTTATCATTGCACCAGCAGTTCTGGCCGCTAGAAGGGGGTGTCAATCAACCCGATCTTATTCGATTGGGTTGATTTCCAACAATGTCTATCCGCTGCTTCAGAGCAGGCAGACAGGTTATGGAGCAGCGGTCTTTAGACCGCTGCTTCATAACTTGTGTTTCTGGCGAGCCAGAAATTCGGCTCCTATGTCTCCTTTAAATACTGGCAAGACCATTCAAAGAAGCCAGCAGTAAATATTGTGAATGTGTGTGTTAGCAGTGCTTCTGTATTGGCTTCTGACAGTGAACATTCAAACATAGTCACTGTCAGATGTTAAACTTGCATTTATGTTTCACTTTAAAGGGACACTAAACCCAAATTTTTTTATTTCATGATTCAGATAGAGCATGACATTTTAAACAACAATACAGAGAACACCCCACGCAACTAGACAACTAGAAACTCCAGCAAACCAATACAAGGTAAACAGTTTCTATTAACCAAGTTATACCAACAACTGAAACTCCTGCAAACCCAGTATAGGTAAACAGTTTCAGCATCTTTACCATCAAGTATTTGTTATCCTCATTTACAATCTTGATCTACAAGTTTTAAAGAATTTTAGTCAAAATCACAGCAGAATATATTATCTTATTCACATAAAGGCTTGTCTGTTCCAACCAATCAGACACCTTGCAAAATTTTTCATGCAAACTGTGAGTAATTACTTTTCCACTTAAAGTCACATCAAAAGCTACAATCTTGATCTAAAAGTTTTAAAGAATTTTAGTCAAAATCACAGCGGAATATATTATCTTATTCACATAAAGACTTGTCTGTTCCAACCAATCAGACACCTTGGAAAAATTTTCATGCAAACTGTGAGTAATTACTTTTCCACTTAAAGTCACATCAAAAGATACATGCAAATCATCAGATGAACTTTTATTTCCACCTTCCACGATAATTATTTTTACCTTTATTTTTGTTCTTATCAAATGCTTTGAATACTATAGTATGAATTTAATGTCACTTTAACTTTAAGAAATTTTAACTATACTTTTTTCCTCAAGGTAATAGAGCTCTTTACCACTAACTTAATCAAGTCAGAACTTATAATCCAGTCAAATATTGTGTTTTTTATTGCAACAATTAAATATTCTGTTTTTTAACCTCTTGTAGTCATACCTCCATTATTTTTCACCTATTTGTTCACCCATTTCTTAGTGCAATATAAATTGCAGAAAAATCAAAAATTAACACGAGAAGCTCATCTATAGGTCACGATTACACACATATATATGTATTGAAATACACACAGCTCCCCTCATCTGTTTTTTTACCCCATCAATCCCTCACAGTTGTTTTAAGGAACAACTGTTTATTAGGGTTGAGCTGTCTCAATCCAATAGGTGCACTCACTCTTAATTGTTTTTCACTAATAAATTTTAAGCAACTTTGTAATTTACTCCTTTTATCAATATTTCTTTGTTCTCTTGCTATCTTTATTTTAAAACCAGGAATGTAAATCTTAGCAGCCAGCCCATTTTAGGTTCAGCACCATGGATAGCGCTTGCTTATTGGAGGCTTACATTTACCCACCAATAAGCAAGCACAACCCAGGTTCTCAACCAAAAATGGGCCGGCTCCTGTGCATCATAGTCCTGCTTTTTAAATAAAGATAACAAAAGAATGAAGAAAAATTGATAATAGGAGTAAATTAGAAAGTTGCTTAAAATTGCATGCTCTATCTGAACCATGAAAGAAAAAAATTGGGTTTAGTGTCTCTTTAAGGAGCTAGAAGTCAAACTCTTAGGCCTAGATTTAGAGTTCGGTGGTAGCCGTCAAAACCAGCGTTAGAGGCTCCTAACGCTGGTTTTGGCCGCCCGCTGGTATTTGGAGTCAGTGATTAAAGGGTCTAACGCTCACTTTTCAGCCGCGACTTTTCCATACCGCAGATCCCCCTACGCCATTTGCTTAGCCTATCTTTTCAATGGGATCTTTCTAACGCCGGTATTTAGAGTCGTTTCTGAAGTGAGCGTTAGAGCTCTAACGACAAGATTCCAGCCGCCTGAAAATAGCAGGAGTTAAGAGCTTTCTGGCTAACGCCGGTTCATAAAGCTCTTAACTACTGTACCCTAAAGTACACTAACACCCATAAACTACCTATGTACCCCTAAACCGAGCTCCCCCCACATCGCCGCCACTCGATTAAAATTTTTAACCCCTAATCTGCCGACCGCCACCTACGTTATACTTATGTACCCCTAATCTGCTGCCCCTAACCCCGCCGACCCCTATATTATATTTATTAACCCCTAACTTGTCCCACACAACGTCGCCGCAAGCTACTTAAAATAATTAACCCCTAATCTTCCGACCGCAAATCGCCGCCACCTACGTTATCCCTATGTACCCCTAATCTGCTACCCCTAACATCGCCGACCCCTATGTTATATTTATTAACCCCTAATCTGCCCCCCTCAACGTCGCTGACACCTACCTACACTTATTAACCCCTAATCTGCCGAGCGGACCTGAGCGCTACTATAATAAAGTTATTAACCCCTAATCTGCCTCACTAACCCTATAATAAATAGTATTAACCCCTAATCTGCCCTCCCTAACATCGCCGACACCTACCTTCAATTATTAACCCCTAATCTGCCGACCGGAGCTCACCGCTATTCTAATAAATGTATTAACCCCTAAAGCTAAGTCTAACCCTAACACTAACACCCCCCTAAGTTAAATATAATTTTTATCTAACGAAATAAATTAACTCTTATTAAATAACTTATTCCTATTTAAAGCTAAATACTTACCTGTAAAATACATCCTAATATAGCTACAATATAAATTATAATTATATTATAGCTATTTTAGGATTAATATTTATTTTACAGGCAACTTTGTAATTATTTTAACCAGGTACAATAGCTATTAAATAGTTAAGAACTATTTAATAGTTACCTAGTTAAAATAATAACAAATTTACCTGTAAAATAAATCCTAACCTAAGATATAATTAAACCTAACACTACCCTATCAATAAAATAATTAAATAAACTACCTACAATTACCTACAATTAACCTAACACTACACTATCAATAAATTAATTAAACACAATTGCTACAAATAAATACAATTAAATAAACTATCTAAAGTACAAAAAATAAAAAAGAACTAAGTTACAGAAAATAATAAAATATTTACAAACATAAGAAAAATATTACAACAATTTTAAACTAATTACACCTACTCTAAGCCCCCTAATAAAATAACAAAGCCCCCCAAAATAAAAAATTCCCTACCCTATTCTAAAATACAAATATTACAAGCTCTTTTACCTTACCAGCCCTGAACAGGGCCCTTTGCGGGGCATGCCCCAAGAATTTCAGCTCTTTTGCCTGTAAAAAAAAACATACAATACCCCCCCCCCCAACATTACAACCCACCACCCACATACCCCTAATCTAACCCAAACCCCCCTTAAATAAACCTAACACTACCCCCCTGATGATCTTCCTACCTTGTCTTCACCATGCCAGGTTCACCGATCCGTCCTGGCTCCAAGATCTTCATCCAACCCAAGCGGGGGCTAGACATCCACTGAAGAAGTCCAGAAGAGGGTCCAAAGTCTTCCTCCTATCCGGCAAGAAGAGGACATCCGGACCGGCAAACATCTTCTCCAAGCGGCATCTTCTATCTTCTTCCATCCGATGACGACCGGCTCCATCTTGAAGACCTCCAGCGCGGATCCATCCTCTTCTTCCGACGACTAGACGACGAATGACGGTTCCTTTAAGGGACGTCATCCAAGATGGCGTCCCTCGAATTCCGATTGGCTGATAGGATTCTATCAGCCAATCGGAATTAAGGTAGGAATTTTCTGATTGGCTGATGGAATCAGCCAATCAGAATATAGTTCAATCCGATTGGCTGATCCAATCAGCCAATCAGATTGAGCTCGCATTCTATTGGCTGATCGGAACAACCAATAGAATGCGAGCTCAATCTGATTGGCTGATTGGATCAGCCAATCGGATTGAACTATATTCTGATTGGCTGATTCCATCAGCCAATCAGAAAATTCCTACCTTAATTCCGATTGGCTGATAGAATCCTATCAGCCAATCGGAATTCGAGGGACGCCATCTTGGATGACGTCCCTTAAAGGAACCGTCATTCGTCGTCTAGTCGTCGGAAGAAGAGGATGGATCCGCGCTGGAGGTCTTCAAGATGGAGCCGGTCGTCATCGGATGGAAGAAGATAGAAGATGCCGCTTGGAGAAGATGTTTGCCGGTCCGGATGTCCTCTTCTTGCCGGATAGGAGGAAGACTTTGGACCCTCTTCTGGACTTCTTCAGTGGATGTCTAGCCCCCGCTTGGGTTGGATGAAGATCTTGGAGCCAGGACGGATCGGTGAACCTGGCATGGTGAAGACAAGGTAGGAAGATCATCAGGGGGGTAGTGTTAGGTTTATTTAAGGGGGGTTTGGGTTAGATTAGGGGTATGTGGGTGGTGGGTTGTAATGTTGGGGGGGGGGTATTGTATGGTTTTTTTTACAGGCAAAAGAGCTGAAATTCTTGGGGCATGCCCCGCAAAGGGCCCTGTTCAGGGCTGGTAAGGTAAAAGAGCTTGTAATATTTGTATTTTAGAATAGGGTAGGGAATTTTTTATTTTGGGGGGCTTTGTTATTTTATTAGGGGGCTTAGAGTAGGTGTAATTAGTTTAAAATTGTTGTAATATTTTTCTTATGTTTGTAAATATTTTATTATTTTCTGTAACTTAGTTCTTTTTTATTTTTTGTACTTTAGATAGTTTATTTAATTGTATTTATTTGTAGCAATTGTGTTTAATTAATTTATTGATAGTGTAGTGTTAGGTTAATTGTAGGTAATTGTAGGTAGTTTATTTAATTATTTTATTGATAGGGTAGTGTTAGGTTTAATTATATCTTAGGTTAGGATTTATTTTACAGGTAAATTTGTTATTATTTTAACTAGGTAACTATTAAATAGTTCTTAACTATTTAATAGCTATTGTACCTGGTTAAAATAATTACAAAGTTGCCTGTAAAATAAATATTAATCCTAAAATAGCTATAATATAATTATAATTTATATTGTAGCTATATTAGGATGTATTTTACAGGTAAGTATTTAGCTTTAAATAGGAATTATTTATTTAATAAGAGTTAATTTATTTCGTTAGATAAAAATTATATTTAACTTAGGGGGGTGTTAGTGTTAGGGTTAGACTTAGCTTTAGGGGTTAATACATTTATTAGAATAGCGGTGAGCTCCGGTCGGCAGATTAGGGGTTAATAATTGAAGGTAGGTGTCGGCGATGTTAGGGAGGGCAGATTAGGGGTTAATACTATTTATGATAGGGTTAGTGAGGCGGATTAGGGGTTAATAACTTTATTATAGTAGCGCTCAGGTCCGCTCGGCAGATTAGGGGTTAATAAGTGTAGGTAGGTGTCGGCGACGTTGTGGGGGGCAGATTAGGGGTTAATAAATATAACATAGGGGTCGGCGATGTTAGGGCAGCAGATTAGGGGTACATAGGGATAACGTAGGTGGCGGCGGTTTACGGAGCGGCAGATTAGGGGTTAAAAGTGTAATGCAGGGGTCAGCGATAGCGGGGGCGGCAGAATAGGGGTTAATAAGTGTAAGGTTAGGGGTGTTTAGACTCCGGGTACATGTTAGAGTGTTAGGTGCAGACGTAGGAAGTGTTTCCCCATAGGAAACAATGGGGCTGCGTTAAGAGCTGAACGCTGCTTTTTTGCAGGTGTTAGGTTTTTTTTCAGCTCAAACAGCCCCATTGTTTCCTATGGGAGAATCGTGCACGAGCACGTTTTTGATGCCGGCCGCGTCCGTAAGCAACTCTGGTATCGAGAGTTGCATTTGCGGTAAATATGCTCTACGCTCCTTTTTTGGAGCCTAACGCAGCATTTGTTTGAACTCTCGATACCAGAGTTAAATTTATGGTGCGGCCAGAAAAAAACCCGCGGAGCGTTAACAGCCCTTTTACCGCCGAACTCCAAATCTAGGCCTTAGTGACTGAGTGATTGTCAGATAGGCCAGTCTGCCCTTGATGTAAATATGATAAGAAAGTAAAAATAAACAAGTGGAGAGCATGTAAACCTCATATTACAAGTGGAGAGCATTTAAACCTCCCACTCAAGCATTAACTATGCTAGAAGTAAGCTTTTTGCGTGCGGCGGGTTGTGCTTGTGTTATAAGTTAAAAGTAAACTGTTTTCGCTTGCGCATTTAAAAAAACAAACTTAGAATACCATGTGTGATAATCTATTCACCCATAGAAGTTAATGGAGCAAAAAAAGCTCGGGGGAAAATTAACACCCTACTCATGCGCAAACCTGATCGCATATTATCAAGTGCCCTAACACAACATGAAAATATGAATATTTCTCATTCCAATGTTCTTCACAAAGAAGAATATGTTCTTTTTATTCATAAATACATATTTCGACTTGTATTTGATGGTATTTTGGTACAATATATTTCTATCCCTATATGTATATATATATATATATATATATATATATATATATATATATATATATATATATATATATATATATATATATATATATATATATATATATAGGCAAAAAGAGTCAGTTGCACTCTCACAAACAGTTCTCCAAGGGCCAGGGTGCTAGAGTAGTTGAAATGTAGCAAAACAGGAAACAGCACTCTCTGGACTTAAGTAAAAAACAAGTAGTTTATTCAGTAACGTTTCGGGGAATGCTCCCCTTCATCAGACCCCTGGAATCAGCCAATCAGAATCAAGTTGAATCCGATTGGCTGATGGAATCAGCCAATCAGATTGAGCTTGCATTCTATTGGCTGATCGGAACAGCCAATAGAATGCAAGCTCAATCTGATTGGCTGATTCCATCAGCCAATCGGATTCAACTTGATTCTGATTGGCTGATTCCATCAGCCAATCAGAATTTTCCTACCTTAATTCCGATTGGCTGATAGAATCCTATCAGCCAATCGGAATTGAGGGGACGCCATCTTGGATGACGTCCCTTAAAGGAGCTTTCATTCGTCGTAGTCCGTCGGTGAAGAAGGAGGTTCCGCGTCGGCGGGAGGAAGATTCAAGACCCGGCTTGGAAGGTGATATCGCCCGTATAGAAGACCTCTTCAGCGCCTCTTTGAAGATGACATCGACCGGATCGAAGACTTTTCTTCAGCGCCGCCTGGATGATGACTTCATCGGATGGAAGATTTCTTCAGCGCCGCTTGGAGGATTAACTTCTTCCGCTCCGGATGTCCACTTTGGTTCCATCGCTGCTCGGCTGAGTGAAGACAAGGTAGGATGATCTTCAGAGGATTAGTGTTAGGTTTTTGTAAGGGGGGTTTGGGTTAGATTAGGGTTATGTGGGTGTTGGGTTTTAATGTTGGGGGGGTGTTGTATTTTTCTTTTACATAATAACTATTCTATTTTTCTTTTACATAATAACTATTCTAACTAGCTAAAATAAATACAAAGTTACCTGTAAAATAAATATAAATCCTAAGATAGCTACAATGTAATTATTAATTATATTGTAGCTATCTTAGGGTTTATTTTACAGGTAAGTATTTAGTTTTAAATAGGAATAATTTATTAAAGTATAGTGTAGTGTTAGGTGTAATTGTAACTTAGGTTAGGATTTATTTTACAGGTAAATTTCAGTTTATTTTAGCTAGGTAAGCTATTAAATAGTTAATAACTATTTAATAGCTATTGTACCTAGTTAAAATAAATTGAAAGTTGCCTGTAAAATAAAAATAAATCCTAAAATAGCTAGAATATAATTATTAATTACATTGTAGCTATATTAGGGTTTATTTTATATGTAAGTATTTAGTTTTAAATAGGATTAATTTAGTTAATAATAAAAATATTATTTAGATTTATTTAATTAATATTTAAGTTAGGGGGGCGTTAGGGTTAGTGTTAGACTTAGGTTTAGGGGTTAATAATTTTATTACAGTGGCGGCGGCGTAGTGGGGGGCAGGATAGGGGTTAATAAAATTATTATAGGTGGTGACAGTGTAGGGGGGGCAGATTAGGGGTTAATAAATTTATTATAGGTGGCGACGGGTTCAGGGAGCGGCGGTTTAGGGGTTAATACATTTAATATAGTTGCGGTGGGCTCCGGGAGCGGCGGTTTAGGGGGTAATAACTTTATTTAGTTGCGGCGGTGTAGGGGGGGACAGATTAGTGGTGTTTAGACTCGGGTTACATGTTAGGGTGTTAGGTGTAGACAGCTCACATAGGAATGAATGGGATGTCTGGCAGCAGCGAACTTGTACTTTTGCTATGGTCAGACTCCCATTGATTCCTATGGGATCCACCGCCTCCAGGGGTGGCGGTTTGAAAACCAGGTACGCTGGGCCGTAAAAGTGCCGAGCATACCTGCTAGTCATTTGATAACTAGCAAAAGTAGTGAGAATGTGCCGCACTTGTGTGCGGAACATCTGGAGTGACGTAAGAATCAATCTGTGTCGGACTGAGTCCGGCGGATCGAAGCTTACGTCACAAAATTCTACTTTTGCCGGTCTCGAGCCTTTGATAACTAAGGCGTATCAGCCTCGCCACAAATACGCTGCGGAATTCCAGCGTATTTGAGGTTGACGGCTTGATAACTAGGCCCCTATAAGTCTATAATAATAATAATAATAGAAAATCAATTCTTAAATAGTATGTAGCAATGTGGTTCCTAGTGGTGTTGGATAGTAAAGAATACCCTTACCAGAAATTACTCCAATCTAATGAGGTAAGTATGCTGCACTGGGGGGTATATAGGTGGTAGATCACTACTGGAAACCGGTAGATGCTCCCTTCAATTTCGTCTGCCTCTTGGAGTATGTGGGGATGCGGTTCTTTCAATGAAGATACCCCAAGAACTTCTTATGCAGGTGTGCTTACTGCCTCTTGGAGTTTTCTTGATCTTGGTATGAACTTTCTCCTCCGTAGATTTACCCAAGAAGACAAGAGGTCATAGATAGTGTAATACAGTTTTTAATAATATGAGCAATAAAAATTAAAGCACACATTCAACTCACATTTTATGACCTCAGACACTGTGAGGTATGTTAACAGCATATACGTCATACGCAAATCAATCTTTATACAACGCCACAGGCCATAGAATTACATTGAGAAGGCCTACACCAAATAAAACTACAAAACGCACTGACGGTACTACCATACGTCATACGCTACATTCTATCAAATATCGCTCTAGCAAGCCTGACGTCTTCACGTCAGGTCACATGGTCCCGATAGCCTATCAGACGTAGAGGGTGCTATACGTTTAAAAAAGAGACGCTATCTGATCACTAAAATCACCCCTCTGAAGAAGAAGGATAACTGAGAACCTTTGAAACGCGTCAGGGTATTTATATACTTGTTTTTACATTATCTACGTTTTATACCTGTCATTTACTACCTTTTAAATTGCGAAAGACTTTTACACTTGCTTGCCTGATGAGGCAATTTTACCGGACACTGCTTAATGCACATTTCTGAACTGCATTTGGATATACATCTGGCATATCTACTGACAGACTACCTATTGTCTTATATCCTGTTAACATACCTCATAGTGTTTGAGGTCAGAAAATGTGAGATGAATGTGTGCTTTAATTTTTATTGCTCATATTAATAAAAACTGTATTACACTATCTATGACCTCTTGTCTTCTTGGGTAAATCTACGGAGGAGAAAGTTCATACCAAGATCAAGAAAACTCCAAGAGGCAGTAAGCACACCTGCATAAGAAGTTCTTGGGATATCTTCATTGAAAGAATGGCATCCCCACATACTCCAAGAGGCAGACGAAATTGAAGGGAGCATCTACCGGTTTCCAGTAGTGATCTACCACCTATATATCCCCCAGTGCAGCATACTTACCTCATTAGATTGGGGTAATTTCTGGTAAGGGTATTCTTTACTATCCAACACCACTAGGAACCACATTGCTACATACTATTCAAGAATTGATTTTCTATTATTATTATTATTATAGACTTATAGACTCATTTACTGTATATCCAACTGTCTATGTACTAGGATCTGTAGGTGCTGTTAATCCTTTTTGTCCTATACCTACTCTCACTGTACTAAGGTTTTTGCCTTATTAAGTGCTTGTCCATAATAGCTGCCTAACACTTCCTTCATCCATTTGACTAGCGCAACTTGTTGAGTATCGCTTGTTTCTACCCAGGTTCCCTGAGTTGTTACATTCTACTTGCTTTTTTTGTGTGTATTTCCTACTTCCTTTGCAGAAATAGGATTTTCTGATACTCTTTGCAGCCTGTCTTAGACCCACTCTATCGCATCACACTCTGCCACTTTATCTTAATACATTATTTTATTATACTGCATTTTTCTCTGCATAATGATACAAATAGAATGCAAGAATACAATGGATCTAGAATATGGGGCATACTTTGATCCAAAAAGTAAAACTAGAAATTTATCAGTAAATGAAGAACAATCTATACTAGAAACTAATCTGGAATTTACAAATCCAAAAAAATTATTCGAAAAACTAGAAAAGCTAAGTAAAAAACAACTACAAAACTGGTATGACAGCTTAAACCTTGAAAGGTATATCAAATACGATATTGTACCACAAGGCCTCCAACTAGTTAAAACGCCCATATTCGAAGAGACTGAAATTGAACTTCTGTCAGAGTAGGATTCAGCCTTACACAAATGTTCTACGACGCTTATGAATATCCTAATTAAATACAGAGACAAAAAGGTATACACTCTGACAGAACAAATTACCGATATTAGACAAAGACTGAACAACTTTAAAGGTGACGTCTATTATAATGAACTGGACAAAGAAAATAAAAATAAAATTTTAAGATATGAAAAAATAGTGGAAAATAGAAAAAGGGAAAAAATCCTAAAAGACCTAAACCTACATAAAGATAAAGTTAAAGAAGATACACTGTATAACAAACAGCCCTACAAATAGATACCCTATAAGGCACCAAAAAGAAACTTTAAAGATAATCCTAACCATAAGATGCACTATAATGGATACATAAATACTTACCATAATCAACATTTTTTAGGGTATCGCCCACAACCACATCTGCCATACATAAATCACAACCACACTAACAACTATACACCTCGCCACAAGAGACACAAACACAAGATATCAGACCATCCAGGAACACACACACACGCACAGCCGTCTCATCATCCACACCGGGAATACAACCATCACCCACACCAAACATACAATCACCAATACTATCACAACATCCAGAACCTTCACTACAGGGAACCGCACACACCTCATCCACAGGAGGAGGACATGAACACCCCTCACTGGAGGAAAAAATCATATCAACAAAAAAGGAGAAGAGAAGAGTCAGGGGAAGAGGATGCAGAGCAGGGAGAAGAGTACAATCATAAAAGAATAAAGTCAAGAAAGATGTAGAGGTAGAACCTAAAGATCCAAATTCTGAAGTAAAAATATTTAATCTGTCATCCAAAAAAACTTTTTCATTAGAAGAATCTAACCTCCAAAAAGAAGGGCTAGCATTCACACCTACTAAAGGACCAAACTCATTTAACCTCTTCATCGACTTTCACAAATACATCAGGAAACTGACCCTTAACAGACATTTCCAGAAAGCACAGAAAGATAGAATAACAAATCTAGATATAGCGGATCTAAACCTATTAGATGATAATGATATAAACACACTTATTGATCTAGGATCACTGTTAGTGGAGAATAACACCCAAACAAATACTTATACTCTATCCATTACTACTACACCATCAGTAAAATACCCCCTAACTCCAACTTTAGGCCTATATCCACATTTTGTCCTACTCAATCAAAGGGGAATTATATACCGGTCTTCGAAAAACTAGTTCAAGAAGACCTATTGCAGATGTGCGAAACATATAAAATAAAAAATGATAACCTTTATGAAAAAAGAGAAAACCATTCTAAAACAAATCAAAGAAGATAAAGAAATTGTGATAAGGGAAGCGGATAAGGGAGGAGGAATAATTATTCAAGACAGAACAGACTACATTAAAGAAGCCATGAGACTATTAGGAGATACCAGTACATATAAACTACTGAAAAACGACCCTACTGATACATATCTTCGAGAATATAAAAATCTTTTAGATATAGCTAAACATGAAAATATTCTCAATAACCATGAATTCCAATTCCTATCTATTGACACACCAAAAATAGCAACATTTTATCATACGCCTAAAATACATAAGAGCAACATTGACCCCCCCGGTAGACCTATTATCTTCGGGATAGGCTCCCTCACTACCAAATTATCAGAATTCATAGATTCATACCTCCAACCACTTGTACCCAAACAAAAGTCACACATCAGAGATACCCCCAACACTATAAGTTAATTAACAGGCACCAAATGGAATGATAATTTTTGTTGGTTAACACTAGATGTCAGCTCACTATACACTAACATCCCCCACAGCAAAGGAATTGAAGCCTTAGACTACTGGCTGACTAAACTAACTAATTTGGAAAACAACAAAATTAACTTTATAAAAGACTCCGCCAAATTCATCTTAGAGAAAAACTAATTTAAATTTAACAATGACTACTACTTACAGACAGGATAGACAGCTATGGGGACGAAATTTTCCCCTAGCTATGCCAACCTGTATATGGGCATGTGGGAGGATGAATATATATGGAACAATAATCCCTATACTGACAACATTAAGACCTTCCATCGCTTTATAGATGATATTATAATAATCTGGGAAGGTGACAATACCAATACAATCAAAGAATTTCTTCATTTTATTAACACTAATA
Organism: Bombina bombina; assembly: GCF_027579735.1. Taxonomy (NCBI): domain Eukaryota; kingdom Metazoa; phylum Chordata; class Amphibia; order Anura; family Bombinatoridae; genus Bombina; species Bombina bombina. Next base: position 1,131,912,257 of record NC_069499.1, on the reverse strand, counting down.
ATTTTAATCTATCATTCACTGACAAAATAAATTCTATAGAAATTGAATTCCTAGACTTAATACTATACCACGAAAATAACACTATCCAAACTAAACTATACAGGAAGGCTACGGATAGTAACAGTTACCTAGATGCCAATAGCTGCCACCATCAATCATGGATCCAAAGCAACCCCTATAGGCAATTCCAGCGTATAAAAAGGAACTGTTCTAAGGAGGATGACTTTCTCCATGAATCAAAAATCCTAGAATGTAAACTTCTTAATAAGGGTTACAAAGCAGACAATGTACATAAAGCCTTCACTAAAGTTAAAAAGATGGACAGAGGTACGTTACTAAAAAGCACTAAGAAAAAAACCAACAAACAAAAAGAAATACCATTAATGATAACGACCTACAACGAAGGGGCCAATGCAATTAAGACCATCCTGAACAAGCACTGGCACATTTTAAAATTTTAAAAACTCTTAAATGAGGTTACCAAAATTAACCCTAAATTTGTATTCAGAAAGGGCATGAACTTAAGAGGCACAAATGCCCAGAGTAAACTAAAATCACTAATAGTACCAGGTAAAACTGCAAACTGGTTACAGAGTAAAACCAAGGGTTTCTTTAAGTGCAATCGATTGAATTGTGAAGCATGTAAACACCACTACGGTAGAAACAAGCCTACAAAATGTATCATTTCATCTTCTAATAACAAAAGTTGGGAGCTTGAATCCATCACCAATTGCAAAACAGATCATGTGGTGTACCTAATTGAATGTGAATGCAAATTCCAATACGTAAGGCGCACCACTAGGTCCTACAAAACTAGACTGTTGGAACACATTAGAAACATAGAAAATGGCCTTAAAAAACACATGCCTAGATTTAGAGTTCTGCGTTAGCCGGCAAAACCAGCGTTAAGGGCTCCTAACACTGTTTTTTACCGCCAGCTGGTATTTAGAGTCAGTCAGGAAAGGGTCTAACGCTCACTTTCCAGCCGCGACGTTTCCATACCGCAGATCCCCTTACACCAATTGTGTATCCTATCTTTTCAATGGGATATTCCTAACGTCGGTATTTAGAGTCTTGGCTGAAGTGAGCGGTACACCCTCTACCGTCAAGACTCCAGCCGCAGAAAAAAGTCAGGAGTTAAGAGCTTTATGGGCTAACACTGGTTTATAAAGCACTTATCTACTGTGCTCTAAAGTACACTAACACCCATAAACTACCTATGTACCCCTAAACCGAGGTCCCCCCACTGTAATAAATTTTTTTAACCCCTAATCTGCCGACCGGACACGGCCGCCACCTACATTATCACTATGTACCCCTAATCTGCTGCCCCTAACATCGCCGACACCTACATAATATTTTTTAACCCCTAATCTGCCCCCCCCAACGTTGCCGCTACCTTACCTACACTTATTAACCCCTAATCTGCCGACCGGACCTCACCGTCACTATAATAAATGTATTAACCCCTAAACCGCCTAACTTCTGCCTCGCAAACCCTATAATAAATAGTATTAACCCCTAATCTGCCCTCCCTAACATCGCCGCCACCTAACTTCAAGTATTAACCCCTAATCTGCCGACCGGACCTTGCTGCTTCTCTAATAAATGTATTAACCCCTAAAGCTAAGTCTAACCCTAACCCTAACACCCCCCTAAGTTAAATATAATTTAAATCTAACGAAATAAATGATTTCTTATTAATTAAATTAATCCTATTTAAAGCTAAATACTTACCTGTAAAATAAACCCTAATATAGCTACAATATAACAAATAATTATATTGTAGCTATTTTAGCATTTATATTTATTTTACAGGCAACTTTGTATTTATTTTAACTAGGTACAATAGCTATTAAATAGTTATTTACTATTTAATAGCTACCTAGTTAAAATAATTACAAAATTACCTGTAAAATAAAGCCTAACCTAAGTTACAATTAAACCTAACACTTCACTATCAAGAAATAAATAAATAAATTAACTAAACTACCTACAATTACCTACAATTAAATCAACTAAACTAAATTACAAAAAAAACCCCCACTAAATTACAAAAAATAAAAAAAGATTACAAGAATTTTAAACTAATTAAACCTACTCTAAGCCCCCAGATCAGAACAGCCAATAGAATGCAAGCTCAATCTGATTGGCTGATCCTATCAGCCAATCGGATTGAACTTCAATCTGATTGGCTGATTCAATCAGCCAATCAGATTTTTCCTACCTTAATTCCGATTGGCTGATAGAATCCTATCAGCCAATCGGAATTCAAGGGATGCCATCTTGGATGACGTCATTTAAAGGAACCTTCATTCCTCATTAGTCCGTCGGTGAGGAAGGATGGCTCCGCGTCGGCTGCTTCAAGATGGACCCGCTCTGCTCCGGATGGAAGAAGATAGAAGATGCCGTCTGGATGAAGACTTTGGACCCTCTGGAGGACCTCTTCTTGCCGGATAGGATGAAGACTTCGGACCCTCTGGAGGACCTCTTCTTGCCGGATAGGATGAAGACTTCGGACCCTCTTCTGGACGGATCGGTGATACCCGGCTGGGTGAATACAAGGTAGGGAGATCTTCAGGGGCTTAGTGTTAGGTTTTTTAAGGGGGGTTTGGGTGGGTTAGATTAGGGGTATGTGGGTGGTGGGTTCTAATGTTGGGGGGGTATTGTATGTTTTTTTTTTACAGGCAAAAGAGCTTTGGGGCATGCCCCGCAAAAAGCCCTTTTAAGGGCTGGTAAGGTAATAGAGCTGTTAACTTTTTATTTTAGAATAGGGTAGGGTATAGGGTAGGGCATTTTTTTATTTTGGGGGGCTTTGTTATTTTTTTAGGGGGCTTAGAGTAGGTGTAATTAGTTTAAAATTCTTGTAATCTTTTTTTATTTTTTGTAATTTAGTGGGGGTTTTTTTGTAATTTAGTTTAGTTGATTTAATTGTAGGTAATTCTAAAATAGCTACAATATAATTATTCGTTATATTGTAGCTATATTAGGGTTTATTTTACAGGTAAGTATTTAGCTTTAAATAGGATTAATTTATTTAATAAGAAATCATTAATTTCGTTAGATTTAAATTATATTTAACTTAGGGGGGTGTTAGTGTTAGGGTTAGACTTAGCTTTCGGGGTTAATACATTTATTAGAGTAGCGGCGAGGTCCGGTCGGCAGATTAGGGGTTAATACTTGTTAGAGTGTTAGGTGCAGATTTAGGAAGTGTTTCCCCATAGGAAACAATGGGGCTGCGTTAGGAGCTGAACGCTGCTTTTTCGCAGGTGTTAGGTTTTTTTTCAGCTTAAACTGCCCCATTGTTTCCTATGGGGAAATCGTGCACAAGCACGTTTTTCAAGCTGGCCGCTACCGTAAGCAACGCTGGTATTTAGAGTTGAAGTGGCGGTTAATTATGCTCTACGCTCCCTTTTTAAAGCCTAACGCAGCCCTTCAGACAACTCTAAATACCAGCGTTATTTAAAAGGTGCGTTGGAAAAAAAAACACGCGTAGCTAACGCACCCCTTTTGGCCGCAAAACTCTAAATCTAGCCGACAGTGTTTCTAACCACTTCTGACTAAAACACAATCTTGATCCAGCATGCCTAAAAGGCACAATATTAGAACACATTAAAGAACCACCAGAGGGAATTAGTAGAGAATTACACCTATGACGTAGGGAGACACAATGGATTCACAAACTAGGTACTATGACTCCCAAAGGTCTTAACAAAGATATAGACATAGCTGCATTAAAACTTATATACATTTAAGGACTCTTTCTTCTATTGGACAAATTCCATTTAAGATATTTGTGATCCTACAATACTAACTATATAGATAATCATAATTGATCAACAACAAAATCTATATAGGACACGATTAGATAAAAACTCTTTGGGATATAAAAAATAATACATATCCCTCAAATCTTTTTAACTAAGATGTTCCCAAAACTTCCATCTTATTAGTAATCTATTTAGTAATCAACCTAGATACAATGGGAATAATATTAGAACTTTTCCTACATCAAACATCAGCATACTATATATTTCATAAAATAATATGTATCAAATCAATACTGTAGGATTGCATATCTCTAAAAATATGGTTCAGTCATACCTCTATAATGAATATGATTGCCATAAGCTAATTGCAAAATAAACTGGATTTGCCATTGAATCCTTATTACATGTATTAATACCAACCAGTCATATCAACCCTTTGTATCAGCTAACTGATATATATATGAGAGTGGAAACAGCGCTGGTATAGAGATAGACAAGATATGCAACCAGTTAGTATACACCACAGGCTGTATATATTACCTAAATAATATACAGACCCAAAAAAGGGGGAGGGGTTTATACACCACCACTGATCAAAAGTATATGTAATAATCTGTAATTACAGTTAGTAAATACAAGGTTTTTGGGCAGTCCACGGGTATAAATGTCTCTCAATGTCCCTGGGACCAGTTCCACTGAATCCTCACATAGTGCTGCTCAGTCCCCAATAACATTCACCTCCAAAAGAGGATCTTCTAGACAAAATCTACAAAACAGAAAGATGAACAAGCTCACAGGGGTGCTCCTAGTGCAATATGTCTTAACTCTTTATCGCCTATAGGTGAGGGATAAAAAAACACGTGATTTCACCTCAACTGTTATGAGGTATGTGTATAACCCAGGTAACAAGGCACTTCTCCTGAGTCCTTAAGCCTCTCTGAATCCTGGTTTTCTGCAGTGATTCAATAGCAGTGTCATCTGCTATAGTGCAATCTCTCCAGTCAGGGTGTTTACTACTATACTATATACTAGGACTACTTTAGTGACACTATATATATATATATATATATATATATATATTTATATATATATATATATATATATATATATATATATATATATATATATATATATACAGTACTTCACAAATTTTCACACAAAGATTTTAATGGAACGTTTTCAGGGTTCACAACCCCTTCATCAGCATACAACAGTGTAAAAAGCAAGCTCTTTTATAGCGTATATTACAACAAACCAAATACACAAACCTAGTGATCTCCAAAAGTGCGCCAAATGTTTCTTCTTTGGAACGCAAACTGCGTCCCACAGTGAATGCCGAAACCGGAAGTTCAACTATATCACTTCCGGTTTTCGCCAGCGATAGTAAAATTCAAGTAACTAAATTAAAAGCGACAGACAGGGTCCAGCGGGGTCCAGCAGGAGCAGCTTGTTCTCTCCTGTCTGTCGCTTTTAATTGCTTACCCATGTTAAAAAAAGAATCTTAGTCTTTACGCATTTATGTTGATACCTGGGGCCCACTATTTACTATAAAAAATAATACTTAAAAGTAATTTAGCCCTCGGATTGTAAGGGCTTAGCTTATCTTACATTATTTTTCTTGTGGGCATTAGGCGAAATATACATATTACTGCTTACTTAATCAATCTCATTTGACTGGGTTTAAGTGTTTTTAACTCTTTCTGGCTACTACTGTGTGAATGTTTGTTCCTAGTTGTATAAAAAAAGATTTAAAGTATGAATGATATGGAACATTTTTATGTATAGAGTAATCCTATATCCACACCAATAGTTGGAGTTTGAAATGTATTACTTTTGTGGTATTCTTTTCTATCAATCCTAAATGTATCTCTTTGTACAATTAGTATTTCTAGTTGTTTAAATGTGTACAATCTTGCCACCATGGCAACAGCCACCATGGTAACCATAGTAAACACCCAGTAGTATGTGAAAGTTAAATTGAATCCTGTGATCGTCACAGTAAGGATAACAAGTATTGTTATATTAAAATCTGGGATGAACCACACAAGTTATGTAGTTATATATAGACAGAAAAGGATTAGATCTATGAAACAGAGGTATATTTTCATAAATACTGATGATGGTAATGACTCTTCAGAACTAGTTAAAAGCATAAATTGGGCTATATCGTAGTGCTGGTAATGGTAATCTTATTGCCCATAAACTGAAAACAGAGAAGCAAATAGTAGTAGCTGTAGTGAGAGACCTAAACACATCGGTCTATTAGTGTAAGCAAAGGAAAACATGCATAATGACCTTTATGTATCTACAAGCAGACCATGTCATACCATGTACATGATATTGAAATGCAAATCCAGGTTGCATAATTGGAGAAATACATGCATGTATCTGCGAGACATAAACCATAATATGGCCAATAAGAAGGTACATCCTAGTAACTTATACGAATAAATGTAAAGATATATACAATAATGTCCCCAGCTTAAGTGAGCCGTATGACCTACATAACCAATAGAAATTTTAGTTTTGAGTGCATGGAAAATAGAGTAACTCATCAAGATGGGCCAGGCTTCCAATGAAGGAGGTGGAAACAAAAAGATCCCAATCCACAGTGCAGCGAGTAACATGCAAACCTCACCCAGTAAAGAGAGTGGTATTGCATAAAACAAACACAGAGCCACCATGCCCCCTTATGGTACCCCAAGTGTGTAGCACATTAGGTCAGGGTCACAGAAGGCTTTTGAAGTCTGGCATGGTGTTTAAGCCACCGGGTTGTATGCTGCCCAGTCAGAACATCCATTGAGCCTCACACCTGAGGAGTTGTTTATTGCGATCACCACCCCTCTCCAATGCGGGTATGTGATCAATTAGGATGTAGCGAATGGAGGAAACTGAATGTCCCTTGTTGGCGCAATGTCACGCCACTGGTTGTTCTGAGTCACCTTGTTTTAAGGACATATCTCTATCGATCTGTACAGAAAACCCATAACCAAAAACACACTTTTACACACAAAAAGTTGCCACCCGAGGCATGTTCCCTTTGCAGTTGCAAAGGGGCAACTGATTGGGGTGAAGAGAAATTGCTCTGATGAAATTGCCTATACAGAGCAAAGCAGGGCAATGAGGAACCGTTTACACCACAGAGGTTACCCCAAACATGTTATTGATAGGGCCCAATTGCAGGTGGATAAGATTGACAGGAAGCACCTGCTGGGAGAACCGGAGAGGGTTAAGTCATTATCTACACAGGTGCCATCCAAGGTTACAGTTGTCACGGATTATAGTGACGAATACCAGGATATTTGTAAAATAGTCAACAAGCATTTTTGCATGTTGGCTGCTGACGACAAACTGCAGAGTAGTGTTGAGGGAGGTTTGCGCTGCTCTTATAGACTCAGTAAGACAATTGGCAATTGTATTGCCCCCTCTGAAATTCCGCCAGTGACCAGAAATCGTCCGAGTGCGTGGCTTACACATAGTGGGATGTACAGATGCGGTAGGTCTAGGTGCAGACCGTGTGAATTTTGTATCTTTTCAGATACTTTCCGGTAACAAGTCACAGGAGAAGAATTCAAGATTCAGTCCTGCCTCAACTGTACATCCTCCTATGTTATCTACCTCATCACATGTGTAGAGTGTTGCCTACAATATGTGGGTCTCACGACAACTGAGGTCAACACCAGAATACGGAACCACCTATCAACAATCAAATTGGGTGAGGCCACTACTCCCCTTGTCAAACATTTCAGGAATGTACACCATAAAAGAAAAGATACCTTTAGATGGCAAGCCATTGAATATATCAAATCTCCCCTTAGGGGAGGTGACAGGGATAAAATTCTTGGCAAACGTGAAATGTTTTGGGTCTTTAACCCTTTAAGGACACAGCTTTCAGTTTGCTCAATTGTTTTATGATGGAAAAAATCCGTCATATGTCCTTAAGAGGTTAAGTTAAAAACTAGGGTACCCAAGTGTAATGAACCAAGCCTCCAGACTAAAAAGAAAAAGTCTGGGAGGCATTCTGCTAAGAAGGGCTGTGTGGGGATTTGAACCTGTGGCTCTGTGGTTGCTATTTCTGTTTGCTTACATGTTGAGCCACGGCCAGTTCTAGCAATAGCATGTTTCTTAAAAGATCTGATATATAACTATTTGCCTTACTTGTTATTTCACCTGTGGAACACACAGGTGTTCTCAATTCTGGAATTAATCAGAACCAACCCTGTGCAAAACCTCCCTATTTAAGGATGGCTTTTAGTCTGCATTAGTGTCTTCACATTGTATCTGTTTTGTCAAGTCAGAACCTGTTTCCTGTACTTCTTTGTAGAAATATTTCACCTTTGAACCTGTTTACAAGGTATTACAAGGAGAAAACCTTTACCTTTAAACCTGTTACCAGTTCACAAGTTTGTATCCTGCCTTGTGCAATTCCTGCACTCAGCAATTACCAGGAGAAAGACTTTACCTTTAAACCTGTTACCTGTTCACAAGTTTGTTTCCTGCCTTGCGCAATTCCTGCACTCAGCTACAACCAGGAGGAAGACTTTACCTTTAAACCTGTTACCAGTTCACAAGTTTGTTTCCTGCTTTGTGCAATTCCTGCACTCAGCTATAACCAGGAGAAAGCCTTTACCTTTAAACCTGTTACCAGTTCACAAGTTTGTATCCTGCCTTGTGCAATTCCTGCACTCAGCTATAACCAGGAGAAAGACTTTACCTTTAAACCTGTTACCAGTTCACAAGTTTGTTTTCTGCCTTGTGCAATTCCTGCACTCAGCTAACCAGGAGAAAGACTTTACCTTTACACCTGTTACCAGTTTACAAGTTTGTTTCCTGCCTTGTGCAATTCCTGCACTCAGCTATAACCAGGAGAAAGACTTTACCTTTAAACCTGTTACCAGTTTGCAAGTTTGTTTCCTGCCTTGTGCAATTCCTGCACTCAGCAATTACCAGGAGAAAGACTTTACCTTTAAACCTGCTACCTGTTTACAAGTTGTTTTCTGCCTTGTGCAAATCTTACATTTCAGTTATTACCAGGAGAAAGACTTTCCTTTTTGAATCTGCATCTCTGCTTACTAGTTTGTTTATTTTCACTCCTGCTGTATGTGGTCTTAACATACCTGAGTAGCATATTTAAATATTCTGCAAGTATTTGCTTAAACAAAGTATTTTGTTGTTTAACCTCTTAAGGACATATGACGGAATTTTTCCGTCATAAAACAATTGAGCAAACTGAAAGCTGTGTCCTTAAAGGGTTAAATAAATGTGTTATCATTTTCAATCAGTATGGCTTCTACTAATCTTCCTTTAAAGCAACTGTTCCAGTCAATGAGGCTCTCACATGATATCCGGAGACATAAAATGACAGAATGTGAAGACCATAAAAGAGAGCCCTCTGGGATTATTGCTGTATTGGAATCAGTGTTAAAGTTTATTAAGGACATACTGATTAACTTCATGGAGCTGATGGAAATGTTATATCTCCCAACCGAAACCTTGTCTAAAGTTACCTCCCAAACATGGAAAGGTTTTAAAGAACCCTTAACAGAAGAGGAGAAAATTCGGGGAAGACAACTTAACCTCTGTTTCTATTTTGGGGGAACTGGTCACCGCATCATAGGGTGTCCAGTAAGACCCCCTAGAGGATCAAGTCGAGATACAGCCAAGTTTAAAATGGACTCTGATGTAAAGGGAACAAATTATTCTTCCACTAGCAAACTTAAAGATACCCCTGGAGAGGATCCTGCTACTGAGAATACATCTAGTCTCCAAACAACCATTTCTAACACACTTCAAGAAATGGTACCTGATATGAAACAGATGGTCGTTGGCAGTACAACTTCAACTACATCCACTACCCATGCCACTGCCTCTGTTTCCGCATCTACCACATTGGGGAGCTCTGCAAAAATACTTCCTGGAAATCCTGCACATTACCTTGTCTCTGCCCTGGCTGGAGATCCATCTAACAAAAGTCACTCATCAGACATAAAAGTGACAAACCTTCCAGCTGAATCAGACTCTGCCAATTCTAAAGATCCACACCTCCTTGCACCACCTTCACCCAGCTACTCATTGACTGAGAAAGAATTGGATGAGATGGTTGAATTGGATATAAATGACACAGAAAATGAATTCCTGGACTCTTAAGGAGAGGTCATACCTTACCCGGAGGTACTCTACCCATCAGGCAGATATGACCCAGATAACAAATTCCTTGACTCTGAAGGAGAGGCCTTTTCCTACCCGGAGGTACTCTACCCATCAGCCAGTCCATTGCAAACTGCTGGGCATAAACAGGAACCTCCAAATCAAACCAATTTTTGTACTTCCTCTTGTTATGCCTACAGTGGTATCTTCTAAGGGTCCCCAATCTCAGGCAGCTGTTCCAAGCGAAGAATCAATTCCATCTGATTGTATTAGGGCTTCAAATGGAACACTTGTTCATAAATCCCACCTTCAGATGTTTGAACAGGCTTTGAGCGCCCAGAGTGCGCTCTTTGGAGGGGGCATCTGTCATGAACCAAGCCTCCAGACTAAAAAGAAAATGAAAAGGTCTGGGAGGCATTCTGCTAAGAAGGGCTGTGTGGGGATTTGAACCTGTGGCTCTGTGGTTGCTATTTCTGTTTGCTTACATGTTGAGCCACGGCCAGTTCTAGCAATAGCATGTATCTTAAAAGATCTGATAAATAACTATTTGCCTTACTTGTTATTTCACCTGTGCAACACACAGGTGTTCTCAATTCTGGAATTAATCAGAACCAACCCTGTGCAAAACCTCCCTACTTAAGGATGGCTTTTAGTCTTCATTAGTGTCTTCACATTGTATCTGTTTTGTCAAGTCAGAACCTGTTTCCTGTACTTCTTTGTAGAAAGATTTCACCTTTGCACCTGTTTACAAGGTATTACAAGGAGAAAACCTTTACCTTTAAACCTGTTACCAGTTCACAAGTTTGTATCCTGCCTTCTGCAATTCCTGCACTCAGCAATTACCAGGAGAAAGACTTTACCTTTAAACCTGTTACCAGTTCACAAGTTTGTTTCCTGCCTTGTGCAATTCCTGCACTCAGCTATAACCAGGAGGAAGACTTTACCTTTAAACCTGTTACCAGTTCACAAGTTTGTTTCCTGCTTTGTGCAATTCCTGCACTCAGCTATAACCAGGAGAAAGCCTTTACCTTTAAACCTGTTACCAGTTCACAAGTTTGTATCCTGCCTTGTGCAATTCCTGCACTCAGCTATAACCAGGAGAAAGACTTTACCTTTAAACCTGTTACCAGTTCACAAGTTTGTTTCCTGCCTTGTGCAATTCCTGCACACAGCTACCCAGGAGAAAGACTTTACCTTTACACCTGTTACCAGTTTACAAGTTTGTTTCCTGCCTTGTGCAATTCCTGCACTCAGCTATAACCAGGAGAAAGACTTTACCTTTAAACCTGTTACCAGTTTGCAAGTTTGTTTCCTGCCTTGTGCAATTCCTGCACTCAGCAATTACCAGGAGAAAGACTTTACCTTTAAACCTGCTACCTGTTTACAAGTTGTTTTCTGCCTTGTGCAAATCTTACATTTCAGTTATTACCAGGAGAAAGACTTTCCTTTTTGAATCTGCATCTCTGCTTACTAGTTTGTTTATTTTCACTCCTGCTGTATGTGGTCTTAACATACCTGAGTAGCATATTTAAATATTCTGCAAGTATTTGCTTAAACAAAGTATTTTGTTGTTTAAATAAATTTGTTATCATTTTCAATCAGTATGGCTTCTACTAATCTTCCAAAAACAACTGTTCCAGACAATGAGGCTCTCACATGATATCCGGAGACATAACATGACAGAATGTGAAGACCATAAAAGAGAGCCCTCTGGGATTATTGCTGTATTGGAATCAGTGTTAAAGTTTATTAAGGACATACTGATTAACTTCATGGAGCTGATGGAAATGTTATCTCTCCCAACCGAAACCTTGTCTAAAGTTACCTCCCAAACAAGGAAAGGTTTTAAAGAACCCTTAACAGAAGAGGAGAAAATTCGGGGAAGACAACTTAACCTCTGTTTCTATTTTGGGGGAACTGGTCACCGCATCATAGGGTGTCCAGTAAGACCCCCTAGATGATCAAGTCGAGATATAGCCAAGTTTAAAATGGACTCTGATGTTAAGGGAACAAATAATTCTTCCACTAGCAAACTTAAAGATACCCCTGGAGAGGATCCTGCTACTGAGAATACATCTAGTCTCCAAACAACCATTTCTAACACACTTCAAGAAATGGTACCTAATATGAAACAGATGGTCGTTGGCAGTACAACTTCAACTACATCCACTACCCATGCCACTGCCTCTGTTTCCGCATCTACCACATTGGGGAGCTCTGCAAAAATACTTCCTGGAAATCCTGCACATTACCTTGTCTCTGCCCTGGCTGGAGATCCATCTAACAAAAGTCACTCATCAGACATAAAAGTGACAAACCTTCCAGCTGAATCAGACTCTGCCAATTCTAAAGATCCACACCTCCTTGCACCACCTTCACCCAGCTACTCATTGACTGAGAAAGAATTGGATGAGATGGTTGAATTGGATATAAATGACACAGAAAATGAATTCCTGGACTCTTAAGGAGAGGTCATACCTTACCCGGAGGTACTCTACCCATCAGGCAGATATGACCCAGATAACAAATTCCTTGACTCTGAAGGAGAGGCCTTTTCCTACCCGGAGGTACTCTACCCATCAGCCAGTCCATTGCAAACTGCTGGGCATAAACAGGAACCTCCAAATCAAACCAATTTTTGTACTTCCTCTTGTTATGCCTACAGTGGTATCTTCTAAGGGTCCCCAATCTCAGGCAGCTGTTCCAAGTGAAGAATCAATTCCATCTGATTGTATTAGGGCTTCAAATGGAACACTTGTTCATAAATCCCACCTTCAGATGTTTGAACAGGCTTTGAGCGCCCAGAGTGCGCTCTTTGGAGGGGGCATCTGTCATGAACCAAGCCTCCAGACTAAAAAGAAAAAGAAAAGGTCTGGGAGGCATTCTGCTAAGAAGGGCTGTGTGGGGATTTGAACCTGTGGCTCTGTGGTTGCTATTTCTGTTTGCTTACATGTTGAGCCACAGCCAGTTCTAGCAATAGCATGTATCTTAAAAGATCTGATAAATAACTATTTGCCTTACTTGTTATTTCACCTGTGCAACACACAGGTGTTCTCAATTCTGGAATTAATCAGAACCAACCCTGTGCAAAACCTCCCTATTTAAGGATGGCTTTTAGTCTGCATTAGTGTCTTCACATTGTATCTGTTTTGTCAAGTCAGAACCTGTTTCCTGTACTTCTTTGTAGAAAGATTTCACCTTTGCACCTGTTTACAAGGTATTACAAGGAGAAAACCTTTACCTTTAAACCTGTTACCAGTTCACAAGTTTGTATCCTGCCTTGTGCAATTCCTGCACTCAGCAATTACCAGGAGAAAGACTTTACCTTTAAACCTGTTACCAGTTCACAAGTTTGTTTCCTGCCTTGTGCAATTCCTGCACTCAGCTATAACCAGGAGGAAGACTTTACCTTTAAACCTGTTACCAGTTCACAAGTTTGTTTCCTGCTTTGTGCAATTCCTGCACTCAGCTATAACCAGGAGAAAGCCTTTACCTTTAAACCTGTTACCAGTTCACAAGTTTGTATCCTGCCTTGTGCAATTCCTGCACTCAGCTATAACCAGGAGAAAGACTTTACCTTTAAACCTGTTACCAGTTCACAAGTTTGTTTCCTGCCTTGTGCAATTCCTGCACTCAGCTACCCAGGAGAAAGACTTTACCTTTACACCTGTTACCAGTTTACAAGTTTGTTTCCTGCCTTGTGCAATTCCTGCACTCAGCTATAACCAGGAGAAAGACTTTACCTTTAAACCTGTTACCAGTTTGCAAGTTTGTTTCCTGCCTTGTGCAATTCCTGCACTCAGCAATTACCAGGAGAAAGACTTTACCTTTAAACCTGCTACCTGTTTACAAGTTGTTTTCTGCCTTGTGCAAATCTTACATTTCAGTTATTACCAGGAGAAAGACTTTCCTTTTTGAATCTGCATCTCTGCTTACTAGTTTGTTTATTTTCACTCCTGCTGTATGTGGTCTTAACATACCTGAGTAGCATATTTAAATATTCTGCAAGTATTTGCTTAAACAAAGTATTTTGTTGTTTAAATAAATTTGTTATCATTTTCAATCAGTATGGCTTCTACTAATCTTCCTTTAAAACAACTGTTCCAGACAATGAGGCTCTCACATGATATCCGGAGACATAACATGACAGAATGTGAAGACCATAAAAGAGAGCCCTCTGGGATTATTGCTGTATTGGAATCAGTGTTAAAGTTTATTAAGGACATACTGATTAACTTCATGGAGCTGATGGAAATGTTATCTCTCCCAACCGAAACCTTGTCTAAAGTTACCTCCCAAACAAGGAAAGGTTTTAACTCCTTAACGACCGATGACGTATGCCATACGTCCTCAAAAAAAAAGCACTTAACAACCGAGGACGTATGGCATACGTCGTCGGTTTAACAGAGCACTGGAAGCGATCGGAATCGCTTCCAGCTGCTCTAACAGTATTGCAGGCTTGCCTTGAGGTCTAGGCATCCTGCAATACTGTTCCCGAGTGCCGGGACCGGATTGATCACTCCCCCACGAGTGATCACTTCCGGTTTCGCTCCACATGGAGCCCGGCAGTGTTTCAGAGCATCGGAAGCGATCGGACACGCTTCCGATGCTCTGATTGTGTGCTAAGTGCCTCGGTGGGTCGAGGCACTTAGTTAGTTATAAAATAAAAGTAATAATTTAAAAAAAAAAAAAACGTATATTAAAAAAAAAGCCATAAATAGCCCCCCCCCTCCCCCTTCACTAGGCATCCAAGATGGCGATGCCCAGTGCATCATGGGGCCTCTGGGGGTGTCCCTAGCCTGCCTCATCATAGGGGCAAGCTAGGGTCACCCAATCTGAGCCTCCCACCCTAAAAAAAATAATAATAATAAAATACCCCATTTGTCTGATCATGTCAATATTTGTAAATATTGACTATGATCAGTGTGGATGTCCCTCCCTCTCCTCACTTGCCATTTTGTTGGAGAGAGAGAGAGACCTGTATTTAGCAGAGAGAGAGATTTATTTCTTTTATTTGTTAAAAAATATAGAACCAAAGGCTCTTTTCAGAGCCATTAACCCCTAGCTTGCCAGTGATCACTATATATCACTGGCAGTAACATAGGTGCACTTTTTTTTGCTGCATTTTGCTGTCTGTGCATTTTTTTAGGGGTTAATTTTGTTGTTGTAATTTTTTAAAAACCCAAAGGCTCTTTTCAGAAACATTTAGTTAATTTAATTTAATTTTCAGAGCCATTAACCCCTAGCTTGCCAGTGATCACTATATATCACTGGCAGTAGCATAGGTGCACTTTTTTTTTGCTGCATTTTGCTGTCTGTGCATTTTTTAGGGGTTAATTTTGTTGTTGTAATTTTTAAAAACCCAAAGGCTCTTTTCAGAAACATTTAGTTAATTTAATTTAATTTTCAGAGCCATTAACCCCTAGCTTGCCAGTGATCGCTATAAATCACTGGCAGTTGCATAGCTGTACTTTTTTGCTGTCTGTGCATTTTTTTAGGGGTTAATTTTGTTGTTGTAATTTTTTAAAAACCCAAAGGCTCTTTTCAGAAACATTTAGTTAATTTAATTTAATTTTCAGAGCCATTAACCCCTAGCTTGCCAGTGATCGCTATAAATCACTGGCAGTAGCATAGCTGTACTTTTTTGCTAGTTAATTTAGTTAATTAATTTAGTTAATTTAATTTAATTTTCAGAGCCATTAACCCCTAGCTTGCCAGTGATCGCTATAAATCACTGGCAGTTGCATAGCTGTACTTTTTTGCTGTCTGTGCATTTTTTTTAGGGGTTAATTTTGTTGTTGTAATTTTTTAAAAACCCAAAGGCTCTTTTCAGAAACATTTAGTTAATTTAATTTAATTTTCAGAGTCATTAACCCCTAGCTTGCCAGTGATCGCTATAAATCACTGGCAGTAGCATAGCTGTACTTTTTTGCTAGTTAATTTAGTTAATTAATTTAGTTAATTTAATTTAATTTTCAGAGCCATTAACCCCTAGCTTGCCAGTGATCGCTATAAATCACTGGCAGTTGCATAGCTGTACTTTTTTGCTGTCTGTGCATTTTTTTAGGGGTTAATTTTGTTGTTGTAATTTTTAAAAACCCAAAGGCTCTTTTCAGAAACATTTAGTTAATTTAATTTAATTTTCAGAGCCATTAACCTCTAGCTTGCCAGTGATCGCTATAAATCACTGGCAGTAGCATAGCTGTACATTTTTGCTAGTTAATTTAGTTAATTAATTTAGTTAATTTAATTTTTTTTAGTAATTGTTTTCTGTGACAGATACAAAAATGTCACAGAAAAGATATAGTGCTGAGGAGGCGTATGCCATCCTTGCGTCAGAGTCAGATGCCTCTATTTCTGACTCAGACCCCAATTTTGACCCTGCCATGTGCTCAGATACATCACTAGATGCAGTCTCAACTGATAGTGATGTATCTGTGGCTGCTAGCCCCCCTGCCAGCCCCCCTGCCAGCCCCCCTGCTAGCCCCCCTGCCAGAAGGAGGCGTGTTGCTGCCATTGCTGCTGAAGAGTGGGTAACGCCTCATCTCCAGAGGCCAGATATCCCACCCTTCACAGCAAATGCTGGCATAAATATAGATGTGGCAGGTTTTAGCCCCCAGCAGTTTCTGGAAGTGTTTCTGGGCGATGATATATTGGGGAACATTGTCGCCCAAACTAATTTATATGCCCATCAGTTCCGTGCTGCAAAGCCTGGAACATATTTGGCAAAGCAGCAATGGGCCCCCATCAATGTGCCAGAATTAAAAAAATTCTGGGCATTGACTATGCTGATGGGCATCATAAAGAAACCCTCCATTCGCTCCTACTGGAGTACTAGCCCCATCTGCTCTACCCCCATTTTCTCCCAGACTATGTCGAGGAAGAGGTATGAAATGATTCTGCATTTCATGCACTTCAGCGACAACAGCCTGTGCCCCCCTAGGGAGCATCCCCAATTTGACAGGCTGTATAAAATCCGCCCCCTGATAACCCACTTTTCTGCCAGGTTTGCAGAGGCTTATACACCTGGAAGGAATATATGCGTTGATGAATCCCTAATGAAGTATAAGGGAAGGCTGGGATTCAAGCAGTATATTCCTTCCAAACGCTCCAGATATGGGGTAAAGGTGTATAAGCTCTGTGACAGCGAGACTGGGTATACTCAGGCCTTCCGGGTGTATGAGGGAAAGGATAGCCACCTTGACCCTCCAGGTTGCCCAGAACATATGGGAACCACTGGCAAGATTGTCTGGGACCTGATATTACCCCTAATGAACAAAGGGTATCACTTGTACTTAGACAATTTTTATACAAGTGTCCTTTTGTTCAAGCTACTGTATTGCTTTGATACAGTAGCTTGCGGTACAATTAAAAAGAACCGCGCAGGTTTCCCAGGACAGCTTGTACGCACCCGGCTACGAAGGGGGGAGACCTCAGCTCTGCGCCAAGAGGAGCTGTTGGCACTGAAGTACAGAGACAAGAAGGATGTATACCTTCTTACCACCATCCACACAGAGAGGGCGGTGGCGGTTTCTGTACGTGGCAGAGCTGAGATCATAAGGAAGCCAGTGTGCATCAAGTCTTATAACCGGCATATGGGTGGGGTTGATCTGGCTGATCAGCTGCTGCAGCCCTAGCTAATTATGCGGAAGACAAGGGCCTGGTACAAAAAGGTTGCAATTTACCTAATGCAGATTGCAACCCACAACGCTTTTTTGTTGTTCAAAAAAGCAAACCCCAGAGTTAAAAAATACTTTTTTACAGTTTCAGCTCCAGATTATTACGGGGATTTTGTACCATGATGCACCTGCTCCCCGGGCGGTGATGGGAGAGAGCAGAGTTGGGGCTACCCATTTTATTTTTAAAATCCCCCCTACTGCCACAAAGCAGAAACCACAAAAAAATGCAGAGTCTGTACCAAGAGGGGGAAGAGAAGGGACACCATATATTACTGTCCTGATTGCCCTGGACAGCCTGCACTCTGCATTGGGGACTGCTTCAAGCGGTACTATACAATGGTCAATTTTTAAAAAAATAAATACATTTGCTGTTACATATATATATATATATTTTTGGTTATGTTTACAGTTAGATGTTTTTTTGTTTTTTTTACTTTTACTGTGCCAGATTTTTACATTTCACTACTCTATTTTTTTCTAAAATTGGGCCTGTTTTTTTTTAACCAAAACCCCTGTCAAACCTATGCATGGGGGACATAGGTGTTCTCAGGGTGCCTTGCAGAAAACAACCTGAAGTATGTTTTTGTAATAACTTACAACAGTCTCTCCTAAATTATAGTCAAAAAGCAATGTGTCTGTAAAAATGAAAATTGAAAAATTACCACCATACACTTTCTCCAATTTTTTGGGCTAAAACGGTTGCTTCAAAGGCATCAAAGCACACCATATACAATACCTTGGGGTGTCAACATTTAAAAAATATACACTTTGAATGCAATAAATAAAAGTGGGGTATGCGATAGGCCCCAAACTAAAGATAGGCCTATCAGAAGAAATACTCTCATTTTTAATAACTAAAATCACAAGTCATAAAATTGTAAAATAACCTTCCCAAAATCCTGGCAAACCTATGCATGGGGGGCATAGGTGTACTCAGGGTGCCTTGCAGAAAACAACCTGAAGTATTCTTTTGCAATAACTTACAACAATCTCTCCTAAATCATAGTCAAAAAGCAATGTGTCTGTAAAAATGAAAATTGAAAAATTACCACCATATACTTTCTCCAATTTTTTGGGCTAAAACGGTTGCTTCAAAGGCATCAAAGCACACCATATACAATACCTTGGGGTGTCAACATTTAAAAAATATACACTTTGAATGCAATAAATAAAAGTGGGGTATGTGATAGGCCCCAAACTAAAGATAGGCCTATCAGAAGAAATACTCTCATTTTTAATAACTAAAATCATGTAACATAACCTTCCCAAAATCCTGGCAAACCTATGCATGGGGGGCATAGGTGTACTCAGGGTGCCTTGCAGAAAACAACCTGAAGTATTCTTTTGCAATAACTTACAACAGTCTCTCCTAAATCATAGTAAAAAAGCAATGTGTCTGTAACAATGAAAATTGAAAAATTACCACCATATACTTTCTCCAATTTTTTGGGCTAAAACGGTTGCATCAAAGTCATCAAACCACTCCATGTATAATACCTTGGGGGGTCAACTTTTTAAATATAATCACATTTATGGAAAACAAATAAATTGGGGTATGTTAAAAGACCCCCAAAAAAGACAATAGGCAAAGAAAATATGTTAAATGTGAAAAAAAATCACAAACACATGTCAGACATTTGGCATTGCACCGCCCAAACAAGCCACCAAACCTATGCATAGGTGGTATCACTGAACTCAGGAGATGTTGGTGACCACATATTGGTGTCTTCTTTGGTAGTAACACATAACAGGAGCTGTGAATCCATGTCTAAAGTACAATGTATGTGAAAAATAACACAAAGAAATGAATGCCCAATAGTTTGACAAAGACTAGTGGTTGAATTAGTGTATGGAAAGTGTTAAAACACCTGCATTTGAAATACCCTAGGATGTCTACTTTTCAAAAATATATGGTTTTATGGGGGTAAATTACATTGGCCAGCTTCAGAAATGTCTTAAATAGAACATGGGTGCATGGGATGTGAAAAGGAGAAGTGTAAAAAATGGAATGCGCTTCCTAAAAATAAGGCCTTCTAGCCCCCAGAGAACCCAACACACCTATACATGGGTGGTATCACTGTACTCAGGAGATGTTGTTGAACACATATTGAGGTGTTTTTTGGCAGTAACACATAACAGGATCTGGGAATCCATGCCTAAATTACAATGTGTGTGAAAAATAACACAAAAAAATGACTACCCAAAAGTTTGACAAAGACTGGTGGTTAAATAAGTTCATGGAAAGTGTGAAAATACCAGCATTTCAAATACCCTAGGGGGTCTACTTCTCAAAAATATATGGTTTGATGGGGGTAAATTCCATTGGCCAGCTTCAGAAATGTCCCTAATAGGACATGGGTGCATGATGACCGATGTGAAAATTCCAAGTTGAAAAACTGGAATGCGCTTCCTAAAATTAAGGCCTTTTAGCCCCCAGAGAACCCGACACACCTATACATGGGTGGTATCACTGTACTCAGGAGATGTTGTTGAACACATATTGAGGTGTTTTTTGGCAGTAACACATAACAGGAACTGAGAATCCATGCCTAAAGTACAATGTGTGTGAAAAATAACACAAAATAATGACTACCCAAAAGTTTGACAAAGACTGGTGGTTGAATTAGTGCATGGAAAGTGTTAAAATACAAGCATTTGAAATACCCTAGGGTGTCTACTTTTCAAAAATATATGGTTTGATGGGGGTAAATTCCATTGACCAGCTTCAGAAATGTCCCAAATAGGACATGGGTGCATGATGACCGATGTGAAAATTCCAAGTTGAAAAACTGGAATGCACTTCCTAAAATTAAGGCCTTTTAGCCCCCAGAGAACCCGACACACCTATACATGGGTGGTATCACTGTACTCAGGAGATGTTGTTGAACACATATTGAGGGTTTTTTTTGGTAGTAACACATAACAGGAACTGAGAATCCATGCCTAAAGTACAATGTGTGTGAAAAATAACACAAAATAATGACTACCCAAAAGTTTGACAAAGACTGGTGGTTGAATTAGTGCATGGAAAGTGTTAAAATACAAGCATTTGAAATACCCTAGGGTGTCTACTTTTCAAAAATATATGGTTTGATGGGGGTAAATTCCATTGACCAGCTTCAGAAATGTCCCAAATAGGACATGGGTGCATGATGACCGATGTGAAAATTCCAAGTTGAAAAACTGGAATGCGCTTCCTAAAATTAAGGCCTTTTAGCCCCCAGAGAACCCGACACACCTATACATGGGTGGTATCACTGTACTCAGGAGATGTTGTTGAACACATATTGAGGTGTTTTTTGGCAGTAACACATAACAGGATCTGGGAATCCATGCCTAAATTACAATGTGTGTGAAAAATAACACAAAAAAATGACTACCCAAAAGTTTGACAAAGACTGGTGGTTAAATAAGTTCATGGAAAGTGTGAAAATACCAGCATTTCAAATACCCTAGGGGGTCTACTTCTCAAAAATATATGGTTTGATGGGGGTAAATTCCATTGGCCAGCTTCAGAAATGTCCCTAATAGGACATGGGTGCATGATGACCGATGTGAAAATTCCAAGTTGAAAAACTGGAATGCGCTTCCTAAAATTAAGGCCTTTTAGCCCCCAGAGAACCCGACACACCTATACATGGGTGGTATCACTGTACTCAGGAGATGTTGTTGAACACATATTGAGGTGTTTTTTGGCAGTAACACATAACAGGAACTGAGAATCCATGCCTAAAGTACAATGTGTGTGAAAAATAACACAAAATAATGACTACCCAAAAGTTTGACAAAGACTGGTGGTTGAATTAGTGCATGGAAAGTGTTAAAATACAAGCATTTGAAATACCCTAGGGTGTCTACTTTTCAAAAATATATGGTTTGATGGGGGTAAATTCCATTGACCAGCTTCAGAAATGTCCCAAATAGGACATGGGTGCATGATGACCGATGTGAAAATTCCAAGTTGAAAAACTGGAATGCGCTTCCTAAAATTAAGGCCTTTTAGCCCCCAGAGAACCCGACACACCTATACATGGGTGGTATCACTGTACTCAGGAGATGTTGTTGAACACATATTGAGGGTTTTTTTTGGTAGTAACACATAACAGGAACTGAGAATCCATGCCTAAAGTACAATGTGTGTGAAAAATAACACAAAATAATGACTACCCAAAAGTTTGACAAAGACTGGTGGTTGAATTAGTGCATGGAAAGTGTTAAAATACAAGCATTTGAAATACCCTAGGGTGTCTACTTTTCAAAAATATATGGTTTGATGGGGGTAAATTCCATTGACCAGCTTCAGAAATGTCCCAAATAGGACATGGGTGCATGATGACCGATGTGAAAATTCCAAGTTGAAAAACTGGAATGCGCTTCCTAAAATTAAGGCCTTTTAGCCCCCAGAGAACCCGACACACCTATACATGGGTGGTATCACTGTACTCAGGAGATGTTGTTGAACACATATTGAGGTTTTTTTTGGTAGTAACACATAACAGGAACTGAGAATCCATGCCTAAAGTACAATGTGTTTGAAAAATAACACAAAATAATGACTACCCAAAAGTTTGACAAAGACTGGTGGTTGAATTAGTGCATGGAAAGTGTTAAAATACAAGCATTTGAAATACCCTAGGGTGTCTACTTTTCAAAAATATATGGTTTGATGGGGGTAAATTCCATTGACCAGCTTCAGAAATGTCCCAAATAGGACATGGGTGCATGATGACCGATGTGAAAATTCCAAGTTGAAAAACTGGAATGCACTTCCTAAAATTAAGGCCTTTTAGCCCCCAGAGAACCCGACACACCTATACATGGGTGGTATCACTGTACTCAGGAGATGTTGTTGAACACATATTGAGGGTTTTTTTGGTAGTAACACATAACAGGAACTGAGAATCCATGCCTAAAGTATAATGTGTGTGAAAAATAACACAAAATAATGACTACCCAAAAGTTTGACAAAGACTGGTGGTTGAATTAGTGCATGGAAAGTGTTAAAATACAAGCATTTGAAATACCCTAGGGTGTCTACTTTTCAAAAATATATGGTTTGATGGGGGTAAATTCCATTGACCAGCTTCAGAAATGTCCCAAATAGGACATGGGTGCATGATGACCGATGTGAAAATTCCAAGTTGAAAAACTGGAATGCGCTTCCTAAAATTAAGGCCTTTTAGCCCCCAGAGAACCCGACACACCTATACATGGGTGGTATCACTGTACTCAGGAGATGTTGTTGAACACATATTGAGGGTTTTTTTGGCAGTAACACATAACAGGATCTGGGAATCCATGCCTAAATTACAATGTGTGTGAAAAATAACACAAAAAAATGACTACCCAAAAGTTTGACAAAGACTGGTGGTTAAATAAGTTCATGGAAAGTGTGAAAATACCAGCATTTCAAATACCCTAGGGGGTCTACTTCTCAAAAATATATGGTTTGATGGGGGTAAATTCCATTGGCCAGCTTCAGAAATGTCCCTAATAGGACATGGGTGCATGATGACCGATGTGAAAATTCCAAGTTGAAAAACTGGAATGCGCTTCCTAAAATTAAGGCCTTTTAGCCCCCAGAGAACCCGACACACCTATACATGGGTGGTATCACTGTACTCAGGAGATGTTGTTGAACACATATTGAGGTGTTTTTTGGCAGTAACACATAACAGGAACTGAGAATCCATGCCTAAAGTACAATGTGTGTGAAAAATAACACAAAATAATGACTACCCAAAAGTTTGACAAAGACTGGTGGTTGAATTAGTGCATGGAAAGTGTTAAAATACAAGCATTTGAAATACCCTAGGGTGTCTACTTTTCAAAAATATATGGTTTGATGGGGGTAAATTCCATTGACCAGCTTCAGAAATGTCCCAAATAGGACATGGGTGCATGATGACCGATGTGAAAATTCCAAGTTGAAAAACTGGAATGCGCTTCCTAAAATTAAGGCCTTTTAGCCCCCAGAGAACCCGACACACCTATACATGGGTGGTATCACTGTACTCAGGAGATGTTGTTGAACACATATTGAGGGGTTTTTTTTGGTAGTAACACATAACAGGAACTGAGAATCCATGCCTAAAGTACAATGTGTGTGAAAAATAACACAAAATAATGACTACCCAAAAGTTTGACAAAGACTGGTGGTTGAATTAGTGCATGGAAAGTGTTAAAATACAAGCATTTGAAATACCCTAGGGTGTCTACTTTTCAAAAATATATGGTTTGATGGGGGTAAATTCCATTGACCAGCTTCAGAAATGTCCCAAATAGGACATGGGTGCATGATGACCGATGTGAAAATTCCAAGTTGAAAAACTGGAATGCGCTTCCTAAAATTAAGGCCTTTTAGCCCCCAGAGAACCCGACACACCTATACATGGGTGGTATCACTGTACTCAGGAGATGTTGTTGAACACATATTGAGGTTTTTTTTGGTAGTAACACATAACAGGAACTGAGAATCCATGCCTAAAGTACAATGTGTTTGAAAAATAACACAAAATAATGACTACCCAAAAGTTTGACAAAGACTGGTGGTTGAATTAGTGCATGGAAAGTGTTAAAATACAAGCATTTGAAATACCCTAGGGTGTCTACTTTTCAAAAATATATGGTTTGATGGGGGTAAATTCCATTGACCAGCTTCAGAAATGTCCCAAATAGGACATGGGTGCATGATGACCGATGTGAAAATTCCAAGTTGAAAAACTGGAATGCACTTCCTAAAATTAAGGCCTTTTAGCCCCCAGAGAACCCGACACACCTATACATGGGTGGTATCACTGTACTCAGGAGATGTTGTTGAACACATATTGAGGGGTTTTTTGGTAGTAACACATAACAGGAACTGAGAATCCATGCCTAAAGTATAATGTGTGTGAAAAATAACACAAAATAATGACTACCCAAAAGTTTGACAAAGACTGGTGGTTGAATTAGTGCATGGAAAGTGTTAAAATACAAGCATTTGAAATACCCTAGGGTGTCTACTTTTCAAAAATATATGGTTTGATGGGGGTAAATTCCATTGACCAGCTTCAGAAATGTCCCAAATAGGACATGGGTGCATGATGACCGATGTGAAAATTCCAAGTTGAAAAACTGGAATGCGCTTCCTAAAATTAAGGCCTTTTAGCCCCCAGAGAACCCGACACACCTATACATGGGTGGTATCACTGTACTCAGGAGATGTTGTTGAACACATATTGAGGGTTTTTTTGGTAGTAACACATAACAGGAACTGAGAATCCATGCCTAAAGTACAATGTGTGTGAAAAATAACACAAAATAATGACTACCCAAAAGTTTGACAAAGACTGGTGGTTGAATTAGTGCATGGAAAGTGTTAAAATACAAGCATTTGAAATACCCTAGGGTGTCTACTTTTCAAAAATATATGGTTTGATGGGGGTAAATTCCATTGACCAGCTTCAGAAATGTCCCAAATAGGACATGGGTGCATGATGACCGATGTGAAAATTCCAAGTTGAAAAACTGGAATGCGCTTCCTAAAATTAAGGCCTTTTAGCCCCCAGAGAACCCGACACACCTATACATGGGTGGTATCACTGTACTCAGGAGATGTTGTTGAACACATATTGAGGTTTTTTTTGGTAGTAACACATAACAGGAACTGAGAATCCATGCCTAAAGTACAATGTGTGTGAAAAATAACACAAAATAATGACTACCCAAAAGTTTGACAAAGACTGGTGGTTGAATTAGTGCATGGAAAGTGTTAAAATACAAGCATTTGAAATACCCTAGGGTGTCTACTTTTCAAAAATATATGGTTTGATGGGGGTAAATTCCATTGACCAGCTTCAGAAATGCCCCAAATAGGACATGGGTGCATGATGACCGATGTGAAAATTCCAAGTTGAAAAACTGGAATGCGCTTCCTAAAATTAAGGCCTTTTAGCCCCCAGAGAACCCGACACACCTATACATGGGTGGTATCACTGTACTCAGGAGATGTTGTTGAACACATATTGAGGGTTTTTTTGGTAGTAACACATAACAGGAACTGAGAATCCATGCCTAAAGTACAATGTGTTTGAAAAATAACACAAAATAATGACTACCCAAAGGTTTGACAAAGACTGGTGGTTGAATTAGTGCATGGAAAGTGTTAAAATACAAGCATTTGAAATACCCTAGGGTGTCTACTTTTCAAAAATATATGGTTTGATGGGGGTAAATTCCATTGACCAGCTTCAGAAATGTCCCAAAAAGGACATGGGTGCATGATGACCGATGTGAAAATTCCAAGTTGAAAAACTGGAATGCGCTTCCTAAAATTAAGGCCTTTTAGCCCCCAGAGAACCCGACACACCTATACATGGGTGGTATCACTGTACTCAGGAGATGTTGTTGAACACATATTGAGGGTTTTTTTGGTAGTAACACATAACAGGAACTGAGAATCCATGCCTAAAGTACAATGTGTGTGAAAAATAACACAAAATAATGACTACCCAAAAGTTTGACAAAGACTGGTGGTTGAATTAGTGCATGGAAAGTGTTAAAATACAAGCATTTGAAATACCCTAGGGTGTCTACTTTTCAAAAATATATGGTTTGATGGGGGTAAATTCCATTGACCAGCTTCAGAAATGTCCCAAAAAGGACATGGGTGCATGATGACCGATGTGAAAATTCCAAGTTGAAAAACTGGAATGCACTTCCTAAAATTAAGGCCTTTTAGCCCCCAGAGAACCCGACACACCTATACATGGGTGGTATCACTGTACTCAGGAGATGTTGTTGAACACATATTGAGGGGTTTTTTGGTAGTAACACATAACAGGAACTGAGAATCCATGCCTAAAGTATAATGTGTGTGAAAAATAACACAAAATAATGACTACCCAAAAGTTTGACAAAGACTGGTGGTTGAATTAGTGCATGGAAAGTGTTAAAATACAAGCATTTGAAATACCCTAGGGTGTCTACTTTTCAAAAATATATGGTTTGATGGGGGTAAATTCCATTGACCAGCTTCAGAAATGTCCCAAATAGGACATGGGTGCATGATGACCGATGTGAAAATTCCAAGTTGAAAAACTGGAATGCGCTTCCTAAAATTAAGGCCTTTTAGCCCCCAGAGAACCCGACACACCTATACATGGGTGGTATCACTGTACTCAGGAGATGTTGTTGAACACATATTGAGGGTTTTTTTGGTAGTAACACATAACAGGAACTGAGAATCCATGCCTAAAGTACAATGTGTGTGAAAAATAACACAAAATAATGACTACCCAAAAGTTTGACAAAGACTGGTGGTTGAATTAGTGCATGGAAAGTGTTAAAATACAAGCATTTGAAATACCCTAGGGTGTCTACTTTTCAAAAATATATGGTTTGATGGGGGTAAATTCCATTGACCAGCTTCAGAAATGTCCCAAATAGGACATGGGTGCATGATGACCGATGTGAAAATTCCAAGTTGAAAAACTGGAATGCGCTTCCTAAAATTAAGGCCTTTTAGCCCCCAGAGAACCCGACACACCTATACATGGGTGGTATCACTGTACTCAGGAGATGTTGTTGAACACATATTGAGGTTTTTTTTGGTAGTAACACATAACAGGAACTGAGAATCCATGCCTAAAGTACAATGTGTGTGAAAAATAACACAAAATAATGACTACCCAAAAGTTTGACAAAGACTGGTGGTTGAATTAGTGCATGGAAAGTGTTAAAATACAAGCATTTGAAATACCCTAGGGTGTCTACTTTTCAAAAATATATGGTTTGATGGGGGTAAATTCCATTGACCAGCTTCAGAAATGCCCCAAATAGGACATGGGTGCATGATGACCGATGTGAAAATTCCAAGTTGAAAAACTGGAATGCGCTTCCTAAAATTAAGGCCTTTTAGCCCCCAGAGAACCCGACACACCTATACATGGGTGGTATCACTGTACTCAGGAGATGTTGTTGAACACATATTGAGGGTTTTTTTGGTAGTAACACATAACAGGAACTGAGAATCCATGCCTAAAGTACAATGTGTTTGAAAAATAACACAAAATAATGACTACCCAAAGGTTTGACAAAGACTGGTGGTTGAATTAGTGCATGGAAAGTGTTAAAATACAAGCATTTGAAATACCCTAGGGTGTCTACTTTTCAAAAATATATGGTTTGATGGGGGTAAATTCCATTGACCAGCTTCAGAAATGTCCCAAAAAGGACATGGGTGCATGATGACCGATGTGAAAATTCCAAGTTGAAAAACTGGAATGCGCTTCCTAAAATTAAGGCCTTTTAGCCCCCAGAGAACCCGACACACCTATACATGGGTGGTATCACTGTACTCAGGAGATGTTGTTGAACACATATTGAGGGTTTTTTTGGTAGTAACACATAACAGGAACTGAGAATCCATGCCTAAAGTACAATGTGTGTGAAAAATAACACAAAATAATGACTACCCAAAAGTTTGACAAAGACTGGTGGTTGAATTAGTGCATGGAAAGTGTTAAAATACAAGCATTTGAAATACCCTAGGGTGTCTACTTTTCAAAAATATATGGTTTGATGGGGGTAAATTCCATTGACCAGCTTCAGAAATGTCCCAAAAAGGACATGGGTGCATGATGACCGATGTGAAAATTCCAAGTTGAAAAACTGGAATGCGCTTCCTAAAATTAAGGCCTTTTAGCCCCCAGAGAACCCGACACACCTATACATGGGTGGTATCACTGTACTCAGGAGATGTTGTTGAACACATATTGAGGGTTTTTTTGGTAGTAACACATAACAGGAACTGAGAATCCATGCCTAAAGTACAATGTGTGTGAAAAATAACACAAAATAATGACTACCCAAAAGTTTGACAAAGACTGGTGGTTGAATTAGTGCATGGAAAGTGTTAAAATACAAGCATTTGAAATACCCTAGGGTGTCTACTTTTCAAAAATATATGGTTTGATGGGGGTAAATTCCATTGACCAGCTTCAGAAATGTCCCAAATAGGACATGGGTGCATGATGACCGATGTGAAAATTCCAAGTTGAAAAACTGGAATGCGCTTCCTAAAATTAAGGCCTTTTAGCCCCCAGAGAACCCGACACACCTATACATGGGTGGTATCACTGTACTCAGGAGATGTTGTTGAACACATATTGAGGTTTTTTTTGGTAGTAACACATAACAGGAACTGAGAATCCATGCCTAAAGTACAATGTGTGTGAAAAATAACACA
Organism: Bombina bombina; assembly: GCF_027579735.1. Taxonomy (NCBI): domain Eukaryota; kingdom Metazoa; phylum Chordata; class Amphibia; order Anura; family Bombinatoridae; genus Bombina; species Bombina bombina. The sequence continues at coordinate 1,131,883,431 of NC_069499.1, read as the reverse complement.
AAATAATGACTACCCAAAAGTTTGACAAAGACTGGTGGTTGAATTAGTGCATGGAAAGTGTTAAAATACAAGCATTTGAAATACCCTAGGGTGTCTACTTTTCAAAAATATAAGGTTTGATGGGGGTAAATTCCATTGACCAGCTTCAGAAATGCCCCAAATAGGACATGGGTGCATGATGACCGATGTGAAAATTCCAAGTTGAAAAACTGGAATGCGCTTCCTAAAATTAAGGCCTTTTAGCCCCCAGAGAACCCGACACACCTATACATGGGTGGTATCACTGTACTCAGGAGATGTTGTTGAACACATATTGAGGTTTTTTTTGGTAGTAACACATAACAGGAACTGAGAATCCATGCCTAAAGTACAATGTGTTTGAAAAATAACACAAAATAATGACTACCCAAAGGTTTGACAAAGACTGGTGGTTGAATTAGTGCATGGAAAGTGTTAAAATACAAGCATTTGAAATACCCTAGGGTGTCTACTTTTCAAAAATATATGGTTTGATGGGGGTAAATTCCATTGACCAGCTTCAGAAATGTCCCAAAAAGGACATGGGTGCATGATGACCGATGTGAAAATTCCAAGTTGAAAAACTGGAATGCGCTCCCTAAAAATAAGAGCTTTTAGCCCCCCGAGAACCCGACACACCTATACATGGGTGGTATCACTGTACCCAGGAGATGCTGCTGAAGACATATGAGGGTGTTATTTGGCAGTAACCCTTAATATTATCAGTAAATGTATTCTTAAATTGCTATTTTGTCAAAAAATCAAATTATTTTTTTTCCCCCCCCAAACTTTGGCATAGATTGGTGGTAAAATGGTTGCATGAAAAAAGTCAAAATACCCCAAGTGTAATACCTTAGGTTGTCTTCTTTTAAAAAATATATACATTTGAAGGGTTATTCAGGGATTCATGACAGATATTGGTGTTACAATGTAACTATCGCCAATTTTGAAAAAACATGGTTTTGAAATAGCAAAGTGCTACTTGTACTTATTGCCCTATAACTTGCAAAAAAAGCAAAGAACATGTAAACATTGGGTATTTATAAACTCAGGACAAAATTTAGAAACTGTTTAGCATTGGTATTTTATGGTGGTTGTAGATGTGTAAGAAATTTTGGGGCTCAAAGTTTGAAAAAGTGCATTTTTTTTCATTTTTTCCTCATATTTTATATTTTTTTTTTATAGTAAATTATAAGATATGATGAAAATAATCATATCTTTAGAATGTCCATTTAATGGCGAGAAAAACAGTATATAATATGTGTGGGTACAGTAAATGAGTAAGAGGAAAATTACAGTTAAACACAAACATCGCAGAAATGCAAAAATAGCCTTGGTCCCAGATGGTCAACAAATTGAAAAGTGGTCTGGTCACTAAGGGGTTAAAGAACCCTTAACAGAAGAGGAGAAAATTCAGGGAAGACAACTTAACCTCTGTTTCTATTTTGGGGGAACTGGTCACCGCATCATAGGGTGTCCAGTAAGACCCCCTAGATGATCAAGTCGAGATACAGCCAAGTTTAAAATGGACTCTGATGTTAAGGGAACAAATAATTCTTCCACTAGCAAACTTAAAGATACCCCTGGAGAGGATCCTGCTACTGAGAATACATCTAGTCTCCAAACAACCATTTCTAACACACTTCAAGAAATGGTACCTGATATGAAACAGATGGTCGTTGGCAGTACAACTTCAACTACATCCACTACCCATGCCACTGCCTCTGTTTCCGCATCTACCACATTGGGGAGCTCTGCAAAAATACTTCCTGGAAATCCTGCACATTACCTTGTCTCTGCCCTGGCTGGAGATCCATCTAACAAAAGTCACTCATCAGACATAAAAGTGACAAACCTTCCAGCTGAATCAGACTCTGCCAATTCTAAAGATTCACACCTCCTTGCACCACCTTCACCCAGCTACTCATTGACTGAGAAAGAATTGGATGAGATGGTTGAATTGGATATAAATGACACAGAAAATGAATTCCTGGACTCTTAAGGAGAGGTCATACCTTACCCGGAGGTACTCTACCCATCAGGCAGATATGACCCAGATAACAAATTCCTTGACTCTGAAGGAGAGGCCTTTTCCTACCCGGAGGTACTCTACCCATCAGCCAGTCCATTGCAAACTGCTGGGCATAAACAGGAACCTCCAAATCAAACCAATTTTTGTACTTCCTCTTGTTATGCCTACAGTGGTATCTTCTAAGGGTCCCCAATCTCAGGCAGCTGTTCCAAGCGAAGAATCAATTCCATCTGATTGTATTAGGACTTCAAATGGAACACTTGTTCATAAATCCCACCTTCAGATGTTTGAACAGGCTTTGAGCGCCCGGAGTGCGCTCTTTGGAGGGGGCATCTGTCATGAACCAAGCCTCCAGACTAAAAAGAAAAAGAAAAGGTCTGGGAGGCATTCTGCTAAGAAGGGCTGTGTGGGGATTTGAACCTGTGGCTCTGTGGTTGCTATTTCTGTTTGCTTACATGTTGAGCCACGGCCAGTTCTAGCAATAGCATGTATCTTAAAAGATCTGATAAATAACTATTTGCCTTACTTGTTATTTCACCTGTGCAACACACAGGTGTTCTCAATTCTGGAATTAATCAGAACCAACCATGTGCAAAACCTCCCTATTTAAGGATGGCTTTTAGGCTGCATTAGTGTCTTCACATTGGATCTGTTTTGTCAAGTCAGAACCTGTTTCCTGTACTTCTTTGGAGAAAGATTTCACCTTTGCACCTGTTTACAATGTATTACCAGGAGAAAGCCTTTACCTTTAAACCTGTTACCAGTTCACAAGTTTGTATCCTGCCTTGTGCAATTCCTGCACTCAGCAATTACCAGGAGAAAGACTTTACCTTTAAACCTGTTACCAGTTCACAAGTTTGTTTCCTGCCTTGTGCAATTCCTGCACTCAGCTATAACCAGGAGAAAAACTTTACCTTTAAACCTGTTACCAGTTCACAAGTTTGTTTCCTGCTTTGTGCAATTCCTGCACTCAGCTATAACCAGGAGAAAGCCTTTACCTTTAAACCTGTTACCAGTTCACAAGTTTGTATCCTGCCTTGTGCGATTCCTGCACTCAGCTATAACCAGGAGAAAGACTTTACCTTTAAACCTGCTACCAGTTCACAAGTTTGTTTCCTGCCTTGTGCAATTCCTGCACTCAGCTAACCAGGAGAAAGACTTTACCTTTACACCTGTTACCAGTTTGCAAGTTTGTTTCCTGCCTTGTGCAATTCCTACACTCAGCAATTACCAGGAGAAAGACTTTACCTTTAAACCTGCTACGTGTTTACAAGTTGTTTTCTGCCTTGTGCAAATCTAACATTTCAGTTATTAGCAGGAGAAAGACTTTCCTTTTTGAATCTGCATCTCTGCTTACTAGTTTGTTTATTTTAACTCCTGCTGTATGTGGTCTTAACATACCTGAGTAGCATATTTAAATATTCTGCAAGTATTTGCTTAAACAAAGTATTTTGTTGTTTAAATAAATTTGTTATTATTTTCAATCAGTATGGCTTCTACTAATCTTCCTTTAAAGCAACTGTTCCAGACAATGAGGCTCTCACATGATATCCGGAGACATAACATGACACCAAGGGACTTAACTCAGAGTACGATTTAATTAACTATTGGAAATAATCCAACTGTGTTTCTTTTTATCTTGGAACATTTGTATATATTTATATATAAGTGTGTATTTTTATTTTTATTTTTTTAGTTTTTTAATTTTTTTTTTAAATATTTATTTATTTGATGCTGCCATGGAAACAATCTTACAATTTAGACATGTTACAAAGAAAAAAACACCAAACCAGATGAAAACATAATATGCCTTCGACATTCCAAAACAAAATTAGTGGATACAATATTAAACCTACAAAAATGACATGATATATAGCCATAATTTATCCACATTATCCATTTTGCCATAAAAAAATCATATAAAAAATTCAATCTTCTTTTAGCCTTGGCAGCACATTTTATACATGGAGATATAAAGAAAGAGAAAAAAAAAAAAAAAAAGAGGGAAAAGACGAGGAAGGAGAAAAAAAAAAAAAAAAAAAAAGCTCAAACTCCTGCTCCGCTCTCCACCCCATCTCGCTAACGTTTCCCACACCACTAAGTTATCTATCGTAACCATTTCCTTACCATACTTCTCGTAACTATTTAAATTATTCTATCTATAACTTGAAACCCACTCAGGTGGGAAGTCACCTAATAATACCAGATCATAAAAACATTCAGAACTTAAGAATGGGTATAGTATGATCTTTTGTGTATCTTCCGAAAATATCTTGATTATTGGTAACCATCCCAGTAAGAACTTTTTAATTCCTCGTTCATTTGCCTCTCTGAGATGGAAAGATTCAAAAATTATCTGCATCTGAACTGTTTTTATGAATACTGAAAAACCTGGCATCTTTTTGGACTTCCAATTTTTTAATATTAAATGTCTAACCAGTAATATAATTGTATTTGAAATCTTATTTTGTAAAGCTGCTCCTTGACTGGAGCGATCCGTTAAAAATAGTATATCTTCTACATCAAAATGAATATTAGATTGATACAGTCTATTTATCCAAAAGACAACCCTCTTCCAAAATTGTCCAATCCTAGGGCACTGACAGAACATGTGTAATATATCTGCACTTCTGGAAGCACATCTTGGACAAAGGAAGTCCTGACCGGTATACATTTGAGCCATTTTCACTGGCGTACAATAAAAATTATTGATAAGTTTCATGTGACTTTCTTTCCAACTTATTGGAATGCTACATTTATTTAATGATATACAGCTATCTCTTAAAGTGTCATGATCTATAACTAGTATTAAAGATCTCCATTTTACACTTAGTTTGTCCAGAAAGGAATCACTTTGTTTGGCAAGCATAATACTATATAGTAGTGATATTGAGGGCGCTTTGACCCGGGCAATAACCATAATGGACCCAACCTCTGACCACGCAACTGTCTCACTGCCCTTCCATTTCTTAGATGTTATAAAATGATGTACTTGCAGATAAGCATATAAACTATTACTGGATAAATCAAACTGAGATTTTAAGTTGTCAAAAGATATGATTTGTCTCTCCTCTGTAAAAAATTGACCAACTAACTTAAGATTTTTACTATACCATTCTCTATATATCCCTTGGTTATTACCAGGAGAAAATTCAGGATTGCCTATTAAAGGTAGATATTCTGAATATGAATAATCTATGCTCACTAGCGTACAGAATTTTTGCCATGGGAGAATAATATTTTGCATAGATATTAGACCCTTTATATTATTCAGGATTACTTTAGATTGAATATGTAGTAAGGCTTTAAGTGAAAAAGGGGCAACTAGGACATTCTCCATTTCTGGAGTTGAAAACCAGCTAGTTTCTATAAGCCAATCCAACGCAATTTTACTCAAAGCTGCAAGATTATAGAATCTTACATTAGGTAATGCTAGACCAGCAGCTTCCCGGGGTTGCATCAGCTTTTCTATTGCGATACGCGGTTTCTTGTTATTCCAAATAAATTTGGAGAAACTGGAGTTCAGTTTCTGTATGTTTGTTTTGTTTAAAATTAATGGAAGATTTTGTAATAAGAAAAGAAGCCGGGGAAAGACTATTGTCTTGATAAGATTTACTCTGGCAGTCATTGATAGTGGGAATGCATCCCAGAGTTTCAAATCAGAATAGATTTTCTGTAATAAAGGATAGAAATTAAGACCATACCATTTTAGGGGATTTCTGTGAAGAAAGATTCCAAGATATCTAAGAGACTCCACCTCTCTAAATTCTAAATTGGCGGATACATAACTTGCTTTTTGAATCCACATTAACTCACTTTTATTATAATTTACTTTATAACCAGAAAATGAACTGAAGAAATTCAGACAATCTATCACTATGGGAATAGCCCTATGTGTATTATATAAACATATTAGTATATCATCCGCATATAAAAATAGTGTTGCCTACAATATGTGGGTCTCACGACAACTGAGGTCAACACCAGAATACGGAACCACCTATCAACAATCAAATTGGGTGAGGCCACTACTCCCCTTGTCAAACATTTCAGGAATGTACACCATAAAAGAAAAGATAACTTTAGATGGCAAGCCATTGAATAGATCAAATCTCCCCTTAGGGGAGGTGACAGGGATAAAATTCTTGGCAAACGTGAAATGTTTTGGGTCTTTAAGTTAAAAACTAGGGTACCCAAGGGACTTAACTCAGAGTACGATTTAATTAACTATTGGACATAATCCAACTGTGTTGCTTTTTATCTTGGAACATTTGTATATATTTGTATATAAGTGTGTATTTTTAGTTTTAGTTTTTGATTATTGACTACTCTGAGGTAAATAGTTGAAAAGTTAAAAAAGTTATAAAGCTAAAATCTAATACTAGGATATTTACATGAAAACTTTCCTTGTTTGATAACTAGCAAACATCATGTTTTATAAGTCTGAGACCTGCAGTCTGTTTTTTGGGTTTTTTTCGTCTGTTGATTTGTTAGTGGTGCATGTTGTCAACATTGATAAGATTACTTGGCCTTATTGTAGCTATATAAGGTTGATTTCCCTTAAGTAAAATATAACATAACATTTATCATGTTGAATGTAGATGTATATATTTAATTATCTACAGATTCATACCATTGTATTTGTATTATGGTGTGTACTGTTATAATTTGAAGGGGAATACCTTTAATGATTTTTATTAAATACGATTGCTGTTATTGTTATTGATATATTTCCTATCTTGAACAGCAAGTAGTGATCTATTCTGTTGACAGCGTACATTATTTTGCATTATTTTGCATTATTTTGAATTATTCTCTTGTATTAGCTGTTAAAATATTGAAACAATATTTTAAAATAACATTTATCAGCAATATGACTGTTTAAACTGCTTTTGCTTATACATACCTGATGTACTTTTATATGCACGTTTTTCTATATATATCAATTTATGTGCATTCTGTTATATCACATATTGTATTGTCTACCATCATATTTATTGGTTCTCTATATCAAATGAGTCACAATGTCATTGAGATGGAAACTCTATTAAGGGTTAATCCTAAAGGTGGTTGTTAGGCTTCACAGGCATTGGTTGTATCTATTGACCAATTAACTTCTAGTTTTGCTTTTAAATAGGCACCACAGGTATACTGAATTAGCTATTTTAGCTTTTTAGCCGAAACATGTTAGCTTTCAGTTTACCTGTGCTGCTTTGCTAACCTGACTATGGACCCTCTTGGAACCTTTTAACAGTTTGTGAATAAAGGAATTGTTTTTATCTGCCCTGGATTCTCCGTTCTCTTTATATTCCTTTTATATATATATATATATATATATATATATATATATATATATATATATATATATATATATATATATATATATATATATATATATATCTATCTATCGGAGAATCAGGAAAAAACACTCACTGGACTTTAGACATCAATGTGAAATTTATTTGTGACATTTCGGGACTTCAAACGTCCCTTCTTCTGACAACCAGAGTGTATAAATAATGAAACTTGAATAGGCCTGTAGGGCCCTCCCTAGAACAAGTCACCAATCATTGGAGACCATGTGCAAAACACAGGGCTAAATCACTTGGGTAGCCCAAATATAGTGATATAGCTATAATAATGTGCAACCTATTACCATATTAACATGTGTCAGTGTAAAACAATACAGTATAATTACAAACTGCAATTTAATGTCAATAAATATTGGTGATCTGTGATCTATGATCCCACAATACCCTCAATCCCACAAAGGTCCGTGCCCCGGATCCTGGTTCTCATGGAATGATCTGTACACAACAACCGCACTCTGATTTGGTCAAATACAGCACCACCCACACTGTGGATTGTGTGCTGATAGGTGTCGTCATGTAAACAATAGTAACCACTGCAAGATGTATACATATCAGCATGTAAACAGTAGTAACCCCTGCAAGAGGTATAGCAACTGATGGTCCCCCTGCTGCAAGCTCATATCAAGGCATCGCGGTGCACCACCGTATGGGGTACATACTATCTAATATACAGATCTCTGTCCGGTTCAATGTTAGATGGCCATACCTCATCTCGCCACCTCACGTGTACACTGAGAAGAGGAGGGAACAGAGCCAAGACCCTCTAACAGAAGGAGGCCAGATGGATACACAAACTGAATACTTTGGCCCCCAGGGGCCTTAATGTCCAGACTGGCTGGCAGTGTTTCTTGTGAGAGGACTCCCTGAATTAGCGAAAAACAGTTCTAGATGAGAGTCTCTGATCACATTATATAGAAGTAGCCTATGATGAGGGTCCACGATACCATGTATTTTCTGATGTGTGGCTTATCCACTTGGGCTGTCTTCCGTCCCCTATCTTGCTGTATTTCAGCAAGTTTTGTCTGTTGGACCTCTTCCATTCTATGTTATATTACTGAGAGGTCCCATGATTGAGGGACCCAGTGTTATATTGCCTTGTTTGTATAGGTGTATCTGTTTTTAATAGGAGATTTTTTTAATATAAGATTCATGTTTATCTTTTTTTTCTTTTCTTTTTTCTTTTTATTGTTGGTGTTAATTTTATTTGTTTGTATGTCCTATATGCTATATAGATTGTCACTTTTTTATGTCACTGGGTGGTCTTGATCCCATGACCCTGATCCCGTACTGGACATGTGAGGGGATTTCATTCTCTGGTTATTGATTGTTTATTTATGTGAGGCCTGTGGTAGTCCATATAGGTCAGGTGAACACAGATGTGTCCCTAATTAGGTGGAGTTGAGGATGTGTGTTTTATGGTGAGGAATATGAAGGCATACCTCAAGGTGTGTGTGTATGCCCCCCTACCCCCTGTCTGGGTGTCTTTTATACACTCCAGTGCGATGGTTTATCGTAGGTTTGATAGAGGTGTTGTGTGATTGGGAGTTAGACAAGGGAGGTGAGGGGGGTACACCTCTGGATCCATGAGATCTTCCTGATCAGTAAATGTTATCGTTTACCTCTTGTGGAGTTAGGAGATGTACCCGTTTAATATAGTCCTGAATTTATTTATGATCACTCTGAATAGGGATTTTGCTTGAGGTCCGGTATTGCATTATGATTAACCCGGTCGCTAGTGGAGCTGATGTGCCAAGTTTGGCTGTCAGTTTTGGGTAGTGTACTTGACGGACGGGTGGAGCGATACTCTAGATCCCTTGTCTACCACCTTGTAGGTTGTTGATTAATTGTGCGAGTTATCAAAAGTTTTATTCGGTAGTCACAGAGTTTATTTTTAATATGATGTGGACTTGATGTAGACATCTGATGCAGATTGACACTGGGTGTTCCTAGCTTATTGTAGCTTATTGCAGAAGGGGTGTCAACATGGTGCACCTATGGTGAGCAGGGGGAGTGACTGTAAGGGTTTGATCGTGTTAGGCTGATTCACAGGTAGTTTTGGTAGAGTGCTCGACTACAATGGGCTCATTAGTTGTTGGGCGCACACAGTTTGTTTACTGTCAGTGTACACGTGAGGTGGCTAGATGAGGTATGGCCATCTAACATTGAACCGGACAGAGATCTGTATATTAGATAGTATGTACTCCATACGGTGGTCCACCACAATGCCTTGATATGAGCTTGCAGCAGGGGGACCATCAGTTGCTATACCTCTCACAGGGGTTACTACTGTTTACATGCTGATATGTATACATCTCGCAGTGGTTACTATTGTTTACATAACGACACCTATCAGCACACAATCCACAGTGTGGGTGGTGCTGTATTTGACCCAATAAGAGTGCATTTGTTGTGTACAGATCATTCCATGAGAACCGGGATCCGGGGCATGGACCTGTGTGGGATTGAGGGCATTGTGGGCTCATAGCTCACAGATCACCAATATTTATTGGCATTAAATTGCATATACAGATAGTACACAATCTATCACTTATCCATTCAGTTTATTAAACATAAAAATACCCGTATGAAGGTATATTGACACAGATATACGTACAAGTTAAAAAAATAATAAATAAATAGTCGCAGTTAACAATACAATCAAGTAAAAACTAATAGTACTTAAAATACTACTGACTACTTAAAATACTACTGACTGGAGAGATCACACTATAGCAGATAACACTTGTTTTGAATCACTACAGAAAACCAGGATTCAGAGATGCTCAAGGACTCAAGAGGTGCCGGTAGAGACCATCTTGTTACCTGGGCTATACACATACCTCATAACGGTTGAGGTTAAATCACGTGAGTGTGTTTTTATCCCTCACCTATATGCGATAAGGAGTTAAGACATATTGCACTAGGAGCACCCCTGTCCATCTTTCTGTATTGTAGATAGATATATATATATATATATATATATATATATATATATTTGTATATATATACATGATTATATATAGGTATAGATATATACAGATATATATAGGAATATGTATTTACAAATACTAATAACATATTCCCCAATGTGAAGAACATTGGAATATGAAATATGTATATAAGCACCATAACACTTTATTAAATATGAATATTGCATAAATATGTTTTTACATCTTTTCACCTAATTAACTACAAAGTGCTTCAATGCATATATATGTCCGTATATGTGTACTTATTTATTTGTCTGTAAATACATATATACACAAATAAATACATAAATACATATGTACACACACATATATATTAAAGTTTTGGCTTTTTGTATCAAATATCTCCTGAGAGTGCATTTCATTGGTAGATCTGCTAAGTGCAGTACTATATATATATGTCACAGATACCGGGCTGCAAGGGCTAAACCCCTACCCCCCTACAACCTCACCCCTGTTGTTTCTCTGTGGTTTTGGGCTCCTCAGAGCAACCACAATATCTGGAATTATCAAACGGGAGCTCCTTTGGGAACCAGGGGATTTGGATACCCCTAACCCCATAACTTCAATGGACTGTAACTCCGGTCCCCAGAAACAAATCACGCTGATTTTTGGACTGTGGCATCTGGTATCCTAGAGCTTTAAAATAACAATGGAAGTGCCGCTGCTCCACCGGGATCACCCCGTAACTGCCACCCCTAGTTACTGGGATTCTGTGGGACTGTGGTTGCTATGGAGGTGCCGGTCGGTCTGGAGGGGCGGGAATGGTGGGGAAATTGTGGGATTGTCCAGGGTCTTATCAAGATGAGCTGTGTGTATAAAAGGAGTGTATGTTTTACAATAAAGAGAGTTCCTGTTTCACCTGAATGCTAGTATGTCTAGTTATTTGGGTGGGCTCCTGCTAAAATCACTTTCCTGGGCTACATAGCAGCCTGTTCCAGGCAGAGGAAGGACCCTCTGGCAGAGCTAACTAGTCTGGGTAGCCGGAGTCTGTCACAGGGTGGGACCCTGAATACTGATGCTGTTGGGCATCATGAGTAGCTACAAATTGTGGTCGCTTGCCAGCTACATAGCTGCAGTTGGCAGGGAGGAAGCAGGACCTGTTTGGCGGAGCTACCCAGTCGGGGTAGCCGGGTTATCTGTCACATTGGCTGGCAGCGGTAAGATCTGCTTCTTCCACATGATTCCTGCTGACAGAGGAGAAGGGCCACAGTAGCCGGTAACTATGGAAATTGAATTTCTAAGGAGAGCACAGAAAGCACTGGCCCAGCAGGATGGTCCTATTTACCAACTGGACGTGCTGGAACAGAGGGACCTGATCCGACGGGACCTCAGGACAATGGAAAGGTCCTCCCCACGAATGACACAAGGTTCCGGGTTCGGCGGACCTTGAGAGTGCCTTTTCTAGGAAAACAGCCAAAGAAGGAATGGCTATCTGTTCTACATAGACTGGTCCAGCAAGAGATGTGGGTGGAGGACGGCTATCGGGCCCTCGAATGGCTCGCTATAGCAGCCATGGCTGGAGGATGGCTCCCCCACAGAGGGCTTTGGCTTCAGTGGCCTTGGATTGCTCTTTACAAAAAGGACAGAGGACACACAGTTTGGGAGCGAGTTAGACCAGGGTTTGTAGGATAGCTCTGAGCTCCAAGAGGAACTGCTGGATCTCTTGGAGCAATCCTGGCTATGAAACGATCTGGATTTTATAATTTACTAGGAAGAGGCGCTGGTCAAGGAATACAAGAGGCTGCTAGATCTTGTTAAGCAGGGTGCCAAGGGTATACAGTTCTTGGGTGCAGCCCTCTGGGATTCATGGAGCTCAACCATGGAGGAGTGGCAACAAAGGAAAAGGGAACCAGGGCTGCTGGATGCCGATCAGCAGTCTGGCTCTGAGCTTTTGGTCTTGGACCAGGGGGCCACCCTAGCAGAAGTACTGGCAACAGGGCAGAGAGCCACCGGCCTTTGCCCAGCACTTGCAACAGCTCTGGTAAACCAGGGAGAGGAAGTAGTCATCCTTCCTCCCCTTACACAGAACCCCTTCCTGGGAGAGGAGACAGATGGTCTCTCTCCCCAGCGGCTGAGCCAGGAGAAGAGACAGTCGGTCTCTCTCCCCAGTGGCAGAGCCATCCCTTAAGAGTGGATGTAGTCGTCCTCCCTCCCCTTATGCAGAACCCCTTCCTGGGAGAGGAGACAGTCAGTCTTTCTCCCCAGCGGCAGAAAAAGGAGCCTGGAGAGGAGACAGTTGGTCTCTTTCCCCAGCGGCAGAGCCATCCCCTGGGAGCGGAGGTAGTTGTCCTCCCTCCCCATATGCAGAACCCCTTGCATGGAGAGACGGATGTCAATAACTCTCCCCAGAAGCAGAAACCCTTCCCGGGAGAGAAGACAGTCGGTCTCTCTCCCCAGCGGCAGAGCCAGGATCAGGGAGAGGAGACAGTCAGTCTCTCTCCACAGCGGCAGAGCCAGGAGCAGGGAGAGGAGACAGTTTTTCTCGCTCCCCAGTGGCAGATCCTTCCCCCGGGAGTGGAGGTAGTCGTCCTCCCTCCCCTTACACAGAACCCCTTGCAGGGAGAGACAGGTAGCTATATTTCTCCCTAGTTGCAGAATCCCTTTCTGGGAGAGGAGACAGTTGGTCTCTCTCCCCAGTGGCAAAGCCAGGAGCTGGGAGAGGAGACAGTTGGTCTCTCTCCCCATAAGCAGAACCCCTTGCAGGGAGAGACAGATGTCAAAAACTCTTCCCAGCAGCAGAACCCCTTCCTGGGAGAGGAGACAGTTGGTCTCTCTCCCCAGCGACAGAGCAAGGAGCAGGGAGAGGAGACAGTTGGTCTCTCTCCCAAGCGGCAGAGCCATCCCCTGGGGGCAGAGGTAGTCATCCTCCCTCCCCTTACACAGAACCCCTTCCTGGGAGAGGAGACAGTCTGTCTCTCTCCCCAGCAGCAGATCCAGGAGAAGGGAGAGGAGACAGTTGGTCTCTCTCCCCAGCGGCAGAGCCAGGAGCAAGGAGAGGAGACAGTCAGTCTCTCTCCCTAACGGCAGATCCATCCCTCAGGAGTGGAGGTAGTCGTCCTCCCTCTCCTTACACAGAACCTCTTGCAGGGAGAGATGGGTGTCAATATCTCTCCCCAGCGGTAGAATCCCTTTCTGGGAGAGGAGACAGTTGGTCTCTCTCCCCAGCGGCAGAACTCCAAACAGGGAGCAGAGAAAGCTGATCTCCCTCCCCAGTGGCAGCACAGTTTCTCAGGGAGCGGAGGTAGTCGGCCTTCCTCCCCAGCAGCAGATCCCCTTTCCAGGAGGAGAGATAGCCCGTCTCTTTCCCTAGTAGCTGGGCATGATCTCTACCCTTTTTGCGCCCAGGAGGATTTCTCACCGGGGGCAGGCGTTGCATTGGGTAAGGAGGATAAAAGCTTACGCAGTTGGTGCCATGTTTGAGCACCCAAGCTTTGCCTGCCCCACCAAGGAGCAACCTCACCCTCCGGTCTGGGGTGGGTATACAGCTGGGAAACTGGCACTGGCTTTGTTTGTGGGTGGGTCAGCCGGTACTCAACAGAGTGTAACAGAGGGAGGCAGTATGGCCATGGAACTTAAAGACACTGGAACTTGTGGGAGAGCAACTGTTTGGGAGCCGGCCTTGGCAAACTTGTTTGGTACTTTGCATCATGTAATGCAGGGCGCAGGGGATAAATGCCAGCAGAAACCCCCCAGGGTGCCTCAAGTGCAGGGGAGATGGGATAACCTTCTCCAACATCCAAGAAGTGGAGGGCCACCATTGGACACCCCCAAGAAGACCCGTGTGGATATAGCCGGATCTGCCGAACTGGAAGGGGAGAGTTGTCACAGATACCCCTACAACCTCACCCCTGTTGTTTCTCAGTGTTTTTGGGCTCCTCAGAGCAACCACAATCTCTGTTGGCTTGTTTTTGTGTTCTAAACTTGTTAAGAGAAGAGCTGGTCTATGACCGGGAAAATCCTCCTAGGCTGGCCGGACTCCTGGAACTCCCGGTCGATCGCCTCACAACGGACACCCAACTAACCCATCTCAGGCTGGCCGAGCTCCTAGAACTCCCGGTCATCTACAGGATGGTCGCTCCAGCAGCCCTTTGCCCCAGAGCTCTGCTCTTTTGGGGTTTGGTAGCCCCTAGGGAGGACAAGAGCAGGGGGAATTATCGGAGGGGAGCTCCTTTGTGAACCAGGGGTTTTGGATACCCCTAACCCCATAACTTCAACGGACTGTAACTCCCAGTAATGACTCACGCTGATTTTTGGACTGTGGCATTTAAAAGCTTTAACATGACACCCTGGAAGTGCTGCTGCTCCTCCGGGATCACCCTGAAACCACCACCCCTAGGAACTGGGATTCTGTGGGACTGTGGCTGCTATGAAGGTGCCGGTCGGTCTGGAGGGGTGGAAATGGCAGGAAAATTGTGGAATTGTCCAGGGACTTATCAAGATCAGCTGTGTGTATAAAAGGAGTGTATGTTTTACAATAAAGAGAGTTCCTGTTTCACCTGAATGCTAGTATGTCTAGTTATTTGGGTGGGCTCCTGCTAAAATCACTTTCCTGAGCTACATAGCAGCCTGTTCCAGGCAGAGGAAGGACCCTCTGGCAGAGCTACCTAGTCTGGGTAGCCAGAGTTTGTCACAGGGTGGGACCCTGAGTACTGATGCTGTCGGGCATCAGGGGTACCTATAGGCTGTAGTTGCTTGCCAGCTACATAGCTGCAGTTGGCAGGGAAGAAGCAGGACCCAGTCGGGATAGCCGGGGTATCCGTCACAATATATATATATATATATATATATATATATAACCCTAATTCCGAAAAAGTTTATACAGTATGGATTTCAAAGAGGGTGTACTTTTTTTTCGCATGACTGTATATATATATATATATATATATATATATATATATATATATATATATATATATATATATATATTTATATATATATATATATATATACATAATACCAATTCAGAAAAAGTTGGGACAGTAGGGAAAATGCAAAAATACTAAAAAAAAGAGCCATTTGAAAGTTCAATTCACCCTGTACTATATTGAAAACACATTATTAACACATTATTTGATGTTTTACTTTGTGAATTTAATGTATTTTTTAAAATATACACTAATTTCAAATCTGATGACTGCAACATGTTCCAAAAAAGTTGGGATATGGGCAATTTAGGACTAATAGCAATGTGACAAGTTGAAATAAGAAGGTGATGTAAAACAGGTGAGGCAATCGTGTAATCATAGTATATAAGGAGCCTCAAAATAAAGCCTATGTCTTCAAGAGCAAGGATGGGTGGAGGCTCGCCAATCTGCCAACAGATGTGTCAGCGAATAATCCAATACTTTGAGAACAACATTCCACGAAGACAAATCATTAGGATTTGGGGTATTTCACCTTCTATAGTGCACAATATAATTAAAAGATCCAAGAAATCCGGTCAAATCTCGGTGCGTAAAGGGAAAGACCGAAAACCACTTCTTAATGCGCATGATGTCTGATCCCTCAGATATTCCTGTCTCAAAAATCGTCATGAGTCTGTAATGGTTATCCTGACATGGGCTCGGGAATACTTTGGTAAACACAATTCACTGCTGCATTCACCCACAGATGCAAGTTAAGGCTTTACTATGCAAAGCAGAAACCATATATCAACACTGTCCAGAAACGTCGCCAACTTTTCTGGGATCAGACTCATCTGAGATGGACAGTATCACAGTGGTATAGTGTTTTGTGGTCTGACGAGTTAACATGTCAAATAGTTTTTGGAAAAAACAGCTGTCGTGTTCTCCCGGCCAAAGAGGAAAATGACCATCCAAGCTGTTATCAGCGTTTAGTCCAAAAGCCAGCGTCTGTCATGGTATGGGGGTCTGTCAGTGCCCATAGCATGGGTAACTTTTACATCTGTGAGGGCACCATTAATGCAGAAAGATATCTATACATTTTGGAGCAACATATGCTGCCATCCAGACTTTGGGGGGTAGTTATCAACGTGTCAACTTTCCTGCCTTCGCCGGCCCAATACGCCTGCCTAAGCTCGCCTCACATCGCCGCCGCGGACCTAAAAAATTTCACCTAAGTTATCAAATAAAGCTGTCAAAAAGCTGCGGGGCGATAAGCAGCGGACTGTGAGAGTTATCACTCATCCGATCTCGCTGCTCTTCGGCTTTTTCCCAACTTTATTGCTAGCCTGTCACTAAGCACCCACACTAAACTACACTGTTCTACCCCCTATACCGGCGCCCCCTGGGCCCCCCGCAACTAAATAAAGTTATTAACCCCTAAACCGCCGCTCCTAGACCCTGCCGCAACTCTGATAAATGTATTAACCCCTAAACCGCCGCACCCGGACACCGCTGCCACCTACATTATACCTATTAACCCCTATCCTGCCCCCCTACACCGTCGCCACCTATAATAAATTATACATTTTTTAACCCCTATCCTGCCCCCCCTACACCGTCGCCACCTATAATAAATTTATTAACCCCTATCCTGCCCCCCACTACACCGCTGCCACTGTAATAAATTTATAAACCCCTAAACCTAAGTCTAACACTAACCCTAACACCCCCCTAACTTAAATATTAATTAAATAAATCTAAATAATATTTCTATTATGAACTAAATTAATCCTATTTAAAACTAAATACTTACCTTTAAAATAAACCCTAATATAGCTACAATATAAATAATAATTACAGGGAGTGCAGAATTATTAGGCAAATTAGTATTTTGACCACATCATCCTCTTTATGCATGTTGTCTTACTCCAGGCTGTATAGGCTCGAAAGCCTACTACCAATTAAGCATATTAGGTGATGTGCATCTCTGTAATGACAAGGGGTGTGGTCTAATGACATCAACACCCTATATCAGGTGTGCATAATTATTAGGCAACTTCCTTTCCTTTGGCAAAATGGGTCAAAAGAAGGACTTGACAGGCTCAGAAAAGTCAAAAATAGTGAGATATCTTGCAGAGGGATGCAGCACTCTTAAAATTGCAAAGCTTCTGAAGCGTGATCATCGAACAATCAAGCGTTTCATTCAAAATAGTCAACAGGGTCGCAAGAAGCGTGTGGAAAAACCAAGGCGCAAAATAACTGCCCATGAACTGAGAAAAGTCAAGCGTGCAGCTGCCAAGATGCCACTTGCCACCAGTTTGGCCATATTTCAGAGCTGCAACATCACTGGAGTGCCCAAAAGCACAAGGTGTGCAATACTCAGAGACATGGCCAAGGTAAGAAAGGCTGAAAGACGACCACCACTGAACAAGACACACAAGCTGAAACGTCAAGACTGGGCCAAGAAATATCTCAAGACTGATTTTTCTAAGGTTTTATGGACTGATGAAATGAGAGTGAGTCTTGATGGGCCAGATGGATGGGCCCGTAGCTGGATTGCTAAAGGGCAGAGAGCTCCAGTCCGACTCAGACGCCAGCAAGGTGGAGGTGGAGTACTGGTTTGGGCTGGTATCATCAAAGATGAGCTTGTGGGGCCTTTTCGGGTTGAGGATGGAGTCAAGCTCAACTCCCAATCCTACTGCCAGTTTCTGGAAGACCCCTTCTTCAAGCAGTGGTACAGGAAGAAGTCTGCATCCTTCAAGAAAAACATGATTTTCATGCAGGACAATGCTCCATCACAAGCGTCCAAGTACTCCACAGTGTGGCTGGCAAGAAAGGGTATAAAAGAAGAAAATCTAATGACATGGCCTCCTCTTTCACCTGATCTGAACCCCATTGAGAACCTGTGGTCCATCATCAAATGTGAGATTTACAAGGAGGGAAAACAGTACACCTCTCTGAACAGTGTCTGGGAGGCTGTGGTTGCTGCTGCACGCAATGTTGATGGTGAAAAGATCAAAACACTGACAGAATCCATGGATGGCAGGCTTTTGAGTGTCCTTGCAAAGAAAGGTGGCTATATTGGTCACTGATTTGTTTTTGTTTTGTTTTTGAATGTCAGAAATGTATATTTGTGAATGTTGAGATGTTATATTGGTTTCACTGGTAAAAATAAATAATTGAAATGGGTATATATTTGTTTTTTTGTTAAGTTGCCTAATAATTATGCACAGTAATAGTCACCCGCACACACAGATATCCCCCTAAAATAGCTAAAACTAAAAACAAACTAAAAACTACTTCCAAAAATATTCAGCTTTGATATTAATGAGTTTTTTGGGTTCATTGAGAACATGGTTGTTGTTCAATAATAAAATTAATCCTCAAAAATACAACTTGCCTAATAATTCTGCACTCCCTGTATATTGTAGCTATCTTAGGATTTATTTTTATTTTACAGGCAAATATCAATTTATTTTAACTAGGTACAATAGCTATTAAATAGTTATTAACTATTTAATAGCTACCTAGCTAAAATAAAGAGAAATTTACCTGTAAAATAAAAACTAACCTAAGTTACAATTACACCTAACACTACACTATACTCTAATAAATTATTCCTATTTAAAACTAAATACTTACCTTTAAAATAAACCCTAATATAGCTACAATATAAATAATAATTATATTGTAGCTATCTTAGGATTTATTTTTATTTTACAGGTAACTTTGTATTTATTTTAGCTAGTTAGAATAGTTATTAAATAGTTATTAACTATTTAATAACTACCTAGCTAAAATAAATACAAAATTACCTGTAAAATAAATCCTTACCTAAGTTACAATTAAACCTAACACTACACTATCATTAAATAAATTACCTACAAATAACTACAATTAAATACAATTACATAAACTAACTAAAGTACAAAAAATAAAAAAAGCTAAGTTACAAAAAATAAAAAAAATAGGTTACAAACATTTTAAAAATATTACAACAATTTTAAGCTACTTACACCTAATCTAAGCCCCCTAATAAAATAACAAACCCCCCCAAAATAAAAAAATGCCCTACCCTATTCTAAATTAAAAAAAGTTCAAAGCTCTTTTACCTTACCAGCCCTTAAAAGGGCCATTTGTGGGGCATGCCCCAAAGAATTTAGCTCTTTTGCCTGTAAAAGAAAAATACAACCCCCCCAACATTAAAACCCACCACCCACATACCCCTAATCTAACCCAAACCCCCCCTTAAAATAACCTAACACTAATTCCCTGAAGATCATCCTACCTTTAGTCGTCTTCACTCAGCCGAGCCACCAATGGAACTGAAGAGGAGACCCGGACCAGCAGAAGTGATCCTCCAAGCGGCGCTGAAGAAATCTTTCATCCGATGAAGTGATCCTCCAAGCGGCGCTGAAAAAGTCTTCCATCCGGGCGATGTCATCTTCCAAGAGGCGCTGAAGAAGTCTTCTATCCGGGCAATGTCATCTTCCAAGCCGGGTCTTGAATCTTCATCCCGCCGACGCGGAACATCCTTCTTTACCGACGGACTACCGACGAATGAAGGCTCCTTTAAGGGATGTCATCCAATATGGCGTCCCTTCAATTCCGATTGGCTGATAGAATTCTATCAGCCAATCGGAATTAAGGTAGGAAAAATCTGATTGGCTGATTGAATCAGCCAATCAGATTCAAGTTCAATCCGATTGGCTGATCCAATCAGCCAATCAGATTGAGCTCGCATTCTATTGGCTGTTTAGAGTAGCTTGTGGTGGGCTCCGTTTTAGGGGGTAATAACTTTATTTAGTTGCGGCGGTGTAGGGGGGACAGATTAGTGGTGTTTAGACTCGGGGTACATGTTAGGGTGTTAGGTGTAGACAGTTCCCATAGGAATCCATGGGATGTCTGGCAGCAGCGAACTTGTACTTTCGCTATGGTCAGACTCCCATTGATTCCTATGGGATCCGCCGCCTCCAGGGTGGCGGCTTGAAAACCAGGTACGCTGGGCCGGAAAAGTGCCGAGCGTACCTGCTAGTTTTTTGATAACTAGCGAAAGTAGTCAGATTGTGCCGAACTTGTGTGCGGAACATCTGGAGTGACGTCAGAATCGTTCTGTGACGGACTGAGTCCGGCGGATTGAAGTTTACGTCACAAAATTCTACTTTTGCCGGTCTCTAGCCTTTGATAACTAAGGCGAATCAGCCTCGCCACAAATACGCTGCGGAATTCCAGCGTATTTGAGGTTGACGGCTTGATAACTAGGCCCCGTTGTCTTTTCCAGGAATGTCCCTGCATTTTCCAGCAGGAGAACGCCAAACCACATTCTGCCTGGATTACAAGCGCATGGTTGTGTAAGCAGAGTGCAGGTGCTAGCATGGAATGCCTGCAGTCCTGACCTGTCTCCTACTGAGAATTTGTGGCGCATTATGAAGTGCAATATAAGGCAACAAAGGCCCCATACAGTTGCACAGCTGAAGACAACCATGCAAGTGGTTGTCTGGAGACGTACGGACAGTAAAATTCAGCTTGCTAAACTTAACCAACTGGTGTATTCAGTGCCCAATTGCTTGATAAGTGTTATTAAAAGAAAAGGTGATGTTACACAGTGGTAAACAGTCGACTGTCCCAGCTTTTGAGTGTGTTGCAGTCATCAGAATGAAATGAGTGTATATTTTCAAAAGTAAAACATCAAATAATATGTTAATGATGTGTTTTCAATATAGTACAGGGTGAACTGAATTTTCAAATGACTCTTTTTGTTTGTTTTTTGCATTTTCCATACTGTCCCAACTTTTTTGGAATTGGGATTGTATATATATATATATATATATATATATATATATGTATATATATATATATATATATATATATATATATCCTCCATGTGTATCTGCACTCACAATACAATTGGATCCTCAACCAGGGTGCCAAGTCGGTTATATTTACAGTCTGTTTCAATGAAGGACTGCACTAACTGGATTTAGATACAGGATTAAATATTTATTGTGTTAACGTTTCGGGGTTCACAGACCCCTTCCTCAGACCAGACAAAAGTGCAAGTGAACAACGTGGAATATAAAGGTGCTAAGCCCCAAACATCAAACAATTAGTGAAAATAGTGCCAAAACTGTGTTGTCATGGCAACACCCTGGTTGCCAGGTTATCCATATAACACACAAATATATAGGCATGTTAACCTATAATTATATGTACATCAATAAAACAAGTGTCAATTCATATCTACAGTACATGATATTCATAAATGGTGACATGAGTGAAACAAACAGAGAAAAACATTTAGTGTATAGATATATCAATATATGCATATCAGTGAGAATATTGGTTGACATATATCAGCATATTAATAAAGTCAGCACATAAAATTCAGCTTATAATATTCATTTATAACACTCATAGTATATACACTCATCTTAGGGTATCGCTATGTCAAACAAGCAGACTGCAGCTACATTGCATCAGGGTTAACTGACACCCCAGCACGGTTGCACAAACCGCAACAAGATTAATCATTATTTGAACTGTCTCAGTTAGTTTAAAATATCACAGGGAATTGTCTGTATGGCGTAAATAAGAATACCCCAACACATGCGTAATTGCATATTAATGTACCTCAGTATCAGTTTATGGTCATAATCTGCAGCAGTACAGATGGCAGTACAGTATGACAGGCCACATGATTTATCTGCTCAACTGTTGCTGTGGACAATATTATGTTGGAAAGACGACCAACAACGCACGGCTAAGGATGGCCAATCACCGCTTGGCAATTCAAAGTGTCTGACCCACCAGTAGCAAGAAATTATCTACAGGCCAAACATAAAGTTACAGATATAAGGTTTATCCTTATCGACCATGTTCCCCCCCTTAAATGGGGAGGGAACCGTGACAGAACACTTCTCCAGATGGAATCAAGATGGATTCACCGACTGGGTACCCTACATCCAAGAGGCCTGAATATGTCTAATGATTAGCACTGCTTCCTTTAATCACTGTGGAATGGGTGATTGACCAAGATATACCTGATGTCATATTATGCTCTGGATTCCTGGACTTGTGGGGGTCACATGCGATAGTGGGACACTAACTAGGTTGGGCCAGTCTAATATTATGCTCTGGGATCCCTGACCAGTGGGAGTCACATGTGATATTGGGACATTCACTAGGTTGGGCAGTTTAAAGCATTAATGCACATATAAGAGGTTATTTTGTACACCTACACTCTGATTTTATACTAGGAAGGTCTTGCCATAACCCCAGGTGTTGTATTAGGGTACCCCCTTGGATACAATTGAACCACCACATATTTAAGACATATCTTTTGTACTATAACCATGCTGTATGCTCTACACCTATCCCTGATCCTCCAGTATCAGACGTAATGAGTGTTCCCATGGACAAGCCAGGACACATAGATCCCACTCCCTAGCCGACTCAATTAATAGCCCCTCATTACATCTTTGAGCTCTCATTGACCCATTTAGCATAGATGCTTCAATGACAGATAAAAACTCTATTGCCATGTTGGTGCACTGCACATAATATAGGATATACTTAGTCCCTTATGTTTACATTTTAGTAGGCTGAACTGATTGGACCTACGTAGATGGTAACATTATGGTCTATTAACCTACAGGGTTATTATACCCTAAACACATTGCAAGACTCGTTTCTCTCAAATCCTATGAGACACGGCAATAAACAGCCCTGAGACTACTATAGCCGCACGTAACTCACGCCCAGCCGCCTACATCCACAGGCTATGCAAATTAGCCATGCAGACTGACACAGAGTGTCGCAGACGTTGGATCTTGCTTATCCGCACCTGTTCTAGCACACGTAAGTGGTTGTCTGGAGACGTACGGGCAGTAAACTGTACTGCTGCAGATTATGACCATAAACTGGTACCGAGGTACATTAATATGCAATTACTCATGTGTTTGGGTTTTCTTATTTACGGCATACAGACAATTCCCTGTCATATTTTAAACTCACTGAGGTGGTTCAAATAATGATTAATCTTGTTGCGGTTTGTGCAAACCGTGCTGGGGTGTCAGTTAACCCTGATCCAATGTAGCTGCAGTCTGCTTGTTTGACATAGCGATAACCTAAGTTGAGTGTATATACTATGAGTGTTATAAATGAATATTATGAGCTGAATTTTATGTGCTGACTTTATTAAAATGCTGATATATGTCAACCAATATTCTCAGTAATATGCATATATTGATATATCTATGCACTAAAAATGTTTCTCTGTTTCACTCATGTCACCATTTATGAATATCATGTAGATATGAATTGACACTTGTTTTATCGATGTATATATAATTATAGGTTAACATGCCTATATATTTGTGTGTTATATGGATAACCTGGAAACCAGGGTGTTGCCATGACAACACAGTTTTGGCGCAATTCTCAGTAATTGTTTGATGGGTGGGGCTTAGCACTTTTATATTGCACATTGTTCACTTTTTTTCTGGTCTGAGGAAGGGGTCTGCAAACCCCGAAACATTACCATAATAAATATTTAATCCTGTATCTAAATCCAGTGAGTGCAGTCCTTTATTGAAACAGACTATATATATATATATATATATATATATATATATATATATATATATATATATATATATATATATATATATATATATATATATATATATATATATATATATATATATATATATGTATATATATATATATATATATATATATATACAGGTAGCCCTCAGTTTACGCCGGGGTTAGGTTCCAGAAGGAATGGTCGTAAATCGAAACCGTTGTAAATTGAAACCCAGTTTATAATGTAAGTCAATGGGAAGTGAGGGAGATAGGTTCCAGGCCCCTCTCAAAATTGTCATAAGTAACACCTAATACATTATTTTTAAAGCTTTGAAATGAAGACTTTAAATGCTAAACAGCATTATAAACCTAATAAAATAATCACACAACACAGAAAATATAATTAAACTAAGTTAAATGAACAAAAACATTTGCTAAACAGCATTATAAACCTAATAAAATAATTACACAACACAGACTTCACTTGCATTTTTCTGCAAACAGTTCTTTATATGCATTCCAATCTGGACTGATTTATAGGCAGGAAGATCTTGTTCCATTGAAATCTGCTCGATAGCTCAGGTCTGGTTAAACTGATTACAGTCATGCGAAAAAGAAAATACACCCTCTTTGAATTCTATGGTTTTACGTATCAGGACATAATATAAATCATCTGGTCCTTAGCAGGTCTTAAAATTAGCTAAATACAATTTCATATGAACAACAACACCTGACATATTACACTGTGTCATGATTTATTTAACAAAAATAAAACCAAAATGGAGAAGCCATGTGTGGAAAAACTAAGTGCACCCATTACTGCTTCCATAGGAATTAAGAGGCTAAGTAGCAGCCAGATGCTGCTAATCAAATGCCCTTGTTAATTGTTAATTGTTCAGCAAGTGTGACCATCTCTAAAATAGCTGAAGTTTTAGCAGTTTGCTTGTCTGGAGCATTCAGGTGTGTGTTAACACAATGCCAAGGAGGAAAGACATCAGCAATTATCTTAGAAAAGCCATTGTTGCTGCCCATCAAACTGGGAAGGGTTATAAGGTAATTTCCAAACAATTTAAAGTGCATCATTCTGAAGCGAGAAAGATTATTCAGAAGTGGAAAACATTTAAGATAGTTGCCAATCTTCCTAGGAGTGGACATCCCAGCAAATTTACCCCAAGTTTAGACCATGCAATGCTCAGAGAAACTGCAAGAAACCCAAGAGTTATATCTCATACTTTACAGTGATGGGCTCACTGAAAACTGTGTTTCTATCTGCTACGAAAATAATTCACATAGAACACTGCAATAAAGTTTATTCTTAGTATGTCTATTTGAATAAACACTCTTCTATCTGCTAGAATAATTATTTAGAAAGAATTTTCTTTTTGCAATTATACTAGGCTAATAATTACAAATAATTTTATGTATGTATGTATTTTTCTGTGCTACTGCAATACAGGATTTTTTGTAATCTTTAGAAATGTGTTTAGTAAGTTAATTAGCATGTTAAATGTTTATGACAGTACAATTAGAAAAAGACTGAACAAGTATGGTTTGTATGAAATGGTTGCCAGGAGAAAGCCTTTTCTCTCTAAAAAGAACATGGCAGCACGGCTTAGGTTTGCAAAATTGAATCTGAACAAACCCCAAGACTTCAGGAACAATGTCCTTTGGGCAGACAAGACTAAAGTGGAGATGTTTGATCATAATGCACAGCACCACAGTTGGCAAAAACCAAACACAGCATATCAGCACAAACACTTTAACTTATAATACAAGCGTAAAACCAGATGCGCGAAAACAGTTGTGATAAACCCCTTACTGCTTGCGCGTAACTGTTAACACACCACTCAAAATATGGCCCATAGTGGGTGATTTCAATATAATCTCAAAAAATAATAACCCAAAGTCAAAGGGACATTAAACCGTTAACCGCTTAGCCATTACCACCCCTGTGCTGAGCTGTTTTTCAGTTTTTAGAAGCTGCTTACTTTTAGGCACTTCTATAGACCATTTTTTGGTGAGAAACCCACAGATATTATATACCGGTATGTGTTTTTTTTGTTGTTGTTTTTTTTCAGGAGACCCAGGGGAATAAAATACACCATTATTTTATGTGTATATCATGACATGTAAGAAACCTGCATCAAAAAGTGGTAAAAATGCATGTTTTAATTGAATGTTCAATAAATAAGATTATTAACAATAGTGTGTGTATTTTTCCCTAAACTCTGTAGTAAAAAGAAAGCGGTTATCCTCACATAAATAAAGGCCTATTGGTGTAGTTGTGTAATTTTGATCCACACATGAGCCTCTATGCAACAAAATGTAAATGTATTCACTCTAGGTGGTTGCTATTACTACAGTGATCATACATAGGGGCTCCCATGAGCCTCTATAGAAATAAATGGGTTTTTATTCCCACCACGCAATTACTATTACCACAGCGGTGGGTCTTGGCAGTTTCTAGGGTTTAAGGAAGCTGAGATTGAAAGCTTTGAATACCTTGAATATAATTGGTGATGTCACAAGTTAAATACATTGAGGCCGATTTATCATCGGTCTGTCCGACATGATCCGCTCAGCGGATCATGTCCGAAAGACATTGATGAATGCCAACAGCCTACATTGTCTGCATTTATCATTGCACAAGCAGTGAACTGCTTGGGCAATGCCGTCCCCTACAGATTTGCGGCCAGCTGGGGGTGTCAATCAGCCCGATCGTATGAAATCGGGTGGATTGATGTCCGCATCTTTAGAGCAGGTGAACCAGTTAAGGAGCAACGGTTTTAAGACCACTGTTTCATAACTGCTGTTTCTGGCGAGCCTGAAGGCTCGTGCGGAAACAGGGGCATCAGGGGCCATTTGGCCCTTGATAAATCAGCCCCATTGTGTTGATGACACCAGGTGTCATCATTCACACAAAGGGTTAAGGAAACATTTGGAAAGCTCTGCGATGCATTTCAAATTTGATTGGAATTGTTTTACTTTTACTTGAATTTACAAAAAAGCTTTCCATTACTACTTGAGTAATACATTTTACTGTGCATGGAGTATACAGCCATAGAAACTTTGCACAGTCTATACCTAGTCAACACTGTAGCTAAACTAACTATAAGTTTTTCTAAAAGAATTTTTGCAAACTCAAGTATATTCCAGGCTGACAGAAGCATCCTTACATGGGTTTGTGCGTTGTAATAATTAGCCACAATAAGATGAGGAGATCTTCTAATCCAGCATAAAATCAAAGTTTCAAATAGGTTTCAAATTAGTTTGAACCACATTATTTTGTCAGATGCAAATCAATGGGTTAAATGCATGGATTATTGTCTAGTGGCCTAGTTAAGCCGAGCTCATGCTCTAAATTTATAGAGGATCAATTAACTTATGTTTTCTAGCATTTTGTTAGGGGTATTCCTTGCATCAAGATATATAGTTGTGTTAACTGGCCCAATGCAAGATATCTCGCACAGCAAAAACCGTTAGCAATGTGCAAAAAACGCTAATTACAATTGCAACAGGTTTTGTAACTGTAAAATATTCATCTGTTTTATTAGGTAAAGTAGTCTTGCTGGATAGGATAAGAGATGTCTCAGAAACCTCACAAAAGCAATGGCTTTTGGCATTATGGGTGTTATGCCTAAAATTAGAAAATAGTTCTAAAGCATTCTCATTGCTTATCTTGTTTACTGGGACATAATACTGGGTGTAGAAAAGGTTGATCCACTTCCCACAAATGTGTTAAGGTGACAACAAATTGTAATAAGTAACTGAATTGTAAGGGCAGCACAGTTTCACCCTCACCTCTGAGAATTGTATGAAATATGTGTTGAGTGAAGATGGGTGTGGGTCAATTAATCATTATCTCTTAGTATAATTAATGTTTTCTCAATCTAATCCTTATCTGATTGAGGAGACATTACATATGCTTAGATTATAATGTTGTGGAGTATATCATAAATATATAATGTACTATACAAAGTAGAAAAGTTTATTGTTCTGCATATATGCTACATAATCTGATACATACATTAGATTTATTAGAATCAGGATTGGAAAAGAAGATGAATGTTGCTGCTCTACTTGTGTTGATTAGGGCTGTAATGCTTTATATATATATATATATATATATATATATATATATATATATATATATATATATATATATATATATATATATATATATATATATATATATAAATCAGGGTAAATTAATTTGAATCCCATGTATAAAAGAGTGAACATTAATTGTGATACAATATTTTTTGTATGAAATAAATACTTTTATTTTACAAAAGGTACTTAAGACAGCAAAATAATAGTTCAAGATTCAGAGGTATGAAATAGCTGAAATTACGTGATGGGACTAAGGACCTCTCTAATGCAAGAGCCAGAGAGAATGTGAGCTGGAAATGTTAGAATGTGAGAGAAATGGATTAAAATTGGAGAACTCACTGAGTCTGGGAAAATGTGCAAGCGAAATAGATGGAAGTAAGAATAGCATAATTTACATAATAATAGAATTCTATAAATAATGAAGGGCAGGGAACTCAGAAGTCATTAAACAGAAGGACACAAACACTTGAGAGAACAATGAGTGGGAAAGCAAACATGAAATACAAATAGAAATGAAAGCAGTGCTATCCAGTCTATGGGGTGTAACTGTGAAGGTAATTAAATAACAGATTCATGAATACAGGAAATGAACTTCATAAATATCTAGGGAACTCATAATGTTTATAGGGAGACCTCCATGAGATAGTCCAAGAAGACCAACCAAAATCTTAAGAAGCACCACTTGCAACAACAAAAGATAGGATCCATAAACATGTCTTTTTCTTCTAGATCATTTTTACTTTGTGTAACGTTTCACATACCAAGGGAAGAGAATTACTTTTTATTTTATATTTTTCACATAAAATCAAAAGGAACTTTTTTACATAAGCTTCTTTGGCTATATGATTCATTTAACTCTAGATTCCAGAAACTATTTACAATCAATAATACCCAATAAAATTTAAAAAAAAAACAATCGGCCAGATTACGAGTTTTGCGTTAGAAGCTGTGTGGTGCTAACGAGCAGTTTTTTCTCACCTCTCACTTACCTGCAGCGCTGGTATTACGGGTTTTTACAAACCCGGCGTTAAAAGACAAGAAGTGAGCGTTGAGCAAAATTGAGCTCCATACCGCACTTCAATACCAGCGCTGCTTAAGTGAGCGCTGAGCT
Organism: Bombina bombina; assembly: GCF_027579735.1. Lineage (NCBI taxonomy): Eukaryota > Metazoa > Chordata > Amphibia > Anura > Bombinatoridae > Bombina > Bombina bombina. Next base: position 1,131,854,365 of record NC_069499.1, on the reverse strand, counting down.
GGCTGTACGTGCTCGTGCAAGATTTCCCCATAGATATCAATGGGGAGAGCCGGCTGAGAAAAAGTCTAACACCTGCCAAAAAGCAGCATAAAGCTCAGTAACGCAGCCCCATTGATTCCTATGGGGAAATAAAATTTATGTTTACACCTAACATCCTAACATGAACCCAGAGTCTAAACACCGCTAATCTTACACTTATTACCCCCTAATCTACCGATCCAGACATTGCCGCCACTATAATAAACATATTAACCCCTACACCGTCGCACTCCCACCTTGCAAACATTAGTTTAATATTATTAACCCCTAATCTGCCTTCCCTAAGATCGCCGCCACCTACCTACATTTATTAACCCCTAATCTGCTGCCTCCACTATTCTAAATTTATTAACCTCTAAACCTAAGTCTAACCCTAACCTTAACACCCCCTAACTTAAATATAATTTAAATAAATCTAAATAAAAATTACTATTATTACCTAAATAATTCCTATTTAAAACTAAATACTTACCCATAAAATAAACCCTAAGCTAGCTAGGGGTTTATTTTTATTTTATAGGCAAGTTTGTATTTATTTTAACAAGGTAGTTATTAAATAGTTATTAGTTATTTAATAACTACCTAGCTAAAATAAATACACATTTACCTGTAAAATAAAACCTAACCTAAGCTACACTAACACCTAACACTACACTACAATTAAATAAATTACCTAAATGACATACAATTAAATAAATTAAATTAGCTAAATCACAAAAAACCCCACTAATTTACAGAAAATAAAAAACAAATTACAAGAAATGTAAACTACTTACACCTAATCTAATAGCCCTATCAAAATAAAAAAAGCCCTCCCAAAATAAAAAAAAAAACCTAGCCTAAACTAAACTATCAATAGCACTTAAAAGGGCCTTTTGTGGGGCATTGCCCCAAAGAAATCAGCTCTTTTACCTGTAAAAAAAAATACAAACAACCCCCCAACAGTAAAACCCACCACCCAGTAAAAACCAACCCCACAAATAAAAGCCTAACTAAAAAAACCTAAGCTCCCCATTGCCCTGAAAAGGGCATTTGGATGGGCATTGCCCTTAAAAGGGCATTTAGCTCTATTGCAGGCCCAAAGCCCTAACCTAAAAAATAAACCCACCCAATACACCCTTAAAAAAATCCTAACACTAACCCCTGAAGATTCACTTACCGGGAGAAGTCTTTATCCAAGCGGCAAGATGTCCTCAATGAAGCCGGCAGAAGTGGTCCTCCAGACGGGCAGACGTGGTCCTCCAGATGGGCAGAAGTCTTCATCCAGATGGCATCTTCTATCTTCATCTTTCTGGCACGGAGAGGCTACATCTTTAAGACATCCGACGTGGAGCATCCTCTTCATCCGACGGACTAACGACGAATGAAGGTACCTTTAAATGACGTCATCCAAGATGGTGTCCCTTAGATTCCGATTGGCTGATAGAATTCTATCAGCCAATCGGAATTAAGGTAGAAAAAATCCTATTGGCTGATGCAATCAGCCAATAGGATTGAGCTTCAATCCTATTAGCTGATTGAATCAGCCAATAGGATTAAGCTTGCATTCTATTGGCTGTTCCAATCAGCCAATGGAATGCAAGCTCAATCCTATTGGCTGATTAGATCAGCCAATACAATTTTTTCTACCTTAAAGTGAAGGTAAACTTACCTTGTTTACGTTCTTCGTTAACATTTTTTATGCCAAAATAATATGAGTTTCATTCATCAATTTTGCAGCAGTTATCTGTCAACAAAGTTATGACCGCAACTATTTGGTTTTACATAGTATCGTAATTCAACCCGTAATATAATTTTTGTTTTTTGCTTCTGGTCACGCTGTCCCAATAACCAATTGAAATTCTGGCCGTTAGGCGGCCGTCAAGCTACGTCATCGGAGTATTGGTTAATCTGCGCATGCGCCAATTTACTTTCTGCAGATTTGGTTTTGTTGCGCGCTCCCGTTTTGCGCATGCGCATTCTCCCCCCCGGCAATAAAGAGTACACGTCGTTATAGTTGCGGTCTAGGGAAAACGGTCACGTATTTAAAAAATTTATAGCCAGTCTGTTTGAAATATAACATTGTACTGAATGAATACATTATTGGTATTCATTCAATATTATGTTGCTAGCGTGATTGACGCATGCTCGTTTTAGACCTGTTCAATGTGAACGCAGATTTTACATATACGTATGGAGCGGGTGGGACCGCTCTATACGTCAGCACAAAGAAATCAAGGAAGTAGATTATGGGCGGAGTTAGCTCGGTAACGGTAGGAAATTTTATAGATGAATGAAGTTGAAAATATAAAATGAATAAAAAAAAAAAGTTAGCGATTTCAGTATATTTGACATATAGAGTAGATTTATGTGTTCTAGAGGCTCAAACTTTACTTTCACTTTAATTCCGATTGGCTGATTTCTATTGAATCGGAATCTAAGGGACGCCATCTTGGATGACAGCATTTAAAGGTACCTTCATTCGTCGTTAGTCCATTAGATGAAGAGGATGCTCTGCGTCGGATGTCTTGAAGATGGAGCCGCTCCGCCCCGGAAGGATGAAGATTGAAGATGCCGTGTGGATGAAGACTTCTGCCCATCTGGAGGACCACTTCTGCCCGTCTGGAGGACCACTTCTGCCGGCTTTGTTGAGAGGACATCTTGCCGCTTGGATGAAGACTTCTCCCGGTAAGTGTATCTTTTGTGGTTAGTGTTAGGATTTTTTTAAGGGTGTATTGGGTGGGTTTATTTGTTTTGTTAGGGCTTTGGGCCTGCAATAGAGCTAAATGCCCTTTTAAGGGCAATGCCCATCCAAATGCCCTTTTCAGGGGCTTAGGTTTTTTTAGTTAGGCTTTTATTTGGGGGGTTGGTTGTGTGGGTGGTGGGTTTTACTGTTGGGGGGTTGTTTGTATTTTTTTTACAGGTAAAAGCTGATTTCTTTGGGGCAATGCAACGCAAAAGGCCCTTTTAAGGGCTATTGATAGCTTAGTTTAGGCTAGTTTTTTTTTTTTAATTTTGGGGGGGCTTTTTTATTTTGATAGGGCAATTAGATTAGGTGTAATTAGTTTAAATATCTTGCAATTTTTTTATTTTCTGTAATTTAGTGTTTTTTTGTGATTTAGCTAATTTAATGTATTTAATTTTATTTCATTTAAGTAATTTATTTAATTGTAGTGTAGTGTTAGGTGTTAGTGTAACTTAGGTTAGGTTTTATTTTACAGGTAGATTTACATTTATTTTAGCTAGGTAGTTATTAAATAGTTAATAACTATTTAATAACTATTCTACCTAGTTAAAATAAATACAAACTTGCCTGTAAAATAAAAATAAACCCTAAGCTAGCTACATTGTAACTATTAGTTATATTGTAGCTAGCTTAGGGTTTATTTTATAGGTAAGTATTTAGTTTTAAATAGTAATTATTTAGGTAATAATAGTAATTTTTATTTAGATTTATTTAAATGATATTTAAGTTAGGGGTGTTAGGTTTAGGGGTTAATAAATTTAGAATAAAGGCTGCGACGTTGGGGGCGGCAGATTAGGGGTTAATAAGTGTAGGTAGGTTCGGGCGACATTGGGGCGGCAGATTAGGGGTTAATAAATATAATGTAGGTGTCGGGGATGTTGGGGCAGCAGATTAGGGGTTAATAAGTATAATGTAGGTGGCGGCAATGTTAGGGTCGGAAGATTAGGGGATAATAATATTTAACTAGTATTTGCGAGGCGGGAGTGCGGCGGTTTAGGGGTTAATATGTTTATTCTAGTGGCGGTGATGTCCGGAGCGGCAGATTAGGGGTTCAATTTTTTATTATAGTGTTTGCGGCAGGGCCTCGGTTTAGGGGTTAATAGGTAGTTTATGGGTGTTAGTGTACTTTTTATTATAGTGTTTGCGGCAGGGCCTCGGTTTAGGGGTTAATAGGTAGTTTATGGGTGTTAGTGTACTTTTTAGCACTTTAGTTATGAGTTTTATGCTACGGCGTTGTAGTGTAAAACTCATAACTACTGACTTTAGAATGCGTTAGGAATCTTGGAGGTAGAGGGTGTACCGCTCACTTTTTTGCCTCCCAGGACAAACTTGTAATATCAGCGCTATGGAAGTCCCATAGAAAAAAGGGTTTATGAAGTTTATGTAGGTCGGTTTGTGGTAAGGCCAAAAGAGTGTGCGGTGCGCCTAAAACTGCAAGACTCGTAATACTAGCGGTAGTGAAAAAGCAGCGTTAGGACCTGTTAACGCTGCTTTTTCAGCTTACCGCAAAACTCGTAATCTAGTCGTATGTTAATATGTTCTGTACTTGTACCTGAACTTGTCTCTGCTCTGCAAGAGGAATGGATAATCTACATAGAAGGATTTTGTGTGAAATAGGGGGCACAAGGGAACAGGCACACCCTTGCTGTGGGTGGCATTGATATCTATTGGTATTTTTTTGGAAGATATAGCAAATAAAAATGTGCTTTTATTAAATTTCAAAGCTAATAAATTGTCAGTAAGACCCTCTATAAAGCTTGAATATTTTATAGGTTTTAAATGGACACTAAACACTAAGGGCTAGATTACAAGTGGATCGCTAATTTATTGCTGCCCGCAAATGGGCAACTTCATCCATTTGAGGGCACGTGATATATAACCAGCCATTACAAGTGGCTGATTATTGTTACCGCGAGCTCACGGTAGCAATTAGCACTCAGAAAATTAACCATGGATTAGATCTCTAGTTCATTTTCTAAACGTCCCCCAAAATAAAGTGGTGTGTTCTTTTTTTTTAAATAAACTGCTAAAAGCAGTTATAAGGGGTTAAAATGGCGGGTGTGGGGTTGTTAGAAAAAAAACGGCAGCGAAAAGTGCCTTTACATTGAGGTCTATGGGAACTGTGTGTTCCCTGTTAATATATATGTATGTGCTTTTTTTTATATATATATATATATATATATATATATATATATATATATATATACACACTCTGCATATCCGCATCACCTGACGAAAGAAAAGAGAGAAAAAAGAGTTGAAAAAATTATTACAAATTTATTATGAAAAAATATTAAATTCTTTTGCATGTAAAAACATGGAAATTCGGTTACAAGCCTGTAACCAAGTACAAACAGCAACAGCCAAACATGTTTCAGGCCTAATGTCTGCCCTTATTCATATATATACACATATTAGCACATAAATACTTATGTATATAAGCATATACATATATATTTACACTTTGCTGCCCATCGTTGTGCGACTCACCCTATTCACTGCACTAGTTCTCATGACATGTCTCATCATGGCATGAGAACGAGGCTCCTATTGTAGCCTATGGAAGCGCGCTCTCATTAGCGAGGTCATTTTCGCATTGCACGTAGCTCGTAATATCAGCGCACATTTGTGTAAGCTGGTATTACTCAGTAGAGTGCAAATATCGCTTTAATGAAAGCTATATTTTGTGCTTTTTGTAATCTGGCGCTAAATGCATTTCATGGCCCTCACTCATGGGTATCACCATATTGGAACCAAGGTTACACGGCAGGTATCTGAAGGAGAGTTGCTGCACATGCGCATACACGTGACATCATCCCTGGAATCCAGTTAAAGCTAAAATTCAACATGGTGCAGCCCATGCCTAAAATGACGTGGGAAATTACCTCATTACTATGCTTATAAAATGTAGTTCGTTTTTAATGTCTCTTTAAACCCAGCATAGGGCCTTGATGTGCTTTTTCTTTCATATTATATACACTGTTTTCCTGAGTTTCAAAGATCTAGGACAGTGACCCTCATCCCAATTCATCAGAGTTTCTATGCATAATCAGCAAGCTCATTTAGAAGAGCAGAATTTTGATTTAGTAAAACTGATTAGATACAGTAAATAGTATGAGGCTAACTAGTTAAATATTAATAATGTTTTACTAATGTGTTTACATGTAGTTGTTTAACTTAAAAGGACGGTTTACTCCAGAATTTGTGTTGTTTAAAAAGATAGATAATCCCTTTATTACCCTTTTCCCAGTTTTGCAAAACCAACATGGTTATATTAATATACATTTTCCACCTCTGTAATTACTTTGTATCTAAGCCTCTAAAGACTACCCCCTTATTTCAGTTCTTTTGACAGACTTGCATTTTAGTTAATCAGTACTGACTCCTAAATAACTCCACTGGAGTGAGCACAATGTAATCTATATGGCACACTTGAATTAGTGCTGTCTAACTGTAAAAAACTGTAAAAATGTACTGAGATAAGAGGCGGCCTTCATGGGTTTAGAAATTAGCATATGAGCCTTCCTAGGTTTAGCTTTCAACAAGGAATACCGACAGAACAAAGCACATTTGATGATAAAAGTACATTGGAAAGGTGTTCCAAATTGCATGCCCCATCTGAACCATGAAAGTTTAATTTTGACTAGACTGTCCCTTTAACCAATAATATCAAATGTATGCAGTTATCAATTTAATGTCATTCAGTATAAATTTATATAATTATACATTTACACTAAAGGATAAATGCACAGTTTAAGTCCATGATGCTGTATAAATTTCATCATTTAAAAGTATCGTTTGAGTAACATTTTTAACTTTTTTTATCAAAGAAAAAATCTTGTTTATTAAAGGTACAGTAAACACTTTAGTCTCTATTTATTAAGCAGTGGTTGCTGCTTTGGAGGTCTATCGTTCAGGCTCGCCATTGCAAGATCGCTGCGCCTCAACATTTTAGGTGGCTAATTGAAATCATCCTTATCCAATCGGGATGATTGACTGCCCCTGCTAGCAGCTGATTGGCCACCAGTGAGCAGGGGTCGGCATTGCACAAGCATTTCTGGTAAAATGCTTGTGCAATGATAAATGCAGACAGCATATGCTATCCGCCTGCAGCGATGTCCTCAACATAAAAAGATTAATTATGTATAGTAAAAAACAATTCTTTTATTATTTACATTTGTTCCCACTTCTTTAATTTATAGCTGCAAATTAAGAGCTTTCCAAAGGCACAAAATGGTAGTGCACATTGCAGGTTTGACAAATCTATCCCTGCTACATATGTTACAGTTTTAGTAGACATGATAAATTAAGAGCTGCTTGAGTGACCATAAAACCACAAATTTAAGAAGCAAAAACTTCACAGGTGATGGAATAAATTACCCCAACATTCGTTTATCGGAATGATTGACATGCACTGCTCTCACACAACAAGAGGGATATATGCGATACTGTATCACAATCTTGTAATATGGTAATCTTGTTACATTTTACATAAAGGTGTAATGCTCGTGGTATATTCCTCTATCAGACCAAACTCTGCCTTTAATCTTGTTATCCCAGCGTCGAGCCGGAAAGATAGGGAATATCGCAGAGAAAGTTAGTAAAATGAGGAAGGTGGCACTCACCACAGGCAGGGCAATCCCCAGCGACAATGGCAGAGCGGTCCAAGGACAAAACAGTAGAATGGTCAGGCAGGCAGGATTTGTCAACAGTAAAGCAGTCCAAGGGCACACCACTAGAATGGTCCGGCAGGCAGGATTTGGCAACAGAACAACAGGGGTTAATAAGCAGAGCAGTCAGACAGGCAGGGTTCTGCAGTAGTATATCAATCCAGGAGTTAGGGGTTAAGAGGCAGAGTAGTTAGACAGGCAGAGTTCAGCAACAATAATCAATCCAGCAATTTTAGGGGTTAAGAGGCAGAGTAGTCAGACAGGCAGAGTTCAGCAACAATAATCAATCCAGCAATTTTAGGGGTTAAGAGGCAGAGTAGTCAGACAGGCAGCAATAATCAATAAGGCAGTAAGAATAGTATGATCTATCACACCCAGGAGCACACAAAGTGACACCTATACTTTGGCATTGATAGATCATACTAGGATCACTTAAATAGGCATAGGATTCGCTCCACAGCATGTGACCGGCATCAGAGAGGGAGAGGAGCTGACATCATCGCCGCACGTATCCAGACCCGACACAGCCCTAGGCAACGAGCAAGGAGACGCTGTGCACCTAGCAATGGCTAGAGCGGTGTGGCGTGACTAAAGGATACCTTTCTAACAAAATGACTGTGGCTATCAGTGTCTACTTCAGTAGTAAGTCTGGATTGGCTCCTTCAAATAAGTAGTGGGTGGAATTTAGCTATAAAAAAAACAATAGCAGTAAAAAGGTTGTATTGCAATGAAACATTTTCAAACTCATCTAGTATGCTAGTTTATAACAAGACTTCAGAAACATCTTGCAATTACAAGTTATTTACTCTCCTTTTAATATGTTAAGTGAGCTGAGCAGAATCAAAAGCCTAACATTAAAGATAACGATGTAAAAACATTTGTGCAAAATGGTTTTTGAAGAGGTCAGGCAATTAAATTGCCAGTAGCAAGTTCTCTCAGTGCAAAGTATTGGTGAAGGTAGCACATTTCTATTGGATTAATATTGCCTTAAATTTGAAACCCCTGCAAAAAGTAATGTACATCGCTGCACATGGCTCTTCTAACGTGATAGAATATAGATCAAATGGAAAAAAATAGCTGCAAAACCCTCAAAAAAACTACACTACAGTCATTGTATGGATCCATAGCACGCAATTACATCTACTGTATAAGTGATATAGAATAAATTATCAGAAGAGAAGGACTGTCAATGTTTCATGGGGTGAAACAGAGGATGTGTATTATCTGGGAGGAAAAATCATCGAATTCCTTCTCTAGAAACAATAGGATTTTGAAGCCACCTGTTGCATAGTAATGATCAAGGTGATAGCTATTTACTGAAGACATTTTTATATACTGCATAACAAAAGAATTATTTTTTTTTACAAACAAGCACACAAATTAGAGCATTTATACATAATTAACAAATACAATGCAACACGCACGCCTAATTCTTTATCCTTTACTTCCTTTTAAAGCCCTTCCCCTCTATTCACCTTAATGGTTCCATACATAATCTATATAGTTTAGTTTACACGCAAGATTTGCTTTTTCGTTTTGTTTGTTTTTTTTAATAAATTGACCAGCACATTTAGTTAAAACTAATATTTATAATAGTGTGTTGAACTAATATATAAAATGTAATGGCTATCAAAAGCCAGGAGAGTTGTAAATGAGTGCAACCATTTTTATTTAGATTATAACTACTGAAAAAAAGATACATAATTATGCAGCTACTATTTATATATTATTGATTAATGTAATTGGCTACACAGTAGCAAGCACATTTTCCAAGTTTATTATTATTATTTGTTTTTATAATAAAACAATCAAATAACCAATTATTTAGCAAGATAAGTTCAATATATCTACATATAAAAACAAACCTGAAGCTTAGGCAAATGTCTATTTACGCAGGGTATGTAGTTTGTATGTAAATTGAAAGCTTCAAGATCATCCATTATAAGACAGGTAACATTCATCTATTGCACTTTTTCAATAAGCATTAAACCTTGCACCAGTCAGGTCTCCGATGTTGCCTGCTGACAAGTGGACTTCAATATCATGCAATTTATCTTTACATATCTATTTCAGTTTTATGGCCATATTATTATTATTATTATCATTTATTTGTATAGCGCCGCAAAATTACGTAGCGCTGATACACTCAGGACCAAGCAAACCGTATCTTATTTTGTTCCGATCTCAATAATTTTCCTAAAACAATAGACCCAAAGGATATGCACAGAACAAAACACAGACATGCATGTTGCAAATAGAGAGAGATATAGGTTTGTTGGGTGGGGAAGTATGAGTAGAAGCCGATGAAAAACGTTGTGCAACTTAAGAATCTATATGGTCCATGTGCATCAGAATACTTTATTTTTGATAAACAACTCCATAAAAAGTAATCATAAACCAGATAAAAGTAAAAAAAAAAAAGAAAAGAAAGTAACACGTCTTTTTCAATATATAAATCATCCCATTGTAAACAATAAAACAATTTTTTTGCGGGAAAAAGATTGAATCTTATATTGGAAAGAACATATATTTTGGTGATTACAATCCTTCTGACCCCAAGTTATTGACTAAATATAGACAACAAAATAGATAGAACAAATTCAACAGCCAAAGGCACTTGATAAAGTGCTAAACTTGCCTTTTTCATTTGATTGTGAGTATTCTAAGACAATATGAAAAAAATCTATTAACCTGTGCATGTGCAATACACTCTGAAATGGCCACAGATGCTATTTTATATGTATTAAATGAATATATGTTCTAGATGCATTAAACCATGTCACTTATAAGGTTCACAAATTACAGTGTGAGAGTCAAAATCCTTATATAGTAGATTATATAAAATGTGGACACTTTCTTCTAATCGAAAATATTTTCCTACAATGTTTTTCTCGATTTTAGATTAAACTCTTGCCAATAATATATAGTTTACTTTATTCTGTAGATGAAGATATATATTGTACTAACTGCCCTGCAGATTGCAAGATTGTCAGAGTATGGGAGCTTAGCCATACTTTCCTTTTACTAGGAAAGAATGGACTGCCCAACTCTGTCTATGGGGTCTATTTAAGAATCAGCGGATGTTGCCTCTGACCCACTCCGCTTCAGTTCCGGCTGAAGCGGAAGTTAAGAAGCAGCGGTCTTTAACTCGCCCACCACCTCAGAGGTGGCGGACAGAAATCCACATGATCGAATACGATCGGGCTGATTGACACCCCCTGCTAGCGGGCGATTGGCCGCGAATCTGCAGGGGGTGGTATTGCACCAGCAGTTCACAAGAACTGCTGGTGCAATGATAAATGCTGACAGCGTATGCTGTCAGCATTTAGCGATGTGCGGTGGACATGATCCGCTATAACACACTACCCAATGAAGGACTGAAATCCTGCAGCACCCGCAAGGTCCCCCTGCTCAAGAAAGCACATGTACAGGCCCGTCTGAAGTTTGCCAATGAAATCTAAATGATTCAGATGAAAGAAACCTGTAGGGACAGATGAAGAGGCGCCTCATAAAACAATATCGTCTGTACAGGTGAGACAAATAGAACGAAGTCAACCCAAAACAGGTGGGTACTCACATAAGGAGCGGCACTTGGATGGTGCCTAACAACGCAGGCCGGGACCTCACAAAGTCGCCCGACAGACTACCACACCGACCAGACCACGTGGGGATTGATCACCAATCAGGAGTTCTAATGCGTCCTATGTATCACGATGTGTAGCAATGTAGCCAACCAAAGTGCAGCAGGCCTGGTAAGAAACCTCCGTGGGATTATAATTCAGTCATGGCAAAAATAAAGATAGTACGTGGACAAGTACTAAAAAAGTGTCAAAATGTATTAAAACACAGTTTAACAGCAACGTGTTAACAGCCTGATGAAACAAACTATACGGTCGTTGCTGTTAAACTGTGTTTTCATAAATTTTCACACTTTTTTAGTACTTGCTCCACGTACTATCTTTATTTTTGCCACAACTCAACTATAATCAGGGAACAGCAAATGCTTAGCATTGTCAAGGCCTTTTTTTTAAAGTGCATAAACAAAATGTCTATTCCTTTAGATGACAAGCAAACAAAGTTGTTTGCAAACCCCCTAGGGGTGAAGACAGGTTCAGAGTACTCTGTCAACAAGAAATATTTTGGATCTCTAAACTTGATACCCTGGTTCCTAAGGGCTTTAACGCTGAGTATGACATTATCAATTATTGGGATTAGGAAACCTATTTGATCAATAAAAATGCACACATTTTCTTATATTTGTTTCATTCAATTCAATATGTGTGCCTTAGTTTTGGCAATACCATCAGGTAACCTAATTTTACCTCCTTTTATAAAAAAAAGTAAATTTATGCTTACCTGATAAATTAATTTCTTCTATGGTACGACGAGTCCACAGATTCATCCTTTACTTGTGGGATATTATCCTCCTGCTAACAGGAAGTGGCAAAGAGCACCACAGCAGAGCTGTCTATATAGCTCCTCCCTTAGCTCCACCCCCTAGTCATTCGACCGAAGGTACAGGAAGAAAAAGGAGAAACTAAAAGGTGCAGAGGTGACTGAAGTTTAAAATCAAAAAATATAATCTGTCTTAAAATGACAGGGCGGGCCGTGGACTCGTTGTACCATAGAAGAAATTAATTTATCAGGTAAGCATAAATTTACTTTTCTTCTATAAGGTACGATGAGTCCACGGATTCATCCTTTACTTGTGGGATACAATACCAAAGCTACAGGACACGGATGAACGGGAGGGACAAGACAGATGGTTAAACATAAGGCACCACTGCTTGAAGAACTTTTCTCCCAAAAATAGCCTCCGAAGAAGCAAAAATATCAAATTTGTAAAATTTGGAAAAGGTATGAAGCGAAGACCAAGTCGCAGCCTTACAAATCTGTTCAACAGAAGCATCGTTTTTAAAAGCCCACGTGGAAGCCACCGCTCTAGTAGAGTTAGCTGTAATCCTTTCAGGAGGCTGCTGTCCAGAAGTCTCATATGCCAAACGGATGATGCTTTTCAGCCAAAAAGAAAGAGAGGTAGCCGTAGCTTTTTGACCTCTACGTTTTCCAGAATAGACAACAAACAAAGAAGATGTTTGGCGGAAATCCTTGGTTGCCTGCAAGTAAAACTTCAAAGCACGAACCACGTCCAAGTTGTGCAACAGACGCTCCTTTTTAGAGGAAGGATTAGGTCACAGAGAAGGAACAACAATTTCCTGATTGATATTCCTATTAGTAACAATCTTAGGAAGGAATCCAGGTTTGGTACGCAAAACCACCTTATCAGCATGGAAAACAAGATAAGGCGAGTTGCATTGCAACGCAGATAGTTCAGAAACTCTTCGAGCCGAAGAGATAGCAACTAAAAACAGAACTTTCCAAGATAGAAGCTTAATATCTATGGAATGCATAGGTTCAAATGGAACCCCTTGAAGAACTTTAAGAACTAAATTCAGACTCCATGGCAGAGCATCAGGTTTAAACACAGGATTGATTCTAACTAAAGCCTGACAGAACGAATGAATGTCTAGAACATCTGCCAGACGCTTGTGCAGTAGAATTGATAAAGCAGATATCTGTCCCTTTAAGGAACTAGCTGATAGCCCCTTCTCCAATCCTTCTTGGAGAAAGGACAAAATCCTAGGAATCCTGATCTTACTTCATGAGTAGCCTTTGGATTCGCACCAATAAAGATATTTACGCCATATCTTATGATACATTTTCCTAGTGACAGGCTTTCGAACCTGAATCAAGGTATCTATGACCGACTCAGAGAAACCCCGCTTGGATAAAATCAAGCGTTCAATCTCCAAGCAGTCAGCCGCAGAGAACTAGATTTGGATGCTAGAATGGTCCTTGAATCAGAAGGTAGTGTCTCAGTGGCAGAGTCCATGGTGGAAGAGATGACATGTCCACCAGGTCTGCATACCAAGTCCTGCGTGGCCACGCAGGTGCTATCAAAATCACTGAAGCTCTCTCCTGTTTGATTCTGGCAATCAAACGAAGAAGGAGAGGAAATGGTGGAAACACATAAGCCAGGTTGAACGACCAGGGTACTGCTAGAGCATCTATCAGTACTCCCTGAGGATCCCTTGACCTGGACCCGTAACAAGGAAGTTTGGTGTTCTGACGAGACGCCATCAGATCCAAGTCTGAATCAATTGTGCAAACACCTCCGAATGGAGTTCCCACTCCCCCGGATGAAAAGTCTGACGACTTAGAAAATCTGCTTCCTAGTTCTCCACTCCTGGAATATAGATTGCTGATAGATGGCAAGAGTGAGTCTCTGCCCATCGAATTATTTTAGTAACCTCTATCATCGCTAGAGAACTCTTTGTTCTCCCCTAATGATTGATATATGCTACAGTCGTGATATTGTCCGACTGGAATCTTATGAATCTGGCTGAAGCCAGCTGAGGACACGCCTTAAGTGCGTTGAATATCCCTCTCAGTTCTAGAATATTTATCAGGAGGAGAGCCTCCTCCTGAGTCCACAAACCCTGTGCTTTCAGGGAATTCCAGACTGCACCCCAGCCCAATAGGCTGGCGTCCGTCATCACTATGACCCATGCTGTCCTGCGGAAACACATTCCCTGGGACAGATGATCCTGTGACAACCACCAAAGATGAGAGTCTCTGGTCTCTTGATCCAGATTTATCTGAGGAGATAAATCTGCATAATCCCCATTCCACTGTTTCAGCATGCATAGTTGCAGTGGTCTGAGATGCAAGGGAGCAAACGGAACTATGTCCATTGCCGCTACCATTAGTCCGATTACCTCCATACACTGAGCCACTGACGGCCGAGGAATGGAATGAAGAGCTCGGCAGGTGGTTAAAATCTTTGATTAACTGACCTCCGTCAGAAAAATTTTCATGTCCACCGAATCTATCCGCGTTCCCAGGAATGGAAGTCTTGTGAGAGGGATAAGTGAACTCTTTTTTACGTTCACCTTCCACCCGTGAGATCTTAGAAAAGCCAACACAATGTCCGTGTGAGATTTGGCTAGTTGGTAAGTCGACACCTGAATTAAGATATCATCCAGATAAGGCGCCACTGCTATACCCCACGGACTTAGAACCGCCAGAAGGGACCCTAGCACCTTTGTGAAAATTCTGGGAGCTGTGGCCAACCCGAAGGGAAGAGCCACAAACTGGTAATGCTTGTCCAGAAAGACGAACCTGAGGAACTGGTGATGATCTTTGTGGATAGGGATGTGTAGATACGCATCCTTTAAGTCCACGGTGGTCATATATTGACCCTCCTGGATCATTGGTAAAATAGTCCGAATGGTCTCCATCTTGAAGGATGGGACTCTGAGGAATTTGTTTAGGATCTTGAGATCTAAAATTGGTCTGAAGGTTCCCTCTTTTTTGGGAACCACAAACAGATTGGAGTAGAACCCCTGCCCCTGTTCTGTTTTCGGAACTGGGCAGATCACTCCCATGGTATATAGGTCTTCTACACAGCGTAAGAATGCCTCTCTTTTTGTCTGGTTTAAAGACAATCGAGAAAGATGGAATCTCCCTCTTGGAGGAGAATCTTTGAAATCTAGAAGATACGATTTCTAAAGCCCAGGAGTCCTGAACGTCTCTTGCCAAAGCCTGAGCAAAGAGAGAAAGTCTGCCCCCTACTAGATCTGGTCCCAGATCGGGGGCTACCCCTTTATGCTGTCTTGGTGGCAGCAGCGGGCTTCTTGGCCTGTTTACCTTTGTTCCAAGTCTGGTTAGGTCTCCAGACTGACTTGGATTGAGCAAAATTCCCCTCTTGCTTTGCAGCAGGGGAAGAGGTAGAGGGACCTCCTTTGAAGTTTCGAAAGGAATGAAAATGATTTTGTTTGGTCCTCATCTTATTTGTCTTATCCTGAGGAAGGGAATGGTCTCCAGACTGACTTGGATTGAGCAAAATTCCCCTCTTGCTTTGCAGCAGGGGAAGAGGTAGAGGGACCTCCTTTGAAGTTTCGAAAGGAACGAAAATGATTTTGTTTGGTCCTCATCTTATTTATCTTATCCTGAGGAAGGGAATGGCCTTTCCCTCCAGTGATGTCTGAAATGATCTCTTTCAGTTCAGGCCCGAATAGAGTCTTACCCTTGAAAGGGATGGCTAAAAGCTTAGATTTTGATGACACATCAGCAGACCAGGACTTAAGCCATAATGCTCTACGCGCTAAAATGGCAAAATCTGAATTATTTGCCGTTAATTTAGCCAGTTGAAAAGCGGCATCTGTAATGAAAGAATTAGCTAGCTTGAGTGCCCTATTTCTATCCAGAATATCATCTAATAGGGTCTCAACCTGAAGAGCCTCCTCCAGAGCCTCGAACCAAAAAGCAGCTGCAGTAATTAAGGGAACAATGCACGCTATAGGTTGGAGAAGAAAACCCTGATGAACAAATATTTTCTTTAGGAAACCCTCTAATTTTTTATCCATAGGATCTTTGAAAGCACAACTGTCCTCAATAGGTATAGTTGTACGCTTAGCCAGGGTAGAAATAGCTCCCTCCACCTTAGGGACCATCGCTAAAACCTCCCTGAGCTATAAGCGGAGGTGTTCTAGTTTAAATTTAAAAGCCGTCATATCTGAGTCTGTCTGAGGGAACATCTTTTCTGAATCAGAAATCTCTCCCTCAGACAGCAAATCCCTCACCCCCAACTCAGAACATTGTGAGGGTACATCGGATATGGCTAATAAAGCGTCAGAGGGCTCAGCATTTGTTCTCACACCAGACCTACTGCACTTCCCCTGCAACCCAGGCAGCTTAGATAAAACTTCTGTGAGGGTAGTATTCATAACTGCGGCCATATCTTGCAGGGTGAAAGAATTAGACGCACTAGAAGTACTTGGCATCGCTTGTGCGGGGTTAATGGTTGTGACACTTGGGGAGAATTAGATGGCATAACCTGATTACCTTCTGACTGAGAATCATCCTGCGACATACTTTTAGTAGCTAAAATATGTTCTTTGCAATTTATTGACCTTTCAGTGCATGAGGGACACATTCTAAGTGGGGGTTCCACAATGGCTTCTAAACATATTGAACAATGACTTTCCTCAATATCAGGCATGTTGAACAGGCTAGTAATGACTACAAACAAGCATGAAAACACTTTATTTAGTGAAAAAAAAAAACCAATCTTAAGAAACGGTACTGCGCCTTTAAGAGAAAAAAAGCATACACGTTCTGCAAAACTGCTTTAAAATGCACCAAATTTTTCCAATTTTTGATAGCAGACTCAATATGTGTAGTTAAGTTTGCCCCACAAGAAAATTTAACATTTAACCCTTTAATGTGAAAACCCGATTGAATTAAGGCCTAAATCCTATCTGCCCTCAGGGATTGTAAATATGGGGTTAAAGCTTCGATTTGGCCCAAAATATCCACAAGGGCCCTCAGGAGTTGGAGCTTGCTGCTTGCTGAGTGAAAACAACTGCGCATCTGAGGCACGAAAATAGGCCACGCCCATCTCACTCGATGTCTCTACAGCCTCAAAGAACCGCACCAGAGCGGTTTTAAACTAGCCATGTGGGTTCTGAGACCCAAAAAATAAGCCAAGTGTACCCTCAATAAAGTTGCCCAATAAACGTTATTGCCCACAAAACGTTAATAGCACTCCCATTTCAGAAAACGTTTGACCACAAAAATTCAAAACTCAGTGTCAACCATTTTTCAATTAGCGCCTTATGCAAGCTTAGTAATGCCCTTCTATAGCTCTTAGGATGGGGATACTGTCAGCCTTTCTGAAATACACAGTCTCTCCAGAAAAAATGACTGAACATACCTCACTGCTATATAGCATGAAAACATTCCTCACACTGAAGTTTCCTGTACTCCTCAGCCTCTGTGGGAACAGCAATGGATCTTAGTTACAAATGCTAAGATCATCATCCTCCAGGCAGAAGTCTTCATCCATCTGCTGCCTGAGAGTAAATAGTGCACACCGGTACCATTTAACACAAAAAACTGTTGCTTGAAGAAATTAAAATCTAATATTTTATCACCTCTTTCACTTTACCCTTCCTAGTACTTAGAGTAGGCAAAGAGAATGACTGGGGGGTGGAGCTAAGGGAGGAGCTATATAGACAGCTCTGCTGTGGTGCTCTTTGCCACTTCCTGTTAGCAGTTGGATAATATCCCACAAGTAAAGGATGAATCCGTGGACTATTCGTATCTTATAGAAGAAATAATTTTTTTCAAAAAGGTTTACATCTTTTGTGTGTACTGTTTATTGATACTGTTTCTTTAAAATGTATCAGCGAATAACTTTCCATCTTGCAATATCTATATCGTGAGGAATTAAGTACTGTAAGTGGCACATTTTTTGTTGTTACATAAAGGGTTAATTTGAGCATTGTTTTTAACCACTTAAGATTGTGGTGCCAATTTATCAATGTCTGTCCGACATGATACGCTTTAGCGTATTATGTCCGACAGATTGCTGAATGCCAACAGCATACGCTGTCGGCATTTATCATTGCAGAAGCAATTCACCAGCACTACTTGTGCAATGCCACCCCCAGCAGATTCACGGCCAATCAGCTGCTAGCAGCGGGTGTCAATCAGCCCGATCGTATA
Organism: Bombina bombina; assembly: GCF_027579735.1. NCBI lineage: Eukaryota > Metazoa > Chordata > Amphibia > Anura > Bombinatoridae > Bombina > Bombina bombina. The sequence continues at coordinate 1,131,836,362 of NC_069499.1, read as the reverse complement.
GGATCGGGCGGATAGCAGACCGCAGCTTCAGAGGCAGCGGAACACTTATGGAGCAGCGGTCTTTAGACCTCTGCTTCATAACTGCTGTTTCCAGTGAGCCTGAAGGCTTATGCGGAAACAGGGGCATCCAGCTCCATTAGGAGCTTGATAATTCGGCCCCTTTGTACTGTCTTTTTCAGTGGCTGCTTGTATGACGATATTAAGTCTATGGGGCCGATTTATCATCTGTCTGGCGGACATGATCCGCTATAGAGATCATTTCCACCAGACATTGATAAATGCCGACAGCATACGCTATCGACATTTATCATTGCACAAGAAGTTCTGGTGAACTGCTTGTGCAATGCCGCCCACTGCTGATTCAGTATCAATCAACCCAATCGTATGAGATTAGAAGGATTGATATCCGCAGCCTCAGAAGATGCATACCAGTTAAGGAGCAGCGGTCTTCTTAACTCCTGTTTCTGAAGGTTCGCGCGTAAACAGAGGTATTTGTGCCGATACGGGGCTTGGTATATCGGCCCCTATGAGTACCGAAACTGGGCAGACTTTTTCCTTGCTCGACATTTGCCCTTGCACTTTATATTCTGCATGAATTTTTAATGGATCTAATAAATATTGGTTATTATTGGTAATATTTTGGACTTTTTTTTCCCTCTATAGATAATAAGCATAACATTTCCAGGTTTATGGAGGCCAATTATGTACTATAGAGGGATTTTGCAATCTAGATGTAGTTTCTAAAACATTGTTAAACAGCTGTGTGTAATGCTTTTAGGTCATTTAAGACTGCCATATAAATAACATTGTTTCTGTTTGATAAATATAGCACTTTATCCAGACTAATCATCTAAGGATTTTGTCATAGATGTGTCTGCAGTTAAGGAGTGTAATTATGTTTTCTTTAATGGAAATGTTATGTAAATAAACACTATCATTGGGCTTTTTCCTAAAGGTTACCTTACAGATTCACATGCAGAAAATTATGTTCTCATGTGCCTTTTTTCCCCCCATGTGTCTATAGATTTAGATCACTCTGGGAACCAGTAATTCTCACATAGTTTGCCAGTATATTGTGTTGTGATCACAAAATCAAGAATAATAACAAAAATATTACAGATCCCCCATAATATTTTGCTTTGAGCATAAACTCTCTTAATATAAACAGCATAAATAAAAATTAAATGAGGGTGTCAAGGGAATGCATACATCAAAAAAAACAGAATTTATGCTTACCTGATAAATTACTTTCTCCAACGGTGTGTCCGGTCCACGGCGTCATCCTTACTTGTGGGATATTCTCTTCCCCAACAGGAAATGGCAAAGAGTCCCAGCAAAGCTGGTCACATGATCCCTCCTAGGCTCCGCCCACCCCAGTCATTCGACCGACGGACAGGAGGAAATATATATAGAAGAAACCATATGGTACCGTGGTGACTGTAGTTAGAGAAAATAATTCATCAGACCTGATTAAAAAACCAGGGCGGGCCGTGGACCGGACACACCGTTGGAGAAAGTAATTTATCAGGTAAGCATAAATTCTGTTTTCTCCAACATTGGTGTGTCCGGTCCACTGCGTCATCCTTACTTGTGGGAACCAATACCAAAGCTTTAGGACACGGATGAAGGGAGGGAGCAAATCAGGTCACCTAAATGGAAGGCACCACAGCTTGCAAAACCTTTCTCCCAAAAATAGCCTCCGAAGAAGCAAAAGTATCAAATTTGTAAAATTTGGCAAAAGTGTGCAGTGAAGACCAAGTCGCTGCCTTACATATCTGGTCAACAGAAGCCTCGTTCTTGAAGGCCCATGTGGAAGCCACAGCCCTAGTGGAGTGAGCTGTGATTCTTTCAGGAGGCTGCCGTCCGGCAGTCTCATAAGCCAATCGGATAATGCTTTTAAGCCAAAAGGAAAGAGAGGTAGAAGTCGCTTTTAGACCTCTCCTTTTACCAGAATAAACAACAAACAAGGAAGATGTTTGTCTGAAATCTTTAGTAGCCTCTAAATAGAACTTTAGAGCACGGACAACGTCCAAATTCTGTAACAAACGTTCCTTCTTTGAAACTGGATTCGGACACAAAGAAGGTACAACTATCTCCTGGTTAATATTTTTGTTAGAAACAACTTTAGGAAGAAAACCAGGCTTAGTACGCAAAACCACCTTATCTGCATGGAACACCAGATAAGGAGGAGAACACTGCAGAGCAGATAACTCTGAAACTCTTCTAGCAGAAGAAATTGCAACCAAAAACAAAACTTTCCAAGATAGTAACTTAATATCTATGGAATGTAAGGGTTCAAACGGAACCCCTTGAAGAACTGAAAGAACTAGATTTAGACTCCAGGGAGGAGTCAAAGGTCTGTAAACAGGCTTGATCCTAACCAGAGCCTGAACAAAAGCTTGAACATCTGGCACAGCTGCCAGTCTTTTGTGTAGTAAGACCGATAAAGCAGAGATCTGTCCCTTTAGAGAACTTGCAGATAATCCTTTCTCCAAACCTTCTTGAAGAAAGGAGAGAATCTTAGGAATTTTTATCTTATTCCATGGGAATCCTTTGGATTCACACCAACAGATATATTTTTTCCATATTTTATGGTTACATTTTTCTAGTTACAGGTTTTCTGGCCTGAACCAGAGTATCTATCACCAAATCTGAAAATCCACGCTTTGATAGAATCAAGCGTTCAATCTCCAAGCTGTCAGTTGGAGGGAGACCAGATTTGGGTGTTCGAATGGACCTTGAACAAGAAGGTCCTGTCTCAAAGGTAGCTTCCATGGTGGAGCCGATGACATATTCACCAGGTCTGCATACCAAGTCCTGCGTGGCCACGCAGGAGCTATCAAGATCACCGAGGCCCTCTCCTGATTGATCCTGGCTATCAGCCTGGGAATGAGAGGAAACGGTGGGAATACGTAAGCTAGGTTGAAAGTCCAAGGTGCTACTAGTGCATCTACTAGAGTCACCTTGGGATCCCTGGATCTGGACCCGTAGCAAGGAACCTTGAAGTTCTGACGAGACGCCATCAGATCCATGTCTGGAATGCCCCATAATTGAGTTATTTGGGCAAAGATTTCCGGATGGAGTTCCCACTCCCCCGGATGAAATGTCTGACGACTCAGAAAATCCGCTTCCCAATTTTCCACTCCTGGGATGTGGATCGCAGACAAGTGGCAGGAGTGATCCTCCGCCCATTGAATTATTTAGGTCACTTCTTTCATCGCCAGGGAACTCTTTGTTCCCCCTTGATGATTGATATAAGCAACAGTCGTCATGTTGTCTGATTGGAACCTTATGAATTTGGCCTTTGCTAGTTGAGGCCAAGCTCTGAGAGCATTGAATATCGCTCTCAGTTCCAGAATGTTTATCGGGAGAAGAGACTCCTCCCGAGACCATAGACCCTGAGCTTTCAGGGATTCCCAGACCGCACCCCAGCCCACTAAACTGGCGTCGGTCGTGACAATGACCCACTCTGGCCTGCGGAAGCTCATTCCCTGAGACAGATGGTCCAGGGTCAGCCACCAACGGAGTGAATCTCTGGTCTTTTGATCTACTTGAATCATTGGAGACAAGTCTTTATAATCCCCATTCCACTGTTTGAGCATGCACAGTTGTAATGGTCTTAGAGGAATTCGTGCAAAGGGAACTATGTCCATTGTTGCAACCATCAATCCTATTACTTCCATGCACTGCGCTATGGAAGGACGAGGAACAGAATGAAGCACTTGACAAGAGCTTAGAAGTTTTGATTTTCTGACCTCTGTCAGAAAAATCCTCATTTCTAAGGAATCTATTATTGTTCCCAAGAAGGGAACTCTTGTTGACGGGGACAGAGAACTCTTTTCTTTGTTCACCTTCCATCCGTGAGATGTGAGAAAGGCTAGAACGATGTCCGTATGAGCCTTTGCCTTTGACAGGGACAACGCTTGTATTAGAATGTCGTCCAAGTAAGGTACTACTGCAATGCCCCTTGGTCTTAGAACCGCTAGAAGGGACCCTAGCACCTTTGTGAAAATCCTTGGAGCAGTGGCTAATCCGAATGGAAGAGCCACAAACTGGTAATGTTTGTCCAGAAAAACGAACCTTAGGAACTGATGATGTTCCTTGTGGATAGGGATATGTAGGTACGCATCCTTTAGATCCACGGTAGTCATAAATTGACTTTCCTGGATGGTGGGTAGAATCGTTCGAATGGTTTCCATTTTGAACGATGGTACCCTGAGAAATTTGTTTAGGATCTTCAAATCCAAAATTGGTCTGAACGTTCCCTCTTTTTTGGGAACTACGAACAGATTGGAATAAAATCCCATTCTTTGTTCCTTTATTGGAACTGGGTGTATCACTCCCATCTTTAACAGGTCTTCTACACAATGTAAGAATGCCTGTCTCTTTATTTGGTTTGAGGATAAGTGAGACTTGTGGAACCTTCCCCTTGGGGGTAGTTCCTTGAATTCCAGGAGATAACCTTGAGAAACTATTTCTAGTGCCCAAGGATCCTGAACATCTCTTGCCCAAGCCTGAGCAAAGAGAGAAAGTCTGCCCCCCACCAGATCCGGTCCCGGATCGGGGGCTACTCCTTTATGCTGTTTTGTTAGCAGTGGCAGGCTTCTTGGCCTGCTTACCCTTGTTCCAGCCTTGCATTGGTTTCCAGGCTGGTTTGGGTTGTGAGGCATTACCCTCTTGCTTAGAGGATGCAGAATTAGAGGCTGGTCCATTTCTGCGAAAGGGACGAAAATTAGGTTTATTTTTAGCCTTAAAAGACCTATTCTGTGGAAGGGCGTGGCCCTTTCCCCCAGTGATGTCTGAAATAATCTCTTTCAAATCAGGTCCAAATAAAGTTTTACCTTTGAAAGGAATGTTAAGCAATTTTGTCTTGGATGACACATCTGCTGACCAAGACTTTAGCCAAAGCGCTCTGCGCGCCACGATAGCAAACCCTGAATTTTTCGCCGCTAATTTTGCTAGTTGCAAAGCGGCATCTAAAATAAAAGAGTTAGCCAATTTAAGTGCGTGAACTCTGTCCATAACCTCCTCATATGGAGTTTCTCTACTGAGCGACTTTTCTATTTCCTCGAACCAGAACCACGCTGCCGTAGTGACAGGAACAATGCATGAAATTGGTTGTAGAAGGTAGCCTTGCTGTTCAAAAATCTTTTTAAGCAAACCTTCCAATTTTTTATCCATAGGATCTTTGAAAGCACAACTATCTTCGATAGGAATAGTAGTGCGTTTGTTTAGAGTAGAAACTGCCCCCTCGACCTTGGGGACTGTCTGCCATAAGTCCTTTCTGGGGTCGACCATAGGAAATAATTTCTTAAATATAGGGGGAGGAACAAAAGGTATACCAGGCTTTTCCCACTCTTTATTTACTATGTCCGCCACCCGCTTGGGTATAGGAAAAGCGTCGGGGGGCACCGGAACCTCTAGGAACCTGTCCATCTTGCATAATTTCTCTGGAATGACCAAATTGTCACAATCATCCAGAGTAGATAACACCTCCTTAAGCAGTACGCGGAGATGTTCTAATTTAAATTTAAATGTCACAACATCAGGTTCAGCTTGATGAGAAATTTTTCCTGAATCTGAAATTTCTCCCTCAGACAAAACCTCCCTCATGGCCCCTTCAGATTGGTGTGAGGGTATGACAGAACAATTATCATCAGCGTCCTCTTGCTCTTCAGTGTTTAAAACAGAGCAATCGCGCTTTCTCTGATAAGTAGGCATTTTGGATAAAAGATTTGCTATGGAGTTATCCATTACAGCCGTTAATTGTTGCATGGTAATAAGTATTGGCGCACTAGATGTACTAGGGGCCTCCTGCATGGGCAAAACTGGTGTAGACACAGTAGGAGATGATGTACTATCATGTTTACTCCCCTCATTTGAGGAATCATCTTGGGCAATATCATTATTTGTGGCAGTACTGTCCTTACTTTGTTTGGACGCTATGGCACAATAATCACATAAATTTAAATGGGGAGACACATTGGCTTTCATACATATAGAACATAGCTTATCTGAAGGTACAGACATGTTAAACAGGCTTAAACTTGTCAACAAAGCACAAAAAACTTTTTAAAATAAAACCGTTACTGTCACTTTAAATTTCAAACAGAAAACACTTTATTACTGAATATGTGAAAAAGTATGAAGGAATTGTTCAAAAATTACCAAAATTTCACCACAGTGTCTTAAAGCCTTAAAAGTATTGCACACTAAATTTCAGAGCTTTAACCCTTAAAATAACGGAACCGGAGCCGTTTTTCAATTTAACCCCTATACAGTCCCAGATATAGTCTTTGCTAAGACCCAACCAAGCCCTGAGGGGAATACGATACCAAATGACGCCTTCTAAAAGTTTTTTCAGAGATTCTTAGATCCTCACACATGCATCTGCATGCCCTGCTCTCAAAAAACAACTGCGCATTAATGGCGCGAAAATGAGGCTCAGTCTATGACTAGAAAGGCCCCCTGACTGAAAAAGGTGTCCAATACAGTGCCTGCCGTTTTATAAACGTTCCCCAAGATTATAAATGCCAATTATTAGCCTAAATCTGAATAATATGCACAAATAAAGCAATCGATTTAGCCCATAAAAATGTCTACCAGTTTTTTAGCCCATAATAAGCCCTTTATTCTGTTTATTTTTTACTAAGAAAAATGGCTTACCGGTCCCCATGAGGGGAAATGACAGCCTTCCAGCATTACACAGTCTTGTTAGAAATATGGCTAGTCATACCTTAAGCAGAAAAGTCTGCTAACTGTTTCCCCCAACTGAAGTTACTTCATCTCAACAGTCCTATGTGGAAACAGCAACCGATTTTAGTTACTGTCTGCTAAAATCATCTTCCTCTTACAAACAGAAATCTTCATCCTTTTCTGTTTCAGAGTAAATAGTACATACCAGCACTATTTTAAAATAACAAACACTTGATAGAAGAATAAAAACTACATTTAAACACCAAAAAACTCTTAACCATCTCCGTGGAGATGTTGCCTGTGCAACGGCAAAGAGAATGACTGGGGTGGGCGGAGCCTAGGAGGGATCATGTGACCAGCTTTGCTGGGACTCTTTGCCATTTCCTGTTGGGGAAGAGAATATCCCACAAGTAAGGATGACGCCGTGGACCGGACACACCAATGTTGGAGAAAAAAGGACTGTGACACACTGACCTACAATTTTTTTTTCAGTTTTCTATAAAATTTCTTGAGACATTTTAGACATTCAGGGATCGACCACAATCTTTTAGAAAATAGTATTCATTGATTTACCTGCTACAATCTCCATAGACCCCAATGATGTTTTTCTGTTGGCCTTAGTTACTTGCCTCCAAGCATGCTATGTCCAAACATGACAATATGTTTCAAAGTGTTTGCACCTACAATGTTGGACTTGTAAACTGAAATCCATGTTTGTGACCATGAGTGCAAATAATGTAGCACAAGCACTTTGAACGCACTGCCATGACCATGTTTGGACTTAGTGTTGCTGGAGGCACATCCTCTCCCCTAAAAAACTTGGTTACAAAGTCACAAGTTCGTTTGATGGTCTCCTAGGCAGGTACAATGTGCAATGCAACAGGTTCATGCTCTACAATTTCAGTAGTGTGAAAATCTAAGCTAAGAAGATATCAGAAGTCCTATTAATACAAATATCTAGTCACCATTTTTTTTAGGAAGACACCAAAATGGAAAAGTCCCTTCAACAAATAATATAAATAAATAGTGTAAAAACAATCGGCTAGATTACGAGATTTTGACGGTAAGGCTGTGCGGTGCTAACGAGCCTTTTCTCTTACCTCTCACTTAAGACAACGCTGGTATTACAAGTTTTCTTCAAGCCGGCGTTAGCCTCAGAAAAGTGTGTGTTGAGCAAAATTTAGCTCCACATCTCACCTCAATACCAGCGTTGCTTACGGTAGCGGTAAACTGGCAAAACGTGCTTGTGCACGATTTCCCAAAGGAAACAATGGGGCTGAGCTGGCTGAAAAAAAACCCTAACACCTGCAAAAAAGCAGCGTTCAGCTCCTAACACAGCCCCATTGTTTCCTATGGGGAAATAAAAGTTATGTCTGCACCTAACACCCTAACATGAACCCTGAGTCTAAACACCCCTAATCTTACACTTATTAACCCCAACATCGTCGCCACCTACATTATATTATTAACCCCTACCCTGCCGCTCCGGACACCGCCACCACCTACATTATCCCTATGAACCCCTAATCTACTGCCCCCAACATCGCCGAACCCTACATTATATTTATTAACCCTAATCTGCCCCCCCAATGTCGCCGCAACTATATTAAATTTATTAACCCCTAATCTGCCGCCGCCAACGTCGCTGCCACTATAATACATTTATTAACCCCTAAACCTAAGTCTAACCCTAACCCTAACACCACCCTAACTTAAATATAATTTAAATACATCTAAATAAATTTACTATAATTAAATAAATTATTCCTATTTAAAACTAAATATTTACCTGTAAAATAAACCCTAAGCTAGCTACAATATAACTAATTGTTACATTGTATCTATCTTATGATTTATATTTATTTTACAGGCAACTTTGTATTTATTTTAACTAGGTAGAATAGTTATTAAATAGTTATTAACTATTTAATAAATCCCTAGTTAAAATAAGTACAAATTTACCTGTAAAATAAATCCTAACCTAAATTACAATTACACCTAACACTACACTATCATTAAATAAATTACCTACAATTAACTACAATTAAATAAACTAAAGTACAAAAAACAACAAACACTAAATTACAGAAAATAAAAAAAGAATTATTTTTAAACTAATTACACCTAATCTAATCCCCCTAATAAAATAAAAAAGCCCCCCAAAATAATAAAATTCCCTACCCTATACTAAATTACAAATAGCCCTTAAAAGGGCCTTTTGCGGGGCATTGCCCCAAAGTAATCAGCTCTTTTACCTGTAAAAAAAAATACAATACCCCCAACATTAAACCCACCACCCACACACCCAGCCCTACTCTAAAACCCACCCAATCCCCCCTTAAAAAACTTAACACTACCCCCTTGAAGATCACCCTACCTTGAGCCATCTTCACCCAGCCGGGCACAAGTGGACGTCCAGAGGGGCAGAAGTCTTCATCCAATCCGACCAGAAAAGGACATCCAGACCGGCAGAAGACTTCATCCAGGCGGCATCGTCTATCTTCTTCCATCCGGAGCAGAGCGGGTCCTTCTTGAAGACATCCGACGCGGAGCATCCTCTTCCATCCGACGGCGACTGAAGAATGAAGGTTCCTTTAAGTGACGTCATCCAATAGGATTTTTCCTACCTTAAGTCCGATTGGCTGATAGGATTCTATCAGCCAATCGGAATTGAAGGGACACCATCTTGGATGACATCACTTAAAGGAACCTTCATTCTTCAGTCGCCGTCGGATGGTAGAGGATGCTCCGCGTCGGATGTCTTCAAGAAGGACCCGCTCCGCTCCGGATGGAAGAAGATAGACGATGCCGCCTGGATGAAGTCTTCTGCCCGTCTGGATGTCCTCTTCTGGTTGGATTGGATGAAGACTTCTGCCCCTCTGGACGTCCACTTGTGCCCGGCTGGGTGAAGATGGCTCAAGGTAGGGTGATCTTCAAGGGGGTAGTGTTAGGTTTTTTTAAGGGGGGATTGGGTGGGTTTTAGAGTAGGGCTGGGTGTGTGGGTGGTGGGTTTAATGTTGGGGGTATTGTATTTTTTTTTACAGGTAAAAGAGCTGATTACTTTGGGGCAATGCCCCGCAAAAGGCCCTTTTAAGGGCTATTTGTAATTTAGTATAGGGTAGGGAATTTTATTATTTTGGGGGGCTTTTTTATTTTATTAGGGGGATTAGATTAGGTGTAATTAGTTTAAAAATAATTCTTTTTTTATTTTCTGTAATTTAGTGTTTGTTGTTTTTTGTACTTTAGTTTATTTAATTGTAGTTAATTGTAGGTAATTGTAGGTAATTTATTTAATGATAGTGTAGTTTTAGGTGTAATTGTAATTTAGGTTAGGATTTATTTTACAGGTAAATTTGTACTTATTTTAACTAGGAAGTTATTAAATAGTTAATAACTATTTAATAACTATTCTACCTAGTTAAAATAAATAAAAAGTTGCCTGTAAGATAAAAATAAACCCTAAGCTAGATACAATGTAACTATTAGTTATATTGTATCTAGCTTAGGGTTTATTTTATTGGTAAGTATTTAGTTTTAAATAGGATTAATTTATTTAATAGTAGTAATTTTATTTTGTGTTATTTAAATTATATTGAAGTTAGGGGGGTTAGACTTAGGGTTAGATTTAGGTTTAGGGGTTAATAAATTTAATATAGTAGCGGCGACGTTGGGGGCGGCAGATTAGGGGTTAATAAATGTAGGTAGGGGTCTGCGATGTTAGGGACGGCAGATTAGGGGTTAATAAAATGTAACTAGTGTTTGCGAGGCAGGAGTGCTGCGCTTTAGGGGTTAATACATTTATTAAAGTTGCGGCAATGTCTGGTTGGCAGATTAGGGGTTAAACATTTTAGTTAAGTGTTTCCGATGTGGGGGGGGCCTCAGTTTAGGGGTTAAAAGGTAGTTTATGGGTGTTAGTGTACTTTTTAGCACTTTAGTTAAGAGCTTTATGTTCTGACGTTAGCCCATAAAACTCTTAACTACTGACTTTTAAATGCGGTAGGAGTCTGGACAGGAGAGGGTCTACCTCTCACTTTTTCCAGCGATCGTAATACTGGCATTAGGAAAATCCCATTAAAAAGATAGGATACGCAATTGACGTAAGGGTATTTGCGGTATGCTAAAATCGCGGAAAAAAAGTGAGCGGTACACCTGTACCTGCCTGACTCGTAATACCAGCGGGCGTTAAAAAGCAGCGTTGGGACCCCTCAATGCTGCTTTTTAAGGCTAACGCAAGACTCGTAATATAGGCGAATACTTGTTAAGGTTTAAATGTGATCATATAGCAATAGAAAAATGGTGCACAGTCTGCCCATATTGCCAACATAAAATATGTATTCAGATGGTTTAGCAGTGGTGTGGATGGAAACTTATTGAAATAAGTTTCTATGGAAGTCGCAATTACGTGATCCTGTTTTGAAACCCAGTTTTGAAGAAGTCAGTACTGTTATTATCAAACGCAAAGATGCAAGTATGACTCACAATCACGAATGCTCGTTCCAGATTACAAGTTCAATAATAGATGCACTATTGTAATCGAGTTTGGACAAAGTGTGAATGGAGGCTTGTCCACTATAAAAAGCCATTCATAATGCACAATCTTGTGTAAGGCTCTCTTAGAAAGATAAAAAAGCAAATGAGTATCCGCAGCATTTAAGCATTATCCTTTATTAGACTTAAAAGACATTAGATAATAGATTTTTCTTTGAATAAATGTTTTGTAGATGATCCATTTATATAGCCTATACAGCTTTTTTTTTTTAAAAAAAAACAACGTATAGTTTTGCTTATTTTTAAATAACATTGCACTGATTTTCAAACTTCTAGCCAAGCCCTAAAGTTTTACGAGAATACTGATGTATACCTACTCCTGTTTGTGTAAAGAGTTTTTTCATATGCAGAGAAAGGGGGAGAAGGGATTGTCTGCTTTTTTTATGTATAGAACCACTTGCAGTGTGTGTTCCAGCTAACCTTTTCATCAGTGCTAAACTGGGAGCTTCTAAGTATGTTTTTAAACAGGATTTTATAATGGATTTTTATATCAGTATCTGTGCATATTATTCTTTATAGTAGTGTCTATTACATGCAGTTAAAAGAAAATTGGTGTATACTGTCCCTTTAATAAAGGATAATGCCTTCAAGCTAATGATGCTGTGGTCACTCATTTTCTTTATGGATACGTTGGAGGATAGAGCAGAGTCTTCTATTTTTACTTGCAACGTTTACACTTTGTGAGCTGCTGTTTTGCTGTTTTTTAGAAAGATAAATAGCATCAAGGATACTGGGTAAAAAATTACTGTGTAAAGTGAAAATCCTGTAAAAAAATATTTTGATTATTTTACAATCTCTCCAAAAGGGGTGAATGGGGCTTTAATTAATTGATACCACGTATGTTAACAATGTCTCCCGTGGCCATCTCAGAGGTTAAAATAGGTGCAATGTAAAAGACTGTTTGGAAGTCACCGTGATAAAGTATAAAAGATGGCTAAAAATACCCTTTCAATGACTTATCTACTGCCTAGAGGTGCCAAATTCAATAAGCCAAAAATGGGCTCAAAAAGTATTTGAAAAGTAAGCCAGACAAGTATTGTGATTTCAGAGCAGTTTGCCGTTCCATTGTGTAGCTAGATCAGCCGAAATTGTACTGTTGTGTTTGCGCTGAACCAATAAGTAGCCTTTTAAGGCTGAAAAAATTGTGTTTAATGATTATCAACAGAAAAACACCATTAACCCCTTTGCTACCAGAACTTTTCTGTAGTGTAGGGAACCCCTCCCCCCCTCTCCACTGGGTCAATCCACTTGCATTTTTCTTTCCCTCCAATACCTCCCACTGACACCAACAGATGATTGTTACAGAAAGTAACACAGACAGTGTAACTTTATGTAACGATTGCCGATCTGACTTTATATGGTAAGGGAACACATTCAATGCTCCATATGAAGGCAAATACCTTCTGCCCCCTGCTTGCAGCTCTCACTGACAGCAGGGAGCGCAAAAAGGGACCGCAACAGGGCATAGGTACTATAGCAACACAGTATTGTGTGACGTAGTACCTATGTCCAAATGGTGCAAGACGTTAAAGTCTATGGGAAATTTTATAGAGAGATAAAGCTCAATAACAATCTTTCAGCAATCTAAAAGGTTATTTTTGATCACAATAGCACATTTCAAGCTGATTCCCACACTCATAAACGGGTTTTCTGATCCTCAAGAAAAGCTCTATTTTTACTATCGGGCCAAAAGTTCTAAGCGATCACAATCCATTCTCATTGATAGTTTTTCAAGCCCAGTTAAACCTTTTCAAATGCAACTCCTCTAGACACTTAATAAGTGCTCAAAAGGGCATTTTAGACATCTTTAACACTATTCCATAGTTATTTGGAAACAGTCTATTATCTTGCAATTCTGTAAAAAAAATTGAAATGACAACCGGTCAGGGTGCCAGATACTTAAAAATCTGTCTCTTTGTACTGGGGGCCACAATCTCGGAGTTCAAGTATTCTCATAGCCTGTGACAGAAGCTGTGCACACTCACAGATACGCAATATTGGCCACTTTTTTACAGATGTATAATTTGCTTTGGGTTAGTGTGCATGATATATTTTTTACACAGTTTTACAGTTACACAAAATATATTTAGAAAGCATTCAAAAATAATATAGAAAAATGCATTCACTGCACAAATGTACAGCTCCTGATTTGTATTAGGCACCCTAACCTGAAGCACTTTATACAGCTGTAAAAAAAAGTGGTCAATATCACTGATTTGTGAGAGTGCACAGCTTTCATCTCAGGCTGTGAGGATACCTGAGATCCAATATGGCGGTGCCCAGTATGAAGATGCAGAGCGTTGGTATCTGGCACCTTTAAGCTATTAAATCAGGAGAACTGATTTGTAAAGAGCTGCGTGAACAGGAGTTTAATTTCCCTTTAAAGCTCCATTCATCCCTATTGGAGAAGCTACATACAGGGAACAGGGCACACATTTCCATAGGTAGAGGTGGATATACATATATATTTGTTATATCCTGTACAACTAAGGGGATATGCAGGAAAAGTCATTTTAGGTCCTCAACATCTACAAATGGCATTTTTTTGTTTTGTTTTTTACACACTGTCGTTAATATCACTATCCATACTGGTATTATTAAAATTGTGTTTTTAAATGATCTCTAAACCATCTGAAAACATCTTATATGTTGTCAGGATGGACAGACTATGCACAATTGTTAAATTGCTATATGCACACTTTTCAACTTTGACAAGTATTTTTTCCCAATATTTAAATCCATTGTTTTTTAAAGCACAGTTTCCATTTTGTTGTGATCTGATGAAAAAAATAGCAATTACAGGTTTCTATGCAATTGACTTTTATGGGCCGATTTATGAAGCAATCAATCTGGCTCTCCGGAAATGTAAGTTAAGAAGAAACGGTCTTAAGACCACTGCTCCTTAACTCGTCTGCCATCTCTGAGGTGGTGGACAGCAATTATCACGATCGGATACGATCAGGATGATTGACACCCCCTGCTAGTGGCCGATTGGCCGAGAATGTGCAAGAGGCAGTATTGCACAAGCATTCCACAAGAAATGCTTGTGTAATGATAAATGCAGACAGAGTATGCTGTCCGCAGTTATTGATGTCGGGTGGATATGATCCGCTAAGCGGATCATGTCCGTCCGACATTTGCTAAATCAGCCCCTTAATATCTTCATCTACTGTATTTTAACATTCTTTAAATTGTAAATCATGATCCCGCTGCATTGTAACCTTAAGAGGTGTGAAACAGCTATTTGCTAGGAGACCCTTAAACAAGATTGCGCCTTGCGACTGGGTTTTTATAGGGGCTGTGCCTCCATGCACGCTATGCCCATAATCATTCACGAAAGTGCATTTCAAAGTGCTTGTGTCTACATTATGAAACTCATGGTCACAAATGCTTGTTCCATTTTACAAGCTATATAATGACGGTGCAAGCACTTTGAAAAACAGTCACCATTTTGTTCTCAAGTGGCGGACTATCTGTTGTGCGCAAGCAAAAAGGGTTTATAGCAGATATTTGTGCGCCTTGAAATTAGCACTCGTATTATATGTTGAAAATAAATGCGTTTGCTTGAGTGCAATTTAATTTAACTTGCGTCAGGATAGCGTGACTCCAAAGCTCCTGTTAACTGTTACGCTAGTCAAAAAAGTTGCACAAAACACATAAAAATTACATTAAAAATACAGTTACACTCATAATTATGCTGTCTAATATAAATTATTAAAAAATAATTCCATAAAAAAGTTATAAGGGCTCAAAGATATGAAGTCTCAGGTGTTAGAGAAAAAAAGCCTGCAAAGGGCTTTAACATAGAGATGTATACATATACATGTCTAGATATATACACAGTATATATATATATATATGTGTGTGTGTACTGTACATATATATTTATGTATTTATATGTGTATATATGTATTTACAGACATATATACAGAAATAAACACATTCATACATATGTGTGTGTATATCAGGCCCGGACAGTCCATAGGGCATACCGGGCAAATGCCTGGTGGGCCGCCGGTTATCTTAGCCTCGCCCACTATTACACTGCATACAGAGTGCGAGTGCCCAAACGCCCAAAATTTTTATTAGTGCTGTGCTGATGTGGCTGCCCCGGGCTGCTCTCTGATGTACAGTAAAATGGCCACACCGGCTTATAAGGACTGTGGACAGCAGAACCGTTAGTGAGTAGCGCAATTCCTGGTGCCATGCATGTGTTGTTTTTTTTACATTTAGGCTCACTTCGCTATTAGGGGGAGGAGTGGGGTTACACATGGCAGCCAGGGCGGGTGCTTGCAGGGCGGCCCTTTCACTTGTTTGTGGGCATTCTCCTTTCTTGCTCTCCCCTCATTGGCTCACCACTCATTCTCTTGAAAAATCCCGCCCATCTTCTTTTAAAGTATACCGCGGCCCGCGCAAATCCGGAGATGAAAAGCCATAGTGACAGTGTGGCAGAGGTTAGAACATGGGAAAACATTCTGAGTCTGATTCCTGGGGGCTGCGACATGCTGACAGTAAGTGGCGGACAAACCGCAAAGACAAAGCAAGCAGAAAATGAAAACAAGTCGCAACTGGCCATCAGTTAAAAAGTGATCCACTTTATTCAAAAAGTTAAAAGCACCATAGAAAGGGCACATTTCCCTTTTCTATGGTGCTTTTAACTTTCTGAATAAAGTGGATCACTTTTAACTGATGGCCAGTCGCTGCTTGTTTTCTGGGAGATGTAGTTTCATGCTATTGTTTGTTTTTAGAATTTGAACTACAATACCCAGTAATTTTATTACATTTAAGTATAGCTTACTTCCCATGTTTAATTATTTACTGTTTATTAGATGATAGCGCTCCTCAACATTTCCCCGCTAAAACTGATCAGTAATTTGGTGAGAAATCTTTATGTGCACTTTGTTTCTAAATGAAAATGAATATATGTTCTGTAATACCTAATGGAAACACGTTAACACACACTGAAAATTATAAATTAGCCTACAGAGCAACAGAAAATAAAGCCACGTGAAATGGCCTATGGGTAATTGTACTTTGGATTTGTTATCTATACCACCTTTCCACTAACAAATGCTCAGAGTGCTGCTTTTAAACATTGTAAAACAACACAAAACTTTTTTTTACAAATTGTACTTGATAATTAACGTTTTATATCATTTTTATTTTCCCTTTTGGCTGTGTAAACATAATCGAGTGCTATGGAAAATATTCTGTGTTGTGTGTTAATGTTTGCTATATAATTTTCATGCAAACGGAAATTTAGATTCATGACTGTCACTGGAAGACCCCAAAATACATTAGCAGTCTGTATGCAAAGAAATAAGTGCACTTTTATTAGCAAGATTTACATATTGCCAACAAAGACATTTACTATGTTTTAAATGGGAAAAAATGCAAATATAATATATTAAATGCAATATATTTATCAAGGTAGTAAGCATACGGTTTCATACATACTGTATAAGGAATGCAAAATATGTTACACTTATATGAGCACTATGCAAATTCATAATAATTATGGGGTTTCCTGTCACTTTATTGGAAATTTTAGTGGTTACTAACAGTTGATAAAGTTTACAAATGGATAATGGAATGTAAACTAGTTAAGTGTTTTGTCTACACTACAGATAGAACAGCAGGTGAGGTTGTGCACTGTTACTGTTGCAATGCTGTCTCAGTAATCCCTAATCAGATTATCAGACATGTATGATTTGAGTGACATATACTGATATATTCTGAATCATTCATGTGAGTAACTTAAGTCATATATTTCTGATAATCTGATTAGGGATTACTAAACCAGCAGCATTGCGATAATTATTTAACCAAACAGTAACAGTGCACAACCTCACTATAAGTCACTAACATGATTCAAAATATATCAGTGTATGTGAGAGACCCATTTATCAAGCGCCGTATGGAGCTTGTGGGCCCATGTTTTTGGCGAGTCTCCGCTGCTCCATAACCCTGTCCGCCTGCTCTGAGGAGTGCTGGGTTTTCTCTGTGTGTTGTATTAATTTTTTTGGTAATTTTCCCTATGGTTCTTGCACCCAGACCTGTCTGGGGTTAACTGCTTGTGGCTCTGGGGACAGCACAGCTTCCTGTGAGTGCCAGTGGCACCCAGGGCTGAGCATGTTGCAGGGTCATGGGATGTGTACCCAGTCCGGTATGAGAGTGCAGTTCCCTTCCGTGTTTTTTTTTTATATATATATATATATATATATATATATATATATATATATATATATATATATATATATATATATATATATATATAATTGTAGAGAAGACAAGCACTCCAGATACCAGGTCACAAATGCCTGGGGTGCAACAGACAAAATTGTAGAAGCAAAGGAAGAGTGCACTCACCAGGACTTTTCAAAGGTTTATTGCCAAAGTTCCAACTTAGGAAATAAAACTTTGAAAAGTCCTGGTGAGTGCACTCTTCCTTCGCTTCTATATATATATATATATATATATATATATATATATATATATATATATATATATATATATATATATAATGCACACATATATATATATATGTGTGCATTGGAGCCCTTTGCAGTCAAATGGCTGTAAAATCATATTTATGTAATAAGTATATATATATATTGTACCAAAGAACATTATATATATATATATATATATATATATATATATATATATATATATATATATATATATATATATATATATATATATATATATAGTCCAGAGAAAAGACAGCACTCACTGGATTTGAATAAAAAATAACTTTTATTGAAAAAGTTTAAAAGCAAAGTCCCATAACGTTTCGGTGCCCAGCTGCTTATGTATAAAAACAATTAGCACCGCAATAGTACTGCACATGGTAGGGTAGAAAAAAGGACACAATGATGTGCTGGACTACGTCGTCCCAATGTAAATGATGAAAAATTTCAACATAAATCGCCCAAGTCTTTTTTGAAAAACATAGATAGACTTATCACAATAAGACCCATTGTAATAGTAGTGAGTTAGCCACCAAAAATGGACATATGTAATCCAGTGTAATTAAAGCAAGGGGTTAGCCAATGAATGGCCCAAAGTCCATCTTGCTGTTGAGACCCCTTGGATCCACTGTGTCCAAGGTGTAGTTCCACTTGGATTCAATCTGTAGCAGCTTTCTCCCACGATCTCTTCATGGGAGGCACATGATCAATGATCATGGTTTTCAAACTGGAAGCATTATGTTTACAGAGGGCAAAGTGCCGTGCCACCGGTTGTTCAGAAGTGCCATTTCTTATGGCCTCCCTGATGGCATGCCGATGGTTAGCCATCCTCTCCTTGAAGGTGGTGGACGATCGTGGGAGAAAGCTGCTACAGATTGAATCCAAGTGGATCTACACCTTGGAAAAAAAGATACAGATTGAGATTGATATCATCAAAACACATACGCCTAGATTACGAGTTTGGCGTTAGCCTTAAAAGCAGCTTTGAGAGGTCCCAGGTACAGGCTCACCGCTCACTTTTCTTCCACGACTCGAGGCTACCGCAAATCCCCTTACGTCAATGGCGTATCCTATCTTTTTAATGGGATTTGCCTAACGCTGGTATTACGAGTCTTGGAAGAAGTGAGCGGTAGATCCTCTCCTGTCAAGACTCCTACCGCATTTAAAAGTCAGTAGTTAAGAGTTTTATGGGCTAACACCGGAACATAAAACTCTTAACTAAAGTGCTACAAAGTACACTAACACCCATAAACTACCTATGAACCCCTAAAACGAGCCCCCACATAGCAAACACTAAAATAAAAGTTTTTAACCCCTAATCGCCGACACCTACATTATATTTATTAACCCCTAATCTGCCACCCCCAACGTCGCCGCCACCTACCTACAATTATCAACCCCTAATCTGCCGACCGGACATTGGCGCCACTTTAATAAATGTATTAACCCCTAAACCGCCACACTCCCACCGCGCGAACACTATTTAATCACACCTAATCTGCCCCCCCCAAGATCGCCGACACCTACCTACATTTATTAACCCGCTACTATAATAAATATATTAACCCCTAAACCTAAGTCTAACCCACCCCCTAACTTTAATATAATTTAAATTAAACTAAATTAATTTAACATAATTAAATAAATTAATCCTATTTAAAACTAAATACTTAACAATAAAATAAACCCTAAGCTAGCTACAATATAACTAATAGTTACATTGTAGCTAGTTTAGTATTTATATTTATTTTACAGGCAACTTTTGTATTTATTTTAACTAGGTAGAATTAAATAGTTATAACTACATAGCTAAAATAAGTACAAAATTACCTGTAAAATAAATCCTAACCTAAGTTACAATTACACCTAACAATACATTAGCATTAAACTAATTACCTAAACCACCTACAATTAATTACAATTACATTAACCATTTGAGTGCTAAGCACTTTCCCACCTGGGTGCTAATATTTTCTAAGGTTTTTAAAAAAAATTTTAATTTTTTAAAAAACATTTTTTAACTTTTTTTTGTTTTTTTCTACAGATCCCCCCAAGACTTACACTGTTGGAAAGGTTAGGCGATTACCTTTCCAACAGTGGGTCTTGGGAGTCTGTAGCTGCTTAGATGCCTGAGATACAGGCTTCTAAGCAGCATGCCCCCTCCTCCTATACTTAACATTGTTAAGTATAAATAAAGTTGCGCGGTGACGTCACTCTACAGGCAATGATCGCCGGGGTAGGAGTGGTTAGGAGCCCCCAGATCTCCCTCAAGGTGGGAGAGTGCTCATGACAGCTCTGAGCCGTCATTAGCACCAGAGTGAGAAACTCTGTGATGGCTCAGAGCCGTCATTAGCACTCAAAGGGTTAAATAAATTAAATTACTAAAAAAAACAAAACACTAAATTACAGAAAATAAAAAAAGAATTACAAGAATTTTAAACTAATTATACCTAATCTAATCCCCCTAATAAAATAAAAAAGCCCCCAAAATAAAAAAAAATTCCCTACCCTATACTAAATTACAAATAGCCCTTAAAAGGGCCTTTTGCGGGGCATTGCCCCAAAGTAATCAGCTATTTTACCTGTAAAAAAAATACAATACCCCCCCAACATTACAACCCACCACCTACACACCCCTACTCTAAAACCTACCCAATCCCCCCTTAAAAAACCTAACACTAACCCCCTGAAGATCACCCTACCTTGAGCCGTCTTCACCCAGCTGGGCACAAGTGGTCCTCCATACGGCAGAAGTCTTCATCCGATCGGGGCAGAAGAGGTCCTCCAGATGGTAGAAATCTTCATCCAGGCGGCATCTTCTATCTTCATCCTTCCGGAGCGGAGCATGTCTATCTTCAATCCAGCCGACGCGGAGCATCCTCTTCAAACGAAGTCCTAACGAAGAATGAAGGTTCCTTTAAATTACGTCATCCAAGATGGCGTCCTTTGAATACCGATTGGCTGATAGAATCCTATCAGCCAATCGGAATTAAGGTAGGAAAAATCCTATTGGCTGATGCAATCAGCCAATAGAATTGAGCTTGCATTCTATTGGCTGATTGGAACAGCCAATAGAATGTGAGGTCAATCCTATTGTCTGATTGGATCAGCCAATCGGATTGGACTTCAATCCGATTGGCTGATAGGATTCTATCAGCCAATCAGAATTCAAGGGACGCTATCTTGGATGACGTAATTTAAAGGAACCTTAATTCTTCGTTAGGACTTCGTTTGAAGAGGATGCTGCGCGTCGGCTGGATTGAAGATAGACCCGCTCCACTCCGGAAGGATGAAGATAGAAGATGCCACCTGGATGAAGATTTCTACCGTCTGGAGGACCTCTTCTGCCCCGATCGGATGAAGACTTCTGCCGTCTGGAGGTCCACTTGTGCCCGGCTGGGTGAAGACGGCTCAAGGTAGGGTGATCTTCAGGGGGTTAGTGTTAGGTTTTTTTTTTAAGGGGGGATTGGGTGGGTTTTAGAGTAGGGGTGTGTGGGTGGTGGTTTGTAATGTTGGGGGGGTATTGTATTTTGTTTTTACAGTTAAAAGAGATGATTACTTTGGGGCAATGGCCCGCAAAAGGCCCTTTTAATGGCTATTTGTAATTTAGTATAGGGTAGGGATTTTTTTTTTATTTTCGGGGGCTTTTTTATTTTATTAGGGGGATTAGATTAGGTGTAATTAGTTTAAAATTCTTGTAATTCTTTTTTTTTATTTTCTGTAATTTAGTGGGTTTTTTTTTTAGTAATTTAGTTTATTTAATTTAATTGTAATTAATTGTAGGTGGTTTAGGTAATTAGTTTAATGATAGTGTAGTGTTAGGTGTAATTGTAACTTACGTTAGGATTTATTTTACAGGTAATTTTGTTCTTATTTTAGCTAGGTAGTTATTAAATAGTTAATAACTATTTAATAACTATTCTACCTAGTTAAAATAAATACAAGTTGCCTGTAAAATAAATATAAATCCTAAGCTAGCTACAATGTAACTATTAGTTATATTGTAGCTAGCTTAGGGTTTATTTTATCGGTAAGTATTTAGTTTTAAATAGGATTAATTTATTTAATTATGTTAAATTAATTTCGTTTAATTTAAATTATATTTAAGTTAGGGGGTGTTAGGGTTAGGGTTATACTTAGGTTTAGGGGTTAATAACTTTATTATAGTGGCGGCGACGTTGGTGACGGCAGATTAGAGATTAATAAATTTAATATAGTTGCGGCAACGTTGGGGTGGGGGCAGATTAGGGGTTAATAACTATAATGTAGGTGTCGGCGATGTTGGGGGCAGTAGATTAGGGGTTCATAGGGATAATGTAGGTAGCGGCGGTGTCCGGAGCAGTAGATTAGGGGTTAATAATATAATGTAGGTGGCGACGATGTCGGGGACGGCAGATTAGGGGTTAATAAGTGTAAGATTAGGGGTGTTTAGACTCGGGGTTCATGTTACGGTGTTAGGTGCAGACATAGATTTCTTTTCCCCATAGGAAACAATGGGGCTGTGTTAGAAGCTGGATGCTGCTTTTTTGCAGGTGTTTTTTTCAGCCAGCTCAGCCCCATTGTTTCCTATGGGGAAATCGTGCACAAGCACGTTTAACCAGCTTACCGCTACCGTAAGCAACGCTGGTATTGAGGTGAGATGTGGAGCTAAATTCTGCTCTACGCTCAACTTTTTGCGGCTAACGCCAGGTTTAAAAAGACCTGTAATACCACGGTTGTCCTAAGGGAGCGGTGGGAAGAAAAGGCTCGTTAGCCACTCAAGCCTTACCGACAAAAACTCGTAGTTTCGCCGATAGTTACCAAATCCTTATTGATGATAAAACAGAGGAGTGGGTGACTAAATTAGAGAAACTTGTCACTAAATATAACAGTGAATTGACAGCATTCAAAAATAAAAAAACTCACCACGGTAGAAATTGACTACCGCGAGAAGCGGGTTTATAAGTGGCTTTATGGCAAAGATGACACTGTCAGGACATTTAGACCTAGACGCAGAAACCCAAGGAGTAGGACACATATTGACACAATTGATACAAGTGGAGGGGACTCGTCAGGGGGAGACTCAGATAGAACACAGACTGAGGATAAGGACGTACATACTGGTATTACTACCAGGTCTGCTAACAAACCTCCAGTTATGCAATCAAAAAATGGGGCAGGCAACATCCCAGACGAGGGGGGCACAAAAATAAAAACATACAACCCAAAGAAAAGGCCAACATAGACTTCAATTTAAGTACACGACCACTCACTACAAGTGAAACTAATTTGCTTAATAGGGGATTGTCTTTTATACCTACCCCCAGACATGACAATTTCCAGACGGCTGTTAATAAGTTCCAGCAGAACCTTAATATCAAGGAAATCTTTAAAGATGCCCAGCCTCTTGACAGTTCAAATCTTAGGCATTTTAAACCTCTATCTAAATTTGACCCTCAGACTACTAACTCCTCCATTAAGAGCTTCTCTAGGCTTCTCAGACATGATTGTGAGACAAAACTTGATGAACGCAGTTTTTCCAATTTACCTACTGATGAAAGACAGGCACTACACACATTGACTAATGATCACAGTATTATGATACGCCCTGCTGATAAGGGCAGAGCGATAGTAGTACAGGATTATAGTGATTATAGACTGGAAGCGATAAGGCAACTGTCTGATCCTAAAACCTATAGGAAGCTCCCTGCTAATCCCACTTGGACATTTAGAAAGTTCATTGATCAAACTTTAATGTTTGTACTACAGTCCAACATCATCACTCTGAATTTGATTTTATGTGTGTTGAATACCCAATTACACCAATATTATATCTGCTTCCAAAAATACACAAGGGCCTGGTTAACCCACCGGGCCAGCCAATCATGTCTGCCAGAGGGTCTATTTTCTCTGACACTGCTGAATTTGTCGATTACCACCTACATCCGATGGTCTGTAATTTATTTTCTTACCTACAAGATTCCTCTAACATGATTCATAAATTACAACAGCATACCACACTGCAAGCTAATGATATTTTGGCCACTATGGATGCTGACAGTCTCTATACTGTGATCCCACACATTGAGGAGTTGGAGTCTGTCAGATCCATCGTGAACGATTCTATCCACTACTCTGGACCTGTGTTAGAGTTTCTCATAGAACTCATGGAACACTGCCTTACTAAAAATTATTTTAAGTTTGAGAAAGATTTCTTTCTCCAATTGTATGGCAAGGCCATGGGGTCAAATATGGCCCCGGTCCCTGCCAACCTTTTTATGTTGGGCTATGAGCTATATGATATGAAACCTCAGAAACATCCCTATATTTCTTTATATACCAGGTACATAGGTGATCTGTTCCTTGTCTGGATGGGCACTGAGAGACAACTTGAACAGTGGTATATGACCTGAACAGTGCCAATTCACCGATCAGATTCAAAATAGAATATGACTCAAACAGGGTACATTTTCTCAACCTGAACATCTTTAAAAAAATTTAAAATGGAAGATATCGTTTTGGTACATCTTTATTCTCCAAACCCACAGACAGAAACTCCTTATTGTTATCTATTAGTTGCCACCCAAATCATCAAAAGATGGGGATTGTCCTCTCACAGCTCACCAGCGTGGTGCGAAATAACTCAGAGCCTGAAATTCTCCAACAACAACTGTGTAATAAGCTCATAGCAAGAGGATAACTGTCTACTGATATAGACAAAGCAAGGCTGAAATTAGCACAGGAAACCTAAATGATCCTGCTTAGTAGAAATAGACCACCACAAACGAATGAGGATTCTAACTTGAACTTCATTGCAATCAATACTCCAGCACACAGACAAATGCATGAAGCTGTCCGATGGGATATAATACATACAGACAAACAATTGACACAATGGAAGAAGGGACCACCATGGATGGTGTACCGTAGAGCACGGAACATTCAAGATATTTCAGTTAAAACTGACCCTAGTGGTTCATATCAGAAGGACACCTGGCTAAAGCCTATGAGGCTGAAATGCTTCAAGTGTGGGGACTGCATCACCTGCAATGGAATGTTGACGGGTGATACTTTTCAACATTCCCACACTAACAGGAGGTTCAAGATCCGATACAGGCTGTCTTGTAGTAGCACCTATGTGATCTATCTACTGATTTGCTCCTGTTCCCTATGTTACATAGGAAAAACTGCCACCACCTTCAAGGAGAGGCACTTTGCCCTCTGTAAACATAACGCTTCCAGTTTGAAAACCATGATCATTGAACATGTGCCTCCCATGAAGAGAGGGGGCGATTGTGGGAGAAAGCTGCTACAGATTGAATCCAAGTGGATCTACACCTTGGACACAGTGCATCCAAGGGGTCTCAACAGCAAGATGGACTTTTCAAAAAAGACTTGGGCGATTTATGTTGAAATTTTTCATCATTTACATTGGGACAACGTAGTCCAGCACATCATTGTGTCCTTTTTTCTATCCTACCGTGTGCAGTACTATTTCAGTGCTAATTGTTTTTATACATAAACAGCTGCATTTTAAAAAAAACTTTTTTCCTACAAGCAGGGCATACGTGCGCTCACACTCAGGAGCTGTGACAGTGACATGCATAGTTTTGAATATGCTTATTAGCCATGTGCATGCTCACGGACACACGTAATTTGGAAATTGTGGCATGTCATTTGATGGTATATAAGGCTGCTTGTTAGGTTGTTTTTTACTCTGTCTCCCGGATGCCAAGACTTCACAACTGTTCTCAAGCTGGGTGATGCCATTTGAAAAAGGTGCCAGTGGGCACCAAAACATCATGGGACTTTGCTTTTAAACTTTTTCAATAAAAGTTATTTTTTATTCAAATACAGTGAGTGCTGTCTTTGCTCTGGACTATCTATTTTTTTGATTCAGCACCCTGGTATGTACTTACCCCAGCCTGGAGCCGAAGAGTGCTTACCCTCTATTTGAACTATATATATATATATATATATATATATATATATATATATATATATATATATATATATATATATACATGTGTGTTTATTTAAGAATAAATAGAACATATTCTGCTAAATAAATAACATTAGAATGTGAAATATTAATATTTCATGTCAGGTTAGCGCACATGGTTAAACAAGTAAGTTTTTTTCCACTTTTTGCATTCCATTGAAGTCACAATATTTGAAGTTCAGCTTTTTACTTTCAACTTTTAATATGAGCACTATGTGACATGTTCAAAAAGCTTCCATCTAGTGAAGTTAACATATGAGGCGTGATAAATAGCGCTCCATTGGTAATCTAGTCCTTCATAATGCATTGCAGCCAAGAGGTTAATAAGGCCTACTGTCATTGCTGTAAGAGTAGAAATGATTCACGTAACATTATTGTGGGGAAAGGAAATTCACAGTGGTAAAAATACAAAGCCAAAAAAGGGGCAAAACACAATTTTGAATTTTTAGGTAACCTAATACATACGGCTAGATTTAGAGTTCTGCGTTAGCCGTCAAAAGCAGCGTTTAGGGGTCCTAATGCTGGTTTTGGCCAGACGCTAGTATTTAGAGTCAGGCAGGAAAGGGTCTAAGGCTCACTTTCAAGCCGCGACTTTTCCATACCGCAGATCCCGTTACGCCAATTGCGTATCCTATCTTTTCAATGGGATCTTCCTTACGCCGGAATTTAGAGTCTTGGCTGAAGTGAGCGGTAGACCCTCTACCGACAAGACTCCAGCCGCAGAAAAAAGTCAGTAGTTAAGAGCTTTATGGGCTAACGCCGGTTTATAAAGCTCTTAACTACTGTGCTCTAAAGTACACTAACACCCATAAACTACCTATGTACCCCTTAACCGAGGTCCCCCCACATCACTGCCACTATAATAAATATTTTAAACCCCTAATCTGCCAACCGCACACCGCCGCCACCTACATTGTCCCTATGAACCCCTAATCTGCTGCCCCTAACATCGCCGACACCTACATAATATTTATTAACCCCTAATCTGCTCCCCCCAACATCGCCGCTACCTACCTACACTTATTAACCCCTAATCTGCCGACCGGACCTCGACGCTACTCTAATAAATGCATTAACCCCTAAACCACCGCACTCCCGCCTCGCAAACCATATAATAAATTCTATTAACCCCTAATATGCCCTCCCTAACATCGCCGCCACCTAGCTTCAAGTATTAACCCCTAATCTGCCGACCAGACCTCGCCGCTACTCTAATAAATGTATTAACCCCTAAAGCTAAGTCTAACCCTAACCCTAACACCCCCCTAAATTAAATATAATTTTAATCTAATGAAATAAATTAAATCTTATTAACTAAAGTATTCCTATTTAAAGCTAAATACTTACCTGTAAAATAAACCCTAATATAGCTACAATATAATGAATAATTATATTGTATCTATTTTAGGGTTTATATTTATTTTACAGGCAACTTTGTATTTATTTTAACTAGGTACAATAGCTATTAAATAGTTATTAACTATTTAATAGCTATCTAGTTAAAATAAATACAAAATTACCTGTAAAAAAAATCCTAACCTAAGATACAACTAAACCTAACACTACACTATCAATAAATTAATTAAATAAATTACCTACAATTACATACAATTAAATAAACTAAACTAAATTACAAAAAAAAAAAAAACACTAAATTACAGAAAGTAAAAAAAAAATTACAAGAATATTAGGCTAATTACACCTACTCTAAGCCCCCTAATAAAATAAAAAAGCCCCCCAAAATAATAAAGGTCCCTACCCTATTCTAAATTAAAAAGTAACCAGCTCTTTTACCAGCCCTTAAAAGGGCTTTTTGCGGGGCATGCCCCTAAGTAATCAGCTCTTTTGCCTGTAAACCCCCCCCAACATTACAACCCACCACCCACATACCCATACTCTAATCCAAACCCCCCTTAAATAAACCTAACACTATCCCCCTGAAGATCTCCCTACCTTGAGTCGTGTTCACCCAGCCGGGCACCGATGGACCAAAAGAGGACATCCAGAGCGGCAGAAGTCTTCATCCTATCCGGGCAGAAGAGGACATCCGGACCGGCAGACATCTTCATTCAAGTGGCATCTTCTATCTTCATCCATCCGACGAGGAGCGGCTCCATCTTCAAGACCTCCGGCGTGGAACATCCTCTTCCTTCCGACGACTACCGACAAATGAAGGTTCCTTTAAGTGACGTCACCCAAGATGGCGTCCCTCGAATTCCGATTGGCTGATAGGATTCTATCAGCCAATCGGAATTAAGGTAAGAAAATCTGATTGGCTTATTGAATCAGCCAATCCGATTGAACTTGAATCTGATTGGCTGATTCAATCAGCCAATCAGATTTTCTTACCTTAATTCCGATTGGCTGAAAGAATCCTATCAGCCAATCGGAATTTGAGGGACGCCATCTTGGATGACGTCACTTAAAGGAACCTTCATTCGTCGGTAGTCATCGGAAGGAAGAGGATGTTCCACGCCGGAGGTCTTGAAGATGGAGCCGCTCCTCGTCGGATGGATGAAGATAGAAGATGCCGCTTAGATGAAGATGTCTGCCAGTCTGGATGTCCTCTTCTGCCCGGATAGGATGAAGACTTCTGCCGCTCCGGATGTCCTCTTTTGGTCCACCGGTGCCCGGCTGGGTGAACACGACTCAAGGTAGGGAGATCTTCAGGGGGATAGTGTTAGGTTTATTTAAGGGGGGTTTGGGTTAGAGTAGGGGTATGTGGGTGGTGGGTTGTAATATTGGGGGGGTTGTATTTATTTTTACAGGCAAAAGAGCTGATTACTTAGGGGCATGCCCCGCAAAAAGCCCTTTTAAGGGCAGGTGAAAGAGCTGGTTACTTTTAAATTTAGAATAGGGTAGGGACCTTTATTATTTTGGGGGGCTTTTTTATTTTATTAGGGGGCTTAGAATAGGTGTAATTAACCTAATATTCTTGTAATCTTTTTTTATTTTCTGTAATTTAGTGGGTTTTTTTTGTAATTTAGTTTAGTTTATTTAATTGTATGTAATTGTAGGTAATTTATTTAATTAATTTATTGATAGTGTAGTGTTAGGTTTAATTGTAACTTAGGTTAGGATTTATTTTACAGGTAATTTTGTAATTATTTTAACTAGGTAGCTATTAAATAGTTCATAACTATTTAATAGCTATTGTATCTAGTTAAAATAAATACAAAGTTGCCTGTAAAATAAATATAAACCCTAAAATAGATACAGTATAATTATTCATTATATTGTAGCTATATTAGGGTTTATTTTACAGGTAAGTATTTAGCTTTAAATAGAAATACTTTAGTTAATAATATTTAATTTATTTCGTTAGATTAAAATTATATTTAACTTAGGGGGCTGTTAGGGTTAGGGTTAGACTTAGCTTTAGGGGTTAATACATTTATTAGAGTAGCGGCGAGGTCTGGTCGGCAGAATAGGGGTTAATAAGTGTAGGTAAGGTAGCGGCGACGTTGGGGGGGCAGATTAGGGTTTAATAAATATAATATAGGTGTCAGCGGTGTTAGGGGCAGCAGATTAGGGGTTCATAGGGATAATGTAGGTTGCGGCGGTGTCCGGTGCGGCAGATTAGGGGTTAATAGTATAATGCAGGTGTCAGCGATAGCGGGGGATGCAGATTAGGGGTTAATAAATTTAAGGTTAGGGGTGTTTAGACTCAGGGTACATGTTAGGGTGTTAGGTGCAGACTTAGAAACTGTTTCCTCATAGGAAACAATGGGGCTGCGTTAGGAGCTGAACGCTGCTTTTTTGCAGGTGTTAGGTTTTTTTTCAGCCCAAACTGCCCCATTGTTTCCTATGGGGATATCGTGCACGAGCACGTTTTCCCAGCTTACCGCTACCGTAAGCAACGCTGGTATTGAGGGTTGAAGTGGAGCTACATTAGGCTCAACGCACCCTTTTTTGAGCCTAACATAGCCCCTCAGACAACTCTAAATACCAGCGTTGTTGGAAGGGTGCGTTGGGAAAAAAAGCAGCGTTAGCTACGCGGGTCTTTACCGACAAAACTCTAAATCTAGCCAATAGTAAATGAGGTTGAATAAAGACTGAAGTTCATTGAGTTCAACCTATACAAATCTAATATACTTACAAAAAAGCTCCAGTTGAACTTAAATTAATCCCATTAAAAGGTGACCCATTTAACACAAGCAATCATATTCCAGAATTATGTTTCTAGCCAGAAATGTATCCAAATCATTTTTAAATATACCGTATATAAGGTATTGGCATTCACTACCTCCATTAGTAGTGAGTTCCACAATTTTATTGCTCTAACAGTAAAAAAGACTTTTCTGTTGCAGGAGATTAAATCTCCTTTTCTCCAGCCTTAAATTGTGTCCTCTTGTCACAAACAATTGTCTTGGAATAAACAGAGCTTTTGGCATCTCTGTATATGGGCCTTGAATATATTTATATAAAGTAAAGTAATGAAACAGAAATCATGATATATTTAGGGAATTTTGCAAAACTAGATACACATATTGATTTCATTGTAATTTGCGGAAGGATGGAACGTCACAGAACATTCTATGATTTTGGGAGTATATTATATAGCTTTAAACAGCTGATGATGTGCTAAATCCTTATCCATTAATTCTGTGTCCAATATGACAATTAGACAGGGGAATTGTAAGCCAACTGGAGACCTATTCCAAGAAAATGAACTGAAATGAGATATACACAATATACAAGCTAAAGAGTGGTTAATCGGAGCAGAAATACCTTCAGTAATCACAACACAATCAAATGTTTATTAACATATTTTGTGACGTTTTCATCATTTTTATCTATTGATTGTTTCACTATAACGATCTGTGATATACTTCCATAATGTTGGCATTACCTATATGAGTTTCTAAAAATATTATTTAAAAATATTTCTTTTACTAGTACTTTTCAACCTCCAGAATCCAGGTGTTCTACTGCTTGACCTTCCACTATTCTCACTATCCCTGGGACTACTTGCTTAAAGGGACAGTTTACTCAAAAATTTCTCCCCTTTAATTTGTTCCCAATGATCCACTTTACCTGCTGGAGTGTATTAAATTGTTTACAAGTAGCTCCTTTACCCTTATATTGGCATTTGAAATAGTTGATTTAGCAAGTGGTATCCCCACCTATTCTGAACGTTTGTGGCCGCAGGTCCAAGCTATAGATAAGCTTTGTAAACACAGCCAGCAGAAGAGATTACACTCCCAGTGGGATATAGCAGAGATAAGGTAATAAAATGTTGATTTTCCATTGTTCTCTCCAAGTACTGGTGATTGTTTTATGGACAGATATAATATAAAGAAGCAGGTATATGTACACAATGTGATAAAGTAATGAGATCTGATTATACCTACAAGCTCAACCCATTTTATTAGGTTGTGGCTTCAAAACACAAAATCAGAGCATTAATATACACAAATAAACCTTAAAAAGCTAATTTTTATACATTTTTACTCTGCAGTTGGTAAAAAAATCAATTGTAAACACATTAAGGGAAAAACTATTTTACAGTATACTGTCCCTTTAAGCCAGGCATGCTGGCATGGTCATCAGTATTAAACATTGCCAATGCTCACACACAAAATAAAAGTGCATCTGTAATGACATCTCACAATGACCATGATTGTATGATCACTGTCACATTTATATAAAGTAGAAACTTGAATTTCTATACCACATCAAGATGTCAGATGAGCAGAGGCCCCCTCCGGCGGCCCATCTGTCAGTGTAGAATAACTCAATAAGTTAGTATACCCCAATACTCCTTTTTTTATAATGGGGCTAAAGTTGCAACACTATTCTAGGATACAATTTCCATGTTTTTTTTAAACCAAGAGCAGTTAAGGGATACACCTCTTAAAAATGCTGGAGGAATCCATGTTGTGGCCAGTAAAGGCATATATTGAACTTGTGCCTGAACTCACTGTGTGGCAAATTGCAGGCTTGGGTAAAAGTCTCCATTCTTAAAGGGACAGTCTACCATAGAATTGTTATAGTTGTAAAAGATAGATAATACCTTTATTACCCATTCCCCAGTTTTGCATAACCAACACTGTTATATTAATACACTTTTTACCTCTGTGATTACCTTGAATCTAGGAACCTTCTTCCAGCCCCCTGATCATATGTCTGTGACTGTTTATTATCTATTGTCTTAAATTTAGCATTGTTTTGTGCCTGAACACAGTGTTATCTATATGGCCCACGTGTACTTTCTGTCTCTTTGTGTTGATTTGTGTTGATTTAAAAAGCATGTGATAAGAGGCAGCCCTCAAAGGCTTAGAAATTAGCATATGAGCCTACCTATGTTTAGTTTAAACTAAGAATACCAAGAGAAAAAAGCAAATTTGATGATAAAAGTAAATTGGAAAGTTGATTAAAATTAAAAGTCCTATCTGAATAATGAAAGTTTAATTTATACTAGACTGTCCCTTTAACTAAGATGGAGACACTGCAAATTATCTTGAGGGACTGGATCTAAAAACATATTCAGAGGTATTTTACAACAAAAGGAGGCAAAATAAATCATATACTGTATGTATATTGTCCCTTTTTTTTCTTTATTAACATTTTACAGAAATATTTATTGTTGAGTTTAACGTCCATTTAACGTGCTAATTCTTTCTTTCTCTTTATCCTGTTTTCTTCAAATGTTAAACTATCAGGCATTGGAAAAGGGCTGTTACTGTATTTACTATCTTATTTTATACTGAATATAGAGGATTTTGGTGTGGTTGGTTTACTGAAACAAATAAGTCTCTAAATTAATACTCATCACATTCCAAAGTCACAACAACATGTATTCACTCTCAACAACATCTTTATTAAACTTAGGAAAAATAAAGACCTCTCTCATGACATCCTCCATTTTATTTGGCTTGTAAAACACTCCTCATAATAAGCCAGGCAGCTCTCGGTAAGGTGAGGTTCTTTTTAGATAGTTTATTACCCTGACATCATTCACTGCAAATTACTTTAATCATTATAGAAGTCAAATATCATGGCACTTTACATAGATTGTTGGGAATACTGAAGGAGACTTCTAATATAGATTGTCAGACAACTGGACTCTCTAATGATTAATATACTCTACATGTTTCATCATAAAGTAGTTGTAAGTTTATTAAAAATATTATGTTGTTATAGCTTAAGAAATAAAATTAGATGTCTCTGTTTCTGTAAATTGCTTACACATTTATATGGTATAAATTTAACTATAGTTTCTTTCCGGTTGCAGACAAAGGGCTAGATTACAAGTTTAACACTATTTTAACAAGCGCCCATACACGGGCAAATTTGTCCATCTACGGGCGTATGTTAAATAACCAGCCATTACAAGTGACTAGTTAATGCTTCCGCAAGCTTGTGGTTTCACTTTGCGCCTAGCGCAATTAACCAGAGGTCAGACCTCTGGTTAATGAAAAAAATGTTCCAATTGCCCCCAGAATAAAGTGGAGTAGAGTTTCTTAATATAAATAAAAAATATGAGCATTTTTGTTGTAAATAAAAACCAGCATGAAGCAGTTATAAGGGGTTAAAGTGAAGGGATGTGGAGTACTGGGAAAAAAAACGGTTCCGAAAGTGCCTTTAAATTGCGGTCTATGGGTGACTGTGTTTTTACTGTAAATATATACAGTATGTATATGCTTATATACATATATATATTTAAGTGTCAATATGTGTATATACACATATAAATACATAAATATATATGTATATATTCATATACAAATATATTTCTTTTTTGTTGCCCAATGCTGCCCGAATTTAAAAAAACAAATTACATCAAAGTGATTTTATATCAGTTATTCAGCTGAATACCAGGGTTAATAAATGCAGTGAGTAACAGAGAATTCCCCAGTATGCATATTGATATTCAGGAATATAAACCTATAATTGTCAAAAAGTAAGAAAAAGCCACATTTACTCTTGTTCAGTGTAACTCTTCCAATAAACAGTAAAAATAAATTGTATCAATCTAAAACTTAAAGCTGCTGTCACACAGACAATATAAACACGTAGGGTAGCTCACGTATTACAAGTTGAAAGTAATTTTTTTTGTTCACGCTCTAACTCGGCGCTCGCAAAGACCCACAGTTAGAATATTGTGACTGCGTTAACATACTATAAGTAAAACATCAAATAATGTGTTAATGGGGGGCGGAGCCAACTACCAAAGCACCAAGACACACTTTTATAGAACTCCTGATGCTAACCTACTAAACTTTTGCTTTTTGCCATTTTGGGAGCCTATATATTTTTTTTCCTACATTGCCCTCAGGATGGAGAAGCTCCCTGCATACTTTATTTCTTTATTAGACGACCTGATTGTTAAGGCGGACAGTCAGTTTTTCAGCTTAAGGTCTACAATTTCGGATATACGCAATAAAGATGGCGTCTCTGTCCTACCCAGCTATGACCCTCTCGTCGCGGCTCAGACGGCAGACTCACTACTTCTGCAATACTCTGTTGATAGCCCACTGGAACAGCAATCTGGACAGAGCTTAATTTGCAGTCTCCCTAGACCTGTAAACAGTGAGCCGAAGCTCCCAAGCACAGCTGACCTGTTCCACATACAAGTCGCTACTACCATGGAGCCAGTGAGTCCGGAGTCACCACTTTCTACCCCAGCCACACAATCTTGTGACCTGCCGTGGAACGGCTCAAAGCGGAGCGCTCTGCATCATGTACATAACTTACCGGACCAGTGCGGAGTGGAGTTGCCACTTGCTGCTGTGGGGGAGGATGTGTCTGCCTACACTTGGGAGACCCGAGAGTTGTCAGCCTCACAGCGCAGAGCTATGCGCCACCCATGGTACAGTGTGGTTCTTTCTCATGGCACCTATCAGCAGGTGACGATCGCAATTTTGAGAGACCTGGAGAATGGAGGCTGCATTAAAGGAACTATGCGACTTAGCTATGAGAAACCCCATGATATGCAGGGGGTCGTTATACACAAGAAGAAGGTACGCCTATATCTAAACCAGGACTGCACTATCACTAAGCTAGGAAGATCCAGCAATAACATGCCTGGGGAGGTAGCGCTGAGACTGTCACACAGATCTCGAGTAATGGTTCCTGTTGAAGTTTACGGGTTGCTGGTGGGACCTTTCGATCCAGGAGGATACTTTACTTTCTAGTTGTTTTACTTACCTACATAGCGCAACAAGAGATACCAGGATTTTGTGACAGTAGTATCTCATTCTACATAGCTTTGCTTTGTTTAAATATTCCCTCCACCTAATAGGTACATTATCAAAGTGATGAAAAGACCTCACAATATCCCCCGGAAACCTATATTATTCTTTGGACTGTTTAAGCCTCCTAATGACTGTACCCCTTGGGTTCCCAATACCGGGAGCTGGTTAAAAGATCCAGCCATCACCTCCTCCATCACCCTGGACATTACCTATGCATATTAGGCATTTTGACTTGCTATAGTTAGCCGTTACTTGTTTCAATCTGTGTCTTAGTTTTTTTTTGGCTTATTAGTTACTAGTAATTAGCCCTAGTTACCTTTCAATATGTCTAGATGCTGCAGGGCGTTAGTAAGTATGCTAGATGAGGTTCATTACACGCAATATATGGCTGGGGGCATTAAAGTGAGCTAAGATGGCTGCTATGATATCCCATTACTCTGTTCTATAATTAAGAGCGCTCTAAAGGACCCCAACTATGCACTGAGGACCATTGTCTTCAAGAGCCCACTGAAGTGCTATGTTATACACGTGTTTGGGGCTTCTATTAAATTTAAATGCGTTCTAGTTAGTGGCTCTCTATATTTCACTCCGTTTTACATTACACTCATATCTCTACCTATATTTCATCGCCTCAGTACAATCCCTCAGGCTTTCAGAGTGAACTACGTTATGTCTTAGACCTCTGATATGTATTGGGTTAATCTAAGCTTACAAGGAATGGGAATTCCCTTACTGAGATCTTCTAATAAGTTTAGATTTTTAGTTTAATCAATGCTTGGCTAACCTTTACAGCCTGCCAGGTTTAACCCCCTAATGTCACATAGTTTTTTGGCGCTGGCCACCCTAATATCCTATTATATTATTATACTACTACCCATGGCGAGGTTGATTAGATGTTTGTATATTGAAACGAGAGCTCCTAAAACTATTAGGGTTACTCCCATAGGTACCTGTATATTTTTGCCAAAAGTTTTATAACTATTGCTGTTTAGGCGGAAGTGTCCAGTCTTACTATTAGGATATGTAAATGTTATGCTTTTATATCTCTCTCCATAGGACATTAACTGTTTAGTACGGGTTCTAACGTTTGGGATCCCTTCCTTGTTTAGCCATATTATGATAAACTGTTTAAATTTTATTTACTATCTCCAGGTTGTATGAGTCTAGAACATGTGGTATATATATGTTCATCTCTTTCTTATCTAAAAATCTTAAGTATAATGTGATCACTTTATTCAGTGTTAATCCAATGATATTATCTATTTGAACATATTTACCTAAGGGGGTCGAATCTCTTGAACACAAGTTCAAAGACTTAGCTAGGACATAGTCTGTTTATTCATTCGCCCACAAAGATGTGTTTAAGTTTAGGCGCTAGTGGGCTCACTTAAAGGGACAGTACACTGTAAAATTGTTTTTCCATAAATGTATTTTAAATGACTTGTTATACCAACTGCAGAGTATAAAATATTTGAGAAATTGCATTTTCGGGTTTATTTGTGTATCTGAAGTAGCTGGTTTTGTGCTTTGAAACCACAGCCTATTACAATGGGTTGAGCTTCAGGTAATATCAGATCTCATTATGTTATCACTTTTATATACACAGACTTGCTTCCTTATCTTATATTTGTCTGGAACACCAAAGCTCAATACATAGAGAGAACAATGGAAAATTATCATTTTATTACTTAACTATCATGCCCCCCACTGAGGGTGTAATCTCTTCTGCTGGCTGTGTTTACTTAGGCTTGTCAATAGCATATACGCCAGTATCAAAACTTTCAATATAGGTTGGGAAACCACAAGCTAAATCAGCTATTTCAAATGCTGAAATAGGAGTAAAGGAGCCACTTGCAACCAATTTAATACACTCTAGCAGGTAAAAAGGATCATTGGGAATAATTTAAAGGGGAGAAAGTTTTTGGGTGAACTGTCCCTTTAACGTATTTACTTAAGCTTTATTATAT
Organism: Bombina bombina; assembly: GCF_027579735.1. NCBI lineage: Eukaryota > Metazoa > Chordata > Amphibia > Anura > Bombinatoridae > Bombina > Bombina bombina. The sequence continues at coordinate 1,131,799,497 of NC_069499.1, read as the reverse complement.
TTATATTCCTAGAACATGATATTACCTATGTTGAGTTTAATATTAGTACAAATTATCTGTTTCTACCGAGCACCTCCCCTCCCTTTCCCGCCGGTACTGGTTGCCTGTGGGTCATACCCTTACTCCTTTCTCCCACATCACCTATAGCTGGTATTTCCCTAGGGGTGGGGTTCGCCTGAAAGTCCCATATATTTCATGCATACTAGTGTCCCTTGCCTCGGGTAGTTCTGTTAGCAGTATAGACTTATCTCTGGCTGATCTTCTAAGTTATATCCCCATTTACCCATGATAAGCACCTATTATATTGGCCCATTGATAGCAACTTGTAAGTAATGGCTTCCTACTCCTAAGTAAATGAGTATGTGCCCTTCTGGAGATGGGACTCCTATAGTTTTGTATCCTTCGTAGGACGCTACCCTTATTTTATTTTATTTTTACTTATCCTAGCCTAAATTTACTAAAGGATAATTTTGTTTTGTAGTGGCGTATTTATAAGCTGAGAGTTCTTGGTACTTTTACAAATTTAACATATTCACTAACTCCGCCCCCCCCCTTCTCTATTTTGAGCAGCTCTCGCCCGCTGCATCCCCCTTCCCCGTAAAACCTTAGAGCTACCTCCTCCCTATCCCTAATCTTATCTGAATAGATACCCTAATCATTTGTTATGTAGCTAGGAGAGGACCATCTTTGTTTATATTACTTTTCTGACACTTTATAGTAAAACCGAAGTCTCTCTATAAGATAGCCCACATTTTATAGTAACTCTAGAGGTATTTGAATGCATTACTCTTCTATTTGTATTGTGTATACATTTATCTGCAAATGTTTTGAGGCATACCCGTCATATTTTGTATTTGATTTTGACTTCAATAAAAATTATTTAAAAAATATATTAATTAAAAAAATAAAATAATGTGTTAATAAGGTGTCTTCAATTTTTGTTAATTTTTTTGCATTTCCCATACTGTCCAAACTTTTTGGGAATTGGGATTGTTTATGTTGGGCTTTGGTATCCTAGGAGTGGAGGGAAGACTTTAACTTTGTCTGTCACTTTAATAGAGCTTTTTAGGGTTATTTAATGCACAGTCTACTATAATGATATCTCTCAGTGACATAGTCTGGGCTAATAAATCCAAGTAGGCTGTGTATTAAATAATCCTAGTCACACCAAGCAACTGTTTTCTTGTAAGGATAATACCCCGGGGGAGCTCTATCATCTTGCGGATGGGAGACCACAATCTTACTAAAGCCAACAAAGCTTGTATCACTTATGCTTTTCAATTTACCCTCTGCAAAAAGGGCAGCGAGGAGCTCCGGTTGTTTGCAATTAGCAGAAGCCATCTATTTGCTTGCAAGGAAATTAAAAACATACTTACAAGCATGTTTCCCGCTATACTTCTCTGTAACTTCAGGCCACCGCTGCAGCTTTGCACCTTCAAGGCTACATGTCAACCGCTTTAAAACTGCTGCACTCTGCAAGACTTCATTCGCACCTGGCCTTAGAGTCTACCTGATCTCTTGCGGCAGTGCGACACGGTGACGGTGGGCGGAAGTGGGCGTGGCCGAGATGTGAATGGGCGTGGACGGGGTGTGAGCGGGCATGGCTGGGCATGAGCAGGGCAGGACTGGGGCGGGCTCTGGCATGGTTGCACGCTCGAGAGAGAGAGAGAGAAAGAGAGATAGAGGGGAAGGAGATAGAAAGAGAGGGGGAGAAAGCACAAGAGATGGAAAAGAGCTAAAGAGAGGGTAACAGAGAGCAAAAAAGAGGGGAAAGAGTAAAAGAGGGGAAAGAGCAAAAGAGAGGGAAGAGAGAGGGGGAGAGAGAGAGAGCAAAAGAGAGAGGTAGAGAGAAAATAAGAGGGGGAAAGAGAGAGAGCAAAAGAGAGGGGAAGAGAGAGAGCAAAAGAGAGGGGAAGAGAGTGCATAAAGAGAGGGGAAGAGAGCAAAAGAATGGAGGGGATAGAGGGGGGAGGGGGGAGAGATAGGGGGGAGAGAGGGGGGAGAGAGAGCGCAATAGAGAGGGGGAGAGAGAGCAAAAGGGGGGGGAGAGAGCAAAAGACAGCGATGGAGAGAGAGAGCAAAAGAGAGGGGAGAGAGACAGAGCAAAAGAGAATGAGAGAGAGAGATAGAGAGAGCGCAAAAGAGAGGGGGAGAGAGAGTGCAAAAGAGAGGGGGAGAGAAAGAGCGCAAAATAGAGGGGGAGAGAAAGAGTGCAAAAGAGAGGGGGAGAAAGAGAGCACAAAAGAGAGTGGGGGGAGAGAGCGCAAAAGAGAGGGGGAGAGAGAGTGCAAAAGAGAGGGGGGAGAGAGCACAAAGGAGATGGGGGAGAGCGCAAAAGAGAGGGGGGAGAGAGAGCACAAAAGAGAGGGGGGAGAGAGAGCACAAAAGAGGGGGGAGAGATAGTGCAAAAGTGGGGGGGAGAGAGAGCAAAAGAGAGGGGAAAGAGCTAAAGAGGGGAGAGCAAAAGAGAGGGGAGAGAGCAAAGAGAGGGTGGAGAGAGAGAGAAAAAGAGAGGGAGAAAAGAGAGCAAAAGAGAGGGGGAAGAGAGAGAGCAAAAGAGATGGGGGAGAGAGCACAAAGGAGATGGGGGAGAGCGCAAAAGAGAGGGGGGGGGGAGAGAGCACAAAAGAGGGGGGAGAGATAGTGCAAAAGTGGGGGGGAGAGAGAGCAAAAGAGAGGGGAAAGAGCTAAAGAGGGGAGAGTAAAAGAGAGGGGAGAGAGCAAAGAGAGGGTGGAGAGAGAGAGAAAAAGAGAGGGAGAAAAGAGAGCAAAAGAGAGGTGGAGCGAGAGAGCGCAAAAGAGGGGGGGAGAGAGAGCAAAAGAGAGGGGGAGAGACAGAGAGCAAAAGAGAGGGGGAGAGAGAGAGAGCAAAAGAGAGGGGGAGGGAGAGCAAGGGGTGGGACCGATGTACTGCAAAAAATGTCCCATGTGAATGGGCTTTAGGAATAGTATATATATATATATATATATATATATATATATATATATATATATACAGGGAGTGCAGAATTATTAGGCAAATGAGTATTTTGACCACATCATCCTCTTTATGCATGTTGTCTTACTCCAAGCTGTATAGGCTCGAAAGCCTACTAACAATTAAGCATATTAGGTGATGTGCATCTCTGTAATGAGAAGGGTTGTGGTCTAATGACATCAACACCCTATATCAGGTGTGCATAATTATTAGGCAACTTCCTTTCCTTTGGCAAAATGGGTCAAAAGAAGGACTTGACAGGCTCAGAAAAGTCAAAAATAGTGAGATATCTTGCAGAGGGATGCAGCACTCTTAAAATTGCAAAGCTTCTGAAGCGTGATCATCGAACAATCAAGCGTTTCATTCAAAATAGTCAACAGGGTCGCAAGAAGCGTGTGGAAAAACCAAGGCGCAAAATAACTGCCCATGAACTGAGAAAAGTCAAGCGTGCAGCTGCCAAGATGCCACTTGCCACCAGTTTGGCCATATTTCAGAGCTGCAACATCACTGGAGTGCCCAAGAGCACAAGGTGTGCAATACTCAGAGACATGGCCAAGGTAAGAAAGGCTGAAAGACGACCACCACTGAACAAGACACACAAGCTGAAACGTCAAGACTGGGCCAAGAAATATCTCAAGACTGATTTTTCTAAGGTTTTATGGACTGATGAAATGAGAGTGAGTCTTGATGGGCCAGATTGATGGGCCCGTGGCTGGATTGGTAAAGGGCAGAGAGCTCCAGTCCGACTCAGATGCCAGCAAGGTGGAGGTGGAGTACTGGTTTGGGCTGGTATCATCAAAGATGAGCTTGTGGGGCCTTTTCGGGTTGAGGATGGAGTCAAGCTCAACTCCCAGTCCTACTGCCAGTTTCTGGAAGACACCTTCTTCAAGCAGTGGTACAGGAAGAAGTCTGCATCCTTCAAGAAAAACATGATTTTCATGCAGGACAATGCTCCATCACACGCGTCCAAGTACTCCACAGCGTGGCTGGCAAGAAAGGGTATAAAAGAAGAAAATCTAATGACATGGCCTCCTTGTTCACCTGATCTGAACCCCATTGAGAACCTGTGGTCCATCATCAAATGTGAGATTTACAAGGAGGGAAAACAGTACACCTCTCTGAACAGTGTCTGGGAGGCTGTGGTTGCTGCTGCACGCAATGTTGATGGTGAACATATCAAAACACTGACAGAATCCATGGATGGCAGGCTTTTGAGTGTCCTTGCAAAGAAAGGTGGCTATATTGGTCACTGATTTGTTTTTGTTTTGTTTTTGAATGTCAGAAATGTATATTTGTGAATGTTGAGATGTTATATTGGTTTCACTGGTAAAAATAAATAATTGAAATGGGTATATATTTGTTTTTTGTTAAGTTGCCTAATAATTATGCACAGTAATAGTCACCTGCACACACAGATATCCCCCTAAAATAGCTATAACTAAAAACAAACTAAAAACTACTTCCAAAACTATTCAGCTTTGATATTAATTAGTTTTTTGGGTTCATTGAGAACATGGTTGTTGTTCAATAATAAAATTAATCCTCAAAAATGCAACTTGCCTAATAATTCTGCACTCCCTGTATATATATATATATATATATATATATATATATATATATATATATATATATATATATATATATATTTATATATATATATATATATATATATATATATATATATATATATATATAAATTCATTAAAATTATGGGGGGGAGATAAAAAACTGAAATTAAAATCCTCAATGTCTCAAAGATATGCAAATTAGATATGAAAATTCTCAGTTTTTTTGCTTCAAAAATACTGTTTTGACACAGCGATCCTTTTAAACAAGATTATGACAGCAAACCAGAAATCACTCACTAGACAAGCCTGTTTCGTTCTTTTTGGAACTCATCAGTAGGAGATAGATTTCTGGTTGCTGCATTGGAAAAGCTATTTTCATGGTTAAACCAAAATTCATTAAAATTATGGGGGGAGATAAAAAACTGAAATTAAAATTCTCCATGTCTCAAAATTAAATCAATGTAAATATTTGCATAGGAAATTAGTACATCTAGGCAAGTATCCCCGCTTGCTTTTCCCCAGAAAATTAGATATACAATGTTTCCAATGCACAAGAGAATTGTGGGTAAGATATGCAAATTAGATATGCAAATTCTCATTTTTTTTGCTTCAAAAATACTGTTTTGACACAGCGATCCTTTTAAACAGGATTATGACAGCAAACCAGAAATCACTCACTAGACAAGCCTGTTTCGTTCTTTTTGGAACTCATCAGTAGGAGATAGATTTCTGGTTGCTGTCATAATCCTGTTTAAAAGGATCGCTGTGTCAAAACAGTATTTTTGAAGCAAAAAAACCCTGAGAATTTGCATATCTAATTTGCATATCTTACCCACAATTCTCTTGTGCATTGGAAACGTATATTAAGAATTTCTGGGGAAAAGCAAGCGGGGATACTTGCCTAGATGTACTAATTTCCTATGCAAATATTTACATTGATTTTATTTATATAAAATTTATATATAAAATTTATATATATACCAGTGACTGATAACATGTTAGCTTCTTTTCTTCTATTCTTTTGAGTATTGAAAGACTGATCTCAGAATCTTGGCATCCAAAAGAAATGTAAAACACCCGTGCATTATATATAAACACTTTACTGCTCATTCAAAATTATGCACTTTACATTCTAAAGGTTCCTTTATTCATTGTTCAGAAGTGATGTTATGACTTTAATATCCTATCACTGAGCTACAGACAATATGATAGGCTGATGGGGTCAATGACTAAAAGTCCATAGGGATAAATCCTGTAATATACAATAAGGTACTAATTATAGTACTCATAGAAGAATGTGAAACTGCAGGATAATTTTCATGATGATTCAAGTCACCTTTTACATTGTAAATGTAAGTATTCTGAGTTATAAAAACCCAGTTTGTTTATATGTCTCAAAAACAAATTTCTGGTTTACGAGATGTTCCTATAAACTAAAATTCAAATAATAATGTTACCTTAGCTGTGAAAAGCACATTTGTATTTCATGTGGATACAATGACATTAACGTCACAAACCAGATCAATATGCCTTTAAAGGGATAGTCTGATACAAAATATGCGCTCTAATTTTTTTAACTATTGACACAAGCTAATTGTGGTGTTAATCACAATCTACTGTTTAATAATTATCAACATGCTAACACCTCAAGAAGAGCCCTTCTCAATCTAGAAATGAAGACCACAAAGCAACTGGCAAAAAAGATATGCAGTACAGCAATAACATTGTAGTTACTATATGTATCAATAAAACATAACATTTATAAAAGTTCAAATTAAAAGGCAGCAATTAATGAGTTCATATAACATTTTGCTGAAACCTTGTAGCGAAAACTTTTATTATTATGGGGCCAATTTAGCAAGCACTGAATCTGGCCATCTCGCCCTGTTTCCGCACGAGCCTTCAGTGAAGCGGTCTTAAGACTTCTGCTCCTTAACTGTATCCGCAGCCTCTGAGCGTTGTACAGCAATCAACCCGATCCTATACGAATGGGACGGGTTGATTGACACCCCCTGCTAGCAGCTGATTGGCTTGTGCAATGCTGAATGCAGAGAGCGTATGCTGTCCGCATTCAGCATTGTTTGGCGGTCATGATACGCTGCAGCGTATCATATCCGCCAGGCAATAATAAATCGGCCCCTATATGTTTATTTACCATTTGTGCCCCGATGTATTGCAAGAGTAACAACACAATTAGAAGAGCAAAATGCATTCCTGAATTCAATATTTTAGAAACTTTAATAGCTGTAGATCAATATTTTAGATGCCTTAAAGGGATATGAAACCCAAATGTTCTTTCCTGGTTCAGGGCTAGATTACAAGTGGCACACTAACGTTAGCGTGCACAATATAAGAATATCGGGGGGTGCGTTAGTTTGGACATGTATTACAAATTGAAAGTAAACTTTTGCACTCAAGCAATTGAATTTAACGAGCATTGGGTTAGTGTGTTTGAAGACCTAGCATAATGGATTAGAGCTAACCAAACACTACATAAATACATTAAAATAAACAGTTGAACATTTTTTTATAAGGGTTCAAAGGTAAATGGTATATGGCCACGTATTTGACTGCAAAGGGCTATAATATATATATATATATATATATATATGTGTGTCTAAATAATAAACCTGAAGCGCATATTTTACATTCATATGTTCTTCACATAGAATTTTTTTAATTTTTAATATAAAATATATATTTCTATAGAAATATATGTAATCATTTTAATGTAAATATATATCTGTACATATATATCTCTAGAAATATATATATATACACCTCTGATGAAGCGCAGGTACGCCTGCGCGAAACATGTCAGGTGTTCTTTTCTTCTGACTATGTCCTGTCTGGATGAATAAACGCTTTTGTTATTAACAGCACTTTGGTCGCCTGATCAGTGTTTGCTTCTGTTTCTTATATATATATATATATATATATACACACACACACACACACACACACACACACATATATATATATAGACAGTAGATTGCCCTGTATGTGAAGAACATTGGAATGTGAAATATTAATAGCATGCTCTCCATTAAAGTCTATGGGGAAAATCACAATCGTGATATATGAAGTCCTAAGGTAAGTGCGCATCGATTTTCGCTTGCGTGCAAAAGTTTTACTTTCAACTTTTAATATGCATGCTAACACGTGCGTGCAAAATCTTTACTTCTAGCATTGTTTATGCTTGAGTGGGAGCACTAAATAACATGCCATTTGTAACCTAGCCGATAGAGCATGCAATTTCAAACAACTTTCCAATTTACTTCTATTTTTTTTTTTTTGTTCTCTTGCATGGGTGTCTGCAGAAATTTTTCCAAGGTGGGACAATAAAGTGAAATATATATATATATATATATATAAGACCAGGCATGAAGTCCCCTAAATGTCACGTTTTGTAATGGCTGGTTATTTATCGCGTGCTCACAAATGGGCACATTTGGCTGTTTGCAGGTGAACGATAAATTAGCGCTTCACTTGTAACAAAATGTTGATTTAGGGATAGATTCTGAGTGGTATGCTATCTGTTGTAAGCAAACGATAAGGGGTATATTGCGGCTCTTTGTGCACGTCAGTAGTAGCATGCCTATTACGAGTTGAAAGAAACACGTTTGCTTGAGCGCAAATTAATTTAATGCACGTCGGGTTAGCACAACTTCAGAGCTCTTGTTAACTGTTACACAAGCCAAAAAAGTTGAACAAAACACATCTAAATTACATTTAAAACTACAGTTACACTCATGATAACACTGTCTGATAATTATTATTTTTTTTTTAAATAGCAATGAAACATACTTATGCATGTCTAAATATGTATATGTGTGTGTGTGTGTGTGTATATATATATATATATATATATATATATATATATATATATATATATATATATATATATATATATATATATATATATTATATATATGTTTAAATGTGTGCAAGTGCATTGGAACCCTTTGCAGTCAAGTGCTGAAAACATGTAGAACCATTATTTGTCCTTATCCTAAGATTGCTTCAGAAAGATCTTTGCATTTATAAACTTTATTCTAGATGCATCTTCTTCTAGCATTGGAAGAAGATGCAAGGAGCAGGTCATTGTTGGATCTTAGTGGGTGGGCTGGAGTATACTTGTTGATTAGAGAGGATAGGTAGTGGGGAGCGGCATTGGTAAGAGCTTTGTATGTAAGGGTGAGAATTTTGAATTTAATTCTGCTGTGAATGGGGAGCCAATGAAGGAACTCGCAGAGAGGTGCAACAGATACAGAGCGACTGGAAAGGTGGATTAGCCTGGCAGGGGCATTTAGGATGGAATGAAGGGGGGAGAGGTGGGAAAGAGGAAGATCAGTAAGTAGGTTTACTGCAGTAGTGAAGTCGGGAAATAAAAAGGGAGTGGATTATTTGCTTTGAGGTGTTAGTGCTCAAAAAGGGTGAATCTTGGAAATATTGCATAGGTGGTTGAAGCAGGATGAAGAAAGCGATTGCATGTGGGGGTCGAAGGATATATTTGAGTCAAGTGTAAATCAGAGGCAGTGGACTTGAGGCGATGTGGAAATGGTGATGCCGTCGACAGGGATCAAAAAGTCAGAAGTCAGCGTAGAGCTTGAGGGGAGGATTAGAAAGAGCTCAGTCTTGGACATGTTAAACTTTAGGGGGTGAGAGGCCATCCAGGAAGACATACCAGATAAGCAGTCACTGACATGAGAAACGACAGATGGAGGGAGAGCAGGGGTGGAGAGGTAGATCTGAGTGTTATCAGCATAGAGGTGATATTTAAAATACAAATATAAACAACAAGATAATATGGTATAGCTAAAATACTCCCATCAGATGGGACCGCTGCCGTCTCACAGTTTTCTCCTAAAAACCGTCTAAACTTGTGCTGTATCTTTAGAATTAGAGGTTTATGGGGGGATAATTGGAGTTAAATAATAACAGAAATGGTCCCTTATATTAGAATTACAACACATATATATGTACCTGTATGTTATATAAAATATTACCAAATGGGATCCATATCTGGTGTGGGATCTCAGAGACAGAACTAAACAACTAGAAAAACTAATTGTATAAGGAATACAATAGGATTCACAGCAGAGATTACCACAAATTTAGTATTATATAGACTCCAAATAGAGGATTCAGATAAGGATTATATCAAATATTTTAAAAAGTTCCATGTCATTCATACCTTAATATCTTTATTAATATACCTAGGAACCAACATTCACACAAAAGTAGCGAAAAAAAAGGGTTAAAAACACTTAAACCCAGTCTTGTAATAATTAGTATGCTGAGAGATCATGTAATTAACAAGTGCCTGCTGGCCAATATCTAAAGTAAGCTAAGCCCTTACAATCCGAGGACTAATTAACTTTTAACTTATATTCTAAGCAGGCACCAAAAGAGCTATTATTTGAAAACAATGTCAGTTAGACAAGGGTAAGCAAGTTAAAAACGGCAGACAGGAGAGACAGAGCTACTCCTGCTGGACCCCTGACGCGCGTTTCACAGAACGCTTCCTCAGAGGGGGTGCGGGCCGCCGCTACTCGGCGTTACTTAAGATCATATAGAGCCCACCTTCCTAACACAATAGGTTGCCCATTACCGATGCAAGGTATCTGATTAGTTCAGAGATCCGTCAGTCAGTGCTGTTTGTTCTGACGTGTGTGATATCATCATGTGACCGGAGGGCGTGAATAGTAAGGAGTATCTTCAGTGACAGTTAGCCAATCACGGGTTGTATGCAGGGGGCGTATGAGTACTGCTTAGAGACAATTGGATGATCACAGAGCAGTATAAACAAAGGACTGAGTATCGTACATTGATCTAACTTATAATGATATCGATGACTGTGTCTGATATACAAACAGATCTAATCATAAAACCATATTGTAATTTCAAAAATGACGATGTCAATGGCTCTTAAACAGTATTAACAGATCACAAAATGATTGTGAGTTTGGGTTGGAACGAAAAAGATATCTCATAAATATGACGTTTGGACAATATTATAGTATTGTAACCATAGTAACTTGGTGTGTACAAATTAAATAATTAGTTATATATTCCACTAGAATTTGAAGATCAGCGACCTAGTGATAAATAATAAAAATGATCAAGTGTTGGAGTGCGAAATTGTGGTATAATGCTTCTCAATAAAAGAAGCGAGAGAGTGACAGCATTAATACATAATGCTGTGTATGTGGATATCATAGTGAGATTAAATAACATAACTTCATATTTAGTTTATAAAACAGTAGTGAATCATTTCGATATATTGTGAATAAAAACAATGAACAGAAAAGGGAAGGGTAGGTAAAAAAGTGCAATAAAGGTACATTAGAGGAGCCAATGATAGTGCACAGGGGACAACACCTTTCTCAAAATGGTGTTCTAGTGACCCTGAGTTTTATCAGGATTATAATAGCAAACATAGGATCATAATGTGACACTATGATAATGTGCATAAAATGCCAGTGAATGGAATATATTTTTGTTCATAAATTCAACTTAAAGTTCATACTCTGTATATATCTTAATGTATATGATGTTTTCAATATATTTGATGGAAACACGTAGGTTTTACGTGATTTTAAATACAGAAGCTAAATGCCTTAGTTATTAGAATATACAATCCGGTATTAAATTATAAGTATTCAAAATAATTATTAAAGTCATTCATACCAGAGGGTTTAACAGTATTTAGAGAGTAGATCCACTTGCATTCAAGTTTCAATAAAGATTTTTCAATATTGCCACCTCTTATACCAAGAGATGCTTTCTGAATTACTGTGTATTTTAGCTCTTTAGGTGAGCCATTGTGATGAATTAAAAAATGTTTTGCGACTGAGGTGATTTTTTTACCTTTGTCTCTGTCTCTCTGAGCATTTTTAATGTTATAGACATGTTCTAGGATACGTGTCTTGACCTCCCTTGTGGTCATACCTACATATGCCATCTGGCATGAGCAATAAAGTACATAAACCACTCCTATAGTTCTACATGAGAAACGTGCTTCGAGTTTGTATAATCTTCCAGTTTTATCAGTTATTGTTTTAGTTTTCAACACATATTTGCAAGCTGAACATGTGCTGCAAGGGTACATGCCTGGGTCAGTATCTTTTTTCTTAACAGATCTTACAAAATGACTGGAAACTAGTTGGTCTCTTAAATTGCTGGGTCTCTTGTATCCAATGGATACTCTCTCTCCTATTACTGACTTGAGGGTATCGTCATTTTGCAGTATTCCCCAGTGGTCATTAATAATTTTGATAATGTGTGGCATTTGGGGGTTGTATGTTGTTATCAGTCTAGGACAGGATTCTTGGACAGTTCTTACCCTTGGAGTAAGTAATTCATCTCTGCTCTTTCTAAGTGCCTTGTACTTAGCTCTTTTTATGGATTTCTTACTGTATCCCCGTGCAGATAATCTCTGTGTTAGGGCTGTGCTTTCTGTCATATAGATTTCAGTACTGGTACAGTTACGGCGAAGTCTCAAAAATTCACTGTAAGGTATCGCTTTTAAAGTACTAGGTGAATGGGCACTAGTATGGTGTAAGAGCGTGTTTGTTGCTGTTTCTTTTCTGTATATTGTGGTGTTGATGAATCCTTCATTATTTTTAAATATCTTTAAGTCCAAGAAGCATATTTCCTGCTGATTCACTTCATGGGTTAGTTTTATATTAAGATCGTTCATATTGATTTCTTTCATGAAGGCTTCTAATTTATCATACGACCCCTCCCAAATGAAAAAGACATCATCTATGTATCTTAACCACATGGGTATATTTTCAGTATATGTATTGAGATGATCTGTAAATACATAAAAAGATTCCCAGTAGCCAAGAAATAAATTTGCATAAGTGGGTGCACAAGCTGTACCCATGGCTGTACCCTGTGTTTGCAAAAAATATCTATCATTGAAAGTGAAGAAATTATGAGTTAGAACAAACTCCAAAAGTTGTATTATGAACTCATTATGTTTTTCATTGTTATTATTATTAGAAGTCAGAAAATATTTAATGGCTTTAATTCCATCTTCATGTTTGATGCTAGTATAAAGTGACTCCACGTCAGCAGTCACTAGCCACATATCCTCTGACAATTTAATATTTTGCAACATTTGCAATACCTCCATCGTGTCACGTACGTAAGAGGAAGAATTAAATAATGTCTTGTGCAAACTGCACCAAACTTTACACAAACAATCAAAAAGATGGTGGAACTGGCACTTTTTTGAGAAATACTCTGAAAAAAACATAATCCCTAGAGGATTAAGGATGAAAGTATTCCCAGCTTTCAACCTTAATAATGAGGATTTAATTAAAGAGTGGGAAACAACGTTATCAGAGTGCTCTCACAAACTGATACACATACTGATTAAACATGACAAACTTGAACTTACTAAGTTAGACTCTGAAATTGAGGAATACAATGCCCAATTATCTAAATTCAATGACAAATTGGATTACAAAATCCAATATGACAAATACCAAAAAGAGTTAGATAAATTGGAACAAGAAATAATAGCAACTAAAAAACAAAAATTGCAGAGAGATATTGAAGATTTTCAGAAATCAGAGAGTGTACCGTTGGCGCAATAATACCACTTTCAGACAGAGGGGCAGTAGATATCTAGCCCAGCAGCCTGAAAGTAGTGCTGAGAGTGATACAGATATATCTGATAATGATTTAGACACTACCACTGAGAATGAAAACACAAGCAATACCAACACTAGGAGCGCCAGACCCAAGAGCTACAGCTCAGTACAAGCATCCACATCTACTTCTTCTTCTTCTTCTTTTTTGTCCACCACTCCTCACAACACAACACCACCAGTCATTTCAACCAATCAGACCAATACACAGAACAGGGGGAACAAACGGAAATTCTCCGGCCCAGTCAGACAATCCACGAGGAGAAGGGAATTAAGTCCCTTCAGCAAACTAAGGATGAACAAATGAGAATCATAAATCTATCAGACCATGTATTAAGTACCACACACAAATCTGTATTATCTAGAGGCTTATCTTTTTGTCCTGTGAATTCACTAAACAAATTTGAGGTAATAAAAGACATTCATTTGTTTTCCAGGAAAATATTGCTTAAAAAACTATATGCATATAATCCAAATAGTTTAAATGCAGAGGATTTGTTAACTGTAGATATTCTGCAAGAATTATCTGAAAATGGTACTGATACTCAAACAATAAATACCACAAATAATGGTGATGAAGAGTTAGCATCAACTTCATGTACTTGGAAATCTAATGTAAAACCAAAATCCACTTATGTACCATCTTTCTCCATGTCTCCTGAAATACAAATTTTCTGCAAAATGGTGTGTAAAAAAATTGAAGAAATACCCATATACAGTACTAAACGTAACCTTAACTATGATGAAATTACTGCACTAAAAGAAATTGAATCGTGGCAGGATGTTCAAATCAAGCCATCAGACAAAGGTGGAAATGTGGTCCTGTGGCCCCAGCAAATGTATATGGATGAAGCTAATAAACAGTTATCTAACCAGTCATGCTATAAGCAGTTAATTTTTAATCCTCAGAGTTCATATCTTATCCAATATAACAGAATGATAACAAATGCCTGGCAGGCAAATATAATATCTAATTCTGAAAAGAAGTTTCTGTTGAAAGAAAATCCTAAAATTGCTACCCTATACTTTCTACCGAAAGTGCACAAGAATTCATCAATACCTCCCGGAAGACCTATCGTGTCAGGTAACGATAATCTTACTGAAAATGCAAGTAAATTTGTAGATCTCAGATTAAGGGAATATCTTACAACGTTACCCTCTTACGTACGTGACACGATGGAGGTATTGCAAATGTTGCAAAATATTAAATTGTCAGAGGATATGTGGCTAGTGACTGCTGACGTGGAGTCACTTTATACTAACATCAAACATGAAGATGGAATTAAAGCCATTAAATATTTTCTGACTTCTAATAATAATAACAATGAAAAACATAATGAGTTCATAATACAACTTTTGGAGTTTGTTCTAACTCATAATTTCTTCACTTTCAATGATAGATATTTTTTGCAAACACAGGGTACAGCCATGGGTACAGCTTGTGCACCCACTTATGCAAATTTATTTCTTGGCTACTGGGAATCTTTTTATGTATTTACAGATCATCTCAATACATATACTGAACATATACCCATGTGGTTAAGATACATAGATAATGTCTTTTTCATTTGGGAGGGGTCGTATGATAAATTAGAAGCCTTCATGAAAGAAATCAATATGAACGATCTTAATATAAAACTAACCCATGAAGTGAATCAGCAGGAAATATGCTTCTTGGACTTAAAGATATTTAAAAATAATGAAGGATTCATCAACACCACAATATACAGAAAAGAAACAGCAACAAACACGCTCTTACACCATACTAGTGCCCATTCACCTAGTACTTTAAAAGTGATACCTTACGGTGAATTTTTGAGACTTCGCCGTAACTGTACCAGTACTGAAATCTATATGTCAGAAAGCACAGCCCTAACACAGAGATTATCTGCACGGGGATACAGTAAGAAATCCATAAAAAGAGCTAAGTACAAGGCACTTAGAAAGAGCAGAGATGAATTACTTACTCCAAGGGTAAGAACTGTCCAAGAATCCTGTCCTAGACTGATAACAACATACAACCCCCAAATGCCACACATTATCAAAATTATTAATGACCACTGGGGAATACTGCAAAATGACGATACCCTCAAGTCAGTAATAGGAGAGAGAGTATCCATTGGATACAAGAGACCCAGCAATTTAAGAGACCAACTAGTTTCCAGTCATTTTGTAAGATCTGTTAAGAAAAAAGATACTGACCCAGGCATGTACCCTTGCAGCACATGTTCAGCTTGCAAATATGTGTTGAAAACTAAAACAATAACTGATAAAACTGGAAGATTATACAAACTCCAAGCACGTTTCTCATGTAGAACTATAGGAGTGGTTTATGTACTTTATTGCTCATGCCAGATGGCATATGTAGGTATGACCACAAGGGAGGTCAAGACACGTATCCTAGAACATGTCTATAACATTAAAAATGCTCAGAGAGACAGAGACAAAGGTAAAAAAATCACCTCAGTCGCAAAACATTTTTTAATTCATCACAATGGCTCACCTAAAGAGCTAAAATACACAGTAATTCAGAAAGCATCTCTTGGTATAAGAGGTGGCAATATTGAAAAATCTTTATTGAAACTTGAATGCAAGTGGATCTACTCTCTAAATACTGTTAAACCCTCTGGTATGAATGACTTTAATAATTATTTTGTATACTTATAATTTAATACCGGATTGTATATTCTAATAACTAAGGCATTTAGCTTCTGTATTTAAAATCACGTAAAACCTACGTGTTTCCATCAAATATATTGAAAACATCATATACATTAAGATATATACAGAGTATGAACTTTAAGTTGAATTTATGAACAAAAATATATTCCATTCACTGGCATTTTATGCACATTATCATAGTGTCACATTATGATCCTATGTTTGCTATTATAATCCTGATAGAACTCAGGGTCACTAGAACACTATTTTGAGAAAGGTGTTGTCCCCTGTGCACTATCATTGGCTACTCTAATGTACCTTTATTGCACTTTTTTACCTACCCTTCCCTTTTCTGTTCATTGTTTTTATTCACAATATATCAAAATGATTCACTCCTGTTTTATAAACTAAATATGAAGTTATGTTATTTAATCTCACTATGATATCCACATACACAGCATTATGTATTAATGCTGTCACTCTCTCGCTTCTTTTATTGAGAAGCATTATACCACAATTTCGCACTCCAACACTTGATCATTTTTATTATTTATCACTAAGTCGCTGATCTTCAAATTCTAGTGGAATATATAACTAATTATTTAATTTGTACACACCAAGTTACTATGGTTACAATACTATAATATTGTCCAAACGTCATATTTATGAGATATCTTTTTCGTTCCAACCCAAACTCACGATCATTTTGTGATCTGTTAATACTGTTTAAGAGCCATTGACATCGTCATTTTTGAAATTACAATATGGTTTTATGATTAGATCTGTTTGTATATCAGACACAGTCATCGATATCATTATAAGTTAGATCAATGTACGATACTCAGTCCTTTGTTTATACTGCTCTGTGATCATCCAATTGTCTCTAAGCAGTACTCATACGCCCCCTACATACAACCCGTGATTGGCTAACTGTCACTGAAGATACTCCTTACCATTCACGCCCTCCGGTCACATGATGAGATCACACACGTCAGAACAAACAGCACTGACTGACGGATCTCTGAACTAATCAGATACCTTGCATCGGTAATGGGCAACCTATTGTGTTAGGAAGGTGGGCTCTATATGATCTTAAGTAACGCCGAGTAGCGGCGGCCCGCACCCCCTCTGAGGAAGCGTTCTGTGAAACGCGCGTCAGGGGTCCAGCAGGAGTAGCTCTGTCTCTCCTGTCTGCCGTTTTTAACTTGCTTACCCTTGTCTAACTGACATTGTTTTCAAATAATAGCTCTTTTGGTGCCTGCTTAGAATATAAGTTAAAAGTTAATCAGCCCTCGGATTGTAAGGGCTTAGCTTACTTTAGATATTGGCCAGCAGGCACTTGTTAATTACATGATCTCTCAGCATACTAATTATTACAAGACTGGGTTTAAGTGTTTTTAACCCTTTTTTTTCGCTACTTTTGTGTGAATGTTGGTTCCTAGGTATATTAATAAAGATAGTAAGGTATGAATGACATGGAACTTTTTAAAACATTTGATATAATCCTTATCTGAATCCTCTATTTGGAGTCTATATAATACTAAATTTGTGGTAATCTCTGCTGTGAATCCTATTGTATTCCTTATACAATTAGTTTTTCTAGTTGTTTTGTGCTGTATCTTATAAGAGGCGCTGGATGTCGTCAACAGGGATAGAAAAGTCAGAAGTCAGCGTATAGCTTGAGGGGGGATTATAAGGAGCTCAGTCTTGGACATGTTAATCTTTAGGTGGTGAGAGGCCATCCAGGAAGACATACTAGATAAGCAGTCACTGACATGAGAAACAACAGAGGAAGGGAGAGCAGGGGTGGAGAGGTAAATCTGGGTGTCATCAGCATAGAGGTGATATTTGAAGCCATAGCTGTTGATAGGTTTACCCAGTGAAGAAGTATAAAACCAGTAAACTGGGTATCTCTGCCAAACTATCATTTTTTATACTGGAACCTGTCTTTGTAGAGCAGGGGGAAGTGATTTTAGCAAGAAGCTAATAACCAGACAAGACCAGTATTAAGGAGAAACACGAACACACTTTATTGGGACAAACACACAGCTTATATACAAATTTTCCATCTGATAAGAGCCTTATCTGATCAAGAAATCACTGCGCCTCCAGACAGGCTGGCACCTACATAGAAGCCATAGGAATGTAGAGATCCCACAAAAGCTCCATCCTATTTATCACCCCAACCCATGCCCATCAGAGTTATAATAAGTCACCAAAAAAGCAGAGATCTGGGGGGCAAAGGGCCTCTGGAGCAACCTAGGATAAAGTTCAGTGGGGTGAGCCCAGCTGGTGAGTAGTTGCATAAGATCCCAGCTGGGCTGGCCCAGGAAGGGGCCAAGCAGGGCAGTGATCAGCTCTTTCACTGCAAAGTGCAATCACGGTGACCATAAAAGGGGAACTGGTGGGAACACAATAATCCACAGGAGGAGAGGGGGTTGGCCTTGGCAGCCTGATATCCACAGTCTGGCAGACCCGGTTAGATCCTGACTGGTCGGCTTGGGGCTGTCCGGTGGTGCAATTCCAATTCAGTTTGCCGGGAGAGGCCATCTCCATTGCCATTACTCTTTCCTGGCCAATACTGAATTGTGAAGTTAAATGGCTGCAAGACTAAGCTTCACCGCAACAGGCATCCATTTGCCCTGGAAACCCTATTGAGCCATACCAGGGGGTTGTGGTCTGTGAGCACTGTAAACGACTATGTACAAGTATGTTTGCAATTTTTTGAAAGCCCACAGCAGTGCCAAACACTCCTTCTCCACTGCCGCATAGCACACTTCCCTATGCAGTAGTTTACGGCTGATGTAGGCTACAGGGTGCTCCCGGCCCTCCTCATCCACCTGGCTCAGCACTGTTCCCAACCCGAACATGGAGGTATCTGATCTGTAAGGACACAAAAGTAATTGGATGGGTTAGGAGCAGCCAGGATAGTAGCAGAAACAAATGCTGCTTTCAGTTGCTGGAAGGCAGCCTTGCACTCAGAGGACCACAGGACTTCCCAGGGTAAGTGTTTTCTGGTCAGGTCGGTCAGGGGTTTGACCAGGGTGCTATATTTGGGTACAAACTTGCGGTAGTGCCCCGCAGTGCTAAGAAAGGCTAAGACTAAGGGTTTTGGTTTTGGGGGTCAGCCAGTTAGCGACAATCTCAATTTTGGCCGGCTCCAGCCTCTGTATCCCATATCCCATTTGGTGTTCAAGGTACTGGACCTCCGACCTCCCTACAAAGCACTTGTCTGGCTTCAGAGTCAGACCCGCAGCCCTG
Organism: Bombina bombina; assembly: GCF_027579735.1. Classification (NCBI taxonomy): domain Eukaryota; kingdom Metazoa; phylum Chordata; class Amphibia; order Anura; family Bombinatoridae; genus Bombina; species Bombina bombina. Next base: position 1,131,780,364 of record NC_069499.1, on the reverse strand, counting down.
ATGTGGTCCAAGAACCAAGTGTTCCTCTCAGGTATCGCTGTAGATCGCAATGTCATCCAGGTTTGCTCAGGCGTAATCATGGTGGACATCGAGGAGGCGGTCTACCATCCTCTGAAACGTCGCCGGAGCATTCTTCATCCAAAACGGCTTGACCTTAAACTGGTACAGGCCGAATGGGGTGATGAATGCTGACTTCGGAATGGATTCCGGGTCCAGAGGGATCTGCTAGTACTCCTTGCAGAGATCTAACATTATCAAAAAGTTACCCTGGGCGATGCTGTCTAATAGCTCATCCACCCAGGGAATAGGCTAGGCGTCTGTCGTGGTCTGGTCGTTAAGCCTACGGTAGTCTACACAGAAGCGGGTCATACCATCCCGCTTGGGCAGAAAAACAGAACTGGCATATGTTAAAGGGACAGTGAAAAACCATGAGATTTTATTTCCATGTTTAGTTATACATAGTAAAACAACATTGCAATACAGTTTTATTATTTATTTTGCCTCTTTTCATGAAATATAGTTTTGAAAATTGTGGGTTTTCTAATTCTTGGAACTGAAAAAGCACACTGAAGACTTCACAAGGCTAATCCTGCAACATATCTTTCCATAATTGGCTTTAACAGATAAGAACTGCAAAACAATGCACTTTATACTAACAATATGATCGCGAATAGCCTTACCTGCAGACTCCAGTCCAGATTGGTCCCTTCAAATGAGGCAAGTGTTGGGTGGGGTCTAGCTATTGAAAAACAATTGCAGAAAATTAGATGTTAATGTATTTTAAAATGCTTAGACTTGGCTGATATTTTAATCTATAGAAAGACATCAGAAAAAATGTGTAAATTGAAGGTGTATACTGTCTATTTATTTTTCAACAAAATAATAAAGGAAATGGCTTATTGTGATTGTGCAGACATGGAAAACCGTTTCCATACTGATAATTATTAAACAGTAGTTTGTGGGAAAAACAACTTATATTTGTGCAGTACACTATACCATACACTGTCATTTTTTAAACATCAGATCACTGTAGTTGGGTGAACTAAAATAATGATGTAAAAGGAGACAAAGTTACAAAACAAACAGCAACGTGATAAAATTACAAAATGGGATGTCTAATAGGAGGTATATTATCAGGTGTTTCTGTCCAATTACACGCGTGCCAGGCACCTGCCTTGAGTCATCATGTGATATTAGTCCAGATCACACCCAGATGTTTACTTCCTCTTTCTGTTCAGACCACCCATGGAGTTCTTTCAAGTTAATAGCCAAAAAATTGCTCTTCTAAAAATTGCACAACTAAGGTACAATGCCTCCCTGTCACAGAAATAACTATATGCAAAACAAAATAATTTAGTAAATAAATGCTAAAAATAGTTTGGTTGCTGCAAATTATAAAGAATGTTGGTATTTGTAATAGCTTTAGGATAATTAAAGGGCCATTATACACTCATTTTTTCTTTGCATAAATGTTTTGTAGATGATCTATTTATAAAGCCCATAATTTTTTTTATTTTTTTTTAAATGTATAATTTTGCTTATTTTTAAAGAACATTGCTCTGATTTTCAGACTCCTAACCAAGCCCCAAAGTTTTATTTGAATACCGTCAGCTACCTTCTCCAGCTTGCTCCTGTTTGTGTAAAGAGTCTTTTCATATTCAAAAGAAGGGGGAGGGGGGAGTGTCTTAATTCCCACTTGCAGTGGGCTTTCCAACTACCTTTTCAACAGAGCTAAACTGAAAGCTTCTAAGAACGTTTTTAAACCATTTTATACTGGATTTTTATATCAGTATCTGTGCATCTTATTCTTTATAGTAGTGTCTATTACATGCAGTTATATGAAAATGAGTGTATACTGTCCCTTTAAAGAACAATCCAGCTTCCTCTGTCCTACCTTACATTATGCTAACTGCATTACACATTGTAAAATGTAATGTTATGGGTTTATTTCAGCTACTTGAAGTACAATTGGGTAAAAAATCAAGGAAAGTCAAGATTTCTGAATATCTTGCATGATAATTGTGTAGCATATATATCCAAAGAACTTAGACGACTTTTTCTGCTGAAAACCTTAGCAGTTTTTTTTTACTAGTACAGAGAATTGTGGGGTTAACACACAAAGATGAAAGCTGCCTGGAGCTAAAATTATATGGAATCCAAAATGTCATGATTTAGATGGAGCATATGGTTTTAAACAACTTTCAAATGTACTCTTTAATAATCAAATTTGCTTCATTCTCTAGGTGTCCATTGTTGAAGGAGCAGCAATGCACTGCAGGGAGCTAACACATGGGGTGAGTCAATGACAAGAGGTGTAGATGTAGAATTGGAAATGCAGAGTCCAAATGTAAAGGAACAGTAAAGTCAAAAAGTAAACTTTTATGATTCAGATACAACTTGAAATTTTAAACAGATTTTCGAATTTCTTCTATTAACTAACTTGCCTCATTTACCTTTGTTGAAAAGCATACTTGTGTTGGTTTCGGAGCAGCAGTGCACTACTGTTTATTGTGATGGGAGCTGAGCTAGGTCATAAGATTTAATTACTGATACCACCTGGGGCCCGATCCGATAAAAATCGTCACCCGCAAAAGCTGGCGACGCCAATATTTGCGCTGGTTTGGTATCCTATATACGGTGTAACTTAGAAGTTACGCGCGTAGATTTCTGGCGTCGCCCGTAGTTGTTTGGGCCATAGACTGACATACAAAACACGCGCAGTTTGGTATCCAATATACGGCGTAAGTACTTACGCGCGCAGATTTCAGAAAATCTACTCCAATCTCATCTCGCCACAAATTTCATCCGCAGGAACCCTTGCACTGACTTAGAAAACCAACGTAACTCTTGGAAGGCCTAACAAGTGCATGCTTAACAACATACATATCAGCAGCTTCATCACAATAGTTAACCTCTTAAAAGCATTTAATATTCCTGCCCCTGCAAGTTTGTCAAACCAATCACAAAGGGGTGCATCATGGGGCCCAGGGAGACATCATGGGGCCCAGGGAGACATCATGGGGCCCAGGGGGTGCTGGAAGCCCTACAATCCCCTGTTGTTCTGTCTACACATGCTGAATCTATAGTTGTTGCTGAGGTCCATGGTGATGGTGCTGCCCCTGCTGCAGCTGGTCATCGAATTACATACTGCGGAGTTCCACTGCATTTAAGTGACACTACTACATCCCACACCCATTCCCTTAACCACCCTAATTACTGAAAATATATCATTAGTTCAATTCATGTTTTGGTCACTATGATTTATTGACTATCATTTTGAGGAATGAAAATGGATGTTTATACCTTATGTTTACACCTTCTGTAAAAGCATTATTATTTAGATATATATACCCATGTGCAGGGATAGGCAAGGTGTCCTTCACTAAAACTCTTTACCTTAGAAAATGTCAGCAACAGACTTGGCTCGTGCCTATCCCTGCACATGGGTCAATTTCTATTGGATGTGAGAAACCTTGATTTACATCTTAAAAGTGAATATCACTATATGTACCCTTCATACACAACTATGTGATGTGGTTTAGAGAACATGAATATGTCATAAACATGATGATATTATTTTTTCTGGGCCATTTCCACACAGTCCTTATTATATTTTTCAAAGATATTAGTGTACTAAAACACCCCTCACATGGATGTGGATGACAATTATATGGTAAATAACAGAGGACAAGATTTAGGATTAAATATAACAAGATTTATTTTCTTTTAGGCTTCTTAGATGAGGGGGCTGAGGGGCCTGGAGTGGGTCTCCTGCCTCTCCTGGGTTGTGTTGATTCTGAGGATCCTGCAGGATTGCTGGCCACAGATGAGATGCTGGAGGCAATGTCCTGCTGGTGGGTGAAATGCTCCACCAACACACCCAACAGTTGGTTCTGTTCCCTCCATCTGTTGTCACGCTGAATCTGCATGTCAGACATTACTCTCAGCATCTGAGATTGATTCTGGACCATAGCAGTTAAAGATGCTGCCATGTCCCGTTGCAGCTCAATGGAACGCTGTTGTAAAGTCTGTTGACTCCTGTAAAACCTGCGTTGGTCCCTCTGCATTCTCTCGCAGGTTGATGTGAGACTCTCGCAGGTTACTGTTTGCCTCCTCTGTAGGGCAATGTATTCATCGCCCATGGCGGAAGTCAGTGGATCCATGGGCTCTTCCCCAGCAGGGACTCTAGGCACCGGTTCCATTTCTATATCCTCAGCTGGTGGTGCAGGCTGTGGAATCTCAGCTGGGGGTGCAGGCTGTGGAATCTCAGCTGGGGGTGCAGGCTGTGGAATCTCAGCTGGTGGTGCAGGCTGTGGAATCTCAGCTGGTGGTGCAGGCTGTGGAATCTCAGCTGGGGGTGCAGGCTGTGGAATCTCAGCTGGTGGGGCTCTTCCAAGTGCAGCAGATGGTGCAGATGTCCGGATGGACTGATAGTCCCATTGCCTGCTGGTGTGCACCCACTCAGCCTGCTGGTAGAATACCGGAGTGGCATGATATTGTTGGGGGGGGTAAAGACATCTACCCTTCGGGGCTGGCTTGGCTCCCCCTCCAAGCCAAAGGAATAGTCCTCCGGCCAGGGCTCCTGCCAGGTATCCTCATGTAATGCTGGCGGCATAACATTCGGATTGTCAATTGAGGCAGTCCAACCCAGGTCATGCCTGGCATACTCCTGTTGGACTCTCCGGTCCGGTGGTCGAGGTGGAGAAATACTTTGTTCCGGTGGTGGAGGGGGATGCATGGGCGTTGGCACCCTGGTGACTGGAGGTTCTGTGGAGGAGTCAAATGATGAGAGGGATTAGTACAGTCAGATATATATCCATGTGGGTATACAATGTAAATGCTAGGGCCTATACACATTCTCATGTCAAACTCTATAACATGCATGTGCACATTAAGATTTGTGATATGAGGGTTTTTAATATGCAAAGTATACATGTATGTGTTTCATACAATAGTTCTGTGTACATGTCAGTGATGGAGAAAATGTGTTCTTTAAGTGACACTATGGTTGTGATGACTATAGTGTCCATTTACTGAAAACTCTACATGTGGCTTGTTGCCTGTGTTACTCTGAGATATGTTAGTATTTCACTATTCCACCTAATATCATGCATTTCAATGTGTTAAGTAGCATTAAATGGACATTAAACCCATTTTGATTCTTTCATGATTCAGCTAGAGCATGCAATTGTAAACAACTTTGTAATTTACTTCCATTACCTAATTTGCTTCATTCTCTTGATATTCTTAGCTGAAAAGCATATCTAGATAGGCTCAGAAGCTGCTGATTGGTGGCTGCACATCAATGCCTCGTGTGATTGCCTCACCCATGTGCATTGATATTTAATAAACAAAGATTAAGAAAATAATGAAGCAAAATAGATAATAGAAGTAAATTGGGATGTTGTTGAAAACTGTATTCTCTATCTGAATAATGAAATAAAAAGATTTGGTTTCATGTCCCTTTAATGTTAAATCTCATTGTAGATGTTTTTGTTAGTAGGCCAAATACCATGCTCCTCATTGTGTACATGAATGTGTGACAATATAGGATGTTATAACTCAAATACATATAATACTGGTGTGTAGGATGTTACTCACCAGCATGCTGTGCTGATGTTGCAATCCCTGAGTCACGAGCCCCTGGAAGTCCACGGACTGCTGTGGCGCTCAGGGACCTTCGAATCAGCTCCTGCCACTCGTTGTATTCCGCCTCATAGTGAGGCCCACCTCCTGTTGCCCTCTGGGACATTGCTTCTTGGGCCATTTTCTCCTTAACTCTCCTCTTACAGTCGTTCCACCTCTTCTTTAGGCCATCCACATTCCTCCTCTGCTGGGACACACCATTAACGGCCTCCACCATCTTCTGCCAGGCATCTTTACGCCTACGGGCAACTCCTTTGCCCTTCTCTTGGCCAAAGAGGGCGGTATGGTTCTCCAGGACAGCCTGGACTAGAGCGAGGTTTTCAGCGAATGTGAAGTTGGGGCACCTCATACGCTCATCGTCCTGGGCCGCCTGGCTCCCTCCCTGGGATGTTCTGGTGTGGGTTCCTCCTTATCCTCTCCCTCCTCCCCCCTTCTATCCCCATGTGCACCCTCTATCCCTCTTCTGAGTGTGCCTGGCCTTGGGGCAACCCCACTCCCATCCTCCCTTCTGGCTCTCCCTCTCCCAACTCCCAACCAAACACTCAGCCTTTCACACTGTAAAAGATAAATAAACTGTGTAAGGTGTTATAAAAAAAAAAGTGTGGTTTATTTTGTATATGTGTGTATGCAAAATGTGTGCAATATGTAAAAAGTGACAGTAATGTACAAGCTTAACAAATCCACCAAATCCGACCTAACTAAATATTATGCAATGCACCTCTCTCTCTACTCTAACGACTTTCTCCTACTCACTGTAGTGTGCTGTAGCTCCAAGAACCGAACAAACACACTAAAGAAAATGGCGGCTGCGCAGGGGTTTAAGAATGAATTTTGAATCTCGTCATTACGTGGCGCATCTCTTAGAACTGGCGTAATTTTTTATGAGTCGTAGGCTAATTTGCATAAAACTACACTTTATTGAGACTTTACGTGAACAAAATACTGGTGCAAGTACTTGCGACGACTAAAATGTGTATTTGCGCACATTTTAGCTGATCGCCGGTTTTTCCTACTTACGCCAGTTTAGCATCTGACGGCGCTGGATATTGGATAGCTCGAGTTGCGAGCTGAAACTGCGGGCGACGCGGGTTCCCTCGCATGCGCCGCAAACTACGCCGTATATCGGATCGCGCCCCATGTTTAAAAACACTGGGAACACAGCAATTAATAAAGAGGTTTGTGTGGCATTGCAACTGCTTGCAATGAATGACTGATATATTCAGAGGTCTTTTGCTGGATATGCTGATTGCCGTAAGATTTTGATGGAATCTTATTGGTCATTGGTCAATACATTAACTGCTCTATTATTATACAGGTTTTTAGGTAGCTATGGTAAGTTAGCTGTATGTAGACATCACTTGGATGACCGTTTATATACAGTTTGGTATTAAACTGCAAACAAATATAATGAGTAAATTATGAAAAATAGAATAATTTTTTATGGGTCAGTGGATTAATATATTTTGATGGTCAAAATATTATAAATCCTGTTGTGGTGTAAGGGTTATGTTACTTTGCCTCAATCTTAAAACACATCACTGGTGATTTTTTAAAATAAATTAGCTTACCATTTTTAATTTTTAATTTTTTTAATGTTATGATCATGGATAAAATGTCTTCTATTAGGTGCACCCATGATTTGGGGTTTTATTTACCTGACATGTTCACTGAAAAGCAAACCCTAGTTGCAGCTCTTCAAAACGTTATTTCTGTATTTCTTGGGCGAGATTACATATGCGGCATCGCCAGTTTTTAGTTGGGTATTGCTATCACATATACGGTGCCACATATAAATGGGGCGCGTATATTTCACTCTTCGCCCACTAATTTTACTCCCATAAACTAACATAGAACAGCATTGTAAATCGGTATCATATATTCAGCGCAAGGAGTTGCGCTGAATATATAAGTACTGTAACTCCCTGGAAGTTCTAACTAACACCTAACGCATGCGCAATATCTACCTGTCAACCATTATCCCCAATAACTAAATAAAATATATTAACCCCTAATCCGCCAACCCCCACATCGCAATCTACCAAATAAATGTATTAACCCTTATTCCGCCCTACCCCCACATCGCAAACTGCCTAATAAATGTATTAAACCCTAATCCCCCTACCCCCACATCACAATCTGCCTAATAAACACCTAGATTACGAGTTTTAAGCGTTATAGGGAAAGTAAAGAACGCCACAAAAGTGGCATTATTTAATTCCCTATAGCGCTGCTATTACAAGTTTAAAAAAACACTGCTTGTGCAGGCGATATGGAGATTTTAAGCTCCATACCGCTCCCAAAACAAGCGTTGTGTTTGACGTGCTCGTGCACGCTTTTCCTATACACATCAATGGGGAGAGCTGGCAAAAAACATTTCTAACACCTGTGATCACGAAAACAAAAGCGTGCACGAGCACGTCAAACGAAAACAAAAGCTCCATAACACAGCCCCATTGATGTCTATGGGGAAAAAGAAAATACAGTTTAAACCTAGCACCCTAATGTAAACCCTATGACATTGCTGACGCCTGCCTACAGTTATTAACCCCTAATCTTCCGCTCCCGATATTGCCGACACCTAAATAAAATTATTAGCCCCTAATCTGCCGCTCCCGATATCGGCCACTATACTAAATATATTAACCCCTATTCCACCACACCCCAACATCGCCGCAACTATATTAAAGTTATTAACCCCTATTCCACCTCTCCCGATATTGCTGTCACCTAAATAAAGCTATTAACCCCTTAAACCTGTGGCCTCCCACATCACTACCACTAAATAAACCTATTAACCCCTAAACCGCCAGCCCCCCACATCACAACAACCTAAATTAAACTATTAACCCCTAACCCTAACGAAACCGTAACCCTAACGTAACCCTAACCCTAACACCCCCTAACTTTAACATAATTAAACTAGATCTAAATTAAACTTACAATTATTAACTAAATAAACCTATTAGCCCCTAAACCCCCAGCCCCCCACAACACAATAAACCTAATTAACCTATTAACCCCTAACCAGCCAACCCCCCACAACACAATAAACTAATTTCATCACTAAGTCCCCTAACCTAACACACCCTAAATAACCCCAATTACATAAAATAATAAAATACTTAGTTAAAATTAAAAATCCTAACAGTACTTAAAAAAAAATAAGATTTAATTAAAATAAATAAATCTAAAATTAAAAATGGGCCTTTTGTAGGGCATTGCCCTAAATTAATCAGCTCTTTTACATAAAAAATACTCTAAGTCCCCCCTAACAGTAAAACCCCCACCAACCAAACCGCGCAAAATAAAAAAACAACACTAAAAAAACCTAAGATACCCATTGCCCATAAAGGGGCATTTGTATGGGCATTGCCTTTAAAAGAGCAATCAGCTCTTTTGTAGCCCATGAAAATAAAAAAAATAAAGCCTAAATCTAACCCCCAAATAGGTACTCACCGTTCCTGAAGTCCGGCGGAGAAAGTCTTCTTCCAGAAAGGGGTGAAATCTTCTTCCATCACGGGGACCTCTTCTATCTTCATCCAGGGCAAAGGCGGCGCGAAGCTGAGCTGACCGCGGAGCAAGAACGCCGGCCGTGGAGCCATCAAGTGTGAAGGATCCTCTTTGTACGATCGTCGCCACACACTGAGGATTGAATGCAAGGTACCGTTTTACATTTGGGGTACCTTGCATTTCTACTGGCTGAAATTTTCAAATCAGCCAATAGGATGAGAGTTGCTGGAATCCTATTGGCTGTTCAAATCTGCCAATAGGATTTCAGTAGCTCTTATCCTATTGGCTGATTTGAACATTTCTGCCAATAGGAATGCAAGGTACCCCAAATATATGCCCTGGATGAAGATAAAAGAGGTCCCCATGATGGAAGAAGCTGTCGCTGCCTGGAAGAAGACTTTGACCTGTTTCTTGGATTAAATTGCCACTACCTTGTTCTTTCTTACTGCCATTGCCTCTTTGGCACGATTGAACTGCTGATTGTGAGGCTTTGGCAGTTTCCTCCTGTTTATGTTCTGCTAGTTCTCTTTTTCCTAGACATGTTGCATTCTACCTCATTGTTTGTCAGGTGCAGACTTTTCAGACAGTATTGTTCACTACAAGTTTTCCCTGACATTCCAGTCTGTGATAAAGCTGTCTGTTCTCAGGCTCCAGACCTCTCCATAATCAGTAGCTATTCAGCTGTGGTGTTAAACCTACTTAGCAAAAAAGTGCAAGGCTTGCATGAGGCTAAGTTTTGTTTCTATAATTACACTAAATTACTTTGCTAATTCTTATTTTTGTTTTTATTTTAGGCTTTTATATATTCCATTATTAATATTTATGTAACTGTGCATACAGTATCTGAGCATTCAATAGTAAAAATTTTGTAGGGTGTGTATTATATGATTTTAAAGCTTATGGTGCAACAGGTAATTTATCCAACCATGATAAAAAACTGCTGTCTCAATGATCTGGCAGTTTGTGCTGAAAAACCCCCCAGAAATTAGATGTGCTTTAATTTTAACACTAATGTAAAAAATTATAAAAATTGTATTCATCTGAAAATGATAAATTAACTGCCCCTTTAATGAAAAAACAAATAAACCAAATTTTTCGATTTTCATTCAGAATTTGTGAATGAAAATCAATTTGCCATCTTTCTCTTATGGGTAAAATCTTCAGGGCAACAGAACACCAATAAATAACACTTAAATAAAGTTAAAGTAGTAAATAGGGCTACTGCTGCAAGCCACTAGCAGCAAAACAGTTTTCTTTTAATGGGCTCAGGATAGACGCGTATTTTACTTACCAGAACTGTTTTCCAGCTCTTAAGTTAAACAGGCCCAAAGTGGGCAGAATTCTATACACCGGACTGAGTAACCTGATAAAGTGGCTGTATGTCCTTTTTAAATGTTTTTAATATTGTTTCAAATAAATTTTATAAGAAGCAGACCTGGATGCCTGAGAGTATTTCATATAGTACAGTAATCCTGGAGCTAGACGTAGCACTGAAGTGTGTGAGTACCTGTATCTGTATATAGTGCTGTAATTCTAGAGCTATACATAAACCCAAACCGGACAGATAGCTCAGCATGCTAATGCACTGTGGCTGAGCTCTGTAGCAACCCTAGGGTTGCATGTTCGATCCCCGGTGAGGTGCACTCAGCCTTTCATCCTCCTGAGGTCAATAAAATGAGCAGCGCCTTGAGACCTTTACGGGTGATTAGCTGCGCTTTAGAAGTGCCCAATACATACATACATATGTAGAACTAAAGAGTGTAAGTATCTGCATCTAAATATATAGTGCTTTAATCCTAGAGCTAGACGTAGCACTCTGCTGTACCACAAACATACATACGTAGAACTAAAGAGTTTAAGTATTTGTATATATATAGTGCTGTAATCCTAGAGCTAGACGTAGCTCTGAAGAGTGTGAGTACCTGTATCTATATAGTAATGTAATCCTAGAGCTAGAAGTAGCTCTGAAAAGTGTGAGTATATATATTTAGAGATTTAATCATAAAGCTAGACATAGCTCTTAAGAGTGTGAGTACCTGTATCTGTTTCTAGTGCGGCAATCCTAGAGCTAGACGTAGCACTGAAGAGTGTGAGTATCAATATATAGTGCTGTAATCCTAGAGCTAGACGTAGCACTGAAGAGTGTATCAATATATAGTGCTGTAATCCTAGAGCTAGACGTAGCACTGAAGAGTGTAAATACCTGTATCTGTATATCGTGCCATAATCCTACAGCTAGACGTAGCACTCAAGAGTGTGAGTATCTGTATCTATATATAGTGCTGTAATCCTAGAACTATACTGAGCTCTTAAGTGTGTGAGTACCTGTATCTATATATAATGCTGTAATTCTAGAGCTAGACATAGCACTGAAGAGTGTGAGTACCTGTATCTACTCTATATATAGTGCTGTAATCCTAGAGCTAAACGTACATTGAAGAGTATGAGTACCTATATCTATATATAGTGCAGTAAATCTAGAGCCAGACGTAGCACTGAAGAGTGTGAGTACCTGTATTTATTTATTACTGTAATTCTAGAGCTAGACGTATCTGTATATAGTGTTGTAATCCTAGAACTAGACTGAGCTCTGAAGTTTGTGAGTACCTGTATCTATATATTATGCTGTAATTCTAGAGCTAGACGTAGCACTGAATAGTGTGAGTATCTGTATCTATATATAATGCTGTAATTCTAGAGCTAGACGTAGCACTGAATAGTGTGAGTACCTGTATCTATATATAATGCTGTAATTCTAGAGCTAGACGTAGCACTGAATAGTGTGAGTACCTGTATCTACACATATAGGGGCCGATTTAACATGCTGCGGCTTGGAGGAAGCTGTATTCATCATTACTGACGTAAGTATAGAGCAGATGCGTGCGGGGGATCGCTGGTCTGGCTTGGAAGAAGAAAAAGGTAAGTATTTTAACAAAACCGCTGCAATGTAAACTTTCATGAATGTGAGTGCCCCTGTTTTTAATAGTATTTTTAAAGACCGGCACTCATTCATGAAAATTTACCTTCACTTTAATCTCTATAATCTATGGGGGATATTTATCAAAGCTTCTACTATGCTGCATTCGCCGGCACCAATACACTCGCCTAACATCGCCTAACATCGTGGCTGCGGACCTGAATACGATCTCCATATTTATAAAAAAAGCCGGCAAAAAGCAGCGCACCAAGTACGGGACGATGAGCATCGGACTGTTGATAACTAGCAGTCATCGATCTTGCTGCTATTCAGCTTTTTCCCAACTTTATTTATACCCTATCACTAAACGCTGCCACTATACTAAAATGTTTAACCCCTATCCCGCCGCTCCCGGACCCCACCGCCTCCTAAATAAATGTATTAACCCCTATTCTGCCGCTACCGGACCCTGCCGCCACCAAAATAAATGTATTAACCCCTATTCCACCGCTCCCAGACCCCACCGCCACCTAAATAAATGTATTAACCCTTAAACCTCTGGCCTCCCACATCACTACCATTAATTAAACATTTTTACTCCTAAACTGCCAGCCCCCACATCGCCATAAGCTAAATTAAGCTATTAACCCCTAAACCTAACAACCCTCTAACTTTACATTAAAATTACAACATCCCTATCTTAAAATAAATTACAACTTATCTTTAGAATTAAAATAAACTATATTAAACTATGAATTAACCTACTCTAACTATTATACTACAATTACATTAAACTAGCAATAAATTTAACTATATAATATATAAAAAAATCCTAACCCTACTCAAATTATTTAAATATACTATTAAAAATTACTAAATTACAAAAAAACAAACACTAAGTTACAAAAACAAACAAACCACAGTATCAAAATTAATAGCCCTATCAAAATAAAAATTCCCCCCCAAAATAAAAAAACCCTAGCCTACAATAAACTACCAATGACCCTTAAAAGGGCCTTTTGCAGGGCATTGCCCCAAATAAATCAGATCTTTTACCTGTAAAAAACAATACAAACACTCCCTAACAGTAAAACCCACCACCCACCCAACCAACCCCCCAAATATCTAAAAAACCTAAGCTCCCCATGGCCGTGAAAAGGGCATTTTATGGACATTGCCCTTAAAAGGGCATTTAGCTCTTTTACCTGCCTAGAATCTACTCTAAAAATAAAACCAACCCAAAAAACCCTTAAATAAACCTAACACTAACCCCCGACGATCCACTTACAGTTTTTGAAGTTCCGCTTAAAGAATCCATCCAGCCAGCAAGAAGTCTTCATTCGGGTGGCCTCTTATATCTTCATCCATTCTGCGAAGTCTTTATCCATGTGGCCTCTTCTATCTTCATCCATCCGGCGTGGAGCGGGTCCATCCTGAAGACATCCAGCGTGGAGCTCCTCTTCAATACGGTCACCGGCGTAAACTGGAACTTGAATGCAAGTGACGTCATCCAAGATGGCGTCTCTTGCATTCCTATTGGCTGAAAGGTTCCAATCAGCCAATAGGATTAGAGCTGCTAAAATCCTATTGGCTGTTCCAATCAGCCAATATGATTTGAGCAGCTCTCATCCTATTGGCTGTCAAATAGTGCCGAATGTGTATTCGGAATATCGGAAATGACGTAAGCATTGGTCTGTGTCGGATTGAGACCGGTGGATCGTATGTTACGTCACAGATTTTAAATTTTGCAGGTCTTTAGGCTTTGATAACTAGGTCGAATCAAGCTCACCACAATAACGCTGCGGAATTCCAGTGTATTTGCGGTTGACAGCTTGATAAATATCCCCCTATCTCTATTGATCTAATGACTACATATTACAGAGATGACATTGTGTTATGGAGAATATTTATGATTGCTCTTGTTTTCATTTATATATGACAAGAGCTGCTGGTGCAACGCCGCCCCCTGCAGACTCACAGCCAATGGGCCACCAGCAGGGAGGTGTCAATCAACCCAATCGTACTTGATCGGGTTGATTTCCGGCGATGTCCGTCCGCCTGCTCAGAGCAGACGGACAGGTTATGGAGCAGCGGTCTTTGTGACCGCTGCTTCATAACTACTGTTTCTGGCGAGTCTGAAGGCTCGCCAGAAACACGTGCCCAGAAGCTCACTATGGAGCTTGTTAAATGGGCGCCATTGTCTTTTTATTATGCACTTGTTAATTATGCAATTCTACTCATTAGACTGCTGCTTCTTATAATCTTTTCCACCTCTGAGGTGGCGAAGAGAAATCACTGTGAGCTTGCCCGATCTGGGTGATTGAAAGTCACTTCCCTCGCATGATTTGTCATGTGAGTGAAGGGGCGGGCATTACACACTCAGCGGAGTTTGTAATGATGCATACGTTCCAGCAGACTAACAGATCAGCTGCCCTATAAAGCGAACGCATGCCTTATAATACATGGGTCCCCTAGTGTGTCTGTTATAATCTTTGCCTTAGTCAGTGGCAAAGTAAATTGTGTATGCATAAATGCACTCTCACAACCACTCACGCACATATGCACAAACACACACATTTGCACACATGCTTGAACACACACACATGCAGAAAACACACACACATGCATATACACGCGCAAACAAGCACACATGTATACACGCACAAACACTCACAATCAAACACACATGCACACTTTCACAAACATGCTCACGCACACACACACATGCACAAACACACTTACATGCACACATGCATACATCCACAAATGCACACACGCACTCTCACAAACACACATGCACACATGCATACATCCACAAACGCACACACGCACACTCACAAACACACATGCACAAACACACTTACATGCACACATGTACACATCCACAAACGCACACACGCACACTCACAAACAAACACACATGCACAAACACACTTATATGCACACAGGCACACACACACATGCATACATGCATAAACACACACATGCACACATGCACAAACACACTTACTGTACATGCACACACAAAGACACATGCATACATGAACAAACACACACACATGCAAAAACACACATACATGCACACAAATGCAAAATATACTTTTTTTTTTTAAAGGGACACTAAACCCTAACATTTTCTTTCATTATTCAGATAGAGAATACAAATTTAAACAACATTACGATTTACTTCTATTATTTATTTTGCTTTATTTTTTAGATATTCTTAGTTGAAGAAAAAGCAATGCACATGGGTGAGCCAATCACACAAGGCTTCTATGTGCAGGAACCAATCGGCAGCTACTGAGCCTATTTAGATATGCTTTTCAGCAAAGAATATCATAAGAATAAAACAAATTAGATAATAGAAGTAAACTAGAAAGTTAAAATTGCATGCTCTTTCTAAATCATGAAAGAAAAAATTTGGGTTTCATGTCCCTTTAAGTCTGGGAATTAAAAGCTCCACAGCACCAGATAACTCAAATTACTGATATGGGAGCTGAAATTTAATGCTATACCTTAGTAATGGACAATTATTATTATGTATTATTGATAAAGCTACATTTACATTACATACAAAAGTAAATATTTATATAAACAAAGCTAAACAAAAGGAAATGAACGCCCTGCCCTTAAACACACTCAGCAGTAGATGCACTTTAATACAAAATGAATTACAGGTAGCAAGACTATCAAGCTTATTATACAAAGGAAAGGCAAATGACAAATATGATGATGGAGAAAGGGAAGAGAATCCAGAAGACTGGGTTCTGTGAGTTGTGGGTGTGTATCTATGAGATTATCTACAGCAAGACTAAGAATAGGAAAAATAGTGGCAAATGGTTATAGTAAACCAAAGAAAGGAAAAAAGTGTAGCACAATATGCGGACATAAATTCAAAAGCAGAAGTGTAAGAGAATATGGGAGAATTTTGTTTTCTTTCTTGCAGTCTAAAGAATTGTGACTGCAGCTGACTGCAATTAATAGTAATATGAAGGTTGCTGTAAACTGGAAATAGACAGGCGTAATTATACATTATAGTATAAAGGAAGAGGGCGGTATAATTGTTAGCAACAAAGGGAAGGATGGGTGCAATCCAGAGAGAAAATAGGAAAGTATATAAAGTCCCAGAATGTATGTGTATGTATTTATTTGTTTGTTTATATAATTATGGGGGATATAGAAATTTTACCCTCACCAAAACTGCACAATTAAAACACTGGACTCCATTTATTATAGGTAGCGAATCATGTCCAGCAGATCTTGCTGCGAGCGGACAACATATGCTGTCCACATTTAACATTGCACATGCATTTGCAATGCAGCCTCCTGCTTGCTGGTGGCCAATCGGTTGCTAGCAGAGGCTGTCAATCATCCGGATCGGATCCAATCCAATGTCATGTTCCTTGGAGAATTGCCTGGTATTTCGGGACTGGACTGACCTTACTTGGCGGGATCAGACTGACATACTACAGGCTAGTTTTCCTCTGTGAAAAGCACAACTAAGTTAAGCATTCAAACCATTCAATTTGTACATATTTAGATAAAGCCTCTTTTTTAAAAAGTCTATTATTAACAACCAACATAGTGGTACATCTTATTGTAGGTTGCGTATTTAGCACTTTTATAAAGTTATTAATCCTTGTTTCACTATTCAATGTCAATCTTTTCACTAACCCTCAAAAAGATGTGTAACTTTACGGACTGCTTCATTGGCTGCTGGTTTTTAAAGGGCCATCCAATCATGGAGAGTCAAGACCGGTAAAAAGCTGGGAAGTTTTACACTCTCTATCCGTTTGCCCTGAGGAAACCCCATGATGCTGTGGTCACGTGGGGGGGGGGGGTGAAACGCGCGTCGGCAGTGACATACACAGAGCGGGCTACTCTGTCTTGGATCAAGCAAATTTGAAACAAAGTTGCAACAGGAAACAAAGTTTGCGCTTAAAGCACTCTTTTTTATGCGTACACGTTTGCCGCCTGTGCTTATGAGGAAAATCAAAGCTGGAGCCAAGAGTTGCCGCATTGGTGGGATGGACTGTTACCCCTCTGGATAAGTAACTATATGGCAAAATTATAAGGCACACGGTTATGTCTAACCTGGACGGTATTCACTTATGGTATTAACATGTTTGGAGGATGTAATCCTATAGATGTTCAGGATCTGCTATCAATCTAACAAAGTTCTGCAACATTAGGACGTAATTATAGCATAATCCACCTATAGGAGACCTCTGGCATTGTTTATGTTATTTTGCCTAATGTGCTTGTTCAATTTACATCCTTAGTTGCAACTAATTATATTGTTGGTATTCTTGTGACCTGGTTCTGGGGGACTGAACATACATCCTAATATATGTTTTAATTTCATGACACCGTATCATATTTTGGTTATAGTGGTGCCCTCTGAAATAGGTGTTGTCCGGTACCCCCTGGTCCAACTTTACCTTTTAGAGCATGCTCTATCTATGTGCTTAATGTATGGCTTACATGCAATTTACTTTACATGTTTGTGTCTGCAATCCTAATTGTATTTACAATATTCACTTGCCCTTTAAAAGGTGGTGTAGCAAACAAACATAGATCCTTATGGCTTACTAAGATGGCTGATTTGTGCAATCTTGCATAGCCATTCTCTGATAGAGGTGTTGTTTGTTTTAGAGGTAAATTTGCACAATACTCATTTTTGAATGTTTCAAACTTATGTTTCAAGACTTAAGGCTTAATGCTTTCTGTGTACAATCTTGATGAGGTTCTTATGCATAGCTTATTATCAGTAGATCCTATACCTGTTGTATGCTAGCAAGAACAATACTGCACTGTGATTATCACCAAATATTAAAGTTTGGCTAGGTCATTAGAACCTAATAAAAGAAAGTGATGAAATCCCTGTCTTATGTGTAGTTACTTATGATGTTTCTACAATGTCTCTCTTTTACTGTGTTGTTTAAGTTAAAAGAGGCTGCTCCTAGGTGGTGACTCGCCATAGAGCAAGCTATTGAGCTGTTGTTCGTTCCTCTCTTTGTATGCAAATTTTTATGACCCTGGGGAGGTCTCCCTAAGGGTGATGGAAAAAAAACAGACGTGGACTCCTTGCCCAGTGTGCTTAGAGGAATATGGCTGCACCTCACTGACAAGGCCCATAGAAGGCCAAAACGATCATCTGCGGTTGTCATGTTACTTGTTCATAGGAGAATTGCTTGATATTTCGGGAACTGACATTACTTGGCGGGATCAGACTGATATACTAGAGGAAAGTTTTCCTCTGTGAAAAGCACAACTGGGCTAAAAGAGGCTGCTCATAGAACAAGCTATTGAGCTGTTGTTTGTTCCTGGTAGAGCGCTTCTCTCTTTGTATGCAAATTTTTATGACCCTGGGAGGTCTTCCTAAGGGTGATGGAGGAAAACAGACGTGGACTACTTGCCCAGTGTTCTTAGAGGAATATGGCTGCACCTCACTGACGAGGCCCACAGAAGGCAGAAACGATCATCTGCGGTTGTCATGTTACTTGTTCATAGGAGAATTGCCTGATATTTCGGGACTGGACTGACCTTACTTGGCTGGATCAGACTGATATACTACAGGAAAGTTTTCCTCTGTGAAAAGCACAATTTGGCTAAAAGAGGCTGCTCTTAGGTGGTAACTCACCATAGAACAAGCTGTTGAGCTGTTGCTTGTTCCTGGTAGAGCGCTTCCCTCTTTGTATGCAAATCCAATTCATAGACACTTGTGTGGTTTCCGAAGGGGCCTGATTGAAGATGCAAAATTATTTTCTACATTCATTGAGCATCACTTTACCTATATTTTCCATAGTCTCATAAGTAGCTGTTCCTGGAATTAACATCTATAGCTGTGAGAGGTACCCAATACATTATAATATGCACATCCTGTACCGCTAGCAAAGAGTATTGGGTATGGTAAATTATTGCTTATGCTTAAGTGTTGCTTTTGGTAAAGTAGTGGTTATGATAAAGTAATGCTTATGGTAAAGTATTGCTTATGGTAAAGTACTGGCTATGGTAAAGTACTAGTTATGGTAAAATATTGCTTTTGGTTAAAGTACTGCTTATGGTAAAATACTGATTATGATAAGGCATTGCTTATGGTAAAGTACTGATTATGATAAAGTTATTGTAATGTATTGCTTTTGGTAAAGTACTGGTTATGGTAAAGTGTTGCTTATGGTAAAGTGCTAGTTATTGGAAAGTATTGCTTTTGGTAAATTGCTGGTTATGGTAAAATACTGGTAATGGTAAAGTACTGTTTATGGTAAAGTAATTCTTATGGTAAAGTACTGGTTATGGTAAAGTATCGCTTATGGTAAAGTACCAGTTAATGTAAAGTATTGCTTATGGTAAATTGCTGGTTATGGTAAAATACTGGTAATGGTTAAGTACTATTTATGGTAAAGTATTTCTTATGGTAAAGTACTGGTTATGGTAAAGTATGGCTTATGGTAAAGTACCAGTTAATGTAAACTACTGGTTATGGTAGTATAGTATTGCTAATGGTAAAGTATTGTTTATGACAAAGTACTGGTTATGATAAAGCACTGGTTATGGTAGAGTAGTCTCACTGGATTAAACAAAAAGTGATCTTGTCAATCTTGCAGATACAAATGAGGTACTGGCCATTTGTGTTCTTGGTGTCTAGAGGCATGGTCTGGATTTTTAACTTAGGGACAGTCTACTTGAAAATTGTTATTCTTTAAAAAGATAGGTAATCCCTTTATTAAAGGGACACTGAACCCAAACATTTTCTTTCGTGATTTAGATAGAGCATGCAATTTTAAGCAACTTTCTAATTTACTCCTATTAACAAATTTTCTTTATTCTCTTGGTATCTTTATTTGAAATGCAAGAATGTAAGTTTAGATGCCGGCCCATTTCTGGTGAACAACCTGGGTTGTCCTTGCTGATTGGTGGATAAATTCATCCACCAATAAAAAAGAGCTATCCATAGTTCTGAACCAAGAAAAAAGCTTAGATGCCTTCTTTTTCACAAAAAGATAGCAAGAGAACGAAGAAAAATTGATAATAGGAGTAAATTAGAAATTTTCTTAAAATTACATGCTCTATCTTAATCATGAAAGAAAATTTTGGGTTCTGTGTCCCTTTAATCATTCTCCAGTTTTGCATAACCAGAGTTTAATTTTAAAACATAAGACCATGGACAAATAAAAGGGACTACAGGACAAACTCATGATTCAAGTGGAATCCTTAATGGCACAGGAGCTGTGCATTGTATAACTGATGTAGAATCAAAAGGAATCATTGTAAATGTGAAAACAGGTGTAACTATTAATTTAAATAATATATAACCCTTTAGGACAGTCTGTCTCTACCAATTATAAGAGCTTTCTAAATATGGAGTTACGACGACATGGCTCAATAAGGAGACACAGATTTTATTAAGATAATCCAGTCATACCCATCCTTTTCAGAAACACATCATACTTCAATTAGAAAAAAACTAGTCTGTGGCACACCTACTTTTTTTATTCAAATCAACTGCTCATAAATGTCACATTTACATACATTTACCATAGTTATAGCCATATTTCAACATACTCATAGTACATGCATAGTATTTTTCAACATACTCATAGTACATGCATACTATATACTGTAGATTAATAAATATATTAGTAAAGTAAATACTCTGGTCTGCAATACAAGATCAAACTGTTATAATGATGATTGTAATGTATTCTGCAGAGATACCATGTGACCTCCAGTATGTGTTTGACATGGAAACTCAAATTCTGAAAAAGAAAAAAAAAAGTTTAACTGTAGGCAGAAAATTAAGACTGAGGGGCCGAATTATTAAGATGTGAATGCAGCCGTTTCCGCACAAGCTTCAGGCTCGCCGGAAACAAAAGTTAAGAAGCAGCGGTCTTAAGACCGCTGCTCCTTAACTTATCCGCCCCCTCTGGGGTGACGGATAGCAATCATCCCGATCAGATACGATCGGGATGATTGACATCCCCTGCTAGTGACCAATTGACCTCTAATGTCCAGGGGGCAGCATTGCACAAGCACTTCACACAAAATGCTTGCGCAATGATAAATGCCAACAGCGTTTTACGAAGTGGGGCGGACATGATCCATTATAGCAGATCATGTCCACCCGTACATTGTTAAATCGACCCCACAGTAGCAATCAAAATAAAACTACACTGTACAAGCTGAAAATTCTCTAAGGGCAACCCCTGCATGTGTCATTTGGTTTTACACAGAGCCCGGGTTCACAGAGGATCAGGTTAGCGCTGTCAGAGTATATGAATATTATGATGAATATTACATATGTGTACATATATATATATATATATATATGTATATTTTATACACTGTATATGTTAGATGAGAACTCAGGATTAATTAAACATGAGTTTGTTGAACACAGCTTCTAATACACGTCTATCAGGATTGACGATCAGTAGAGCCTTTTTGAAACACAAACATTTCTTTTCTAAAGGAAATAGCTCAGTGACCCTATTCATTTGACTATATATGCAGATTTTTATAACCTCAGAACATTTGGTGAGGTGAGAAAAGAATGTGTTCAAGGACCCCTTTGGAATTTGACACGTGTGATACAACAGTTCTATCTCACTGAATCTCTATTTGAAGACTTACTGCAAAAACCCCTCTTGGGGGAAGGTGACACAAATAAAATCAAATACACATCTGCACTGCTGGCTAAACAGGAAATATGCTGTTTTAAAGACTCTTACAACTCCTCATGGATTGACCCCATGTGGTGAGTATGAGACAAAAAGTCTGGCAACTGAAGTTACTGAAAAGTTAGAATGTTAGGATAATACAGTGAAGACAAATGACTTACATTATGATTTCAAAGCAACAGTATATGTTTTAATGGACATGAGATGTGTGTGTGTATGTGTATATATATATATATATATATATATATATATATATATATATATATATATGATATATATATATATATGTGTATGTTTTGAAAGCATGAATATCTTAGCCTCTGTGTGTTTAAGAACATGAATAGATGTTTATGGACCTGAAGAGAAGTGATTATTAACATTTATTTTTATTTCAGATCTACATAGACAGGATTCACTTGGAATACAGTACAATACTGAATTAAGAATAAGCTATTATTCACATATAAATGCCAGGATACCGATAACATTGTAATGCATTTTAAACTAATAATTAGCAGTATTAAATTACCTAAATAAAATAAAATGTTAATAATATAACATATTTGGTATCAGAATAATCAGAAAAAAATAACCTAATATTAACCATCTGTAATTGGGGTTATATATGATTAATGCAGAGAGTGTGATCTGATTAAATAACCATTTTATAAAAAAAAAATTAACTTGCTTAAAAATGTCAGAAATGCTGTATTGTATTGCTATGTTGTACTGTATGCTGCCACCTGGTGTTATGTTGCGAGAACTACAGCCAGAAGGTTCTTTCTGGCTGTTAAAAATGAAATTTCCAAGGGCCAATCCGATTTAGACTTCCCAGATAACCAATGGGAAGGTCAGCTTCCGTAGTGCCACCCACATGATGTCATCAATGATTATATAATGGGAGTGTTGAATGCACAAGAGGGAGTTGTCTGTAACTTGTTGAAAATTAGTGATCTGATTTTGGCTGCGATATACCTGAAAAAAAAAAAAAAAAGTTCACTTCAGCAAGGAGCTTAAAACTTATCCTTGATTTGTGCAAAAACCTTCTTTCAAATGAGATGACCTAAAGACCGCTACGAATTGGTTCAAAATTGGTGAAGTATATTGTATTTTAAATTGGTAGTTATAAGCCTAGGTATTGTTCAAATCTGTGTCTGAATTGGCTAAGTAACTCATCTATACAAGTTCTGATATTGTCGGTTAATTTTGTATTAGGATAAATTGCAGTTAAATAGCAGAATATATATTTTATCCTATTGTTTTATAAACACTGTTTAGAATTGTATTGCTTGGATGTTAAAGGTTTTTAGTCCCATTGTGTTAAATAAATAAGGCTGAATTGTGAAGGTATATTGTTCTGGGTTTTGTAAGAAGAATAGCATATCTTAAGAGTTGGTTCTAACGCATATAAACTTTTATTTAGTTTCCTTTTATTGCAAATATAGTTCAATATGTTTATGGATATTAACTAAATAAAAGAATTCAGATATTTATATTAATTGTATGGTCTAGTAGGTGCATGGTTGATAAGGGTTTCTATTTCTTTGTATTGTGTTTATAACCCTGCCATAAACTTATATATATTATTTGGATAGCACTGCTAAGATTTTCATAAATATACTGACATACTAATTGGAGGCATTGCATGAGATTTAATAATATCCATCATAATTGATATAATATATTTGTAAGTAAATAGAAATTATTATAAAAGAGAAAAAAAAAAAATTCATATTTCGAAGATATAATTTTTTTTGAAAAGTTGAAATATTAATTTTCATATTTCGAGATTGACATTAATATCTTGAAATATTATTAAAGATTAATTTTGAAAAATTAATAAAAATATTAATTTTTCATATTTCAAAATTAATCAAAAATATAAATTTTTCATATTTTCAAAGTTAATCAAAAATATTAATTTTTCATATTTCGGAATATTAATTTTTCATATTTCAAAATTAATAATATATTTTTTTTTTTGAAATATAAAATTTTTTCTCTCTTTTTATTGGCAAAAATTGTATTAGCATTTTAGTTAAATAAATACTAAACCAATACAATAATGTCTGTAGCCAGAAGTGACTCATTTAATTCTATACATAGCAATGAAATTGGTCCCATAACCATACCTATTACTAAAGGTCAGGTCCTTAAGAAAGATATCTTAAGTTACCTTAAAGGGAAGTTTAATATTGCGGGTGAATTAAATGATTTTATGGATATGCTTGAAACTAGGGCTAAAAATATTACCGTTAATAATAATATGTGGAATGAAGAGAATGAATTCTTCCAGGAATTATTAATGATTAATCAATGCGAAGCTCCCAAAAAGCGAGACGAACTAATACTAAAATCCTGGCCCCTTTTAATATGCATAATTGACGAAATGTCGTTTTGTGTCACGGACAAACGATTGCAAATACAGGAGCTAGAAAATAGTATTCGTTCCTCGCGCAGACGCGAAGAGGGTTTAAAAATAGCCAAAAATAAAATGGATGAATTTGCCCAAAACCTAGCCACCTTAGATAAGCACAATATGGACTTAATCGCGCAGATACAAGATTTAAATAAACAGCTTGCGCAAAGCCAGAGAGAATTAAGCGATTTAAAAAGGTCATATCGCCATAATGAAAACCCCTATATTAGCAATGAGAATAATACAGATAATGCTAACTCCTTTAGCGAACGCGTCAGGGACGAGGTACGAAAATATATAGAACAACATAGACAAATGACCCCTAACGGGTCAGAAGTAGATTTCCCAAATAGACAATCCCCTCAGGATGTAAATCCAGAGGACAGCTGTAGCGCAGCTGATGCGGGGGAGGGAAACTCTAACAGAGAGTCCCAAAATAAGTCTGATAAAGTCTATGATTCCCATAAAATAATCACCTTCGTACAACGCGCAGTACCTATATTCTCCAATAAGGGAACAACATCTGTAATTGATCATTTACAGGCTTTTGAAAATGCGTTAGCTATAATGAATGTTACAAGTGAGAAATTGAAAATTGAATTTCTACCTTGGGTATTTGACAGTAAGCATCACAAATTCTTTGCCTCACTAAAGGATATGAATATTCATTCCTGGAATGGGGTAAAACGACAATGCAGAAAAGAATTCGGGCAATATTGCACTAAAACTGCCGCGAAGATAGCGGTATATGGTTTAAAGTGTCGTGCGAATCAGAGTCCAATCGAATTCCTTTCTGTATTGAAAAATGCGTACAGTATGGCTGAAGATAATCCCAAATTTGACGGCTCAGAATTTGTAAATTTATTTTTTGAAGCACTGCCTACACCCATCAAAATTAACTTAGCTAGAGATTTTGATGAGGACTGCTCATTGGAATGGCTGATCAAAGAGAGTACAAAATTATACTCTATTCAGCAGTCCAGTGAGCAGGGGGTTAAAAAGGAATCAAAACCCAAAATTGTAGCAGAAACTAGGGTGTCACCTAGCCCCCTCAATTTGGAGTCTAACAAGAGGACTTATGCAGAGGTGGCCAGTCAAAACAGGCCATCTCCACAGAGGTTTAATTCTGCCCCTCCCCCTACACAGGTTGAGGCGCAGGGAGACTATAACCAAAGTGGGGGACATAATCAGGTGAATAATTACTCACAAAGAGAATACTCACCAAATAATTGGTATCCGCGCAAGGGTAGATACAATAGACGGCGAAGATATTCTCAGGGTAACCAGACACCCCAGGTATATAATGCTTCCCAAAATATTAATACTGAACAAGCTGAACCCCAGGGGCAACCACGCCAGAATAGAAATAGTGGCCCTGATTCTGAGGGAACCCAATGGTCCAGGAATCAGTACAATGGGGCACCAAGAGATAGGCCCAGGGGTAGAGGTAACTTGTACAATCAGGTAGATATGCTGTTTACCCAATTAAATCGGTTGAGCGAACAAATCGCTAATATGAGTCAAAAATCTACGGCTCAGCAACCGAACAATACTTTTTTAGGGGTACAGCCAGTGGTCAGCAGTGGACCACAGGCACAGTCATAAATACTGCAGTATCACCTGAAGGGGAGGGGAGAGATATACAAAATGTAGTAATAAATATCAATGATACTAATCATGTTATCTCCCCACAGACCGGAAACGGACAAATTAGCTGTGACAATGAGCGACATCAGCCGGGAAAAATTAACCAAACTTTTCCTCTGCAGCTCTCTCCTAACCTTATCTCCACAGATGCAGTACAAAAGAATCCAACCAACCCTGTCATAGAGGAAACAGGTAGGTATGAAGGTTCCTCTGCATCGAATGACACAGCGAATTCAGGTAAAACGTGGCGAAGCCCACAGATGTACAAGAATGCAAATTTTATGTGTGAAATGATAGAAACTGCAGGAAGATATTATGTACTAGTTGAGCTGCAAGATTCAGTCTCCAACCCTATCAGGGGATTAATTGACACTGGGTCACAGGCAACTATCTTATCCCACAGGTACTACACACAGCTAAATGAGCTAACACCCCACAAACCTAAAATAAAAGAATTTGACGGTTCTCTAATAGGTGTTGGGGGTGACTCCCTAAAAGTTTACGGTACTGCCTGGTTAAAATTTAAATTGGGGAACAGGGTCATAAGACACCCTGTCATTATAGTGGATCTGCCAACTGATCGTTTAATTATTGGTAGTGATCTCCTGAAACGATTAAGCACCATAATTGATTGCATAAATAATGTAATTTGGTCGCAAGTTAAACGGCCTATCAATTATGAAAAATCTGGTATATCTCACGCCCGACATAGCTGTCACGTGGTGGAAGAGAAACCAGATGCTGTGGAGATTCATTTCAGGAATAACTCTGCACCTGAAATCACTATTCTACAAATAGACGATCAGACTCCTTTTAGTGGCTCTGATGGTAATACTTTTAAAATTTCGCCCGGAAAAATAGCGAATATCTCCCTAGATGGCGATATATTAACCATATCACTCCACAAGGGGGATCCTAAAATCCCTAAAGGGGGAGACCATGCTCAATACCTCACAGGGATTGAGAGAGTTAAAGAGGATCTATTTATCCCTATACAAGTGCATGACCTTGGTAAAACCAAGTATGCTAAAATAAATTTAAAACAGGAAGCTAGCTATATAAGCGAAGGTTTATTAGCGCAAATAGCTGAACCTAAAGTGATTAAATATCTTTCTCCCCAAGACCACTGTGTCAACGGCCTGGATGACAGGTCTGAAAGCTATAACATCACAGCTAAGTGCTTATTATCTATCTCTATTGGTAATAAGTCAGTGAAGCACCTGTTTTTAGTTTTAAATACTCCCCATAATCAAATATACATTGGCAATGATATTTTACATAGATATGCCATACAAATAGATTTGATTAACTCTTGCCTTTGGAGCAGGTTAAAGGGGGACCCTGAAGTATTTCAGGATGAAAATGCAGCCCTGAAATCAAACCAGCAATTGCCATATGCTGTGAATATGCAGGTATCTAGCGATGTTATAATTCCTGCTGGGGCTGATAAATTTCTTTTACCCTTACAGGTAAAGAGAGGTCAGAAATTAAAAACTTCTGAAACACTAATTTGCCTCTCCCATAGAATACAAAATCTGGGTGTCACAGTGACTTACACTCCTATGGTGAATATTGGAACTGTTCCAATACATATTATTGTGCATAACATGACCCCACAGGATATAACATTATCCAAGGGAACTACCATAGGATATGCACTGGAATCAAGTTATTACACTTTTGGATTCCAGAATAATGTAATTGGGCTAATACCTGAAGGATACCTAACTGAAGAGCAATTAATAGAACAATCCTTTGCATCTATGCCAGAGGGTCTATTTAATGTTCAATCTATTTATCCCTTCAGCTCAGAGGAAGGCATCTGTAAAATTGAAGAAGCCTCTCTAGTGTTTGATCAGCCAATCAAACAGCAAGATTACCCCAATACCCAGAGTCATGGGAGCAATGTAAATTATAATCAAGGGGATCTCACCTCTAGACTGGAAGAAGCCTATGAAATAGGACAGCCTGAAATCTTTCCAGGATTTCAGCAAATAGTCGAAGAGCAAATATCCTTAGCTAATGGCTGTTCCAGCGATGATGAACGCCAACAGCTGCGAGAACTACTGATGGAGTACAAGGATATTTTTGCTAAGGATTCTTATGACTGTGGTACTACAGACTTGCACATTGCAAGAATACAAACAGATCCCGATGCACCACCTGTATTTGTCAAACAATACAGACTTCCCTTAGCCTCATATGATTCTCTTGCAGAGATCATAAGGAATTTGGAAGAAAGAGGTATTATCAGACAGGTGCACAGCTCTTATAATAATCCTATTCTAGGTGTCCTTAAGCCCAATGGACAATGGCGTTTGTGTGCTGACTTAAGACAGCTAAACAAACGAGTATACATGTCTGGCTGGCCTGTACCATACATTGACCAGTGCCTAGCACAAATGCAGGGATCCAAAATATTCACTGCCATTGATTGTGCACAGGGATATTGGACCATAAAGGTACATGAAGAGGACCAATATAAGCTAGCATTCTCCTTCCAAAAGGTTCAGTATGCATTCCAGAGACTTCCATTTGGATACATAAATTCTGGACATGAATTTGCTGTATTCATGCATAAGGCTATGCCTGACGCACTGGAAAGGGGGACCTTATCTTATGTTGATGATGTTTTAATCAAAAGCACAGACTTTGAAAAACACATCGCAGAGCTTAAACACGTCCTCAGCCAACTTAAAAGGGCAGGTGTCAAATTATCCCTGCAAAAAGCTCAATGGTGCCGCACTCGTGTAAACTTCTTGGGACATGAAGTTACCTCTGACGGATTAAATCCCCAGAAGAAAAAGGTGGAAGCTATAGTGAATTCTAAAAACCCGACTAACTTAAAGGAATTGAGATCATTCCTGGGTATGACGAATTATTCTCGCAAATTCATTGATAATTATGCGGAATTAACTAAACCACTACTGCTTCTTCTGAAGAAAGATGTGAAATGGCACTGGAGTGAGTCTCAAGAGACAGCCATCAGAGAGCTGAAGAGAAAACTCACTCAAGCACCTTGCTTAGCGTACCCTGAAGGTGGCAAACCTTTCTTCTTAGAGACAGGTTACACAGATATAAGCATGAGTGCTGTGTTATACCAAAAGCATGATAATTTGAACAAAGCCATTGCTTATGCGAGCAAAAATCTATCCCCAGTAGAAATAAAATTTAGCGATTGCGAAAAAGCCCTCTTATCTACTGTATGGGCTCTACAAAATTTCCGCAGCTATATACAGGGCGAGAAAATTATTGTAGAAACGGCCCACCAGCCTTTGCTATATTTGCAAAGTGAGAGAATAAGAGATGGGAATTTGTCTAATAGCCGCATAACAGCGTGGACTCTTTCCTTACAAGGCTGGCCCTTAGAAATTCGCTACAAGCAGAATAAAAAGGATCCAGTCGCACAAGGGCTTGCTGAGCTCCACGACTGTACTGCTAGAGATCCTGGGGAAAAATTATCAGAAGATGATTTTCTGGAAGAACAATTGCTTTCCCCATATAAAATGTACAATGAAGACCATTGTCAAACATTACCTTGGGTATATGTTGATGGTTGTTCTTACCATGCCACTATTGATAATGAGCGCAGATTAGTCGCTGGCATTGGTATAACTGGGGCAAATGGATTCCCAAATATATCTGTAGGTTTCAACATTGGACCAAGATCCAGTCAAGTTGCAGAACTAACTGCTGTTTTCAAAACCATTGAAATGGCTATTGAACATGGTATTCATGAATTTGTGATCATAACTGACTCAAATTATGTGCGTGACAGTTTTGTTGAATACCTGCCAACTTGGAAAAGAAATGGCATGCAGAAAAGCAATAACAAACCAGTCAAGCATGGCAAATTGTTCTGCGAGATTGATAATCTGGTAGTATCCAATGATTTAACCATACACTGGAAAAAGACCAAGGGTCATTCCAGAATTCTAGGTCCGGATAAGGAAGGCAATGACCTTGCGGATTCATTAGCCAAACAAGGAGCCATAACTGGAGAACTCCTTAATATTGACCACTTAATGGGTGCAATTCAGGTAGAAGCCATTACCAGAAACCAGGCAAAACAACAGAGTGAGCCTAATTTGGTACAATGGAGTCAGGATTCTCCTAGTGAGGACCTGATCACTAGTCAAAAAGAAGACCCCATTATAGGCATCTTCTATAAACACATAGAAGATCCTGAAAGCAACCCCATCTCAAAAGATGATTGCATTGGCAAAGAAGATCTTAGAATCTTAATGAAATCTAGATCACAATTCAAGTTACAGGATGGTTTGTTAATTAGAACCTCCAAAACTGGCATCCAGCAGTGGGTAGTACCCACCAAGTTCAGAGGTCTAATGCTTCAACATGCCCATGATGCTCCCACATCTGGTCATCGGGGTGCCAAACTCACGTATGAAATATTGCGTGATTATGCTTTTTGGCCACACATGTTGAAAGATGTTCAAACCTACTGTCAAGGGTGTTTAATCTGTCCACAGTTCCAACCCACTGCACCAACGCATAGAGCGCCATTGCAGAAAAGGGGGATGGTAATGCCATGGTCAGATATACAAATTGATTTTATTGGCCCAGTAACAAGATCATCAAGAGGTAACAAATACATGTTAACCGTGACATGCCTGTTCACTAAATGGGTAGAGTGCATTAGTGCACCTAACAATAGTGCTGAAACATGTGCAGCATTGCTCATCAACCATGTATTTTCCAGATTTGGTCTGCCCCAAAGAATCGAGTCAGATCGTGGGACCCACTTCACTAGCGAAGTGATGACAAAAATGTGGAAAATACTAGGGGTTAAAAGAAAGCTCCATATTGCTTATAGAGCTGCCTCAAGTGGTGGTGTAGAGCGTTACAACCAATCCATTGTTAAAATCCTCAAAAAGTTTGTGAGTGAAACAGGTAAAGACTGGGATATAAAACTACCTCTAGTCTTAATGGCATTAAGAGCAACTCCAAGTAGTGCTACCAAGATGTCACCTTTTGAGCTGATGACTGGTAGAAGAATGGTTCTACCTCAGCATCTGCTGTACCGTACATCAGACCAAAATTTGATAAACGCTGCCAATACACATCAATATGTGGAAAACCTAAGGAGACACCTGCAACATGCCTTTGCATTTGCTCAAAGGAATTTAGAAAGAGCCGCAACTGCCACTAAAACCTATTATGATCTCAAAACATCCAAAAAGGAATATGAAATAAATGATAAAGTTTATCTTTATAACTTTGGAAGAGATCAGGTTAGGGAGAAGAAATTTCTTCCCTCATGGAAAGGTCCTTTTGTCATTACTGACAAAATATCTCCAGTGGCCTATAAAATACGGATCCCCAAAAATGAAGGTTTCATAGATAAATGGGTACATATAAATCAACTGCGGGCATGTCATCCCAGGTCCCAACTACAAGTCATAGAGGGAGAATGAAGTGTCATATCCCCAAATGCATTAAAGACATACTGTAATTTAAAGATGCCTAACTGATAAACATGAAAGCTCAAAATAACAAACTTTCTTCATAAGAGACTGTCTATGAGGTATACGGTTGATCCTCATCAAATACCACTGACTTTAAGCCAATTCAAATACATGTGTCCTACATCTATTTGAAGTTGGAAGGGGGATTTATGTCAGAGTATATGAATATTATGATGAATATTACATATGTGTACATATATATATATATATATATATGTATATTTTATACACTGTATATGTTAGATGAGAACTCAGGATTAATTAAACATGAGTTTGTTGAACACAGCTTCTAATACACGTCTATCAGGATTGACGATCAGTAGAGCCTTTTTGAAACACAAACATTTCTTTTCTAAAGGAAATAGCTCAGTGACCCTATTCATTTGACTATATATGCAGATTTTTATAACCTCAGAACATTTGGTGAGGTGAGAAAAGAATGTGTTCAAGGACCCCTTTGGAATTTGACACGTGTGATACAACAGTTCTATCTCACTGAATCTCTATTTGAAGACTTACTGCAAAAACCCCTCTTGGGGGAAGGTGACACAAATAAAATCAAATACACATCTGCACTGCTGGCTAAACAGGAAATATGCTGTTTTAAAGACTCTTACAACTCCTCATGGATTGACCCCATGTGGTGAGTATGAGACAAAAAGTCTGGCAACTGAAGTTACTGAAAAGTTAGAATGTTAGGATAATACAGTGAAGACAAATGACTTACATTATGATTTCAAAGCAACAGTATATGTTTTAATGGACATGAGATGTGTGTGTGTATGTGTATATATATATATATATATATATATATATATATATATATATATATATATATATATATATGATATATATATATATATGTGTATGTTTTGAAAGCATGAATATCTTAGCCTCTGTGTGTTTAAGAACATGAATAGATGTTTATGGACCTGAAGAGAAGTGATTATTAACATTTATTTTTATTTCAGATCTACATAGACAGGATTCACTTGGAATACAGTACAATACTGAATTAAGAATAAGCTATTATTCACATATAAATGCCAGGATACCGATAACATTGTAATGCATTTTAAACTAATAATTAGCAGTATTAAATTACCTAAATAAAATAAAATGTTAATAATATAACATATTTGGTATCAGAATAATCAGAAAAAAATAACCTAATATTAACCATCTGTAATTGGGGTTATATATGATTAATGCAGAGAGTGTGATCTGATTAAATAACCATTTTATAAAAAAAAAATTAACTTGCTTAAAAATGTCAGAAATGCTGTATTGTATTGCTATGTTGTACTGTATGCTGCCACCTGGTGTTATGTTGCGAGAACTACAGCCAGAAGGTTCTTTCTGGCTGTTAAAAATGAAATTTCCAAGGGCCAATCCGATTTAGACTTCCCAGATAACCAATGGGAAGGTCAGCTTCCGTAGTGCCACCCACATGATGTCATCAATGATTATATAATGGGAGTGTTGAATGCACAAGAGGGAGTTGTCTGTAACTTGTTGAAAATTAGTGATCTGATTTTGGCTGCGATATACCTGAAAAAAAAAAAAAAAAGTTCACTTCAGCAAGGAGCTTAAAACTTATCCTTGATTTGTGCAAAAACCTTCTTTCAAATGAGATGACCTAAAGACCGCTACGAATTGGTTCAAAATTGGTGAAGTATATTGTATTTTAAATTGGTAGTTATAAGCCTAGGTATTGTTCAAATCTGTGTCTGAATTGGCTAAGTAACTCATCTATACAAGTTCTGATATTGTCGGTTAATTTTGTATTAGGATAAATTGCAGTTAAATAGCAGAATATATATTTTATCCTATTGTTTTATAAACACTGTTTAGAATTGTATTGCTTGGATGTTAAAGGTTTTTAGTCCCATTGTGTTAAATAAATAAGGCT
Organism: Bombina bombina; assembly: GCF_027579735.1. Taxonomy (NCBI): domain Eukaryota; kingdom Metazoa; phylum Chordata; class Amphibia; order Anura; family Bombinatoridae; genus Bombina; species Bombina bombina. Next base: position 1,131,747,147 of record NC_069499.1, on the reverse strand, counting down.
GAATTGTGAAGGTATATTGTTCTGGGTTTTGTAAGAAGAATAGCATATCTTAAGAGTTGGTTCTAACGCATATAAACTTTTATTTAGTTTCCTTTTATTGCAAATATAGTTCAATATGTTTATGGATATTAACTAAATAAAAGAATTCAGATATTTATATTAATTGTATGGTCTAGTAGGTGCATGGTTGATAAGGGTTTCTATTTCTTTGTATTGTGTTTATAACCCTGCCATAAACTTATATATATTATTTGGATAGCACTGCTAAGATTTTCATAAATATACTGACAGCGCGGCTCTCCAGCATTCTTATGGTAAATATTTGAACTATTTAGGGCTAAATTGCTAGTGAAGTGCTAATTTTAAATTTGACTGTTAGCAGGTGCACAATTAATAACCAGCCATTGCAAGTATAAATAGTCCCCAAATGCCCCCAAAATACAGTGTAGTCTATTTTACTAAGAAATAAAAATTGTACCATTTTTATTTTTAAATAAAATAACTGCACTAGGTAGTATTTTTGGGGTATAGTTGGTGGGAGTGGGGTGTTAGAAAAAAAAAAATGGAATTGAAAAGTTACTTTACATTTCGGTTTATGGGGCCTATTTATTAATGTGCAAGCAGACATGATCCGATATTGCGGATCATGTCCGCCGCACATCGATAACTGCTGTCTGCATTTATCATTGCACCAGCAGTTCTGGTAAACTGCTGGTGCAACGCCGCCCCCTGCAGATTTGCTGCCAATTGGCCCCCAGCAGGGGAGTGTCAATCAACCCGATCGTTTTGGATCGGGTTGATTTTCGCTGATGTGTGTCCGCTGCCTTAGAGCAGGCAAACAGGTCATGGAGCAGCGGTCTTTAGACCGCTGCTTCATAACTTGTGTCACTCTATTACCCATTCCCCGTTTTGCATAACCAAAACAGTTGTATTAATACACTTTTTACCTCTGTGATTACCTTATATATCTAAACCTCTTCAGACTGCCACCTTATCTCAGTGATTTTTACAGACATGCATTTCAAGCAATTAGTGCTGACTTAAATAACTTCACGTGCATGAGCTCAATGCTATCTATATGAAACACACAAACTAACGCCTTCTAGCTGTGAAAAACTGTCAAATGCAGAGACAACCTTCAAGGGCTTAAAAATTAGCATACGAGCCTACCTAGGTTTACCTTTCGACTAAGAATAACAAAAGAACAAAGCAAATTTGATGATAAAAGTAAATTAGAAAGTTGTTTAAAATTACATGTCCTATTTGAATCATGAAACTTTAATTTGGACTTTACTATCCCTTTAAGTAACCTACATGTATGGGGTATAGGTGCTTGGTGTATTTACAATAACTTGTACGCATGAAACGCATGAAAGTGTAGGAAGAGATTTAGGCATCTATTTATCAAAGCGTTGACTTTCTTGCTTTCAACGGCACCAATATGCTCGCCTAACATCGCCTAACATCGCTGCCGCGGACCTGAATACACTCTCCAAAGTTACCAAAAAAGCTGTCAAAAAGCCGCGCACCAAGTACGGGGAGATGAGCAGCGGACTGTTGTTAACTAACAGTCATCGATCTCGCTGCTATTCTGCTTTTTACAGCTTTCTTGGTACCCTGTTACTAAACACCCACAATATGCTATACTGTTTACCCCCTATACCGCCGCTCCTGGAGCCCACCGCAAATAAATAAAGTGTTTAACCCCTAAACCGCCGCTCACGGACCCCACTGCAACTAAATAAAGTGTTTAACCCCTAAACCGCCGCTCACGGACCCCACCACAACTAAATAAAGTGTTTAACCCCTAAAATGCCGCTCCCTGACCCCACCACAACTAAATAAAGTGTTTAACCCCTAAACCGCCGCTCCCGGACCCCATCGCAACTAAATACAATTATTAACCCCTAAACCGCCGCTCCTGGAGCCCACCGCCACCTACATTATACTTATTAACCCCTAATCTGCCGTCCCCTACACCGCCGCCACCTACATTATATTTATTAATCCCTAATCTGCCCCCCTACATCGCCGCCATCTACCTACATTTATTAACCCCTAATCTGCCGACACTATATTAAATTTATTAACCCCTAAACCTAAGTCTAACCCTAACACCCCCTAACTTACATATAATTGAAATATATCTAAATAAATATAACTATCATTAACTAAATAATTCCTATTTAAAACTAAATACTTACCTATAAAATAAACCCTAAGATAGCTACAATATAACTAATAGTTACATTGTATGTAGCTTAGGGTTTATTTTTATTTTATAGGCAACTTTGCATTTATTTTAACTAGGTACAATAGTTATTAAACAGTTATTAACTATTTAATAACTTCCTAGTTAAAAAAAAAGACAAATATACCTGTAAAATAAAACCTAACCTAAGTTACAATTACACCTAACAATACACTATAATTAAATAAATTCCCTAAACTAAATACAATTAAATACAATTAAAAAAATTATCTAAAGTACAAAAAAAACACTAAATTACAGAAAATAATAAAATAATTATAAGATTTTTAAATTAATTACACCTAATCTAATCCTCCTAACAAAATAAAAAAGCCCTACCCTACACTAAATTACAAATAGACCTTAAAAGGGCCTTTTGCGGGGCATTGCCCCAAAGTAATCAGCTCTTTTACCTGTAAAAAAAAAAATTACAACCCCACCAACATTAAAACCCACCACCCACACAACCAACCCTACTCTAAAACCCATCCAATCCCCACTTAAAAAAACCTAACACTAACCCCTTGAAGATCACCCTACCTTGCTAAGTCTTCACTCAACCGAGCCGAAGTCCTCCACGAAGCCAGCAGAAGTGGTCCTCCAGACGGGCAGAAGTGATCCTCCAGACGGGCAGAAGTCTTCATCCAGGCGGCATCTTCTATCTTCATCCATCCGGCGCGGAGCGGCTCCATCTTCAAGACATCCGACGAGGAGCATCCTCTTCTTTCGGCGTCTTCTTGATGAGTGAATGTTCCATTAAATGACATCATCCAAGATGGCGTCCCTTGAATCAGCCAATAGGATTGAACTTCAATCCTATTGGCTGATTGCATCAGCCAATAGGATTTTTCCTACCTTAATTCCGATTGGCTGATAGAATTCTATCAGCCAATTGGAACTCAAGGGACGCCATCTTGGATGACGTCATTTAAAGGAACATTCATTCCTCAAGAAGACGTCGAAAGAAGAGGATGCTCCGCGTCGGATGTCTTGAAGATGGAGCTGCTCCGTGTCGGATGGATGAAGATAGAAGATGCCGTCTGGATGAAGACTTCTTCGCAGTCTGGAGGACCACTTCTGCCCATCTGGAGGACCACTTCTGCCGGCTTTGTGGAGGACTTCGGCCCGGTTGGGTGAAGACTTCTCAAGGTAGAGTGATCTTCAAGGGGTTAGTGTTAGGTTTTTTTAAGGGGGTATTGGGTGGGTTTTAGAGTAGGGTTGGTTGTGTGGGTGGTGGGTTTTAATGTTGGGGGGTGAAATCTTTTTTACAGGTAAAAGAGCTGATTACTTTGGGGCAATGCAACGCAAAAGGCCCTTTTAAGGGCTATTTGTAATTTAGTGTAGGGTAGGGTTTTTTTATTTTGATGGGGCTTTTTTATTTTGTTAGGGGGATTAGATTAGGTGTAATTAGTTTAAAAATCTTGTAATTATTTTATTATTTTCTGTAATTTAGTGGTTTTTTTTTTTGTACTTTAGATATTTTTTTTTTAATTGTATTTAACTGTATTTAATTTAGGGAATTTATTTAATTATAGTGTAGTGTTAGGCGTAATTGTAACTTAGGTTAGGTTTTATTTTACAGGTATATTGGTCTTTATTTTAACTAGGAAGTTATTAAATAGTTAATAACTATTTAATAACTATTGTACCTAGTTAAAATAAATACAAACTTGTATGTAAAATAAATATAAACCCTAAGCTAGCTACAATGTAACTATTAGGTACGCTGGGCCGGAATAGTGCCGAGCGTACCTGGTAGATATTTGGTAACTTCCAAAAGTAGTCAGATTGTGACGAACTTGTGTTCAGAACATCTGTAGTGATGTAAGCATCGATCTGTGTCGGACTGAGTCCAGCGGATCGTATGTTACGTCACCAAATTCTACTTTTGCTGGTTTGTAGGGTTTAATAACTAAGGCGAATCAGGCTCGCCACAAATACGCTGTGGAATTCCAGCGTATTTGCGGTTGACGGCTTGATAAATACATGCCTTACTCTTAAAAAAGAATACCCTTGTAGCACTCTGGGTTTGGACAGTAGATTGGAGGTTCAATAGCAGACACTAATTTAACAGCCAAAATATTGGATTGAACTTGTGGAAAAAGGATAAAACGTAACTTTTAATTAATTAACACATACAATAGGAAATTATTTAAAACAACACTTAGAGGCCCATTTATCAAGCTCCGAATGGAGCTTGAGGGCCCGTGTTTCTGGCAAGTCTTCTAAAGACCGCTGCCCCATAACCTGTCCGCCTGCTTTGATGAGGTGGACAGAGATCGCCACAATTCAACCCGATCGAGTACGATCGGGTTGATTGACAACCCCCTGCTGGTGTCTGATTGGACACGAATCTGCAGGGGGCAGCGTTGCACAAGCAGCTAACAAGAGGTGCTGGTGCAATGCTGAATACAGAGAGCGTATTGCTCTCTGCATTCAGTGAGGTCTGTCGGATCAGGTCCGACAGACCTTTGATAAATAGCCCTCTTAGGATCTTCTAGTGGTATAATAAAAGAGCATGTAACGTGACTCATATATTCCAATAGAAAAATAGGTTGGGAGTGAACAGGAATACGGTGTACCTTGAATAGTATGACTCTTTTCTAATATCTGTGTATCCCAAGAAAATTGTTAAGTGGGATCTCATAATACAATAAGTATTGATAGTGCTAACTGAGTTCTATGAGCACATGCCTCAAAATAGATCTAAATGTTTTATCTTATCAAAGATATTACTATAGTCACATGACACAAAGTGGGTGTCAACCTTTTGGGATGCTAGCTAGACAGCATTATAAAGTTTACACACTTGGCAACGTTTGTTTATTTGTAAATATATATCTATATAAGTATGCACTCTGCAGTATGACAATGACCGTATAGTACCGTGTTTCCAAATTGCTTTACCCAGCAATGTCCTGGGAAGGGAATAGCTAAACAGAGTTGTGCAAGTCTTCAAGCGTTATACCATTTATATATATATATATATATATATATATATATATATATATATATATATATATATATATATATATATATATATATATATATAAGACTCTATACAGGAAGAAACAGGAACTCCGGACTCATGGAACTTGTGCAAAGAAGTTTATTCAGCAATGTTGCTCATAGTAAGGTGTGTAACCTAGAATACACCTGACGCGTTTCGCGCATGCGCACATGTGCTTCATCAGAGGTAACGATCTCAGAGCAAAGCCAAAGCCTATAAGTGAACCATCAGCCAATCAGGTAGTAAAGAAACAGATACTAATCAAGAACTGTTAATTCAAATGACCAGTCCACCTGAGAGTACCATTGGAAGGCATAGAGGCTTAATATCTCTCACAAATACATTTGTAAATATGTATTTAACATTAATACATCTAAGTGTGCGTTCACATCAATTTATAGGTCAAAAAATGAAAAATAAAAAACATTTTAAGAACTGAAAATTAAAACTGAAACAGTTCTTTTAAAAAATATATATATGTAAACACAAAAGGAAAAAGTGTATGCACATATGTCTATATAAACGCAAGAAACAATGCAATACAGAAAAAAATATATATATGTACACACAATCTAATAACTTTGGGACATCCAAAATCTGCAGGTTTAAATAAACCATAAGGTAGATACATCATTTAACAATAGAGGTTTTTAGTGTCCCAATAATTATTACATTACATTTACAAAGTAAACAATGACAAAACAATTTATTAAAAAATACAATTTAAGTAAATGAAAAAATTAAATTAGATAAAAATATATACTGAAAAATGCTATAGCAAAAAAAAAATATATTTTCTCTATATGCACTGTAGGGAAAGATACTCAAGAATAATGACAGAATAATGATAAATAAAAACATAAACAATATAAAAATATTTTTTGTAGTTAAAAAAGAGGGACCAAAAGAACAAAAAACATGACTAAATCTTCTATAAGAAAATATTTAAATATTTAATTGATGACACATCTTAGTCAAGAAGAAGAAAGGTTCAAGGATTAATTTATCTAAAAATAAGTTCAAAGATAAATGTAAGGTAAGTATGACAATAAAATTAACAAATAAACCCCTTGTTTCTACACTCCAGAAAGGAAATGGATGATGTCTACACTCATTCTACAAATAGGTCTACATCCATTCTTTTATTCATTCCCTCTGGGGTTCTAGTATGTAGCTTACTTTTCTCTATCGCCCCCTCTTGGATGCTTTTTGATAATATCAATACCCACACAGGAGAAGTACTTTGATCCAAAACCATGGAGTCTGAAGTGTTTTGCTACAGGTGTTTTGAGTTCTTTATCCTCAAGAGATCTTAAATGTTCACGTACTCTATCCTTGAAGGGACGGGTCGTGATCCCTACATATTGTTTAGAACAGTGAAGGCAATTGACCAGATAGATAATAAATTTGGAATTACAGTCAATTCTGTCTTTAATATGAAAAACCTGTTTTGTAACACTTGAGGAAAATGTATCAGTAACTGAGATACAAGTGCAGGCCTTGCATGGTACATGGCCACATTTGAAGCATCCAGTTCTGGGACTAAGCAAATTAGTGGTAGTGCTGTCAGTGATTGGTTTTCCAACTAGATTTTTTCTAGTTATATCTGCAATAGTCGGGGCTTTTTTAGCTACACATTTTACCCCATTAGATAGTACTTCTATTAGGGAGTCATCCCCCTTAAGTATGGTTAAATTTTTCTGTACTATATTGCAAATATTTTGGTATTGTCTACTATATTCAGTAATAAATAATAAATTTTGTTCCTGAGATTGTTTTTGTCCAGTGATAGACAATTTAAACCTGTTCTTATGTGATATAAACAATTCTTTTCTATCAATAAAAGCTATCTGTTTCTCCAATTTTTTGAGAGATGCTCTGTCATATCCCCTCTCAACTAATCTGGAGGTCAATTCCTGAGCTTGTACATAGTATTGAGTAATTTCAGAACAATTTCTGCGTAATCGCAGATATTGTGCTTTGGGTATACCTCTCTTGAGATGAGGGACATGACAAGAATCAGCTCGCAAGATTGTGTTACGTGCCAATGGTTTACGAAAAGTAGAAGTAATGATTCTATCCTGTCTAGTTTCAATCAATAAGTCTAAAAAGTGAATGCTAGTAGAGCTCGACTCAGCAGTGAAAGACAAGTTATATCTATTATCATTCATAAATTCTACAAAGGAATCAACCATATGGCCATTCTGTTTATCCCAGATGACGATAATATCGTCGATAAAGCGCCCATATAGAATCATGTTGTCAGTGTAAGGGAAATTATCTGCAAAGATGCGGTTCAGTTCAAGACAGCCCATGTAGATTATATATATATATGTATAGGTAAACACCTGGGAGCGTATCATTGAACTTTTAGTACTGTGCCTTTCTCAGATCTCTGCATATAATAATATATATATAAAGGTAATATATATATAAAGGTATATATTAGATTGGTATAGAGATATCCTTTACTGTTTATAAAGTAAATAGATGCAACAGAGACTTTTCAACAGAGATTTTGCGACTGCTAACATTGGATATACATACAAAGTGCAACAGATTATCTTTGTAATACAACTTAGTTAAAAGTTCTTAAACGGTACTTGCTCACAGAGTAAAATTGCCACAAATGTATCCGCTTAATTTATTTACTAACAGCAATTCATTAGCCCAGCAGGTTAGATTTGGACTAAGTCACTCCACCAACCAAAGTAAAAAACGGAGGTCACTTAAGCATAAGAGTAAGTAAACTACAATAAGTAGAGGATAGCCTAAGGCTAACTAAAAACACAGGAGCTCCTAGGACTCATCAATACCCTAACCTTCATGACATTTTTCGCCGTGGACTGGCTTTCTCAAAGGATCACAGCACTAAAAGTTCAATGACATGCTCCCAGGTGAAGACTTGCACAACTCTGTTTAGCTAATCCCAGGACATTGCTGGGTAAAGCAATTTGGAAACACAGTACTATATGGTCATTGTCATACTGCAGAGTGCATACTTATATATAAATATATATTTACATATAAACAAACATTGCTACGTATGTAAACTTATATAACGCCGTCTAGTTAGAATCCCACAAGGTTGACACCCACTTTGTATCATGTGACTTCAGTAAAGGAAAAGCCCGGTTGACAATATGGAAGTAGGGCACATTTGACCCCCCTTCCTAGGAAGCAATGGTTTGTTCCGGAGAAAAGAGGTGGGAGCTAGAGGTGGGGGTTTAAAGACCCCCGACAGACAGGAAATTACGTCATAGTTAACCCCAGGAGCAGCACGGAAGGAGGTGTTTTTCTTACCTTGATGATAGAGACGTTACTTACCAAGCTGTTGTCGGCGGCGAGGTGGAACGACAAGGCTTGGATCCAGAAACGGCTGGGAATGGCTGATGAGGCAGCAACAGGAGTTCAGACGGCGGAGGCAGCAGCAGGCAGAAGCAGGGGACAGCCGTCCAGAAGGTCGAGGCCACCGGAGAGGCTGAATCTGGACATCCACATCGCCAGGCTCAGGAGAGGGAGCAGCAGGCCTCACAGTCTAGCGGAGCAGTCGGTGAGGATGGATGCAGGCAGAGGACGTCGCACGGGAGCAGGGGACGACTGGCGGCCTAGGGCGACGCCGGTTGATGGTGGCATGGAGGGGAGACAGTGGGAGGAGTCGGGTGCAGGGCGAGGAAGACGGAGGTCGGTGAGAGCCAGGAGGAGCATTGAGGTCAGTGATAAGTGCCAGCTGAGCCTTCGAATAAACAGGGAGACACAGGGGCAGCAGTGGGGGCCATGAATAAGGCCAGGAGCACTTTGGGACATGGGGATGGAGGGGGTGGGTCCTGGGGCCATGTGGAAGGCCCTGATGGTGGACAGAGAGTGGAGGATGGGGAGGCCACAAATAAGGCCAAAGAGGAAGGGAAAGGGGGTGCGGCCAGGCCGCAGCGGTGAGGCTTTAGTGAGGAGGGGCGGCAGGGATCTGTAAAAGGGTGGGAAGCCACACATAAGGCTGGAAGGGGGGGATTAAGTGAAAAGGGGGCTTTTAGGAGGCGGGGGCTGTGCATAAGGCCCATCAGGAAGGGGATGAAATGTCAGGGGTTGGAGAGGATAAGAGTAGTGGACAGGGATTTTGTGCAGCAATACGCTGCTGCTGGGTAGGCCCAGCGGAAGGGAGATTCCTCAGTGAGGGCACTGGGATGGTTGGGGAGCAGTGAGAGAGAGTGTCAGGGAGCAGAGGGGGTGGCTGAGGGCTCGCGGTTTGGGTCGGCCTGACTGGGTCAATCACTGGGTGAGAGAGAAGCGATTTTGGCAGGTTTAAAGAGTTTGCTGTTGGCTTTGGAGAGGCCCAGCGGGGAGGGGAGCTTGGCAACGGTTACTTGGGTGGTGCCGGGGTCAGGGACGCCAGGAGGAGGTCAACAGGCGAGCGTGATTGCAGTTAGTGTAGGAACGGTAGGGATGATGGTTGCAAGTGGGGGAGAGGTGATTCAGGTGCTGGATGGGGCCCTTAGAAGGCCATGCTTATGGTCAGTGGGACCCCTGGGGATCCACCTGACGAGCGAGTTGATGGACAAGAAAGGGAAGAGGGAATTCATGGAGATATTTTCCTTGTTGCTGTTAGAGCAAGTGCTGGAGGTAAAGGAGGATGAGATGGAGATGGGTAAGAAAGAGGAGGAGGAGGAGAGGAAGAAATGGTGAAGGAAGTTGAAGGAAGACTTTTGGGAACTGGTCTTGGGCCTTTTGCATTATGGCCAGTGAGATCTGTGATCTGTTATTTTGACGAGATATCTAGTGCCTATAGAACATATGGGGGATGGCGTAGTGAAGGTATGATGAGGGGTTTAGGCAGCAGATGTCGGTGCGGCCGGAGATGAGATGGGATGATAGGGACATGGGGATATGGTTGGAGATTATGACCCCCTTACGGGGGAATCACTCCTTTCAAGGTTACTGGCAAGTAAGTAGGAGTGGAGGTGCAGGTAGGAGAACTGGGACTGCCTTTTGAAAAGGTTTGTGCTTTCAGTTTAATGAGGGGCAATATAGGTTCGGAGCAGCATTGTAGGTTCGGAGCCTCATGCAAATACAAGCATGAGCGTTCTGGCTGCGGCAGGATTCACTCCTTTGCAAAATGCTTCAAGAAAGCTAGACAAGGAACCCGGCCAGTGGAGGTGGGTGCAGCGGGCACGGACACAGGTGAAGGTAGAAAGGATGGTGCTGTGGCTAGAGGTGTATGCCCGTGAGCGGTGACATGTTGCGGAGGTGGAGTTGATCTTAACAGGCTTCAGTATGGGGTTTATAATTCCGTATCGGGGTCAGGTGGCGTTTTTTTTTCTGGGGAACTTAAAGCCGGCAAGGGAATACCCGGAGGTGTTGAGGGATAAATTGTGGAAGGAAGTGAACCTGGGGAGAATGGCAGGTCCATTTCGGGACCCGCAATTGCCAAACTTGAGGGTGTCACTGTTGGGAGTGGTTCCCAAGAAGGCGGCAGGGTAATTCCGGATGATACTGTACATCACCTGTCCCACCCAAAGGGGTTATCGGTCAATGATGGTATCGATCCGGAATTGGTTTCTGTCAAGTATGCGTCTTTCGACAAGGCAGTGGCGGGGGTGAGAGCAGTGGGGCATTGATGGCAAAGGCGGATGTTGAATCGGCTTTCCGTTTGCTGCCGGTACACCGAAAGTGTCATCATCTCCTGGGTTTTAGGTTTGAGGACCTCTTTTTCGTGGACCTCTGCCTCCCGATGGGCTGTTCTATTTCCTGTTCTTACTTTGAAAAGTTCAGTTCATTCATGGAGTGGGTGATGAAGAAAAAGGTGGGGAAGTTCTCAGTAGTACACTATTTGAATGACTTCCTGTTCATCGGTCCGGCGGGGTCAGAGATGTGTAAATTGCTGGTCAGTGTTTTCGGGGAGGTAGCACAGGATTTTGGTATCCCAGTAGCAGCAGAAATGTCAGAAAGTCCGTCCATGTCGTTGAGCTTCCTAGGTATACAGTTGGATTCGGACAGGATGGAATGCAGACTTCCGGAGGATAAAATCCGGGATCTGCAGTTGGTAATTGGTAGTGTTTTGGGGAGGAAGAAAAGTCACGCTCAGGGAGGTGCAGTCGCTATTGGGTAAACTGAATTTCGCTGGCCGAATTATACCCATTAGATGAGTCTTCTGCCGCAGACTGTCACTGGCGACGGTGGGGGTGTCAAATCTGAGACATCACATTCGGTTGTCGAAGGAAGTGAAGGAGGATTTGAAAGTCTGGAAAATCTTCTTAGAAGATGTTAATGGTAAATTGATAATGCAGGAAAGGGGGTGGTCTAAGGCTAGACACGGCGGTTATTAGAAAGATTGGTAGGTGGAGGTCTGAGAGATTCCGTGGGTATGTGAGAATGGGTTTGGTGTTATGAAAGGGGGGTAGCTGATGGGTTGTAATCTTTTCATTTAGCAGATCCAGTGAAGTGTTGGATTTTAGGACACCCGTATGTTTTTGGGCGAATAAAGCAGCAGCAGTAAAGGAAGATAGGGTCCAGATGGGTTTTCCTAGAGACCAGGTAGTTGTGAAATGGTTTAGGATCCGGGGAATTAAGAGGGGGGCCTGGTATTGGGGAAAGTGTTGGAATACACGAGATTGTTTAACCCTCCAAAAGTGTTAGTAATTCATGCAGGAGGGAATGATTTGGGGTTCATGCCCCAAAAGGACCTGGTTGAGGATATGAAGAATAGTTTTGATAGATTACTACAGCTGTTTCTGGGTTTAATTCTAGTATGGTCTGAAATTGATAGTAGATTAGTGTGGAGGGCAGCATGGGACCTTAAGTAGTTGGAGGTTTCCAGAAGGAAGGTCAACAGAATGGTGAGCAGGCATGTGAGAAAGTTGGGGGGTATCGGACTTCGCCATGTTGAGTTCGAAGGGGAATCGGGCAGGTTTTCAATTTTACACTTAAAGAAGGGATCAAAAAGGCCTTGGCTTTGTGTGGCAGTACTCACTGAGGGGCGAGTTTTGGTGGGGTGCTTGCCATGGTCTGTTGAGGCTTACACCTGATGGATCATGGCTGGTACTTTTGGCGGTAGCAGAAGGGAAGAGTGATGGTGGACGCCACACCCTAAGAAGGGGTGGGAGCTTATAGTGAGGACAAAAAGCAAGCACAGAGGAGTTTAAAAAAAAAAAAAGGTTTTAAATGTTGAGAAGTTAAGATGTTAACTTGTTAATTGGTTTGGTTTTAATAAATAAGCTGCAGCCTTTTCTCTCCCAATCTGGTGGTTTTGTCTTTATTGATGATTGGTGGAATGGATGACTTAGAAATGTGGGGTCAAGGAAAAGCCCGGTTGACAGTATGGAAGTAGGGCACATTTGACCCCACGTCCTAGGAAGCAATGGTTTGTCCCAGAGAAAAGGGGGGGAGCTTGAGGTGGCGGTTTGAAGACCCCTGACAGGAAATTACATCATAGTTAACCCCAGGAGCAGCACGGTAAGAGGTTTTTTTCACGCCCTCCCTCCCTCCCTCCCAAGTTTTGAGTTTGGTGGTGGTGGTTGTTGCAGCAATGGCTTGCTATGGTCTATTGAGGCTTACGCCTGATGGATAATGGCTGGTACTTTTGGCGGTAGCAGAAGCTAAGAGTGATGAGAGTCATGTTACATGCTCTATTATTATATTACTGGAGGATCCTAAGTGTGGTTTTAAATTTTTCATATTTTATGTGTTAACTAATTAAAAGTTAAGTTTTATCATTTTTCCACAAGTTCAATCCAATATTTTGGCTGTTAAATTAGTGTCTGCTATTTAAGCTGCAATCTACTCTCCAAACCCAGAGTGCTACAAGTGTATTCTTTTTTAGAGTATGTCTCTTCCTACTCTTTCATGCTCTGTCACAATGTTATCTATATGAAACACATGAACTAGCACTGTCTAACTGTGAAAACTGTCAAAATGCACTGAGATAAGAGGCAGCTTTCACCAGCTTAGAAATTAGCATATGAGCCTACTTAGGTTTAGCTTTAGACAAAGCAAATTTGATGATAGAAGTAAATTGGAAAGTTGTTTAAAATTGTATTCCCTATATGAATCATGAAAGTTTAATTTTAAAGGAAACAAATGAATACTGACAAATGTAATCAGTATTTATTTGTTTTCTTTAAACTTTGGGGTTATATATATATGTGTTTTTATATGTGGGTACATATGTTTTTACAGACATATATACACATATAAACACAGAAATACATATGAACACACATCTATACATATATATTGCAGTCAAGGTGCTGAAAACATGTAAAATCATATTTATGCAATATTCATAATTAATAAAGGGCCAGATTACAAGTTAGGCTCTATTTAATGCTCCCGCTTGAGAGTTTACTGCGCTAGAAGTAAGCTCTTTAGACACATCGGGTTGTGCTCGTATTACAAGTTGAAAGTAAAATGATATCACTCACGCTCTAACCCAACAGGTGTGAAAAACTGAACTTGAATATCGCATGCGCAATAACCTATTCCCCCATAGAAGTCAATGGAGCAAAAAAAGCTAAAAAAAAGCCTTACACCCTACTCGCATGCTAACCCGACATGAAAATATGAATATTTCACATTACAATGTTCTTCACATAGAAGAATATGTTCTATTTATTAATATATATATATATATGATCATATATAGGCATAGATATATACAGGTATATATAGGAATAGCTATGATAGAAATAATTAAAATATATTTCCCTATGTGAAAATTTTTAGACATGCATATGTATGTATCTCAATATTACATTTCTAAGACCGTGGGGCCGAATTATCAAGCTCCCATTCGGAGCTTGATGCCCCTGTTTCCGCGCGAGCCTTCAGGCTCGCTGGAAACAGCAGTTATGAAGCAGCGATTGGCCGTGAATTTGCAGGGGGCGGCATTGCACAAGCAGTTCACAAAAACAGCATACGCTGTTGGCATTAATCGATGTGCAGCAGACATGATCTGCTATATTGGATCATGCCCGCTCGCACCTTAATAAATAGGCTCCTTAGTATCTTTGAGCTCTCATTTTTTTGTGCAATATTTTTTTGTAATAATTTTTATTAGATAGTTTTATTATGAGTGTAACTGTACTTTGTAATGTATTTGTGAAGTGTTTTGCGACACTTTTTTGTTTTGCAAAACAGTTAACCAGAGCTCTGAGGATGCAGTAATCATTCTAGCATAAATCACGATTACGCTCCAGCGATCGCATTTACTTTCAACTTGTAATCCAAGAGAGAGATAAAATAAAAAAACCTCAGTCTAGTGTAGTTAACATGTGAGCGGGAGCGATAAATTTCACTCCACTCGTAATGTAGCCAATAAACAAAACAAATCTGGAAACAAAATTTTTCCTTTTTTTTTTTCCAGATTTTGCCATATTAAATTCCAAAAACAATAATGAAGGGAAAGCTATTTGGACACTAAAACAACAATATATAACTTTCCTGTAAATATTTAAGTCTATATACAGGAATAAAATCCAAATGGATTATATATTAAACTCTTTTTATTTACCCTCTGACACTGAAGGAGTTACAACCTAGGAACTAGGAATATATACCTCCCAACATTTGTAACTTAGGGAATCAAGAGGTTGATGAGGGCTGTCACCGTTTTGTGGGCAGGGCACTGTCTGGACATGGGCATGTCTGGATGGATTGTAGGCATGTCTGGATGGATTGTAGGCATGTCTGGATGGCTTGTAGGTATGTCTGGATGCTTTTTGGTTTGGGCTAAGGGAAAATCTGTGAATCGGGACATATTGCTTTCTCAGATGAACAGCGGGACAGAGCTCAAAATGATTAGCCCCGCCTAACACAGTCAGTGTAATGATCTGGAGTAGTAGACAGTAACAGATGCTTAGCTGAGCTAGTTCATGTCAGGCCACTGCTCATTAAAGTGTTGGCAGACCCAAATTTTGGTCTTTCCATTTTGGGGGGCCTGCAAATGCAGTGTGTTACTGTGGTGCAGAATAAAGAAGCATCCACCACATGTGCATTACACAGTCCACAAAGTTCTGCCCCCAACTTCTCTCTTACTGCTTTCTCACAACATCAGGGCTCACCTCAGTAAAAATGTGGGGACCAAACTGTGCTTTTTTTTCTTTCATTTGAAGGTTAAAGGGAACAATACTTTGTAGTATAGTAGCTGGGGGAGGGAATTGCAGTGTGTGCACAAGCCCCCTCCCCCAATGAGGTGCTAGGGGCAAACCTAATGCATTATCTGATTGGTTATGCTTCCAGTGACCTCACAGAGACACGGGCCAATCAGATGGGCACTGTAATTCCCCCATCTTCACTATTTGTTTTTGCCTCTGCCTGGGGGGTTGGGGGGCACCCCGCCAATCCTCTGGCATCCACCCCAAGTGAACCTTGGGGAATGAGGTTTACAAGGGGGACATAGGCAAAAGTAGATAGTGAAGATGGGGGAATTACAGTAACCATCGTATATATGGTGCAACATGTATGTGTGGTGTATAATGCCTCACATACATGTTACATTTATGTGTACTGGTGTAAGGGGCTCCTACAAGGCGTTAGCGCTCATCTCAAACTGACCAAATGCCTGATATAATTGGCCTGTGTCTCTGTGAGGTCACCGGATGCACAATTAATCGGATAATGCATTGGGTTTGCTGCTAGTGTCTAGTTTCCCCCAAGTAGTAACAGGAAGTGTAGGACAAGTGGGAACTTCCTTCTAACAGATAACGTAATGTGCATTGCATTACTGCAGGCACTGAATGTAGTTTCCCTCCCAGCGGAATTCTGATGCTAAGGTAAGGTTTCTTGTAATGCTTGAGGATATTTCAGCATGATTTAGATGGAGTGTGGGGGGTACAAATCTGGAAATGTAAATAATCTGTGAAGCTGTTTTTTTATTGTCTGTCACTCTGTCTTAGCTGTCACAAAAGTGCTGTCCAGCTACTTTTTATGTGTCTGCCAATAAAATATGTTTTACTGCCACTAAATGGCTGCACCATAACTGTTTAACTCAACCTGATCCAGCGTGTTGGCTGCCCTGAATGACCTGTAGCCCAGTAAAGTCTTCTCTGTAACTGCAGATGGACACTTATAAACTACATTCAAAGTCATCACAGTGATTTATTACATGGCCATAGCAATCTCTCAGGTTTCCCCTTTACATGTCTGTGAAAGAGAACTATACTGTTTACATACTTTGCATTCCTATTCATTCTTGTCTTAGACACAGAAGGCTAGGCTCTTTCTCCATGTCTCATATACATATATAAATTAAATCTGTGAGATGCTATTTAGTTGCCCTTTGTGCATTTAAACTGAGCGGTGTCATACCTAGTGTGTTTTTATGATTATGTATGCTGTGCAGTGTGTGTTGCTTTGGGTGAATGTGTCTACATATATATCTGTATGCTGTGTATGTGTGTAAACATATGTCTGTATGCTTTGTAGTGTGTGTGAGTGTATATACATGTATATATGTATACTGTGTATGTATGTAAATGTATATATGTATGCTGTGTAGTGTGTGTGAGTGTATATACATGTATATATGTATACTGTGTATGTATGTAAATGTATATATGTATGCTGTGTATGTGTGTAAACGTATATCTGTATGCTGTGTAGTGTGTGTGAGTGTATATACATGTATATATGTATACTGTGTATGTATGTAAATGTATATCTGTATGCTGTGTATGTGTGTAAACGTATGTCTGTATGCTTTGTAGTGTGTGTGAGTGTATATACATGTATATATGTATGCTGTGTATGTATGTAAATGTATATATGTATGCTGTGTATGTGTGTAAACGTATGTCTGTATGCTTTGTAGTGTGTGTGAGTGTATATACATGTATATATGTATACTGTGTATGTATGTAAATGTATATATGTATGCTGTGTATGTGTGTATACACATCTGTGTTTTGTAATGTGTGTATGCACACATTTATATGTTTACACTGTTTAGTGTATGTCTGTGCAGGTATACATGTATATAGTGTCCCTTTAAGAAGCTTGTATAACAATGCATCTGATGAAACATCTCATTTGAACATGTAGCTGGCCTATGGAGACTGTAAGGTCATTGAATCTCAGCATTTAGCTGGTGTATGTGTGACTGTAGGATCCATGCCTCTGATGGTCTAATTTCACATGTAGATAGCATGGGAGCTGTAGGAACAAAGCATCTCATCTGAGTTTAATAGCAAAATAGTTTAATAGTAAAGATAAGTCTAAAATTGGAAGAAGGGTGGTTTTTATCTGGAGGGATTGGCAATACTTTTAGTTAACTGCTCTGGGTACAAGATTGTACTGGCATGACATCTACCACAAAGTCTTTACCATATTCTTTAATTAAGAGAAATACTGTATTTCAGGCATATATAAAAAACAGGGATATAGTCTCTAATGATAGGATACTGTGTAGAAGGGCATTGCAAACGTTGTTTTTGTCAATCAAACTAGTACATTATACTTGTAAGTTTTGGTCAAATTATATTCCTTGAAAAAGCTGTATATATAGGGTGAAATGCGTGTCAAGTATACATATCCATGAGGTACTGTGAAACGGTTATAGGTTTGTTTATTGAGGATGGAGTCTTTGGGATTTTGTATCCTATCACCAATTGTGGATGTAACGTCAAAGGAATTTTAAACTTTTATGTTTTTAATAAATATTTGATATGAATTTTCGGATGTGTGGCTGGTTATGGGCCAAACATAATGCTGCTTTGATATAACTGAGCTTGTTAAAACTAAGATATATGAGTAAATCCAGTTTGAGATACCATATGAATTGCTGAATATTTTACAGGATTGCACTATGTTGTGTGCTTTTTCCTGAGGTGGTGCTGGTTGCGAGCTTATCACAACATTGCTGATGACCCAATAGGCTTGGTTAAAGCTCATGAATGTGTGAGTAGTGTGGAGAAATTTTGAATAGCCTCTTTATAAAAATTGAATCACACTATTATCCGTATATTTATGTCATTACTACAAATATGAAAAATTGATCAGGAAAAGTGTATCCTCTAAACAAACCAGTTAGTCATTTTTATTTGTGTACACTTTTTATTGTACATTTATTTATTTACACAAATAATAGATTGGAGGGGGCAATTTTAGCTATAAATGTCCAGGCCAATTTTTAATCCCAGTCCGGCCCTGCAGCAGTGTTAGACAAGTTGGGCACATAAAGTAAAGTATGCAGAATGCATTTTAGCCTTTCACTGATAGTGGTAAAAGCTTAGCTTGATAAATGGACCTCATTGCCACAAATTTTTTAACTGTCTTATTTTGTGTAGAAAACTTCTTGCATCCCATGCAAGAACCGTATTTGATGAACCCATTTATATCTTTCTCAAGTGGCATTGTTTTCCTTTATGAAACTTCTAGTTAATTTATCTTTTATGTTAGGCATTTTTGGTTCATCGGGTTAAATGTCTCTTAAACCTATATCTTTCTTCAAAATATCCCAGTGATCTCCAATAATCTTCACTAATTCTTTATTTTGAGCGCAGATATCTAATACTTAGGGTCCTACTAAGTTATCTTTACTGTCAGTATATTTTTCATATTTCTTGTATTGTAAAAATTCTGTTCTCTCCTTTTGAGATATATCTTGAATTATTTTGTTCAAAAAGTTTTCCTCAAAGGATTTTTCTAAAAATCTCTCTTTAAATATATCAGCTTGTTGAGAAAAGATCTCATTTTCACTTCAGTTACGTCTTAGTCTGTAAAATTGACTTTTTAGAACATTAAGTGGCCCTCTACTTAGGCATCTTTTCTATTCTATATAGTTGTTTACATTTACAGGTTAAAAAAAGTTCTTAGTATAAATATCTCCATCTTTGATATAGATTTCCAAGTTAAAAAAGAGAACTGAAGTTTGACTATATTGCCATTTCAGCTCAACATCCCAACATTCCAATCATTTTGATTAAATCCATTTAAGAAAGAATTCAGTTAAATTTTCGATCCCTTCTCTATGTCTATGTTCCGCTTATAGGTCTCCATGTTAGCACCAAGTTCAGAATGAAACACAAATGTGTTCTCCCAAGCTGACATAAAAAGATTAGCATCGCTTAGTACAAACCTGGTGCCCACTTATTTGTAGATAATAGTAATTTTTAAACCAGAAAAAAATAGAATCTAGATTTAATACTATTCCTCTTAGTATAAAATCTATTTGGGTGTCAGGGAGGCTGCAATCTTCTATTAGAATGTCTTTCACTGCTTCCAAACCTTTCTTTTTATCATTAATAGCGTAAAGAGAAGTAATGTCTGCTGTTACTAACCACCAATCTGCTTCCCATTGTAAGTTATCTACAATTTGTATAACAATTAAAGTGTCCTGGAGATATGATTTTATCTCTTTAAAATATTGTTGTAATAGTCTATCTATATAGAAGGACAAATTACTTGTCACCCCGGAAACAATAGGTCTCCCTGGTGGATTTTCTTTGTCTTTTTGTATTTTGAGCAGTATATAAAATGTAGTGTTTTTGAAAATGTAGGGCAAATGAAATCCAACTTTTTTTTTTTATTTAAGATCCTTTTTCTAAAACCTTTATTTGCAAAGTTTTCCAATTCGGTTTTAAATTTGTTTATTGGGTTATTCTTAAGACAAATATATGTTTTAGTGTCTGTTATCTGGCTTAGAAATTCCTTCTCATACATCTCTTTCTCCATTAAAACAATCCCTCCACCCTTCTCAGTTGGTTTTATTATAATACTGTCATCTTTTTCTAATGCTTTCAGTGCCTTATTTTCATTCTTATTTAGGTTTAATTTAAAAAACGTATTCACTTTATCTAAGTCTTTTGTTACTAATTCTACAACCGTATCCATTGAAATAGATTTTAAACCAGTAGGGTAAAATTTAGATTTTCCTCTCACCTCTACATATTTAACCAAGTGTTCCCCATTATTATTAGATATAATCCTGCATTTGCTAAAATATTTTTTCTTTTTTTATACTAAATTTCTTATAAATGTATTAATGCCTATATAGGTATAAAATGCATCAATTTATTTTGTTTATTTTAAACCCTTATTCAAAACTCTTACTTGGTCCTTTTTAAAACTTTTTTTACTTAAATTAAAAAAAATATTTGGATTTTTCTTTGTCCCCATTGTTCTTTTTTTCTTTGTTTTTACCAAATTTTATATCTGATTTTTTCTTTTTCCTCTCTCTAAAAAAATATCATTATCGTTATTACTTTATTTTTGCTCTTTTTTGTTTAAAAACACAAAAACGGTTTCTACTTCTAAAATCTTTCTCCCTGTGTGTCTACTGTTTCTCCATTCTGGGATTTTCATCCATTCCTGATTATGATCACTATTCAACCTATTTCTACATGTACATATATTATATGTTTCTCTCTTTTCCATATTTACATTTGTCCTAGGGATATTACAATCTGTAGTTATAATTATCTCTTTCAGTGGATTTCACTTTAATTCTCTCTCACAGTTTCTATTATTTCTTTAATTTTTGTTCTTCCTCCTATTTAAATTATCTTTATTTTCAAAATTCTTTTCTCAAAATTTTCTTTATTGAAATTTTCTTTTTTCTCTCTCTCGATAGTCCGTTTTATCCTCTAAATATTTTTTCCTTTTGATTTCTTTTATCTCTAATTTATGTTTTTCCACATTTTTTTTAATGATTTTACTCTTTTCCTTGAAACTATTTGTTTTTAATTGATCATTTAGTTGCTCCTCTAACGATCCTATCTCTTCATCTAATTTACTCAGTTGTTTCTTTCTTCCCTAATTAATTTAATAGTGCAATTTTCCAACATGGTATTCCATTTACTAATAAACTCTATATTATCCCCTCCAATTTTTTTTAAAAAAAAATCCTTAACCCTCTTGGTGTTGTTCCTTCATTGAAATATCTTTCTAAAGTGATAACTTCTAAATCTATTTTCACTTCTTTTCACATAAATTTCTCAAGTGATCTCATTATTTCAACAAAACATTTTGATGTCTGTGAAACAGTATCACCTTCTTCTAAAAAAGTGGTTGTATTAAGGGATCATTTCCTTAGCTCAAACTGAGACATGTTTGCTAAGGCAAACATCTACCATAGGACATCTACCACAAAGTCTTGACCATATTCTTTAATTAAGAGAAATACTGTATTTCAGGCATATAAAAAAAGACAGGGATCAAGGGGCCAAATTATCAAGCTCCGAATGGAGCTTGATGCCCCTGTTTCCGTGTGAGTCTTCAGGCTCGCCAGAAACAGCAGTTATGAAGCAGGGGTCTTAAGACCTCTGCTCCACAACTGGTCCACTGCCTCTGAGGCTGCGGTCTGCAATCTGCACGATCCTATATGATCAAGTTGATTGACACCCCCTGCTAGCGGCCGATTGGCACATATATGCAGGGGGTGGCATGGCACAAGCAGTTCTGGTGAACTAATTGTGCAATGTTAAATGCAGACAGCATATGCTGTCGACATTCAGCGATGTCTGTCGGACATGATACAATACAGCGTATCATGTCGGACAGCCATTGATAAATCAGCCCCATAGTCTCTAATGATAGTATACTGTATAGAAGGGTGTAGCAAACTTTGTTTCTATAAATTAAACTAGTACAAAATATTTGTAAGTTTTATTCAAATAATAGTCCTTGAAAAAGTCGTTTATATACTGCAAAATGCGTGTCAGAGTATATGTATCCCTGAGGTACTATGAAACGGTTGTAGGTTTGTTGATTGGGACTACCTTTACCCCTTTTAGGAGGGAGTCTTTGGGATTTTGTATCCTATCACCAAACATGGATGTACCATCAAAATAATTTTAAACTTTTATGTTTTTAATATATATTTTTTTTTTATAAATTTCCGGATGTGTGGCTGTTTATGGGCCAAACATAATGCTGCTTTGATAAATCTGAGCTTGTTAAAGCTCAGACATGAGTACATTTTTCCTTCTCTGAGGTGGTGCTGGTTACAAGCTTATCACAACATTGCTGATGACGCAATAGAGCTCGGTTAAAGCTCATGAATGTGTAAGTAGTAGTAGTAAATCACAGAAATAAAATTAGCAAAATAAAACCTGAATATGCGGTGCATTCTTTTTTAAACATTTCATTTTTTAATTAGAAAACAATAAAATGGCATTTAATGAAAAAGGCAAAAATGTGTTTTAATTTTTGGAAAGTCAAAAAATACTTTGCCAAACTGCTGAAAAATTGTTTTTTGAATGGAATGTATGTGTCGTGTTGTCTCAATACAAATACTAGATTAATGGGTAATCATTGAGCTTCAGGTGTTTTTAGAATAGATTTGAATTTAAAAATATACTGGAAAAAAGGAAATGCACCGGTTGTGGAACCAAGGTAATATATACATTTTCAACAAATTGATGCTAAATAGCGTGCTTTCACATGTATCAAAGGGACCAGACAAGTGTCTTGTAATTAATATCTAATGAAATAAGTCTCTAATAGGCCACTACTGATGAGGTGGACAGGAATCGGCCAGTACTTGGATGCAAAAACATACAACTCTATTAGGTGTGAGAGGTAGGTAAACTGCTTTAGGGGCCCCCAGATATCTTAAAGGTATATGACACACAATGCTGTAACCTCTGTCGGCACAACCATAGCAAACCACTAACCTCAATCTGTACCGGTCTCACAGGCACCAAAAAATTCCACAGTTTACTCTTTCATCATCACATCTAACTGTTTGTATTGATACTTAAACGGCTTCCATTTAAGTGAGTTCCTAATGTCAAGGAAAGCCGGAAATCCTCCAGCTTATTCGTTCTGGACCTATAAGTTTAAGTTCTTATGGAGCCCACAGGCATTGTAAGTATCCAATCCAATAGCCAATACTACTTTTAGTGAGAACTGCAGGCACTTAACATAGTAGTCCTCAACTCAATAAGTAGCAATGAAAATACAAAAATATGGTTTAACTTAACATCGCAAGGAGGTGTGTTTGCTCAGCTTCTGGCAAATCCATGATAGTAAAAGTTCAATGAGAGCAACACTTCAGGAAAACTGAAATAAAATGTAGCATTTATCCATACAATTATAAAATAGCAATGGAAAGTATACATGCTACAATAGTAGCTCTCTAAAAAGTCAGAAGGTAAACAAGCTTACGCGTTTCGGCTAAGTTTCTGTATTCATATAACTGATAATAAATACATAATAATAAGCATAATTATCAGAGACAAATTACAGGAATAAAATAGACAAAATAAAACATTTTAATTTTTTTAACTAGAAAACAATAAAATAAAACTGTCAAAGGCAAAAATGTGTTTCAATTTTTGGAAAGTAAAAAAAAATCTTATATAGTCAACCTTATTGATTAGTGTTGAGTTCATAGAGTTTGGTTTGCAAGAGAAGAGGGAACATGGTAAGTGCAACTACAGGAGATATAACTTTATAATTTCATTGCCAGAAATTCTGATATTATGGCTTAATAACACAGGCTATTTTGTTTACCTGATTTGTTGCATTGGTTTAAAAAAAAAAGTGAAGTCATACACAGTTAGCTACAAACAGCATTCTTGAGTTGAAGAGCTGCATTGTTTTCTCTGTGTTCATAGTTTTGTCATGCTCAGGAAATGTGCCAGCCCTGCTGTATACTTGGCATAGCAGACATATTATTATATCTGTCTGTAGTATGCTACCTCATTGCTTCTTTGTTACTGCATGCATTTAACAGAAGCATTCCAAGAAAATCTATTGGTTAATTTCATATATATATATTTATATAGGATTCCATGCAGGACATATCATTTCATGCAGGAAATTCCATGATATGCTATTGTACCAATTCATTTCATATTTAGGGGATTCCGTAAAAGTTGGCAAAGATGAAGAATGAGTTGGGATTCCATGAAGGTCTAGGGAACAAACTGTGTTTTTTGTTTTGTTTTTATAGTTTTTTTAATTTTCTTTTGTATTTATTTTTTAGATCTTTTAAAAAAGCTATGTAAACAAATATTATTGCTTGTATCAGAGAACATACATTCATTAATTAACCGGATCTTTATTGTAGGCTGGGTATGTTATCAACCTGTCATCTATAAAATTCTGTGCTACCTGAGTCTGCAATGCCCTTGATCATGTGTTTATTATTATTCATTTCTTTTTTTTTTTACATACTTCAGAAATATTAACTATAAAGCCAGTGACCACAAAAGATAAATATCTATCTAGTTAATCCAAGAATAACATTCCAGCCTCAGTAACAAGAAAATCTCTCAGTTATTTGTGTCTGCATTAACATACAAATAGAGAAATAGCAATTCTTGAAGAAGAGAGATTATGACCAGATGATAGAAGCTAGCAGGGTATGGTGAGGAAAAATTCATTTTTTTAGTTAGATGATTCTTGACCTTCTTGAAAAAGTGGCAAAGACTACTATATTAAAGCAAATAAAGCTGCTTTCTATACTTACCTCATAGCTTAAACAAAACCCTAGCCTACACTAAACTGCCATTTGTATTTAGGTGGCGACGATGTTAGGGGCAGAAGATTAGGGGTTAATAACATTATGTAGGTTGCGGCAATGTCAGGGATGTTTAGACGTGGGTTTTATGTTACGGTGTTAGGTTTAAACATAGCTTTTTCTTTCCCCTTAGACATCTATGGGAAAATTGTGCACAAGCACGTCAAAACACTGCTTGTATTTGGGTGAGGTATGGAGCTCAATGTCTCCATATCGCCCACGCAAGCCAGGTTTTTAGAAACCAGTAATAGCAGCGCTATAGGGAGGTGAATTAACGACACTTTTGTGATGCTCGTTAATTTCCCTATAGCGCTGAAAACTTGTAATCTACCTGATAGTGAATATGGTGAAAGCCAATTTTGAACATGCTTAACCAATGTTTCATAAAATGTATTATGATGTAACTTTATGCACTTTATGGCCTTTTATACTATTGATGAATTATGTATGTGCCAAATTTGTAATACACTCAACAATAAAACAATTTATATAAAAAAAAGTTTTTGTGCATGCTCAGTTCACATACTAATATACATGATTCCTGGTTTAAGAAAAGTTACACATAGATCACAAATAACATTTTTAAACTATGCAATTTGCACACAAGGTAAATACAGCAATAATAGTTTACACCGCAATTGTTTGGACTTTTAATTGTTAATTGCACATCTCTCATACTGATATTGATGAAGGGAGAAAATCTGCAATCAAACTTATTAGACTTTATATACGAAGTCAAGGGTGTTGCTTTGGAGACTATGTACTAATCAGCGGATGCTGCTTTGGAGCCTATGTACTAATCAGTGAATGCTTCTTTGGAGCCCATGTACTAATCAGTGGATGCTTCTTTGGAGCCCATTTACTAATCAGCAGACCCTGCTTTGGAGACTATGAACTAATCAGCGAAAGCTTCTTTGGAGCCCATGTACTAATCAGCGGATGCTGCTTTGGTAGGCTGACCATATTGCCGGTTTAAAAAATACATATGGCCAGGTTCTTATAACAGAACATTATTCAAAGCATTTCTTTAAACAGCCCTGACAAATGTATTTTTCATTATTATTATTATTAACAGGTATTTGTAGAGCGCCAACAGATTCTGCAGTGTCCCTTTTTAAAGCGGCAATATGGTCAGCCTATGCGTTGGAGACTATGTACTAATCAGTGAATGCTGCTTTGGAGCCCATGTGCAAATCAATGGATGCTTCTGTGGAGCTCATGTACTAATCAGCAGGTGCTGCTTTGGAGCCCATGTATTAATCAGTGGATGCTGCTTTGGAGCCCATGTCTTATCAGCGGATGCTGCTTTGGAGCCTATGTACTAATCAGCGGATGCATCTTTGGTGACCATGTACTAATCGGCAGATGCTGCTTTGGAGCCCATGTACTAATCAGCAGATGCTGCTTTGGAGCCCTTGTACTAATCAGCAAGTGCTGCTTTGGAGCCCATGTACTAATCAGCGAGTGCTGCTTTGAAGCCCATGTACTAATCAACAGATGCTGCTTTGGAGCCCATGTACTAATCAACAGATACTGCTTTGGAGCCAATGTACTAATGAGCGGATGTTGCTTTGGAGCCCATGTACTAATCCGTGAATGCTGCTTTGGAGCCTATGTACTAATAAGCGGATGCTGCTTTGGAGCCCATGTACTAATCAGCGGATGCTGCTTTGGAGCCAATGTACTAATCAGCGGATGCTGCTTTGGAGCCCATGTACTAATCAACAGATGCTGCTTTGGAGCCCATGTACTAATCAGCAAATGCTTCTTTGGAGCCCATGTACTAATCAGCGGATGCTGCTTTGGAGCCTATGCACTAATAAGCGGATGCTGCTTTGGAGCACATGTACTAATCAGCATATGCTGCTTTGGAAACCACATACTAATCAGCAGATGCTGCTTTAGAGCCCATGGCCTCTAGTTATCAAGCTGTCAACTGCAAATACGCTGGAATTCCGCAACGTATTTGTGGCAAGGCTGATTCGCCGTAGTTATCAAGCCCTAAAGACCGGCAAAAGTAGAATCTAGTGACGTAACATACGATCTGCCGGACTCAGTCCGACACAGATCGATGGTTACGTCACTACAGATGTTCCGAACGCAAGTTCCTGTCCTTGCCGGCGTGGTCGTGGGAGGAGGAGTATTACTTTCATCTCTTCCCCTGTTAGACCAAGTCAGTCGCACACATTGAACTTGAATCTGATTCAATCAGCCAATCAGATGTTTCTACCTTAATTCCGATTGGCTGATAGAATCCTATCAGCCAATCAGAATTCGACGGACGCCATCTTGGATGACGTAATTTAAAGGTACCTCATTCCTCGTTCAGTCTTCGTGCCGGATGGATGCTTCACGGCGGAGAAGCGAAGAAAGAAGATTGAAGATGCCACTTTGCTTGAAGACATCGCCGGATGGAAGAAGACTTCACTGCCGCTTGATTGAAGACATCGCCCGGATGGAAGAAGACTTCACTGCCGCTTGCTTGAAGACATCGCCGGATGGAAGAAGACTTCACTGCCGCTTGATTGAAGACATCGCCCGGATGGAAGAAGACTTCTCTGCCGCTTGATTGGACATCGCCCGGATCGGACGAAGAGTTCTGCCCGGCAGGATGAAGACAAGGTAGGGAGATCTTCAAGGGGGTAGTGTTAGGTTTTTTTAAGGGGGGTTTGGATGGGTTTAGAATAGGGGTATGTGAGTGGTGGGTTGTAATCTTGGGGGGTGGTATTGTGTGTTTTTTTACAGGAGAAAGAGCTGTTTTCTTTGGGGCATGCCCCGCAAAAGGCCCTTTTAAGGGCTGGTAAGGTAAAAGAGCTGTGAACTTTTTAAAATTTAGAATAGGGTAGGGAATTTTATTTTATTTTGGGGGGCTTTATTATTTTATTAGGGGGCTTAGAATAGGTGTAATTGGCTTAACAATCTTGTAATTTTTTTTATTTTTTGTAATTTAGTGGGGTTTTTTTTTTTTGTAATTTAGTTTAGTTTAGTTTATTGTATTTTAGTTTAGATATGTGTAGTTTATTTAATTTATTGATAGTGTAGGTGTATTTGTAACTTAGGTTAAGATTTATTTTACAGGTAAATTGGTAATTATTTTAACTAGGTAGCTATTAAATAGTTATTAACTATTTAATAGCTATTGTACCTAGTTAAAATAAATACCAAGTTACCTGTAAAATAAATATAAACCGTAAAATAGCTGCAATGTAATTATTAATTACATTGTAGCTATCTTAGGGTTTATTTTATAGGTAAGTATTTAGATTTAAATAGGAATATTTTAATTAATAATATTAATATTAATTAGATCTATTTTAATAAGAATTTAGTTAGGGATGTTAGAGTTAGATAGGGTTATTATACTTAATTTATATATAATATAATAACGATATTAACTATATTAACCCTAATATAATTAGGGTTAATATAGTTAATATATATAATATAATAACTATATTAACTATATTAACCCTAATATAATTAGGGTTAATGTAGTTAATATAGCTGGCGGCGGTGTAGGGGGATTAAATTAGGGGTTAATATTTATAAAATAGATGGTAGGGGGTAGGTAAGGTAGATGGCGGCAGTGTAAGGGGCTCACTTTAGGGGGTAGGTAAGGTAGGTAGGTAAGGTAGATGGCGGCAGTGTAAGGGGCTCATTTTAGGGGGTAGGTAAGGTAGATGGCGGTGGTGTAAGGGGCTCACTTTAGGGGGTAGGTAAGGTAGATGGCGGCGGGGTAGGAGCTCACTTTAGGGGGGTAGGTAAGGTAGATGGCGGTGGGGTAGGAGCTCACTTTAGGGGGTAGGTAAGGTAGATGGCGGCGGGGTAGGAGCTCACTTTAGGGGTTAGGTAAGGTAGATGGCGGTGGGGTAGGGGCTCACTTTAGGGGGTATGTAATGTAGCTGATGACGGTGTAGGGGGATCACATTAGGGGGTTATGCTTTTAATGTAGGTGGGGGCAGGTCCGGGAGAGGTGGTTTAGGGGTTAAATACTTTATTAGGGATTGCGGCGGGGGATCACGGTTGACAGGTAGATAGACATTGCGCATGCGTTAGGTGTTAGGTTTTATTTAGCAGGTAGTTTAGGGAGTTACGGGGCTCCAATACTCAGCGTAAGGCTTACTACGGCTGCATTTTGTGGCAAGGTGAAAATGGAGTAAGATTTCTCCATTTTCGCCACGTAAGTCCTTACGCTGTACATTGGATACCAAACTGCGCTGGTTTGGTATACCTGCCTATGGCCCAAAAGACTACGGGCGAAGGCAGAAATATACGAGCGTAACTTCTAGGTTACGCCGTATATGTGATACCAAACCAGCGCAAATTTCGGCATCGCCAGCTTTTGCGGGCGACGCTGCATATCGGATTGGGCCCATGATATGTTTTGGAATGCTGTTACGATGTAGACAAAATGACCCTGTCATGAAAGGGTTAACATGCAATTGAGCATGCTGAACAAATAACAAAAATAAAACTAAGACCAAATATAATAAAAGAAAGTTAAACATATTTGTCAAAACATACTTTTACACAATGAAACATGTTCAAAGAGTTAGTGTAATCTAAATGTTTTCCACAATCACTTATACATAAAAATGGTTTCACAAATGTACTGTTTCTATAAATGTATGCAAACATCATACTCACATTGACATGCACCAAACATAGCTGGTGACCATGGGAGTCTGCAAGAATTTTTCAAAAGGACCAAAAGTAAAATCAGTATAAAGACAACAGAACTGCCTTCTCTACACATGTGCTGAACACAGTGACGTGCCGTCATAGGAGGCAGGGGAGGCAGTGCCTCCCCTGTTCTATGTGTGTAATTACACTTAATTTATTATGTTAAAAAATATATATATATTTTTTAATTTTACATATATATATTTTTTTTAATGTAACTGAAGGTACCCCCCCTGACCCCCCCATCCCCACTGCCAGTCACACTAGAGACTGCGCCATTCAGTGGCACTTAAGTCTCTGTGACCCATACCGTTCTTGAATCCTTATAGAGGCTGCTCTCTAAGCAGCTGTCTGAGTGTGACGTTTCAGAGACTCAGAGCTCAGCTCACTGCTCTATGTCTTAGAGACTGCGCCACCCAGTGGCATTTAAGTCTCATTGCGGCCCAAATAGTTCCTATTAGAGGCTGCTCTCTAAGCAGCTGCCGGTGTGTGACGTGTCAGAGGAAGGCTCAGATCTCACTGCTCTTGGAGGCGTGGTCCAGATGACTGGCGGGAATCAAGAAGACCGGAGAAGACACTGTGACAGAAGAGCTGTGTGCTGAGATGGACCTGCCCTGGATGATGTTTCTGGTAAGTAAAGTATTTTTTCCCCTGTTTGTGAGCCGGCACAGCAGCATGTGTTAAGGGCAGGGCAGATGCAAGTTCAGCAGTGCGCACACTACACATTATGGAATGGATATGATTGTGCACGCAGTGAAGGCAAGAGGTTAAGTGTGTTTTAACATTACATCTGGGGGGTTGGGGGTGGCAGGCTGTCTCTGCTCTAGCTATCAGGGTAGGGTTTGTATCGATTGTTGGCAGCCATGGGGTTAATAGCCTAGTGTTTAAACAGCTTAGCCTGCAAGCTGCTCTATATCTATATGGGAACCGGAGGTCACTTGGGAGGGGCTGTGCTGGGCTGCATTTTTATTTATCTTGGGCTACTTCTATATACACGCTTCTCCTACACACTGACCATGCATGAGGAAAAGAGAGTCATCATCCTGCAGTCACATCCCACTGCTTCCAAAGTATCTGCCCTATGGATTGTTTAAAAGTGTAAAAGTGCTACTGTTAACATCCCAGCTCGTACTTCATTAGAAGGCTGGAGGGTCGCAAAAACAGGGCAGCTTGGTGCCTGACATTCAGATTTAAAAACAGTAGCACTTTTACACTTTTAAACAAACGCAATCACAAATACCTTGGAAGCAGTGGGATGTGACTGCAGATGATGACTCTTTTCCTCATGCCTGACCGATCAGTACTGCATACCATGTCAGGCTGCTGTAAACAGTGAGGTCTTAGGGGAGTTTTAAGCACTCTAATGCTGTATGAGAATAGAGCCAGGGAAGAAGTGCAGCAGTGAGTGCAGATGAAGGACTGTATTTTCCTCATGCCTGACCTATAAGTACTGCATACAATGTCAGGCTGTTGATATTGCTGCTTCTGCCAGTGCCAACCCCTGACTATATGATTTGTCAACTTCCAGAAGTTACAGAGGATAATTGTAGTCTAAGTGAGTAAAATAATAAAAAAAAAATACAAAGCATTCCTTCCTGGCCCTATAAAGAGCTACACTGTATCTTATAATGTGGAAATAAATTAAAACTTGTAATATTACATAGAAAACACACACATTCACATTATTTTAACAAAACACACAAACAGAGTAGCATTCATAAGTGAAAACATCACAATGATTTGTTGATTAGTTAGAGCAGGCGCTGTGTTTTTTGAAGCAGTAAGTTGTTTTTTAGTTAATCTTTAGTGAGTTATGTATTGGCAGCAGCACTATTTAATGGTAACATAACTGTTCATCCACTATCAGATTAATGTTAGAATGCCAGCATTTGTTTTATGTCATGCTCCTGCAATATTTGATAAAAAAAAGTTAACCATTTGCCTGCACTGTTTTTTGTTTTTTTTTAAATGTAGTTAGATCAATATGCCACTGATTGCCTCTATATATCTATGCATCTGCCCACTTTACAGTGCTTAAATGAGGAATGGGTGGGGGAAGCAGAACACTGCATTGCCCTTCAACCTCTGCTATGAAATGACCTGGGGGAGAAAAAAATAAAGCACTCACCTATTCAGCACTGTGCGTTATGAACCTGCCATCCATGTCTGCACTGTAAAGTATGTTATTCCCTCCCTGTACACTACATTATACTGATCTGTCCGTTATTATGTCAGTAAAATAAACATTAAACATTTTTAGACAGATCTAAGTTTAAACAAATTTTCAATTTACTGCTATTATTAAATTTGCTTTGTACTCTTGATATTTCTTTTGAAGTGTAAGCTCTGGAGCAGGAATGCACTGCTGGGAGCTAGCTGAACACATGGGTGAGCCAACGACAAGAGACATATGTGCAGCTACTAATCACCAGCTGGCTCCCAGTAGTGCATTCCTGCTCTGGAGCTTACCTAGGTATGTTCTTCAACTCAAGATGCCAAGAGAACAAAGCAAATGTGATATTTGGGTGTATGTAGTAAGCAGCATGTGTAAATATATTATGGGCAAGTATTGTATGTTTTAGTGAGCTAGTCGTGTGTGTGTTATTGAGAAGTGTTTGTGTGTGTCAGTGAGCAGAGTGTGTGTGTAGTGTGTGTGTCCTTTGAGCAGAGTGTGTGTGCTGTGTGTGTATATACTGTGTATATATGTGCGTGTGTGTATGTTTTCTTGGGAGTGTTATAGTCACTGCCTCACCAACCTCTGACCTCACTGCACGTCACTGGCTGAACATAATTTTAAAAATTGTGGATTATTGGCCTCAAAAGAGTGTATCAGGTGGGTGCTTATGCTTAGATATTAAATGCAGCATTCCAATGGTTTCAGTCCTGATGTTTGCCTGTCTGTGGTACCTTTATAGAGGCCTTAGGGTCTGCAGTTTTGAAAGTATCTAAGGAGGCGTTTGGGAAGCCATGCCCTTGTTTCATATGACCACTGGGGGTTTTGGAGATGTCTTTGCTTTGTGGAGATTAAGGAGAATCTAAAGGTGAATCCCAGGAAAGAAATAGGAAGATGACTATAAAAAGCAGTACCCGTAAACTTCCAAAAACATTTAGCAGTCGGTCAAGAGTCTGGAACAAGCAGAAGCTTACCATACATGTGTTGGTATAGCCTGGTAGCAGCACATCAAGCCAAGTGTTCTGAGAATAGCTGTCCAAACCCAAATGTGCTGGGATTATAGGTATATGTTGAACTGGCTAGACATTATAACTCCCATATATTATCGGAAAATGTTCTTGGATCAGTGCATGTACCACCATAATTTAAGCAATTAATAGCACAGTGATGCCAATCCAAAAAGGAATCCAATGCAATCCAGTGCCATTTTTGAATTTAGGAGTGAATGTGCCCATGGCCCTTATAATTTTTTTTTTTTTTTAAATTAGGAAAATTTAGGCATGAGATGTGGGGATTACTGGGCTTGGAGGAGGGCCCTAAGCTACATAAAAAAAAAAAAAAAAAAGGACAGGAGGGATGGGGGAGCTAGGCTACAAAAAAAGAGTTTTGGAAGGGTCCCTAACATGTGGGAGGAGGGGAAGGTGGTGGGACCACTACACTGCATAAAAAATACAAAAAAGGGGTTTTTATAGGTACTGGCAGACAGCTGCCAGTACCTAAGATGGCAGCAATTTTTTAGAGGGGAGTAGGTTAGATAGCTGTTTGGGAGGTATCAGGGAGATTGGAGATTAAGGGGGTATACTACCCTGCAGAAAAGAAGTGTCAGGTGGGAGGGTAAAGCCATATATGTCTGCTATTTCTGAACAAAGGGGATCCCAGTGAAGCTTTTTACAACCATTTGTGCCATGTTTGCACAAACAGTATGTAAATAATTTCAGTGACAAACCAAAAGTTTGTGAAAAAAATTAACAATTATTTTTATTTTATCGCATTTGGCAGTAAAATGGTGGCATGGAATATACCAAAATGGGCCTAGATCAATACCTTGGGTTGCCTACTTAAAATATATGTATATATAGTTTTGACAGGTAAATACAAAAAAAACTCTGTTTAAATTGATTGATAGCTAAAATGCTATAAAGTCTCCAGTATTTTGGGCAAGATTTTATCTGAAAAGTCCCAGTAGGAAAGGGGGTTAAAGAAAAAGGAATTAATGTAATAAGATCGAAAGTTACACTGTGAACAATTCAGAGACAGTTTGTAAATATTAACAAAACAAAACATTAAAGGGACAGTCTACACCAGAATTATTATTGTTTAAAAAGATAAGATAATCCCTTTATTACCCATTCCCCAGTTTTGCATAACCAATACAGTTATATTAATGTAAAAAAAAACAGTCCCGACAACATCAGCACTCAATCTCTCTCTGACTGGTGAACCGGAAGTGAAGACAAAGGACGCCTAATATGGATATCCTCTCCTGGAGAGCCGTAACAGGTGAACCAGTCCGTAAAGCGTAAATCTCAGGGTAAAAAGATGTAGGCGCTGCAGTAAAGTGCTGTTGCACAAATCCATGTTTATTGTGGAAAAAAACAAAATCACAAACAAATACATGGCTATCACAATAAAAAAGGTTCTAACAGACAAGCAGGTGTGTGGACAAAGGCGAGTGTCTGACACGTTTCGCGCCCCCTACAGGCGCTTACTGATAGACATGATATGTTGCAAAAAAGGACTGTGCAACTTTTACGCGTAGACGGTTAAAAAAATAAATCCTAGAGTGACCAAAACAAATTGGCTAATGAATAGTGACTTAACAAATATAATATTAAAATAAGCAAAAGGCATATAAACTATATATTAGCAGTAGGAGGTTCAAGCATATGTTGTAAACAATTTTTTCAGTGACGAAAATCATTATAAATATATAAAATAACTGATACAAGAGCCCTAAGAAAAAATAGTATAAACTTAGTTATGATATACATAATATCTATGGATATAATCATCTGTTTATAAGTTGCTGCTATGCGATAAGGATTTCATAAACAGCTAGACATAGATGGTCTTAGGTAATGACCCTAGATTATTGATGTAAATATATTTTCTTAAGAACAATCATATAATATACTAAAGATGTTATAATAAATAATACGTGGGTCAACCAGGTTACTATTATGTATACGAAATACCAAGTATCTTGCAACATAGAACGTAAAATACAGTAAGGTAGCTAGATGGTAAATTCTAGTTAGCACATCCTATATTAAGGCATATCTTAATAGGGTGAGCTATTATTTTTAAAATTATTAATTATGTAGCAACTTTTATCATGTGATAATATCTTAAAAAAGACAAGGTCAAAGAACTAATTGTCGATAAAGAAATGATCACATTCCCTATTCATTCCAAAAGGGCTTCTAGTTTTTAATTGAAGTATCCTCCCTTAGAAAACTCCTGAGAGCAAACAGAAACAAACATAAGAAACGATCCAGACATCTTAAAGGTACAGATAAGCAGAATAACCTTTCAGAAGATTCTGCACAACAAGTAACTAAATCCATTATAAAAAAGAAAAAGGATAACAAGAAAGTTGTCCAGTGGATCTGAAGGGGATAACTCTAAAACAGAAGTATCCTTCTTGGGAACTTTGTAAGCATTCACCTGTTCCTCACCTCTGTTCTGTCTCTTCGATAGTTCCCGTTTTATCCTCTAAATTATTTTTTCCTTTTGATTTCTTTTATCTCTAATTTATGTTTTTTCCACATTTTTTTTAATGATTTTACCTCTTTTCCTTGAAACTATTTGTTTTTAATTGATCATTTAGTTGCTCCTCTAACGATCCTATCTCTTCATCTAATTTACTCAGTTGTTTCTTTCTTCCCTAATTAATTTAATAGTGCAATTTTCCAACATGGTATTCCATTTACTAATAAACTCTATATTATCCCCTCCAATTTTTAAAAAAAAAAAAATCCTTAAACCCTCTTGGTGTTGTTCCTTCATTGAAATATCTTTCTAAAGTGATAACTTCTAAATCTATTTTCACTTCTTTTCACATAAATTTCTCAAGTGATCTCATTATTTCAACAAAACATTTTGATATCTGTTGAAACAGTATCACCTTCTTCTAAAAAAGTGGTTGTATTAAGGGATCATTTCCTTAGCTCAAACTGAGACATGTTTGCTAAGGCAAACATCTACATAGGACATCTACCACAAAGTCTTGACCATATTCTTTAATTAAGAGAAATACTGTATTTCAGGCATATAAAAAAAAGACAGGGATCAAGGGGCCAATTATCAATCTCCGAATGGAGCTTGATGCCCCTGTTTCCGTTGTGAGTCTTCAGGCTCGCCCAGAAACAGCAGTTATGAAGCAGGGGTCTTTAAGACCTCTGCTCCACAACTGGTCCACTGCCTCTGAGGCTGCGGTCTGCAATCCGCACGATCCTATATGATCAAGTTGATTGACACCCCCTGCTAGCGGCCGATTGGACACTATATGCAGGGGTGGCGGCATGGCACAAGCAGTTCTGGTGAACTAATTGTGCAATGTTAAATGCAGACAGCATATGCTGTCGACATTCAGCGATGTCTGTCGGACATGATACAATACAGCGTATCATGTCGGACAGCCATTTGATAAATCAGCCCCATAGTCTCTAATGATAGTATACTGTATAGAAGGGGTGTAGGCAAACTTTGTTTTCTATAAATTAAACTAGTACAAAATATTTGTAAGTTTTATTCAAATAATAGTCCTTGAAAAAGTCGTTTATATACTGCAAAACGCGTGTCAGAGTATATGTATCCCTGAGGTACTAATTGGCTTAACATCTTGTAATTTTTTTTATTTTTTGTAATTTTAGTGGGGGTTTTTTTTTTTTTGTAATTTTAGTTGTAGGTTTAGTTTATTAGTATTTTAGTCTAGATATGTGTAGTTTATTTAATTTATTGATAGTGTAGGTGTATTTTGTAACTTAGGTAAGATTTATTTTAGCAGGTAAATTGGTAATTATTTTAACTAGGTAGCTATTAAATAGTATTAACTATTTAATAGGCTATTGTACCTAGTTAAAATAAATACCAAGTTACCTGTTAAAAATAAATATAAACCCTAAATAGCTGCAATGAAATTATTAATTACATTGTAGCTATCTTAGGGTTTATTTTATAGGTACAGTATTTAGATTTTAAATAGGAATATTTTAATTAATAATATTAATATTAATTAGATCTATTTTAATAAGAATTTAGTTAGGGATGTTAGAGTTAGATAGGGTTATTATACTTAATTTATATATATATATAATAACGATATTAACTATATTAACCCTAATATAATTAGGGTTAATATAGTTAATATATATAATATAATAACTATATTAACTATATTAACCCTAATATAATTAGGGTTAATGTAGTTAATATAGCTGGCGGCAGTGGTAGGGGGATTAAATTAGGGGTTAATATTTATAAAATAGATGGTAGGGGGGTAAGGTAAGGTAGATGGCGGCAGTGTAAGGGGCTCACTTTAGGGGGTAGGTAAGGTAGGTAGGTAGGTAGATGGCGGCAGTGTAAAGGGGCTCATTTTAGGGGGTAGGTAAGGTAGATGGCGGTGGTGTTGTAATGGGGCTCACTTTAGGGGGGTAGGTAAGGTAGATGGCGGCGGGGTAGGAGCTCACTTTAGGGGGTAGGTAAGGTAGATGGCGGTGGGGTAGGAGCTCACTTTAGGGGGTAGGTAAGGTAGATGGCGGCGGGGTAGGAGCTCACTTTAGGGGTTAGGTAAGGTAGATGGCGGTGGGGTAGGGGCTCACTTTAGGGGGTATGTAATGTAGCTGATGACGGTGTAGGGGGATCACATTAGGGGGTTATGCTTTTAATGTAGGTGGCGGCAGGTCCGGGAGCGGTGGTTTAGGGGTTAAATACTTTATTAGGGATTGCGGCGGGGGATCACGGTTGACAGGTAGATAGACATTGCGCATGCGTTAGGTGTTAGGTTTTATTTAGCAGGTAGTTTAGGGAGTTACGGGGCTCCAATACTCAGCGTAAGGCTTACTACGGCTGCATTTTGTGGCAAGGTGAAAATGGAGTAAGATTTCTCCATTTTCGCCACGTAAGTCCTTACGCTGTACATTGGATACCAAACTGCGCTGGTTTGGTATACCTGCCTATGGCCCAAAAGACTACGGGCGAAGGCAGAAATATACGAGCGTAACTTCTAGGTTACGCCGTATATGTGATACCCACACCAGCGCAAATTTCGGCATCGCCAGCTTTTGCGGGCGACGCTGCTATCGGATTGGGCCCATGATATGTTTTGGAATGCTGTTACGATGTAGACAAAATGACCCTGTCATGAAAGGGTTAACATGCAATTGAGCATGCTGAACAAATAACAAAAATAAAACTAAGACAAATATAATAAAAGAAAGTTAAACATATTTGTCAAAACATACTTTTACACAATGAAACATGTTCAAAGAGTTAGTGTAATCTAAATGTTTTCCCCACAATCACTTATACATAAAAATGGTTTCACAAATGTACTGTTTCTATAAATGTATGCAAACATATACTCACATTGACAGGCACCAAACATAGCTGGTGACCATCGGAGGTCTGCAAGAATTTTTCAAAAGGACCAAAAGTTAAAATCAGTATAAAGACAACAGAACTGCCCTTCTCTACACATGTGCTGAACACAGTGACGTGCCGTCATAGGAGGCAGGGGAGGCAGTGCCTCCCCTGTTCTATGTGTGTAATTACACTTAATTTATTATGTTAAAAAATATATATATATTTTTTAATTTTACATATATATATTTTTTTTAATGTAACTGAAGGTACCCCCCTTGACCCCCCCATCCCCACTGCCAGTCACACTAGAGACTGCGCCATTCAGTGGCACTTAAGTCTCTGTGACCCATACCGTTCTTGAATCCTTATAGAGGCTGCTCTCTAAGCAGCTGTCTGAGTGTGACGTTTCAGAGACTCAGAGCTCAGCTCACTGCTCTATGTCTTAGAGACTGCACCACCCAGTGGCATTTAAGTCTCATTGCGGCCCAAATAGTTCCTATTAGAGGCTGCTCTCTAAGCAGCTGCCGGTGTGTGACGTGTCAGAGGAGGCTCAGATCTCACTGCTCTTGGAGGCGTGGTCCAGATGACTGGCGGGAATCAAGAAGACCGGAGAAGACACTGTGACAGAAGAGCTGTGTGCTGAGATGGACCTGCCCTGGATGATGTTTCTGGTAAGTAAAGTATTTTTTCCCCCTTGTTTGTGAGCCGGCACAGCGCATGTGTAAGGGACAGGGCAAGTGCAGTCAGCAGGTGCGCACACTACACATTATGGAATGGATGTGATTGTAGCACGCAGTGAAGGCCAGAGGTTAAGTGTGTTTTAACATTACATCTGGGGTGAGGTGGCAGGTGCTGTCTCTGCCTCTAGCTATCAGGGTAGGGTTTGTATCGATTGTTGGCAGGCCATGGGGTTAATAGCCTAGTGTTTATCAGCTTAGCCTGCAAGCTGCTCTATATCTATATGGGAACCGGGAGGTCACGTGGGAGGGGCTGCTGGGCTGCTATTTTTATTTATCTTGGGCTACTTTCTAAAATCACGCTTTCCCTACACACTGACCATGCATGAGGAAAAGAGAGTCATCATCTGCAGTCACATCCCACTGCTTCCAAAGTATCTGCCCTTGGGATTGTTTAAAAGTGTAAAAGTGCTACTGTTTAACATCCCATCTCGTACTTCATTAGAAGGCTGGAGGTCGCAAAAACAGGGCAGCCTGGTGCCTGACATTCAGATGTTAAAAACAGTAGCACTTTTACACTTTTAAACAAACGCAATCACAAATACCTTGGAAGCAGTGGGATGTGACTGCAGATGATGACTCTTTTCCTCATGCCTGACCGATCAGTACTGCATACCATGTCAGGCTGCTGTAAACAGTGAGGTCTTAGGGGAGTTTTAAGCACTCTAATGCTGTATGAGAATAGAGCCAGGGAAGAAGTGCAGCAGTGAGTGCAGATGAAGGACTGTATTTTCCTCATGCCTGACCTATAAGTACTGCATACATATGTCAGGCTGTTGATATTGCTGCTTCTGCAGCCATGCCAACCCCTGACTACTATGATTTGTCAACATTCCAGAAGTTACAGAGGATAATTGTAGTCTAAGTGAGTAAAATAATAAAAAAAAAATACAAAGCATTCCTTCCTGGCCCTATAAAGAGCTACACTGTATCTTATAATGTGGAAATAAATTAAAACTTGTAATATTACATAGAAAACACACACATTCACATTATTTTAACAAACACACAAACAGAGTAGCATTCATAAGTGAAAACATCAACAATGATTTGTTGATTAGTTAGAGCAGGCGCTGTGTTTTTTGAAGCAGTAAGTTGTTTTTTAGTTAATCTTTAGTGAGTTATGTATTGGCAGCAGCACTATTTAATGGTAACATAACTGTTCATCCACTATCAGATTAATGTTAGAATGCCAGCATTTGTTTTATGTCATGCTCCTGCAATATTTGATAAAATAAAGTTAACCATTTGCCTGCACTGTTTTTTGTTTTTTTTTAAATGTAGTTAGATCAATATGCCACTGATTGCCTCTATATATCTATGCATCTGCCCACTTTACAGTGCTTAAATGAGGAATGGGTGGGGGAAGCAGAACACTGCATTGCCCTTCAACCTCTGCTATGAAATGACCTGGGGGAGAAAAAAATAAAGCACTCACCTATTCAGCACTGTGCGTTATGAACCTGCCATCAATGTCTGCACTGTAAAGTATGTTATTCCCTCCCTGTACACTACATTATACTGATCTGTCCGTTATTATGTCAGTAAAATAAACATTAAACAATTTTTTAGTACAGATCTAAGTTTTAAAACAAATTTTCATTTACTGCTATTATTAAATTTGCTTTGTACTCTTGATATTTCTTTTGAAGTGTAAGCTCTGGAGCAGGAATGCACTGCTGGGAGCTAGCTGAACACATGGGTGAGCCAACGACAAGAGACATATGTGCAGCTACTAATCACCAGCTGGCTCCCAGTAGTGCATTCCTGCTCTGGAGCTTACCTAGGTATGTTCTTCAACTCAAGATGCCAAGAGAACAAAGCAAATGTGATATTTGGGTGTATGTAGTAAGCAGCATGTGTAAATATATTATGGGCAAGTATTGTATGTTTTAGTGAGCTAGTCGTGTGTGTGTTATTGAGAAGTGTTTGTGTGTGTCAGTGAGCAGAGTGTGTGTGTAGTGTGTGTGTCCTTGAGCAGAGTGTGTGTGCTGTGTGTGTATATACTGTGTATATATGTGCGTGTGTGTATGTTTCTTGGGAGTGTTATAGTCACTGCCTCACCAACATCTGACCTCACTGCACGTCACTGGCTGAACATAATTTTAAAAATTGTGGATTATTGGCCTCAAAAGAGTGTATCAGGTGGGTGCTTATGCTTAGATATTAAATGCAGCATTCCAATGGTTTCAGTCCTGATGTTTGCCTGTCTGTGGTACCTTTATAGAGGCCTTAGGGTCTGCAGTTTTGAAAGTATCTAAGGAGGCGTTTGGGAAGCCATGCCCTTGTTTCATATGACCACTGGGGGTTTTGGAGATGTCTTTGCTTTGTGGAGATTAAGGAGAATCTAAAGGTGAATCCCAGGAAAGAAATAGGAAGATGACTATAAAAAGCAGTACCCGTAAACTTCCAAAAACATTTAGCAGTCGGTCAAGAGTCTGGAACAAGCAGAAGCTTACCATACATGTGTTGGTATAGCCTGGTAGCAGCACATCAAGCCAAGTGTTCTGAGAATAGCTGTCCAAACCCAAATGTGCTGGGATTATAGGTATATGTTGAACTGGCTAGACATTATAACTCCCATATATTATCGGAAAATGTTCTTGGATCAGTGCATGTACCA
Organism: Bombina bombina; assembly: GCF_027579735.1. Taxonomy (NCBI): domain Eukaryota; kingdom Metazoa; phylum Chordata; class Amphibia; order Anura; family Bombinatoridae; genus Bombina; species Bombina bombina. Next base: position 1,131,705,848 of record NC_069499.1, on the reverse strand, counting down.
CCATAATTTAAGCAATTAATAGCACAGTGATGCCAATCCAAAAAGGAATCCAATGCAATCCAGTGCCATTTTTGAATTTAGGAGTGAATGTGCCCATGCCCTTATAATTTTTTTTTTTTTTTAAATTAGGAAATTTAGGCATGAGATGTGGGATTACTGGGCTTGGAGGAGGGCCCTAAGCTACATAAAAAAAAAAAAAAAAAAAGGACAGGGAGGGATGGGGGAGCTAGGCTACAAAAAAAGAGTTTTGGAAGGGTCCCTAACATGTGGGAGGGGGAAGGTGGTGGGACCACTACACTGCATAAAAAATACAAAAAAGGGGTTTTTATAGGTACTGGCAGACAGCTGCCAGTACCTAAGATGGCAGCAATTTTTAGAGGGGAGTAGGTTAGATAGCTGTTTGGGAGGTATCAGGGAGATTGGAGATTAAGGGGGTATACTACCCTGCAGAAAAGAAGTGTCAGGTGGGAGGGTAAAGCCATATATGTCTGCTATTTCTGAACAAAGGGGATCCCAGTGAAGCTTTTACAACCATTTGTGCCATGATTGCACAAACAGTATGTAAATAATTTCAGTGACAAACCAAAAGTTTGTGAAAAAAATTAACAATTATTTTTATTTTATCGCATTTGGCAGTAAAATGGTGGCATGGAATATACCAAAATGGGCCTAGATCAATACCTTGGGTTGCCTACTTAAAATATATGTATATATAGTTTTGACAGGTAAATACAAAAAAAACTCTGTTTAAATTGATTGATAGCTAAAATGCTATAAAAGTCTCCAGTATTTTGGGCAAGATTTTATCTGAAAGTCCCAGTAGGAAAGGGGGTTAAAGAAAAAGGAATTAATGTAATAAGATCGAAAGTTACACTGTGAACAATTCAGAGACAGTTTGTAAATATTAACAAAACAAAACATTAAAGGGACAGTCTACACCAGAATTGTTATTGTTTAAAAAGATAGATAATCCCTTTATTACCCATTCCCCAGTTTTGCATAACCAATACAGTTATATTAATGTAAAAAAAAACAGTCCCGACAACATCAGCACTCAATCTCTCTCTGACTGGTGAACCGGAAGTGAAGACAAAGGACGCCTAATATGGATATCCTCTCCTGGAGAGCCGTAACAGGTGAACCAGTCCGTAAAGCGTAAATCTCAGGGTAAAAAGATGTAGGCGCTGCAGTAAAGTGCTGTGCACAAATCCATGTTTATTGTGGAAAAAAACAAAATCACAAACAAATACATGGCTAATCACAATAAAAAAGGTCTAACAGACAAGCAGGTGTGTGGACAAAGGCGAGTGTCTGACACGTTTCGCGCCCCCTACAGGCGCTTACTGATAGACATGATATGTGCAAAAAGGACTGTGCAACTTTTACGCGTAGACGGTAAAAAAATAAATCCTAGAGTGACCAAAACAAATTGGCTAATGAATAGTGACTTAACAATATAATATTAAAATAAGCAAAAGGCATATAAATATATATTAGCAGTAGGAGGTTCAAGCCATATGTTGTAAACAATTTTTTCCAGTGACGAAAATCATATAAATATATAAAATAACTGATACAAGAGCCCTAAGAAAAATAGTATAACTTAGTTATGATATACATAGTATCTATGGATATAATCATCTGTTTATAAGTTGCTGCTATGCGATAGATTTCATAAACAGCTAGACATAGATGGTCTTAGGTAATGACCCTAGATTATTGATGTAAATATATTTTCTTAAGAACAATCATATAATATACTAAAGATGTTATAATAAATAATACGTGGGTCAACCAGGTTACTATTATGTATACGAAATACCAAGTATCTTGCAACATAGAACGTAAAATACAGTAAGGTAGCTAGATGGTAAATTCTAGTTAGCACAGCCTATATTAAGGCATATCTTAATAGGTGAGCTATTATTTTTAAAATTAATTAATAATGTAGCAACTTTTATCATGTGATAATATCTTAAAAAAGACAAGTCAAAGAACTAATTGTCGATAAAGAAATGATCACATTCCCTATTCATTCCAAAAGGGCTTCTAGTTTTTAATTGAAGTATCCTCCCTTAGAAAACTCCTGAGAGCAAACAGAAACAAACATAAGAAACGATCCAGACATCTTAAAGGTACAGATAAGCAGAATAACCTTTCAGAAGATTCTGCACAACAAGTAACTAAATCCATTATAAAAAAGAAAAAGGATAACAAGAAAGTTGTCCAGTGGATCTGAAGGGGATAACTCTAAAACAGAAGTATCCTTCTTGGGAACTTTGTAAGCATTCACCTGTTCCTCACTCTGTTCTGTCTCTTCCTCTTTTTCTCCACCTTCCTCTGCTTTTTTACAGGGCACTCCGAGGGACAGATCGAAAGAGACCCCTCAAGTAATGAGACCCAAAATGAGGCAAATTATGCAATCAGAAAGGGGAGAAGAAGAAGATGGAGGAACCAAAGAAAAAGGAAAACAGGTGCAGAAAAAAGGACACTAAATTTTGATAATTCCATCTTACAAAAGGACTGTTTAACTAAGGACATGTTGAATAGTTTTGGTGTCATTAATTTGTCTAAACATACTCTTACCAAAGATGAAAATCAGTTGTTAACAAAGGGTTTGGGGTTTGCACCCACTTTCAATTTTTTCAAGCTTTAACACATTGAGGCCTATTTCTCAAATGTCTGTCGGACAGTGTGTCTGACAGACATCGCTGAATGCGGAGAGCAATACGCTCTCCATATTCAGCATTGCACCAGCAGCTCTTGTGAGCTGCTGGTGCAATGCCGCCCCCTACTGACTCGCAGCCAATCGGCCGCCAGCAGGGGGTGTCAATCAACCCGATCGTACTCGATCGGGTTGAATTGTGGCTATCTCAGAGCAGGCAGACAGGGTTATGGAGCAGTGGCCTTTAGACCGCTGCTACATAACTGCTGTTTCTGGCGAGTCTGAAGACTTGCCAGAAACACAGGCCCTCAAGCTCCATTCGGAGCTTGATAAATGGGCCTCATTACTTGATATTAACAAATTTGTGCGCAAACTGGCACTTAAACGGTTCTTTTCTCTCAGCAAAAGCTCAGTTGAGAGTGAAATTTTAGAGCCTTTTGACTATAGAGCATTATCTCATTCAGATAATATACATCTGCCCTTTAGTAAGGCTTACTCTATAGTTTATCTCGCTGATCTATATAGTGGTGAGAAAAGTGTAACACTTCCTGGTGACATAGTAAAGCCCAAAATATCAGGTTCAGACTTCTATCCTGTACATTTCAGAGGTCCACATATTAATGCCTATCAAAGAATGGTTCAAGACGATATTCTTAAACTAGAAAGTCATCATGAGATCCGTGCTGTCCCCCAAAACCTGAGTTCTAGAGAGCGTAAGGAAATTGAGAATCTCAAGAATAATGAACACATAGTAATTAGAAACTCTGATAAAGGGGGGCAGCATAGTTTTCTTAGATAAAGAGTACTATTTCTCTGAAGCTCAGAAACAACTATCCGATACAAAAGTCTATCAGAAGCTCATAGGTAATCCCACTTTAAAATATAAGGAAGAACTCAAAAAACTAGTGCTTGAAGAAGTACACTTAGGAATACTTAGATACTCAGATATGGAGACTTTGGTTCCACAGAATCCTTTAATCCCTATCTTTTACCATGTGACCAAGGTTTATAAGGACCTTAACCACCCCCCGGGAGACCTATTGTCTCAGGGGTGGGGTTACTGTTTGAGCCTTTGGGGGCATGGTTAGATAGCATATTGCAGCCCCTGGCTACCAAGCAGCTATCATATCTTAAGGATAGCTTTCATCTTTTGCATACTTTGCAAACAGTTACCTGGGAACCAAACTTCACATGGCTTGTTGCTGACATTTCATCCCATTACACATCAATACCCCAACATCTTGGCATAGAGGCAGTAGAATTCTTTCTAAAGAGGGAATTAAGCTTGGAATATGAAATGAGACAAAAAAAATATAGGTGATGTCTTGAGATTTTTGCTCTCACATAATTATTTTATGCATGATAGTAGCTTTTACCGACAAGTTTGTGGGACGGCCATGGGGGCTAAATTTGCCCCGGCCTTCACAAATCTATACTTCTCATGGTGGGAGCTCACATATATTTACAGTTCTCTAAACCCATGGTTGAAAGACATTTTATTATTTGTATGGTACATAGATGATTGTCTGTTCATTATGAAAAAATTGTTTAATGCAACATCATTTAAGGAGTTTATTAAATTATTGGACAATAACTACATGAATTTAAGATTTACTGGAGTATTTGATCCCACAGAAGTGAGCTATCTAGATTTAACTTTGCAGATTTGTAATAATAACATTGTCACAAAAACTTTTCGCAAGCCCACTGCGGGCAATACGATATTACACGCCAGCTCACAACATCCTAGTCACCTCATTAAAGCTATTCCCAGAGGACAGTTTATAAGGTTAAAAAGAAACACACGTTCATGTTTTTACTAAACAGAGCCACAATATTGATTTTTATGCAAATTGTGGTAGCACCTTTACAGTTTATCTTCTCACTTGCAACATTTGTCAGCATCAATACATTGGCCAAACCTCAAGAGAGGTCAGAAAAAGATTTGGGGAGCACTCAAGGGACATTAAGAACTATGTAAACGAGTCGGCCGTAGCCAATCATTTTAATGGTGAACATTTAACCAATATAGCAAATCTTACTATCCAAATCATAGACCTAGCTATTGTGCCCCCAAGAGGCGGCAATAGGTTTAAAATATTGGAAAGGAAAGACATTTTTTGGATACTTAAATTAAAAACTAGAAGCCCGTTTGGAATGAATAGGGAATGTGATATTAATTTCTCTATCGACAATTAGTTCTTTGACTTGTCTTTTTTAAAATATTATCACATGATAAAAGTTGCTACATTATTAATTCATTTTAAAAATAATAGCTCACCTATTAAGATATGCCTTAATATAGGCAGTGCTAACTAGAATTTACCATCTAGCTACCTTACTATATTGTACGTTCTATATTGTGAGATACTTGGTATTCTGTATGCATAATAGTAACCTGGTTGACCCCCGTATCATTTATTATAACATCTTTAGTATATTATATGATTGTTCTTAAGAAAATATATTTACATCAATAATCTAGGGTCATTACCTAAGACCATCTATGTCTAGCTGTTTATGAAATCTATCTCATATCAGCAACTTATAAACAGATGATTATATCCATAGATACTATGTAGATCATAACTAAATTATACTATTTTTCTTATGGCTTGAACCTCCTACTGCTAATATATATGTATATGCCTTGTGCTTATTTTAATATTATGTATTTATCTAAAAGTAATTCATGAAAAATTCAGTGTCTTGTCATAGGCTCATCTTCTGCAAATCACAGTACCAATCTGTTCAAAATGTATGCTTCAATTCACCAGTCTAAATTAAATATGAGAATTGGCCTTGATTATATACAGGCTTTGAAAGAATGTTTCATAGAATGATATGTATACATTTTCCAACTATAGGATATAAAAAATACAAAACATGAATCACATTTGACTTAGGATATATTTTTCCCAGGGTATAGTAACAAAATACTTAACATGAGTCAATTTGCTTATATATAAATAACATTTTGTGTATAGAAAATAAAAAAGGTTTCTTGTCATAGGCTCCCTCACAGAATTGGCAAAATACAGGTTAATAAAATTTGTGATTTCACTTTAAGGATTTCAGGTAATAAAAGGAGCACTGAACAGGTGCATCAATCAGCAGTGACCAAGTGCGTGGAGCACGAAACGTTTGCTGTTTTTGCACCTGTTCCTCAACTTGTTTTTGCACAACAGTGCTTACCACTTTTTATTCAATTTTGTATGGTTTTAATCAGTATGGAATAAAATTGATTTTTTATATATTTCTGGGCTTGGAGCGCTTATTTTTCCCAACCTTGGATGAACTGTTGCTTTTTGTGCGTGTGCAGACGCACTGGGAACATTTGTTTGCCGCCCGAGAACATCATTTATTTGCTTGCTACCCTCTCTCTATCAGTGCCTATCACATCATTGGATTCATAATTGTATACCCCAGGGGCGCTCCGTTGAGCAGGTTTGTTTGTACTTATTTTAATATTATACTGTTAAGTCACTATTCATTAGCCAATTTGTTTTAGTCACTCTAGGGTGTTTTTTTTTACCATCTAGGGGTATAAGTAGACCTTTTTTATTGTTATTATTCATGTATTTGTGATTTTGTTTTTTTTCCACAATGAACATGGATTTTTCCACAGCACTTAACTGCAGCCCCTACATCTTTTAACCTGAAAATTATATTAATATATGTTTTACCTCTGTGATTACTTTGTATCTAAGCCTCTGTAGACTGCCCACTTATCTCAGTGCTTCTGACAGACAGGCAGTTAAGCCAATCAGTGCAGACTCCTAAATAACTCCACAGGAGTGAGCACAATGTCATCTATATGACACACATGAACTAGTACTGTCTAACTGTGAAAAACTTTCAAAATGCTCTGAGCTAGGAGGCGGTTTTCAACGGTTTAGAAATCAGTTTGAGCCTACCTAGGTTTAGTTTTTCAAAAATACCACCAAAGGAACAAAGCAAATGTAATGATAAAAGTCAATTGGAAAGTTGTTTAAAATTGCATGCCCTATCTGAATCATGAAAGTTTAATTTTGACTTTACTGTCCCTGTAAATTACATTCAGTAGCCTTCTAGCAAAGCAATAGTAACAAACATAGGAGCCGATTTATCATGTCTTCCCGACATCGATAAATGCGTATCCTGTAGGCATTTATCATTGCACAAGCATTTCATGTGAATGCTTGGTAAAACACAGCCCCTGCACATTTGTGGCCAATTGGCCGCTAGCAGGAGGTGTCAATCATCCCGATCGTATCTGATCAGGATGATTGCTGTCCTCCAACGCAGAGAGCGCTGCTTCTTAACTTATGATTCCAGCGAGCCAGAAGGCTTGGGCAGAAAATTCTGCATTTGCAGCATCATAAATTGGCCCCATAGCATGGAAATATACAGAGTTGTTACTAGAAACCACAGGGCCCAGGTGCAAAAATCTAAGAAGCCCCGCCGCCAAAAAAAAGGTGAATTTGATACATATCTTTTTTTTTTTTTTTTTTTACATTTAACACAGAAAAAAATTGTGAATCAGATTACATGTCTGCAAAAGGGGGTACCCTGTGAGATGGTATGACCCCCCTATTACTGTATATAGTGGCACTGTTTAACCCACCATTACTGTATATAGTGAGCTAGTGACACAGTCTCTAATCTGCCGGTGAGATGGTAGTGAGTTAGTGATACAGGGGCATATCGATCAAATCGTCAATCTCAGTGCATTCGCCGGTGTCAATACGCTCGCCAGACATCGCTGATGCGGATCCACATAAGATTCAAAAAATTCAGATGCAGGAGCGCTACAGCTGAAGGTGGGTAAAGCAATAATTAGTCTCAAATAGGTGACTAGTGCGTAAACTGATATAAATACTTAATATAAGTGACCAATATGTAAATACATAGATTGAGATATATCTCAAAAGTGAGGAGTGTATTAATCAAAACAAGTGTAAATGTGTGATACACTAAAAAGTGATATAAAAGCCAGGACAAATTAGATCAATAACTCATAATGCAAGTAAATAGTAAATGGCAATGCCACAATTTAATAAAAACTAAAAATAAAATAGAGACCAAAAACAATTAAATACAATAATTATACGATAGCACTAAATGAACAGACGTCTCCGTTAACTAAAATTGAAGAGGTTGCCACCACATAGAAATATGATAAGAACTGCAGGAAAGTGAGCCAGTGCACAGTCTCAATCTAAAACAATGTCTTATATTGCACGAAGTAGTTAGAAGAATATGCGAGCAAACAGCAAGCTTACCCCCAGGCTGTACACACTCTGTCGTCTCTGCGAGTGGAGTTACAGCCGTAACGGGATGACGTCACTTTTATGGGCGCTGTCCTGGATCCACAATCTGATTGGTCCTTTTTTGGAATAGCTTTACAGAATGTAGCTGCCGTGACCCCCAACACAGAGTATCTGCACTTTAGTGCCTGACAGCACGCACGGTACTCTTAGAGGGTCTTGTGTGAGGAGGCAGGTAATAGGATATTAAACAGTGTTTTCAATCACAGAAGGTCAGTGACCCTATTGCAATCTGGATTGCTAATTTCCAGTGTATTTCCAGTATGAGCCAACATGTAATTCTTAGTCTTGCTGGCTTGTTAGAGTATACTGACTTTAGAAGTGATAGTCCCAATTCCTTCAAACAGGGTCTTTCAGACAGCGTCAGTTTGTACACACCATCACAGGTGCTAAAGTTCCTGATGGTAAAGGTAGAAGTTGTAGCTCCAGCTACACAGAAAGTGAATAAGTTCTTTAGGTTGCAACTATATCAACGCGTTTCTCCCTATACAGGGCTTTTTCAAGATAAATCAGTTGCAACATGTGTACCTTTTTAAAGGTGTTTCCCAACTCTCATTGGTCAGATTCAATTGGTAACTTTTAAGGTGGTATGGTTTTTAAAGATGGTAATGGCAACCTCTATATTTTTAAGGCAACCAAATAATTGTTATTTCTCCACAAAAATGCTTATAATTAGACAAATGGAATTAAAAAATGAAATAAAAATAATAAAATAAAAGAGAAAATAATAAACCTATAATATAGGCATAAATAATATACATTATAAAGTGTATTAGTGCTGTATATTAGATGTTTTATTATATTATATGACCACAGAATGAATTCATTCAAATTACCATTAAAATTGTCAAAATCGGTATGGAAAATGTATAAGTAACAGTAAAAAAGATTTCAGAATACACAATCCAAGACTAAAACTTAATTAAAAAATTGATTAAAAATTCAATTAGATTCTCAAGGGGGAGGAGAGGGAGAGAAGGTGGGAAACAGAGGATCTCACATATATCATATAGTGTCCCATTAGATTCATAGGTTGATAAAAAATAAAAATGAAACCAATTAGTGTTAGACTAATAGACAATTTTAATCTAATAAAAATGGGGAAATGTCCAATTCAGAATTTAGGCCTGCAGGGAATAATGTGTCATATCTGTAAATAAATTCAGCCTCTTTTAATTTTAAGAATTTTTCTATATTGCCACCTCTCCAATTCTGCTTGACTTGTAGTATTCCCCAATATTTTAAGTCTATAGTTCTGCCACCATGTACTTATTTAAAGTGCTTATAGAGGTTAGTATCCTCAGATCCCTTCTCAATACATAATGATTTCTTCTCCTGATTTATGAACCTTCACTATACTTCTTTTATCACTGTGTTTACAAGCCTTACGGGAGTAGCAGGGGAAGAAGCCTGATATCCTCTCTCCATGTAGATTTTTTTGCATGGAACACTGTTTTTTATTTACATCACGTACACTGGGTGCTAGAATTGATTTGAAGTTTTTTGTTTTTCTAAAAATCATTCTTGGTTTGCATGGGAGTAATTCCCCCAATATGGGATCTGCTTTAAGTATAGACCAATGTTTATTTAAAATCCTCCTCATTATACCATGATCTACACTATATTCCATAACAAAGGGTACATCAATGGCTTCTGGGTTTTTCTTGGGGTTCTGTTGTTTATATGAGAGGAGAGATTTTCTATCAGTTTCTCTAGCTCTTACCACAGCCTTATTAACAACCACATCATTATAACCCATATCTTTAAATTCCTCAATTAGAATCCCGATTTGATTCTCAAAATCGACAAGTCTGGAACAATTTTTCCTAACCCTCAGACTTTGGCCTACTGGGATATTATCTTTCCATTGTTGGAGGTGACAGCTACTGGCATGAATAAAATTATTGGAGTCAACCTCCTTGAAATGGGTTCTTGTTTCCAAGGTGTTATTTATGGCCATAATTCCAGGTCCAAAAAGACCACTTTTTCTTTACTGTGATTAAAAGTAAATTGTAAACCCCTATCATTGGAATTCATGACCGTAAATAAAAATTTTAATTTTGATTCGGAACCTCTCCATATTATCAGGATATCATCAATGTACCGTCTATAGAGCAGGAGTCTGGTGGTCTCACCCTGCGCTCATTTAACTTACTTTTTCTGATCCACATAAGATTCCCTTATTTATAAAAAAACGTCAAAAACACGCGCATCAAGTACGGAACGATGAGCATCAGAATGTTGTTAACTAACAGTCATTGAAGACGTGGTTATTTGGGGTTTTCCTAACTTTATTTATACCATTTCATTACTATCCATGAACATGCACATTTCCCTAAAGCTAATCTTTTATTTTTCATCTTTTTATTTATTATATGATACTTTCACATAAATTAATGTGTATTTGTATTTCTAGAAGTCATGATATGCTTTTATCTCATATTTTTTTTTTATAAATTATTATTAATGCTAGAATTTGTACATATATCTTTGCACATACTTGTGTGTATATATATATATATATTTATATATATATATAATATATATATATATATATATATATATATATACACCGGTATATGTGTGTTATGACAGCGAATATAGCATGTCATCAGGGTATCATAAGTATTTAATTGCAATCAATAGATATTTTAAGAGCTGGGCCAGTTTTCTCTCTGTACCGGTGTAACCCCTCCTAATTGCAATCTAGTTTTTAAAACCACCCCTACACAGGTGTTATAAAATGTGCTGGCATTTAAGATGACATTTCTTACTGAAAAAGAAATTCAAGAGAAGAAAGAAATACACTGAAAATAGCATGACAGTAAAGAGGTGATTTTAATTTATGCTGTATCTGAATCATGACAGTTTAATGTTAGGTGGGCTATCCCTTTGAGCTATCACCTTAAGATTATATTGAATTAAACATCAATCGATTTTTAAAATCATTGTCTAAAATACTACACTGTTTGTCAGCATCAATGTTTATCTTTAATACTAATTTCATGTTTACATACTTTCAAAATATTATACACAAAGTAAAAAATTGCACTTACAAGTTCTGATGAGTGATCAATGACACAAATATCGAGCAATTTGATTTGTTAGTAATAGTTTAAAATGCATATTTGAATCAGATTGGCTGATGTCATAAATCATGTGATTATGCATATTCCAATCAAAAGTGGTTGAAAAATGTACTAGTGTGTGGGTTGTTTAGGAGATTGCTTCATAATTGGTGCGAAAAGTGTTGCATCAAAAATGGTGTAAAGTGGAGAGTGAGACTTGTATTACATGGCTTAAACATGGTGCACATAGATTTTTCACAAAAAATAGAAAGGAAGTTAGCAATATTATTTTGTGTATTTATTTCATTTTTATCTCTATTTCTACTAGTGCACCAAATGTGGAGCAATAATATTGTTTGATTTAGAAAGGGTATACAATTTTAATAGAGTTTCTAATTTACTTTTATTATGTAATAGTCTTCATTCTCTTGCAGCATCGAACAGAAGCTTTCTGTGTTTTCAGATCAGCCAATCAGATTGAGCTCGCATTCTATTGGCTGATCGGAACAGCCAATAGAATGCGAGCTCAATCTGATTGGCTGATTGGATCAGCCAATCGGATTGAACTTGATTCTGATTGGCTGATTCCATAAGCCAATCAGAATATTCCTACCTTAATTCCGATTGGCTGATAGAATCCTATCAGCCAATCGGAATTCGAGGGACGCCATCTTGGATGACGTCATTTAAAGGAACCGTCATTCGTCGTTCAGTCGTCGGGCATGATGGATGTTCCGCGTTGGAGGTCTTCAGGATGCTGCCGCTTCGCTCCGGATGGATGACGATAGAAGATGCCGCCTGGATGAAGACTTTAATCGGATGGAAGACCTCTTCTGCCCCGCTTGGATGAAGACTTCGACCGGATCATGGACATATTCAGCCCCCCGCTTGGGCTTGGATCAGGACATCGGAGGAGCTCTTCTGGACCGATCGGTGAACCTGGCAGGGTGAAGACAAGGTAGGAAGATCTTCAGGGGCTTAGTGTTAGGTTTATTTAAGGGGGGTTTTGGGTTAGATTAGGGGTATGTGGGTGGTGGGTTGTAATGTTGGGGGGGTATTGTATTTTTTTTTTGCAGGCAAAAGAGCTGAACTTCTTGGGGCATGCCCCGCAAAGGGCGCTGTTCAGGGCTGGTAAGGTAAAAGAGCTTTGAACTTTAGTAATTTAGAATAGGGGTAGGGCATATTTTTTTATTTTGGGGGGCTTTGTTATTTTATTAGGGGGCTTAGAGTAGGTGTAATTAGTTTAAAATTGTTGTAAGATTTTTCTTATGTTTGTAAATATTTTTTTATTTTTTGTAACTTAGTTCTTTTTTTATTTTTTGTACTTTAGTTAGTTTTATTTTCATTGTAGTTATTTGTAGGTATTTTATTTAATTAATGTATTGATAGTGTAGTGTTAGGTTTAATTGTAGGTAATTGTAGATATTTTATTTAATTAATTAATGATAGTCTAGTGTTAGGTTTAATTGTAACTTAGGTTAGGATTTATTTTACAGGTAATTTTGTAATTATTTTAACTAGGTAACTATTAAATAGTTATTAACTATTTAATAGCTATTGTACCTGGTTAAAATAATTACAAAGTTGCCTGTAAAATAAATATTAATCCTAAAATAGCTACAATGTAATTATAATTTATATTGTAGCTATATTAGGATTTATTTTACAGGTAAGTATTTAGCTTTAAATAGGAATAATTTATTTAATAAGAGTTAATTAATTTTGTTAGATTAAAATTATATTTAACTTAGGGGGGGTGTTAGTGTTAGGGTTAGACTTAGCTTTAGGGGTTAATACATTTATTAGAATAGCGGTGAGCTCCGGTCGGCAGATTAGGGGTTAATAATTGAAGTTAGGTGTCGGCGATGTTAGGGAGGGCAGATTAAGGGTTAATACTATTTATTATAGGGTTAGTGAGGCGGATTAGGGGTTAATAACTTCATTATAGTAGCGGTGCGGTCCGCTCGGCAGATTAGGGGTTAATAAGTGTAGGCAGGTGGAGGCGACGTTGTGGGGAGCAGATTAGGGGTTAATAAATATAATATAGGGGTCGGCGGTGTTAGGGGCAGCAGATTAGGGGTACATAGGGATAATGTAAGTAGCGGCGGTTTACGGAGCGGCAGATTAGGGGTTAAAAATAATATGCAGGTGTCAGCGATAGCGGGGGCAGCAGATTAGGGGTTAATAAGTGTAAGGTTAGGGGTGTTTAGACTCGGGGTACATGTTAGGGGGTTAGGTGCAGATGTAGGAAGTGTTTACGCATAGCAAACAATGGGGCTGCGTTAAGAGCTGAACACAGCTTTTTTGCAGGTGTTAGGTTTTTTTTCAGCTCAAACAGCCCCATTGTTTCCTATGGGGGAATCATGCACGAGCACGTTTTTGAGGCTGGCCGCGTCCGTAAGCAACTCTGGTATCTAGAGTTGAAGTTGCGTTAAAAATGCTCTACGGTGTTTTTTTGGAGCCTAACGCAGCCTTTATGTGGACTCTCAATACCAGAGTTATTTTTATGGTGCGGCCAGAAAAAAGCCGGCGTTAGCTACGCGGGTCCTTACCGACAAAACTCTAAATCTAGCCGTTAGTATCCTTTGTTCAAAAAATCATCAATGCACACAAGTGAGCCAATAACATGAGGCATAAATGCACAGCCACCAATCAGCATCTCCTCAACCTTCATAGGTATGCTTTTCAACAAAGGATTCTAAGAGGGCAAAACAAATTAGATAATAGAAGTACATTGGAACATTGTTTGAATTGCATGTTTTCTCTAAATCATGAAATAAAATAACATGGGTTTCATGCCCCTTCAAGTACAACACAGTACTGGGGTGCTGAGGCTACTCTGGGATTTTGGGCAGACATAAGGGCTAAACCCCCATTGGACATTCCTATCTACTAAACACCCCCCTGTTAACTACTTAACCTGAAAAAAAGACTCAGACACCAAAGTTGGGTTAAGACCGGTCATGGTCACTTTTATTCAGTAAATTAACTTTATTAACTTCTAGGTAGTCGAAAATCATGAGTGGCGGCATAATGAGCAAACTAGCTAAAACCCCAAACACCAAGAGGACAAGTCTGAAAGGAATCTTGGTTATGCATGCCTCTGCTAGGCCATGCCCATGCAGAGCAGCAAAACGCCCAAGAGGAGCATGGTCAACAGGCCCACAGGATGGAGCACCCCATTGTCAGCACCTAGGGACATACGCTCAACCCATTAGCTCGACTGTCTCCACTTTCGGCCTTACGCCCTTAGATGGAGCCTTGACCTCCCACCACAAGAGACTACCTTATCAAATTAAGGAAGTTGTTGCCGCCACAACCCTTAAATTTGAGTAAGCAAGGACCTCCTTAGGTTAGCCAAGAAAATCACCAAGCCCTCTTCAGACAAGTGAATGCTGTCTGGCCTGTACAAATGCCTTTTGTCAGCTGACAGGGTCTTGTGTCTGACTACAAACCCCCCCAGTGGCCATGACCACTTTACCCAACTCCCTATTGAGCGCCTTGCTACAATGTTTGACCATCCAATTTTAACTCCCTGAAAAGTCGTTGCTTACCAACGAATATCGGATTTCATGGCTGTGATAAGGTCCAATGCTGGGGCAGACCCTAAATAGTTACCCTAGGGGTGCAGTATAATTATATGGGATCTTCCCCATCTATGCAGGGCCTCTTGAAGTAACTGGGGCAATTCGGTCCCCTGTGACCCAGCCATCACAAGGACGACCGAGAAGGGGGAAATTCGAATTGCTGTCCATCTGGAAGGGATAAGGCTTTGATGGAGGCCCAGTGAATAAAGGAGTGCCCCACTATCTATACTCTAGAGGGTCATTTGGAGACACCTAGGATAAATGAAGACAATTATAACATTGTTCCAAGAAAGTGAAACACAGCATGCAATAAAAGAAGGGGGAACGAGAAGGAAAACCTGGACAAGAAAAGAAGAAAGGCATGCAAACCAATCAACTACCCATGGAGGGGCAAATATACACCTTATAACACTGGGATTTCCAGCGCCTCAACCTCTTTATTGCCTCCACGGGCCAGCCTAGGGCCGCAGTACTAGTGGCAGGTCTGATACGAAATGAATGTGGAGCGGTCTTTGTTGTAACAAGACCCGCCAAAGCTGCTTATTTGGATAATACCCTCTGGAATTGGTATTTTGACAGGTCTTCATACACCAGAAATTGCTCCCGACCTACTGGTCTGACCTCAATGTAGGATTTACCCAGTGCCACTGGGCAAACCCCCCTCACCGCTTGTGCCGGGAGGGATAGCCATGTCTCACGAGCCTCCTCGATCTTTGATTGAGGCACGAAAATCAGCAGAGACTCCTCCGAGACTCTGACATGTGACACTTTTTGCATGCCTTTTCTGCAAGCCTGCTTGGAAGGGGATACAAGCTCACTGACCCGCAACGCACCAAAAAAGGCTAAAGCGAATGCTAGACTGAAAAGGTGAATCTCGAAATCCCCCGGACATACCTGCGTCAGGCACCCAAAAAGGTCCTGCAGGCGCTGGGCTGTAATAGGTTCCCTTATGTCTCACTGACATAATTCTAGCCTACCCCAACCTTTCACCACATGGCTCACTAAAAACATCCCAGAGAAATCAGGCAGACCATGCATCTTATTAAAGATTGCCAACGCTGACAACCTCCCATGCACTCCACCTTTTTTAACTTCTTCATTCCGCAAACGCAGCAGCCAGTCTAACAAAAGTCCTTGTGAACTATCAATTAGTGGAACTGACCTTTCGCAACAGAAAACTAAAGACTCTTCCCAATGATGTGTGTCTTCCAAGTTGCCGGGGCCAAAGATGCCCGTACTAGAGGCAAGACTGTGTCCCATCTTCTGTGATCTGCCAAATGAGAGGAGAACATGGGAGACCCTTAGCTGCCACCATCGGTACCAATCTCCTAAACTGCGCCCACCAAAACCTAAATATGCACCCGCTACCACGTTCTTAACTCCAGGCACGTGACGCGCCTCAAAGTTAATATTTAGCAGCAAGCATTTGAGTACTAAGTAGCGCAGGTACTTCACTACCATCCAAGACAAAGCACATCATTTATGAATAGCAAAAACAACGCTCATATTGTCGGACCAGAAAATTATGGAGCAATCCTTCAATCTCGCTCCCCACAATTCCACAGCCACCACAATTGGAAACAACTCCAACCAAGTTTTTTGTAAGCCAAAGTGCTCACCAGCTAACAGGCCATGGCTTGGCGCCATGCACCACCACCTGCTGCTGTCTCCACCGCCCAATGCATTAACGTGCTAAATGTCTCAAAGTAAGCACAAGAGACTGAGCAGCCCATCTGCAAACACCTGTCCACATAGTAAGAGCCCTCAAATTTGATGCCCATCAACCTGAAGGAAGATGGATGAATGGGGTGTAACCGAAAAGCGGATTTGATATCCAGCTTTGCCATCAAACACCCATACCCTACCTGCCTCAACAAGCTAAGCACCTGGTCGAACGACTGGTAATGAACTGAACTAATCGCTGGATCAATGGCGTCATTCACTGACTGACCTTTAGGATATGACAGGTGTTGGATGGGCCGAAATTTACCTAGTTCCTTCTTCTGTACCACCCCCAAAGGGGAGACCACCAAATCGGGAAGAGGCAACCAGGAGTATGGACCCACTATACACTGCAATGCCACCTCTTTACCCAATTTGTCCCTGACTACCGCAGGATGCTCGCTAGCAGACCGCAAATTTCAAGGCTGAAATGCCCCCAGGACCAGAGATGACACTGGTATAATCCATAATCCCCCAAAAATCGTTGTGGCTGCCACCTTGTCCGGGTAGGTGTCTAGCCACAGTTTAATTGCAGCCAGGTTCATGGGTGTTGGGTCCTTTGCATGCAACAAAACCTCTGCCAGATCCTCTGGGTCCTGCATTGTCCTTTTTTTAGTTGCAGTCCACACCTGGGTGGGGTCCGCTGTAATACAAACAGACGTGGTGAAAGGAACAGCTGCTCCCTTTATCGCACTGTTTGTCGCTAAATTTCCAGCATTCCCTCCCTTTTTGCCGAACACCCTGCGGGATCAGACCCGCTGCAGGCGCTGGGTGTCCGGCTGACTCATTGGTTGCTCTAGACCCAACCTCACCCAGAGATGCATGTCCATAGCCCTGTACATTAGCATGGGGTTACCAGACAGCTTGCGACAGAACTCCATGTCATAGCTATGCCACAATCCTTCCCTGTATCTAGTATAGACATAATCTATCGTGTCCATGTACTTGATAATATCTATGGCTCTATCTAGGTGATGTTCTATGTAGAAAGATGCCACAACCCGAAAGCAGCACAGCCATTCAAGATAGTTGTCTGGGCGCTTTACATTCTTGGGCCCTGTCCCATCCTCGTTGTGCTCCTTATCCCTGTGAACCTCTATTGAGAGCTCAAATATATTAACATATTTGGTATCCCTTATCTTAGCAACCACTTTGGGATTTAAGTGGGCATGGAGCAATGGTAAAAAACAAGGGTAGGAATTCCCTCCCATGGCAATCCTCCTAGGGGGAATGACAGTACTCCCTCCTTGGACTGCCCTGTAAGGCACTAGAGGCCCATCCACGCTACCCACACTACTTCCCCTATTGTACCCCATTGCAGGCTGCCCAATCTCCTGTGGGCCAGGCAACGCTGCACTCTGGGATAAACCCCCCGAAGCTGCGGCCCCTAGTGCTGCCACCCCCGCTGGGGGACCCCGCTTAGACGTTAATGCCCTAAGCATCTAGTACATCCTCCTCTGACCCTTGGAATTTATCCCCAGCGAACGCCCACTGTCAGAATTGGAGTCGCTGCTTAAACCTGTCTCTCCCCACTGCTCAAAAGGTACCATCTCACCTTGCATCCCAGAGCTGGGCCCGCTGGCCAATGACACGGGAACCAGAAGCTGCCACCCTGAGAAGAAACTGCCACGGATGTAGCTCCTGAAGTAGAGGGTCCTGCAGAAGCTGCCATGACTCCGGAACTAACTGCCCGCACCTCAGGAGGAGAGAAAAAGGAGATGGGAGTACCCAGGCTTGCAGTGTGTGGACCTACACTACCTGCACCTCCCCCAGCTGCTGCAGCATCTGCATCCTGCATGCTTTCACTCATGCTCACAGACCCTACCTGATGCTCCGGGGTGGATGTAGCTACCAACCCGGTCGCCAGCTGCGCTATCTGATTCGCACTGCTCTGCACACCCATGCTCCCATCTGCCAAACCTAACTACTGTGATCTCAAAGCGCCTGCTTCCTAAACTCTGCCCCTCAAGATTGCTGTTGCTACTTTAACTGCCAGGGCTGACCGCTGAACAGGACCCCTAGGCCCCCCCTTACCCCACCGGCAGCTCTCGGTACTCCCATCTTACCAGTGGGCATAGGAGAGGCCCTTCTCTTTGTGCGCTGTACTGCTATTCTCTCAGTAATGACACCGGAAGTGACGTCATCGCCGCTCGCCTGGAGGACTGCCGAACCGGAAGTTAAGGGCCCGGCTGCCATGCTGCCGTGGCCCACACTTCTGGTTGGGCCTAGTAATCCTGGAAGGATGGAATGGATCCTGCAGAGGGGGCCATAGCCCCAGTCGCTCTCCCGGGAACCACCGCGGTCGGGATGACTCTCACCAGGGACACGACTGCTGACAAGGCCTCTGCTGACAAGGCCTCAGCCAACAGGCCTGTCAGCACTAAAGAGGCCTGTATTGCACCCTCCGCCACCGGAAACCCCAAGCCCTGACTGGGAACCGGCAACGGGGGAACAGGTGCTGCACTAACCGCTGAGGAAGGCTGGGAAAACAAGGAGGGGGTACCGGATAGAGGGGGAGAGGGCTCTGGGCCTAGCCCATGGGAGGCAGAGACTGGATTGGTGTCCCCAGGGGGGCAGAGGTGGTTTCAGGAAGAGAGGAGACTACCACCAGGGGAGAGATGGAAGGGGGGGGGGGAGGGTTAGAAATGGGTTCAGACCCCCCTGACTACTCATCTGTTTCTCTGCAGATGACACTCAACGTGCAGGAGACCCTGAAGACTCCCTGAAATGGTTGGGCACTGTTGTGGATCTCTTGGAACACTCCATTCTGCATATAGTTGCAGAAAAACCACTTGAACAAACTGGAATAAAGAGGATGAATACAGGCCATCATTTGCTTAAATAGTGAGTACAAAGGTTCACCCCTTACCTTGCAACAATGTTGGAAGGTAACACTCACACTGCTAGATCCCATGTCAGGCAGTGGGTAAGGCCCTTAATACATTCCCTGCTGACAAGCAGCCCTACACTATCAGTAATCACAATAAATTATTATTAAGTGATATAATTATAGGTTATTACCTTGTTTATATATCTTATAAGGTGTTTTGAAATTTCACCAGCCTGCTTTTTGTTTGCTTGTTTGTTGGTTTTGTGGCTACTAAAGTAAACATTAGATTCATAGTTGAAAATAAAAATGGTATTTTGTGTTTTATATTTGTAATATGCTTTTCTTATGTCCCTCTGTTTATATTTCTTAGATTTATTTTATCCACCCTCTGTGAATGTAAGTTCTCCATCTGCATAACTTAAAGAATCACATTTATGTATATGTGTATATGGGTGTGAATTTGTATTTGTGCATCTATGTACGTGTGTTTCTATATGTAGCTAAATATGTAGATAAATCTATACTATGGGGCCGATTTAACCATGTCTGGCGGACTTGATCCAATGCAGCGTATCATGTCGGCCAGACATCGCTGAATGCGGACAGCATACACTGTCGGCATTCAGCATTGCACAAGCAGTTCTAGTGAACTGCTTGTGCAATGCCACCCCCGGCAGATTTGCGGCCGCTAGCAGGGGCTGTCAATCAACCCGATCGTATTTGATCGGGTTGATTGCTGTACATCACTCTGATGTAGCGGATCCAGTTAAGGAGCAACGGTCTTAAGACCGCTGCTTCTTACATGCTGTTTCCAGGGAGCCTGAAGGTTTGCGTGGAAACAGGGCGAGTTGGCCCCATTCGGGGCAAAGTAAATCGACCCCTATGTGTGTGCCTGTGCTTATATAGGGGTATGCTAAAAACTGTTTGTAATTAATTTAGAATTTGTTCATTGTTAACTGCAACTTTAAAAATTAAATTTCCCAATCTCCTGCTCCTCCACATGAGAGTTGTCACTCAGAGCCTGATGATCATAATTTCGAGGTGGAGCACCTTTTTGGAATTTCGCCATGGGACTCAGATACAGATTCTCTAGAAACTGCACTGCCTAAAAATATATTACTATGAAAAACAAATAAAAAAGAAACTGGATGGAAGGTAATGGAAGGTAAGTTCTAAGCAAAGCTGTGTTGATAAATATTGTACTATATAGTAACTACAGTACATATCGTCAACATTAATTAATTTCCTTTAATTTTTGAAGGGGTTAATACTTACCTTAATTCCCTCTGGATGAATCCCCTTCTAGCCAAAGCCCCGGCCATGTTCATAGGAGTCTTAACGCACTCGGCTCCCAGGACCTGCACTAAAGTTAGTGCAGGTCCTGGGAACTGAGAGCATTAAGCCTGCTATTATCGTGGCCCAGGCTCTGGCAAGAAGAGGATTGGGTTAGTGCACTCTCCAGTGAACAAAAGGTAAGTAAAAAGTTACAGGTGAACTTTTTACCTACAGCTTTGAACATTCACTTTAACAAAAAAATTATGTAAACTTTTAACTAAAATTCAGTATTCATTTTGTTTTAAACTGAACGAATACAGAATAGTACAGCCACCAAATATTCAGGAAAACGAATTTCCATTAATATTCGGTGTGAAAATTTCATCCGAAACTAAAATTTCTTGGCTGCACATCTCTAACATTAGTAACTACAATACCATTTAATAAAGATACATCTTAAAATATATTAAATATTCACACTGTTCCACAGCTGAATCTTGCAATAAGAATGCAACAGCCTAATGTATATTAAGCTGTCATAGAGATTCAGTACTATATGACTATGTAAGGCATGTGATTCATTTAGCTAGTAAATTCCTACTATGCCATAGTCATATAATAAAAACTTATATTACATTTCTCACTCTGTTTTGGTCTTTTTAAGACCTTTGTAAAAACAAAATTATATGTTGAACTCAGAGCTGTCAAAACCTTATGTAAACTGAGATAAGAATGATCACTATTTTAGTGTCTAACACGTTTGCGAAAAAAAGGCACTCAGGTGTATAGGAAGAGAGTCTGTGATAGTGACAAAAATATGTCACTGAGAATCTAAACTCTAATATTTTTAAAATATTTTATTCATTTAATTTATAGAAAATAGTTTAAGAAATATCCCACCAATATTTCATAAATATCTTATTAATAAACCGTATTCAGGAACATAACAAAATTATCTCTGTATTTAAAGGGACAGTGTACAATATAATTGTTATTGTTTTAAAAGATAGACAATCCCTTTATTACCCATTCCCCAGTTTTGCATAACCAACACAGTTATATTAATATACTTTTAACCTCTGTGATTACCTTGTATCTAAGTATCTTCTGACAGCCTCCTGATCACATGACTATTTATTTATTATCTATTGAGTTACATTTAGTACTGTGTTGTGCTAAGTCTCAAATAACTCCTCGGGCATGAACACATTGTTATCTATATGGCCCACATGAACTAGCAGTCTTTTGTTGTGAAAAGCTAATAAAAAAGCATGTGATAAGAGGCTCTCTGCAGTGGCTTAGAAACAGGCAGAAATTTAGTGGTTTAAATGTTATAAAGTATATTAATATATCAATGTTGATTGTGCAAAGCTGGGGAATGGGTAGTAAAGGCATTATCTATCTTTTCAAACAATAACGATTTTAGTGTAGACTGTCCCTTTAAATGTATACAGTTTCCAACAGAACAAAGTGCATGTTTCAATATTTTGTATGTTGTCTAAAAGAAACAGGAATGCATATCTGTTACAATATGACCAAGGTAGTATGTGGGTGCTGCAGAAGTCAAAGGTTTAATAAAGTAAATATATGTTAGATTTAAATAACATGCTCTTGATAGTAAGAAATGCCAGCTCAAAGCAGATCAGCCTCCACCTCAGACACACCTTATTAGTATAATAGAAAACAGGGTTAAAAAAAAAAAAAAGAGAGAGAGGCTCAGTTGTTATTCAAAATAATAACACTGAGATGCAGGGTTGAGCAATAGGAAACATAGTTAATGAGATGACACAATCCTATTTGCCTTGTTAGGCAACTCCCACTCTGCAAGACATAAAGTAAGCTTACAAAGTTACAGTTGTATTACAGAGCCGGGAGTGCAGGGAGCTGAGGCTTGTACAAAATTCCTAGTTAACGTGACAATGAGTTTTAACTCTAGCAGTTATCTTTCACAGTATATGAATGGAGGTCTGTCTCAGACTAAAGGAAATTACAGCTCCTCCAGTATATATAGCGGGACAGGTGGACATGGGGGATGCCTTTCCAGATCCAAGTCCTTTTCATCTTCTGGTCCAGGAAGCCACTATGAAGCCAAGGATTACGGTGAAAGCTTTCTGTCCAATAACAAGAAGGAGACAATGCAAAACTTAAATGACCGTCTGGCATCTTACTTGGAAAAGGTGCACTTTTTGGAGGAGGCTAATGCTGAGTTAGAGCTAAAGATCCAGGACTGGCACAGCAAAAGGGCACCAAAAAATAACAAGCGAGATTATAGTGTGTATGAGAAGGCCATCTCAGAACTGCAAGCACAGGTATGTGGTGCTGCTTATCGCTACTAAAGCAGAATAAAGATATGTCAGAGTCACACATGTCAAAACTCTCTAAATATTCTATTTGTTATATCCACTATAACAAATGCTTTCAATGCTTGTGATATCCCATTAAAGTGACCAGCATATAGAGAGTGCCCCTCTGAATTGAGTGAATCAACTCAAAAGAAAATCATAAGAATTGAAGAGATTGCTTGATGCATTTAAAGATGTAAAATCATACAATATGACAGCAGAGAGGCTTGTTCCTTCTTGCCTAACCATTTAATTGAAATTATTTGAAATTGCTTTAAACATTAGTATATTATAAACTAAAAGCATGGTTTTCTCGAATTCCTGCAGCCTATCCCACCTATATGTACTGAAGCAATTAATATATGATTGTCAGCTTCCCCATCTATAGCATAATATAAACCCACGCTAGTCACATTATACAGGATAAAACTGTATAGTCTAAGAAACTACATTTAAAATGTCATGAAGTTGAATTCTATAAACTGGAAGTGACAATAGACTGAGTATTGATATAGAAACCTTTAGGGAAACATTATGATGAAGAATATATTTGCTAGCACAAGAGATTTTGTAATAATTTGAAAGGTAACAGGCATAGAAGTCATTTGTGAACAAACTACTTTCCTGACAGTTTAGCAGATCAGCTTTCCAGTAGAGGTGGTATTCACAGACTTATGGAATTCAAGAAAGTATGAGATATGGACAAGGATGTCTAGAAAAATAATTAACCCTAAATTCTCAGAGAAAAATATCAGATTAGCCTGTAGGTTTTTACTTGCTATTAAATGTGTTTATTAAATAAGCAGATTACATATTTGATTGGAATTGTGTGACATTTATAGTAGTTTAGAGCCATCTCATATAACTTATTCACAATTATTGTAGCCACAGTTAACTTAGATGGAGTGTACAACTGCAAGAAGTAGGAAATTCTTCAGCAACCCTCCCCTTTACCTTTGAGCATGTATTTCTGTTCATTCTTTTAATGCAATTAGAATGTAGGACTGAAACATTCCGTCAGTAGTAGAGTCATCAGTAATTGCATCAGGACCAGTCTAGCACTATAGATGGGTAGTTAGTCATTTGAATTCCTTAACTTTATAAACATTTTGCGAAAACATAATTACATTTAGGATCAAGATTCAATATCAACCAATAAAATTAGACACATTTTAATAAAATAAATATCCATAGGGGGGTTTCAGACTTTTTAGTGCTGTGTTTTCTGTATATATCTAAATTACAGCTGGCTTAAAATGTTTTCTACAAAATAGTTTGAAAAGTGATTCAAACAAGTCATGCCTGACTTAAAATCTCTGTGTGGATGTAACATCTAGTAAGCAATAAACTAAGAGGCTGAAAGAAATCCATTAAAGATTCCTTGTGATCAGTGATAATTTAATCAAGTTAAACATTAACAAACCCAGAACACGCTGTTTTGTTAATAATATATCTGTTTGTTGTGCTCTTCTAGTTAGCATTTTTATGAAAAGTGAATTAACAGGGAAATAAGGAACACAAGGGGAGAGTGTATCAAATCACCTTGTATTACCGGTGTTTCTGGTAGGAATAGGAGATGTGGACAATGATCCTTGAGAATATGACATCACATCAAATTAAGCAGAGGGTGGGACTACACGAAGAGCTGTGTTACTCCAGAATGGATAAAATAAACCTTGTTCTAAAAGTCATAGCTTGAGGAAATAAACACCGCAATGAAAGTGACATTCAAATGCAAAATAAGCATGTGTTTAATTGTTACAGCATGATATATTTGTACCAGTGTTCCTTGCTGTTTTCCCCACTAAAAGGGGTTAAACACAAAGCTAATTGGTGGATACAAGTGTGCCCTGATCTTCACTGCTTCCTGTGGAACTGCTGTGTGTTATAACTACTGAATTGGACTTAAAGGGATATAAAACCCAAAAAAGGTTATTTTGTGTTTCAGACAGAGCATACAATTTAAAAAATAAATAAAATCCAACGTACTTCTATTATCAGATTTGCTTTATTCCCCTGTCATTTTTTTGTGGAAGAGATACCTAGGTAGGTTCCTAAAGCACTACTTGGCAGGAAATAGCGTTGCCATCTTGCATATGGATAATATTCTTGCAAACTTGTGACACACTGCAAGCGGAGCGGTGCGCAGCGTGTAGATGCGTCGGTGCGCACTCAGTGTGTCCTGCCTTTTCATCTCTGAGCACTCTGCTGCATCAGGTCGTGTAGCTGAGCGCTCAGAGATGAAATAATTGAACTTCAGAAGCGATGCGAGGCGGTGCGAAGCAGCTACATCACCTCGCGCCGCATCGCTTGCAGTGTGTCACAGCCTTTATAGTGGAACTCCTGAGTTTATGTCCATGCTTTTCAACAAAAGATATGAAGAGAACAAATAAAATTTGATAATAGAAGTAAATTAGAAAGTTGTTTAAAATGACTTGTTCTGTCCTAATCATGAAAGAAAACATTTAGGGTTTCATATCCCTTTAAGGTATGTGTTTAATCGTATACTGTAGTGCAAACAACATGCTCTAGTAAATTTTATTTAATTAACAGATGTAATATCTTAACAGTTTTATGACACCCACAGATCAGTAAAAATAACTATTGCCTTGTCCTGCAAGTGACAGTGTTGTAATCCTTGAATGTGGTTACACATTGTTTGTATAATCCGTATTATGACCTACAACCTTTTTATATTGTATTACTGAGTTTGAGAATTATCAACAAAATAACACAAAGAAACATAGAGTTTAAAGTCAAATATGAACTGCTTAGATGTTACTATGGCTACCTGAAGACTATTCCATGTAATAACTGCAATTTGAGTATGATGTCTAACATATTTGCATGGATATTTGTTTTATGACATTTTTTGTTATTAATGCAGATCTATTTTAACCTTTGCTCATAACATTGCTTCAGATATAAATAGTTATAATAAGTTAATGACATATGAGCTAATTAAGATCATCTTTATTAAACCAGTTAAAATGGCTACCTCTATGGTCACTATTTTCTGTCATTGAAATAAGATAATTACCCAGAGTTTTTTCACATAGTTTAAGCCATTTATCTCTCAGCAGCAGTTATTAATTACAGAATTTTATGTAAATAGGAAATATGAAACTATAAAAATCTACCTCACATTAAAGGGAGATTGATAGTCCACGACTCATTTACCTAACAACCATTTGGAAAAAATACTTTGCATTCCACATACCTAAATACATATTTGTCTAGTCATAGGGACATTCTAATGACCAAATAACATATCTAAATTGTTACATGTAATTTTTACATTGATGATCTGATAAATCTATGTGTTTACCACTGGGAGGTGTTAACATTACATTCAATTACGGGCACAAATACAGTAGTATGGTTACTACCCACAATGCTACTGTTTTTCCTTCCTGTGTCTGCATCTCTCTTCAAAGCCATTCTCCTAGTTTAACATATTACAGATGCTGTTTCGTGAAGCTCTGCATCTTCATATTGGATGCCACCCACCATTTAGAGCTAAAACTGCAATAAATGTAACACTTATACACTGTTTTGTTCATGCTAACTCATGGGGCCAATTTATGATGCTGCGAATGCAGCAGTTTCCGTGCCTTCAAGCTCGCCGGAAACATAAGTTAAAAAGCAGCCACCTCTGACATCGGACAGCAATTATACAGATCAGATACGATCGGGATTATTGACATCCCCTGCTAGCGCCC
This sequence comes from Bombina bombina, assembly GCF_027579735.1. Classification (NCBI taxonomy): domain Eukaryota; kingdom Metazoa; phylum Chordata; class Amphibia; order Anura; family Bombinatoridae; genus Bombina; species Bombina bombina. The sequence goes on along the minus strand of NC_069499.1, from coordinate 1,131,679,328 downwards.
TATTGGCCTCTAATGTGCAGGGGGCGGCATTGCACAAGCATTTCACACAAAATGTATGTGCAATGATAAATGCCGACAGCGTATGCTGTCGGTACTTATCGATGTCAGGCGGACATGATAAATCGCCCCCATAGTATGTGATACAGTAGAGTCCGTAATCAATGAATGTGCACTACTTCCACCACAGAGTATGAGAATACCTTAAGTCCAAGATACTGGTGAAAATGAAGATGTAGAGCTTCACCAACCAGTACCTGTTAGTAGTAAAATAGGAGGACAAACAATAGCATCATATTAACAATGTCATTGTGCACACCAGTTCAATGGCACTTTAAACATCTCATGATCCAGCCAATCACCTTCTGTGTACTGCTAAGGAGATGAGAGGCAACATCCGAGCAACTTTACCTAACTATTTATTGATGATGCAGACCATTAAAAAAATATAGATCTTTCCTATGGGCTATTAACTTTTATGTTATAACAATGTTTTTCCACCCAGGGTATAGTGTTAACCCTTTAGATACACGCTGCCCTCTCAAGCACCTTTACAATGGTGAAGTAATTTTCATATTTCACATCTTCTACATGTAAAAGCAATGACAGCCATATCTGTACACCAACATGCAGCTGAGATATGTTGTTGTGTCAGCAATTATATGGCTATGAACCTCTCAATACAGAGCAAACTGATGATCCTAACAAAACCAGCTTCAAAATACAGGTGAATAGTTATGAGATCACCTTTTTATTGCATATATTTTATGAACACCAGAATCAGAGACAACTAGATAGTGCCAGGTCTGCTTGCTTGGAAAGCAAGATATCCCAGGATTTAGCTAAGCATTGTGTGTACACACTTCTACTCATGGGTGACAGGATAACAAACACTACCCTCCCACTTACTGTAGCTCTATGTTTCTTGTTGTAACCTGTTGTAAGCACCTGTTTAGGTTTTTACACTATAATATTTGCTCTTATGCTCTGCAGTCACACTCTTGCATGGGCCACAGTAAGAACACCTATCCATTACAGTAGAGAAAAGGATAAATATTGTACAAGAAATAAAATAAATGTTCTTTTAAAATCAGGTATGTGACACATCAGTTTGTACTATGCATACAGGGAGTAGTATTGTTTGCTATGAGACAGGAAGCTACTGCACAAATAAAGAATTTGATTCCAACTATAAACCACTCAATTCTCCAAGAGTCCATTTGCCACAAAAACCTGCCAATCCTATGTGACCCTTTGTTTTCATTAATAAAAATGTGTCCCAAATAATTTTGAACCAGCTTGCTGTATTTCACCAAATCTATCCCTGAATCCAAAATGTATTTTGTGTAATATAGTAGTACTTTTATTATCCTAACCCAGAAACTCGGCTGCAATGGATCTCCAGCTTTTTTGGTACATATACCTGAAATCATTTTTGAAACTCAAATGCCACCCAGTGTATCATTTACTTAAAACATAAAAATCAGACATGTGATATCCTTTATTTTTAATTTAAACGCTCAATCTCATATTTCCTTCCTTTAAAAAAAAAAAAAAAAAAAGAAAAACAACTAAATCTTACATCCACACATTGGGCCGATTTATCATATGTCGGGCGGACATGATCTGCTGAGTGGATCATATTCGCCCGATATTGCTGAATGTCAACAGAATACGTTGTTGGCATTTAGCATTGCACAAGCAGTTCTAGTGAACTGCTTGTGCAATGCCGCCCCTTGAAGATTCGCGCCTGCTAGCAGGGAGTGTCAATCAACCTGATCATATTCGATTGGGCTGATTGCTGGTCGCCGCCTCAGAGGCAGTGTACCAGTTAAGGAGCAGCGGTCTTAAGACCGCTGTTTCTTAACTGCTTTTTCCGGCGAGCCTGATGGCTCGCGTGGATACAGCTGCATTGGGGCCGATTGACCGCTTGGTAAATCGGCCCCCTAGTCTGGGCATCACATCCAGGCCTAGTTTCCCCCCAGGACGATGCTGTGACACACTACTGTATTCAGACAGTACAGGGAGTGCAGAATTATTAGGCAAATTAGTATTTTGACCACATTATCCTCTTTATGCATGTTGTCTTACTCCAAGCTGTATAGGCTCGAAAGCCTACTACCAATTAAGCATATTAGGTGATGTGCATCTCTGTAATGAGAAGGGGTGTGGTCTAATGACATCAACACCCTATATCAGGTGTGCATAATTATTAGGCAACTTTCTTTCCTTTGGCAAAATGGGTCAAAAGAAGGACTTGACAGGCTCAGAAAAGTAAAAAATTGTGAGATATCTTGCAGAGGGATGCAGCACTCTTAAAATTGCAAAGCTTCTGAAGCGTGATCATCGAACAATCAAGCGTTTCATTCAAAATAGTCAACAGGGTCGCAAGAAGCGTGTGGAAAAACCAAGGCGCAAAATAACTGCCCATGAACTGAGAAAAGTCAAGCGTGCAGCTGCCAAGATGCCACTTGCCACCAGTTTGGCCATATTTCAGAGCTGCAACATCACTGGAGTGCCCAAAAGCACAAGGTGTGCCATACTCAGAGACATGGCCAAGGTAAGAAAGGCTGAAAGACGACCACCACTGAACAAGACACACAAGCTGAAACGTCAAGACTGGGCCAAGAAATATCTCAAGACTGATTTTTCTAAGGTTTTATGGACTGATGAAATGAGAGTGAGTCTTGATGGGCCAGATGGATGGGCCCAAGGCTGGATTGGTAAAGGGCAGAGAGCTCCAGTCCGACTCAGACGCCAGCAAGGTGGAGGTGGAGTACTGGTTTGGGCTGGTATCATCAAAGATGAGCTTGTGGGGCCTTTTCGGGTTGAGGATGGAGTCAAGCTCAACTCCCAGTCCTACTGCCAGTTTCTGGAAGACACCTTCTTCAAGCAGTGGTACAGGAAGAAGTCTGCATCCTTCAAGAAAAACATGATTTTCATGCAGGACAATGCTCCATCACACGCGTCCAAGTACTCCGCAGCGTGGCTGGCAAGAAAGGGTATAATAGAAGAAAATCTAATGACATGGCCTCCTTGTTCACCTGATCTGAACCCCATTGAGAACCTGTGGTCCATCATCAAATGTGAGATTTACAAGGAGGGAAAACAGTACACCTCTCTGAACAGTGTCTGGGAGGCTGTGGTTGCTGCTGCACGCAATGTTGATGGTGAACAGATCAAAACACTGACAGAATCCATGGATGGCAGGCTTTTGAGTGTCCTTGCAAAGAAAGGTGGCTATATTGGTCACTGATTTGTTTTTGTTTTGTTTTTGAATGTCAGAAATGTATATTTGTGAATGTTGAGATGTTATATTGGTTTCACTGGTAAAAATAAATAATTGAAATGGGTATATATTTGTTTTTTGTTAAGTTGCCTAATAATTATGCACAGTAATAGTCACCTGCACACACAGATATCCCCCTAAAATAGCTATAACTAAAAACAAACTAAAAACTACTTCCAAAACTATTCAGCTTTGATATTAATTAGTTTTTTGGGTTCATTGAGAACATGGTTGTTGTTCAATAATAAAATTAATTCTCAAAAATACAACTTGCCTAATAATTCTGCACTCCCTGTATGGTTAGGAATCACTAATCTTTCTGATCTTACTATTACATTTCAATGCAGATGCAGTAGATTTAAGTCTGTTACTTTTCAAAATAAGGGCCAGATTACAAGTGTAAGTGTGCTAAATACCGCTTTAAGGAATGTGTTATGTTCCATGTGTAATGTACACTTGAAACATTCCTTTTTTATTTTTAGATGTATACTGATGTCTATAGAGTACTGTTTGTGTAATCAGTCTTTTTATATGCAGGGGAGGGGGGGTCTGCTCTTCTTGTTTTCCCAGCCACTTTAAGTCGGTATCCTAGCCTAACTTCATCAACAGTGCTAAACTCGGAGCTTCTACGTAAGTGTTTAAAAGGTTTTATACTGGATTTTTAGATCAGTATTTGTGCATTTTATTCTTTAAAGTAGTGTCTATTGTATACAGTTATTTGAAAATTGGTGTATACCATCCCTTTAAGTTGACATTTTAAGCTAAATATAAATTTTCTTATATGCATACTGTGCTATTGATGGGGTTTTTTCAGTGCTCGTGTGTATATATTACAGTTCCTTACTAAGGCCCTGATATTGTAAAGGGTGGAGTCTTCTTCAGCGCCAGATAAATACCTACTGTCCGAGAAAAATGATCACTAGCTATCACTACAAAATTTATCAAAGGGGAAAGGGGGTGACTCAGGCGCCAGCCAGACGGAGGCCAGTTGGTTGGCACCTGAGTCACCCCCTTTCCCCTTTAAGGCCCTGATAATCAAAGATCATTCAGCTTGGAGAGATATTGTAGTTCAGACTTCACAAAGGGGCATATGTATCAAGCTCCAAATGGAGCTTGATGCCCCGTGTTTCTGGCGAGCCTGCAGGCTCGCCAGAAACAGCAGTTATGAAGCAGCGGTCACAAAGACCGCTGCTCCATAACCTGTCCACCTGCTCTGAGCAGGCGGACAGACATCGCCGAAAATCAACACGATCGAGTATGATCGGGTTGATTGACACCCCCTGCTGGCGGGCGATTGGCCGCGAGTCTGTAGGGGGCAGCGTTGCACTAGCAGCTCTTGTGAGCTGCTGGTGCAATGCTGAATACGGCAAATGTATTGCTCGCCGTATTCAGCGAGGTCTGGCGGACCTGATCCGCAGTGTCGGATCAGGTCCACCAGACCATGATAACTATAGACCACTTTACATTTCAGATTGGGTACTTTCAGTATTATTGCATTTAAGCTTTGCACTTTCTCATTTGTATTTTAATAAGATTTAAGATTTAGGTCCAGCTGTGATTTTACACATTCTGATTATGCTTTGAAAGTTTCTGTGTTACTTTAATAACTTTGGATCATAATTTGTATATTTCTGTGTATCTTTTACTAATTACTTCTCCATTGTAAATTGACAGTTTTAGAAATTGTGAGGGACAAGGCAGTTCCCTGGGCTAAACAGGGAAGTTCCCATGGTATATCTGAAGCTCTCTCACAAGTCTAGTGAAATTTTGTAAGCATTTTAAACAAGCTGGTCTAACTGATTTGCCTCACCAGCTATATGCAGGTGAAGTTTTCTTCAATGTTCACAATACACTAATTTTTACTAACAGAAAAGTAATATATACTAAAATATAAACAAAAGCAAGTTAAATTGCACTGAAAATATTTCAGTCAGATTTGGAATTGATGCAAACGGAGCCTTTATATAAGCCCCAGGGGTTCTCTCCAGCTACCTTTTCTCTCCCATGGGAGCTTTGTTACTTTCTATGGAAGGCATCTCTCATCTTTCTGTGATTTCCAGGTTCCTCCCCTTTTCTTAGAAAATTCAGTGAGTTCTGCCCCTGTGAAGTCAGCACTACAATCTATCTCCAAACAGAGAATATTTGATTATCTGGCCCATAGAAAGTAATGATGCTCTCTGGGAAACAGAAGCTGACAGTTTTTCAGTTAATTTAAATAAAACACATGCAAAGGGCAATCTAATTTGTAAAAGATACATATAATTATACAAAGTATGAACCTAATTTGTTACACAGGCATAAAAACAACTTGTAAAATAATAATTCTAAATACACTTCTGTATACAAAATAAAATAAAATGCAAGATAATCAAAAAAATTCTATAAACACAAATATGACCAAATAGCAAATAAAATGACGTGAATTGCCAAAATAGAAAACAAGGATATGCTCCAAATATAGGGGGAAATTTATCATATGTTATCAATGCCGCCCCCTGCAGATTCACGGCCAATCGACTGCTAGAAGGGGGTATCAATCAACCAGATCTTATCTGATCGGGTTGATTGCTGTCTTCCACTCTGAGGCAGCGTACCAGTTAAGGAGTCTTAAAACCGGTGCTTCTTCACTGCTGTTTACGGTGAGCCTGAAGGCTCACACGGAAACAGATGTATTAGGCACCATACGTTGCTTAATACTTCGGCCCCATAGTCTCAAAGTGATTTTCCATAGTCTCAAAGTGATTTTCTGTCCCTTTAAGAGTTAATTCTCTCCTTTGGAATTCCAACAAGATATTAATAGGGAGAAAGAATTAAAAAATAAATGTGTAGTATTTTGAAAAATCACAAAACATTAATAGTCATTCCAGCTATATACTCACTTACTCCAGAGCAATTAGTTCTCTAGTTTTGTGCCTGCCATATGTTTAAAAAGCATATATGCTGCAACTTTCCTCATGTACCTTATTTTATCCACTCATCATGACTCTGTAAATTAAAAAATATAAAACAATATAAATAAAAGCATATAGAAACGTTTTCAGCCAAATGTCACAAGGGATATTATATATGTCCCACCCAGACTTCAATGCTGTTCAGCGCGAATGTATAAACCACCACTGTGGCGTTCTATGAGACCTGCATTGGCAAATGGTTAGCTACAACAGTCCATGGGGTAGATTTAACAAGCAGCGGATGCTGCTTTCTACGCCCAAAGTTTCTGGCTCACTGGAAACTTAAGTTAAGAAGCAGCGGTTATAAGACCGCTGCTCTTTAACTTGTCTGCCACCTTTTAGGTGTCAGACTGCAATCATCCCGGTCCTATCGGGATGATTGACACCCTCTGCTAGCAGTCAATTGGCTGTGAATGTGCAGGGATCGGCATTGCGCAAGCAATTCATAAGAAATGCTTGTGCAATGTTAAATGCCGACAGCATATGCTATTGGCATTTAGTGATGTCTGCCCGGCAATTGGTAAATCTACCCCTATATATTGGTCACTATCTTTCTGATAGTGATGTGGCTGTCAGCTTTTTTTCATGTTTTTTTTATTGACTTTAATTAAAACTAGCTCTAAAGAAAGAAAATTCAAACTAGTTTTTCTCAGTACTTTAATGCTTCAGGATGTAATAAAATATTTTAACAAGATTTGGGTAGAAAATTCACTTTTTAGATTTTAGAATTATGGCATACATAAGTATAAACTGTAGTCATTTCTCTGACAAAATTCCATTTGGTTCTATATGAAAATAACTGTGGTTAATGGGGCTAGCACCAAGGAAAACAGCTGAACTCCCTTTGAAAGAAACACATTTGATTAAAATCTACTTTAAGCTTTCTTCTCTCTCCTGAGTACCAGACTTTTCAATTTTAAGAAACTTGTACAACATATTAGTTACTTTATTTAGTGTTTTGGCTCCAGCAGGGGGTGAAATATAATATTTCAGAAAATACTATGGCCTATTGTATTCAGAACAAAGATGAAATATTAGCTTTGAAAACACTTATGGTATGTGAAACACATAGAAGGTATTACTTTGGCACATACTTTTGTTTTTCATGAAGGGAAACATTATTAGTTCTGCTTAAGGCAAAAAACAACATTAATGATACATTTAAAAAGAACAAATACAATGCCAGAACCTATATACTGCACTTATATACCATAAATACAATGCTTAACCTGTAAGGATCAGTTATTATAGAGGCAAAGGATTCTGGGAATAAATTCCATTCTAATTTCTGGGTCAGGATTAAACTAAGAAAACATACATGCTAGTAATGTTTTGACAACCACATTGTAGATATAATTAATTAAAGGGACACCAAGGTCAAAATAAGCTTTCATGATTCAGATTATCCAATTTTAAGAGACTTTCCGATTTTACTTCCATTATCGAATTTTGCACAGTTTGTTTATATACACACTTTCTACAGTACTAGCACCTACTGAGCATGTGCACAAGCTCAGATGGTATATGTATATTAGTCTGTAATTGATCGATGTCTGTCACATGATACAGGGTGCTGGGAAATGGAGGGAAAATAAATTTGACAGAAAAATAATCTGCTTATTTGAAATTCAAAGTAAGTTGTATTGCATTGTCTTTTTATGATTCAATTATTAATTATGTAATTCTATTGTATTTAGTGGCCATTTAAGCAATGCAAAAAAAAATGTGTTTTAAAAATATTTTAGCTGCCATTTGAATCATAATTTGCATTTGTTTGCAGTCAGAGGACATATCTATTGAAAAAAACGTCTTGTATTCTCTGCCATGGCCAGTTGGGGATAGATATAAGTGAGCTATTGAACTGATTAAACAATCACTGTGTATACACACTGTAAATATGGTTGGGGTTCAGTTCCCTGGGATCATCAACTGCAAGTTAAGAAAAAATTGTTGTAAAACCATTGCAACCTAACACCTCCACCTCAAAGGTGACAGAATAAAGTAACCCTGTTATCAAACTGGGGTAATTGAGAACACCTGCTCTCTTGCGATTAGGGGCATGATTGCACAAGATAATTTGTCTAATTTTTTTAAAAAAAACAAATGAACATCTTGTTTGTTTCAATTGTTTTTCCATAGCCAAAATCCACCTGTCACTTTCCTTATTTGGAGAAGCAAATCCATGCTTGGCTCTAGAGAGGAAAAGGCTAGCCACAGTCATTATTAGTTAAAAATGTATTATTTTGCAGTTGTTTTTTTCTGTTGAAGATATACAGCAGTGTTAGGTTTGAGAAGTCTGCATTGTGTATTTTTGAGAATTCTGAGTATGCCACAGTTTTCTCATGACATTTTTTTTACATAAAAAGTGAGCAAAATAAATAATGAAATTTGACTCCAAAGTTGTTTTACTATGCTTAAGTAAACATGTTATATTAAAATCAAAAGGTGTTTACTAGACCTTTGACTTCCACCAGTGGATGTTGGATCACTGGCACTGAAAATGGATGGGCAGGTTCTCTGCTTGGGAGCGTTGTCTACCTGCATCTTATTAAATGGGGCCATATATGTATTGGTCTCTATTTTAAGGTTACAAGACTTTTGTTTTTAAGCACTCTGTAATTTTCTACAATGATAACAGATTGCAATGTGGGAATCAAATTACAGCACCTAAGGACAATCTTTTCTTGGAATTGACAAACTATAATCTTCTCTATGACACTGTCATTGTATTTTTGTAGAAGAAACTTAACCTTCAACCAACACAAAGAAATCTGTATATTTTGTAGAAGATGACGATGGGCCAAGGAATTAGAAACGCAAGCAAGGTTAAATTGTGTACTTAAATCTGCCTGCCTGTTTCAAGAATCCCTGGTATTTGCAGTGCTTTGTACATTATAATGTAATTCATACAGCAGTCATGGAACCCAAGAATTTTGTGTCATTAAGGGAAGGTTGAGTCCAGGCTTTATTATGAAGCTGATATTGATTGGGACTTGACAAAGAAAGACGAAATCTCTAATTATCTCTAATGAGACACCTGATTTAATTAAATTTAAAGGTATATCTCTGTATGTTTGATGGCTGTTGTAAACAATAGCCATTATGTATAAAGTTAATGTATATATTTTTCAAATATCATGATTAATTTATTTGTATATATAACTATCCAAGATAATTAACTACACCAGGGGGGAAAAAAAAGGGGGGGGAGGGGGTTATATTGTAGCATTATACTAGGAATACTCTTTTCAAGTTTAATTCAATTCAGAAAATCTTTTCCCTTGTTTGCTATTTCTTATTCCTATCTCCCCCTCATTCCTTTATTTTTTTATTTTTTTTATTTAATTGTTATTGAGGTTCATTAGCAGGCATACATACATGTATACTGTAAGTCATTGAAAAATACAAAGAGCAATTGTTTACATATTTATGTATACAACATGTTATGAAAATATAGGAATATATATATATATATATATATATATATATATATATATATAATTTGCCTAACAAAACTGTATTCCTCCTGGATGAAATCTGAGGCCACTTTTGGACCTCATATTGATGTAGAGGGTGCCAAGCTACAGGAAGTAGTCCCGGATAAAAGGAGACCACTCTTGGATCTCAACTGATGAACCTCCTTTTCTATATGGTATAGGAAATAAACTCTTAATGATATAGGAAATAAAAACGTAGATAATAACAAAGTTTGTCCCCACCGAATGTTCACAACAAAAGACATAACACACACTAGGAGCTATTGTTTCCCCCATTGACTAGAGCTAAGCAAACATTATGAAAATGCACTCAAACTTCCGTTGACATCTAGGTATTGAGTACTATCCATCAATCAATCCGGTGTGAAGTGAGGCAGATTGTTAGTTTAATTTAATCCTATGCCCTCGCTCCTCGGCCGCTATAGGCGAGAACCGGAAACTAGGGAAAAATCCTGCCCAAGGGCTTAACTGAAAGTGGATTTCCTCTTTAATATACAGTCTAACTATGCTAGAATACTTAAACAAGATTAATTGTATGTGAGGTGTGAGGTTATCTAAATGATAGTATGTTGAAGCTAGCAGTTATCTCTAAAAGCTATAGGTTGGAGCCTTACTGGAACCTATTGGCACATTACTAGCGAATTATGTCAGGTCAGTGTCAGCCACATAATTCTGTGACAGCACTGTACTCTTCAAAATTAATGTCAACCTAGCGCCAAGGCATAGCAAAAGTCTGGAGACTTGCCACACAAGCATATTTGGAGTGAACACTAACTAAAGCAATAACAGGTGTATTTGCCTTAACATAAATTTAGCAGAATAGTGAGCCCTTATGAGAAGTAATATAGAATGGGGCTCGACCCATGGGACCACTAGGCCTGAAAACCACATATAGTGAGTATAGAATCCCATCTAAGCTTAAATCAACATAATAACAGTAATGGGTTAAAAGGTACTAATGAGATTCAAGAGTGCACATTAAAACAGAAATATAAAAGTTATAACAATAAGAGGCATGCGTGTGTGTTTAGGGCTCAAAATATTAGAGATGCAGACAATATAGGCATTCAACTCACACAGAAGCGTGAAATATAATCATCTTTCATAGGAAGTTCACCAGACAGCAATTCTCCCAGGTGCTATCTTGTCCAGGTTCTCTTAAATGTTCCCACTCTCATAGAATGGTTTAGATTAATTATGTAGGAAAAGTAAGGGAACTTAGAATAGGAACAAACATATGAATGTTTGCTGATATAAAGTGAGATATATACAGTCTAACTACGCTAAAGTGCCTAAACAAAATTAGGTGCATTTAAAATGTGAAATTATCTTAATGACAATATGTTAAAGCTTGCGGTTATCTCTAAGAGATACAGGTAGGGGCCGTACACAAAATAGTTGGTGCAGAGGTAAATTCCTTAGTACTAGATAATGATATCAGGTCAGGGGCGGCCAAATGATCCTATATCAGCAAGGTATTTCTCAAAGTCTATGCCAACCCAGTCTCGAGGTGTAACATAAGTCTGAAGGCTTACTATATAATGAAATAACACATGGAGCTTCTAGGAGTGGAAGCTACAAATAATGAATATGAAACCCTATATACTTGTTGACAAAGTAACAGTGGTAGGGTAGAAGGTACCAATAACATTCAGTACTGCACATTAGGACAAAACTGTAAAACTTGTAGCATTGATAAACATACATGTGTGGTTAAAGCCCAAAACACTGGGGATGTAAATAATATGGGCATTCAGTTCACACAGGTGTGTAAAACACAAAAAGAAACTGTTCACAAAGAAAGTTCGGTAACAGCCATCCGTCCAAGCGCCAACTTGCCCAAGTTCTCCTCAGCGATCTTACTCACATAGGACAGTTAGCCCACACCTATCTTGTTTAGGTTAGATCCCATCAGGGTGTTTTTAGGGATGATGCCACGGGACTCACACATGCTGTGACACGGACAGCCCTTCGCCTGCAACGGACCGACCAAGATCCAGTCTCCTGCATTTGGCTGTGACAAATGTAAGGGTGACAGGTGAAAAAGAGAGTTCTTTAAATCGGACTGGGCTTGAAATAATTCCTCCCAAATAGGTTCGGCTGCATTCAACACTTCCCGCTGGTGCGCTGCAATAGGAGGTGCTCTCATGGTGGTAGTCGGAGCAGTAAGGGATGTCTTCTGCGCTATAGATTCTTGCAGCATAGTAGATACAATCTCCGAAGCCACATTGCATGTCTCCTCTAGTAGCGACTCTTTACCGCGTTTGAATGTTGTGAGGTGATGACCGTCCACTAGTAGATTCTCTAGTGTTTCTGACGGCAGCGAAGGGGGTCTCAAACCCCCAAACAAAGCATGTTCACGGCTTGTCAAAGTGGGACTGTAATAGTTGTCCTATCTCAGTCTCCCATGTGTGCGGATCCATCTTATATTTGATTCGGTGGGAGTGGTAGGGTAGATGCTGTAAAGTATTGCACTTTAAGTGCCACGTAACGACAGGGACAAAGGTCGCCCTGCCGGGGGGTATGGTGTAGGCCAAGATCTTGTAACGGCTCCGGGCACCGAAGCCAGCAGCAATTCCTGTAAAACTGGGTAAAATAGATGCAGTGTAGAAAGCTTAAGTCAGCTCTTGCAAAATATTATAAAGATCAATCTGCTAAAAGGTAGATTTCTGCATTTGTCAGGAAAAGTCTGTAGCAGCTTTCAGTTATGCGACCGAACATGGCTGCTGCCCGGAAGTCCCCCCCCCTCATTCCTTTATTGAAAACTAAATGGTGTAGTTGGAAATTCACTTCAATAAAACAGATTGACATCCATAATGGAATTCAAGCCAATTGGATGTTTGGATTAAATATTTAAGATCCACGGTACTTCTTTTTGATCCAATAGCCTCTTCCTATCACCCCCCTCCTATGCCTTGGAATATGATCAATACCTAGTATTTGTAAAAGCATATAATTTGATTGGTGTTCATATCTACAATGTTTAGCTATGGGGGTATAGGGTTGCTGATGTCTCTAAGATGTTGAAGAGCTCTGTCTCTTAGGGCACGTTTTGTACGGTCTACATATTGTTTGTCACAACCTTTGCATGTCAACAAGTATATGACATGTGTGGTATTGCATGTTATGTGGTGTCTTATGTCATATGTTTCCTTGGTTACTGTTGATTCAAATTTTGTACCTGTTTTGATATAGCGGAAAGTTTTACATATATTGCCATTGCATTTATAACAACCCACTCAAGCAGAAAGCCAAGTATTGGGTTTTTGTTTAGGCAGCATGGAAGGTGAAAAGATAGTTCTGAGAGTTCTGAGAGTATGTGTGTATGTATATATATATATATGTATATATATATATATATATATATATATATATATATATATATATATATATATATATATATATATATATATATACCCCAATAGGGTGATGCTAGAGAAATTAGAAAGCATAAAATAATGTTTATGATTCTACTCAACTCAGAAATAAAAACAGATGGAGAAACTCTTTACTTGTTTGAAAGGACATTGCCACTCTCATTTAGCTGGCTATGCCTTTCACTGTGCAAAAATATTGTGTAGTTCATTATCCTCTGAATAAGTGAAACAAACCTTTTGGTTTTTAGCTTTCTCCTCTCACAGGAAATCTGCTTGGTATTTTGGTGGTGACGGGATCAAACTGACATATTTCAGGGTAGCATATACTTTTCTTCTCTGTGAAAGGCATAGTGAGCTAAAAGAGACTGTACCCTGAGTGGCACAGTTCTGCTATCAAAGCAATATTTTTTTCAACATGTTTTCTTATTCATTTGAGTGTGGGATAAAATAGATATATGGCTAAGTCAATATCTACAGTTCTAGACATTAAGAGGTTGATCATAATCCTTTAGAAAAACGTTTCAAATTATTTAAAACCTAAAGTTGATTTTCAGTAGAAAATGATCAGATAACGTTTTTCTAAAGTATTCTGATCAACCCCTATATTTGAGTGAACAAACAAATACGACCAGCAAACTAGATATTGAGTAGTTGGTAGTATTAGCTGGGTGTTGTCACTTTTTCTTTACTTTTCCTAAAAATTGCTCTGAGCTTAGCCATGTTATTTTACAATATTGCAGTGTCCTATCAAATATGAAGTAGGGTGAGCTGGGTACTTTCTTCATGATATTTTATAGAGAACTTTAAAGGGACAGTATACACTCATTTTCATATAACTGCATGTAATAGACACTACTATAAAGAATAATATGCACAGATACTGATATAAAAATCCAGTATAAAACTGTTTAAAAACTTACTTAGAAGCTGTCAGTTTGGCTCTGTTGAAAAGGTAGCTGGAAAGCCCACTGCAAGTGGCAAATAAGACACTCCCCCCCCCCTCCCCCTTCTTTTGCATATGAAAAGACCCTTTACACAAACAGGAGCAAGCTGGAGTAGGTAGTCGAGCGTATTCACATAAAATTTTGGGGCTTGGTTAGGAGTCTGAAAATCAGAGCAATGTTATTTAAAAATAAGCAAAACTATACATTCATTTAAAAAAAAAACTTTATGGGCTATATAAATAGATTATCTACAAAACATTTATGCAAAGAAAAAATGAGTGTATAATGTCCCTTTAAGCAAATAAAGGATAGTCCTGCATCATTAACATTAATATTTATGTGTTCTCTAGTGTATTGATCATAAGTAATGGATGTTTATGAATATAGTTTGCAGCTTTCAATTACATTTATGATTAAAGATGATAGATCACCTACCAAGAAAATTAGTGATAGCTGTCAGAATGGAATACTCTAATCTCTAATTTACGGTCATTTGAATCCATATACACATAGCGATTAAAATATAACCAGACTGAATATGAAAGATGTAGGAACTTCAGGTCAAGCGAGGATGATGAAGAAATGTAAATACACATAGCAAAAACACCACTCCGCTTTAATACAGCTGACTTGAACTATATGTGCATCGATAATGAAATTACGCTATATACTAAGTGAGGGCTAACAATCTGTATACTTGGGTGTTTCCAGTAATAAGCGACATAAGAGACACATATAGCTTATAACGAATAGACGGATGGATGTTGAGATTTGCATCGCAAAGACACTACACGTTAGTCACTGTCAGTATTAGATGTACAAGCCAATCAGATCCTCTATAACGTATACGCCCATGCCTGTAACACAGTCATTGGTGCTCAACAGGGCGTTCCCAATTGACGTTTGTGATTGGCTGGCGAACCGGTAGTAGATTGCTATAAGAAGGGGTGGCACCCGGGCCTCGGCTTGTCTCGCCATATTGAAAAAGGCTGCTATTAACAGCCGAAACGCGTTTGTGTTTAAAGTAAGCACCTTGGTGCACTATTTGGTTTTATTTTCTTAGTTGTCTCTTGTCTCTGTCACCTGAAGCCGATCGAGCAGTTATCGGCCAGGAAACAGGGGGACAAGATGACATTAAGTTATTTGGGTATTATCTTATAATAAGATCCTGGTGTTAAAATTTCTTTTTAACCTATACTTAATAAAAATTCTAATTTTTAACTATAACTGATAGTAGGAATGAGTGCTTTTTAAAACCCCACTCTTGAGGTTTTCTTACCTTTACTTGTTAAGTTATTTATGTGTTCTTACATCAAATTACTTTAAAAAATTATCAAATTAAATAGTGTCACTATGATGAAATGGTTACAATGAATATTCACTGAATTAGCTCCAGTTTTATACCTGACTGGTTTGCAAAAGTGAATATAAAAATATAAAGGCAGTGGGGAAATTGGAGTCAGACACATTTTGCAAAGAATGTTGCAAGCACAAAAGAGAATAAAATAGTCATGGAAGTGATGAAACTCTACATTTTATTAGAGAAAAGGCTAAACCTTTACTAATTTTTACTTTCATACGGGTCTATTTATGAAGCAGTGGATGCTGCCTCAGACCCACTCAGCTTCAGTTCCTGCTGTAGCGGAGGTTAAGAAGCAGTGGTCCAAAGACCCTAAGACCGCTGCTCCCTAATTTGTCCGCCACCTAAGAGGATACGATCGGGCTGATTGACACTCCATGCTAGCGGCGAATCTGCAGGGGGTGGTATTGCACCAGCAGTTCACAAGAACTGCTGGTGCAATGATAAATGCCGACATCGTATGCTGTCGGGATTTATCGATGTGCGGCGGACATGATCCGATATATCGGATCATGTCCGTCCGCACATTAATAAATGGACCCCATAATGTTGTTGCTTATTTATCAGCATGGAATCAGTTTTAAATTAGAGGCAACATCTTCAGCTTTAACCTGGCAGATATGATGAACCTGTCTTAGATAGGGTTAAACATATATTTTATTTTGTGCTTGTAACACTCTTTGAAAATAGTTTGACTTTATAACAGTCACTATTTTAAGAGCTAGATAATGGTACAGGTGGCCCTCGGTTTACAACGGTTCAATTTACATCTTTCAGAATAACAACCTTTTTTTCCAGTCATGTGACTGCTATTGAAAAGCATTGAGAAGCAGTGCATTTATTAAAATAGCCAGTAGGTGGAGCTGCCCGCTTGTGTTGCAGCAAAACCAAGCAAGCTGATATTAATCAGTTTAACCAGACCTGAGCTATCGAGCAGATTTCAAAGGAACAAGATCTTCCTGTCTATAAATCAGTTCAGATTGGAATGCATAGAAAGAACTATTTGCAGAAAAATGCAAGTGAAGTCTGTGTTGTGTGATTATTTTATTAGGTTTATAATGCTGTTTAGCATTTAAAGTCTTCATTTCAAAGCTTTAAAAATAATGTATTAGGTGTTACTTATGACTATTTTGAGAGGGGCCTGGAACCTAACTCCCTCACTTTCCATTGACTTACATTATAAACTGGGTTTCAATTTACAATGGTTTCGATTTACAACCATTCCTTCTGGAACCTAACCCCGGCGTAAACTGAGGGCTACCTGTATTTGTATATATAGTAAATTGCTGTAGCTGAATTACATTTTACTGAGTGTACATTGTCCATCTTAATTAGGTTATTCTAAAGGCACAAAATAAGTTATCACACGGACATGAATCTGTGTTTTTAAAGAATGTTGTTAAACATGTATATCTATATTAGTTTATCACATGCACACACCATGACATGGCTTTATAATTTCTCTAATTGAATACTGTCCTAAAAGGGCATGAAGGAAGATTAGTCATAATTATATTTTCTTGTGAGCTTTATGAAATCTGTGGTATTGTCTTTCATAGCTGTGTATTTATGCTCTGACATTGATAATCCCTAAATCTATTGTACAGAGTTGAGGGAGAAAAAGAGAAATTGTAAGAGCAAATAGATATATGTGAGTCTCAACAAATTTCTTTGGTGATCATTAGATTAATATGAGTGTTTAATTAGATATTTTAGTACCTTGACTATTTATTTAATTAATTATTTATTTTGTGCACCACAAACATCCTAATGTATTTAAAGTGAATGTAAACTTTCATCAATTAGTGCCTGGTTTTAAAAATACTATTAAAAACAGGGGCCCTTCAATTACCTTTTACTTCTTCGAAGCTGGATCGGCATCCCCCACCTGCACGTCCTCTATATGTCACCAATAACAAAACCGTCTTCCTCCAATCATGGCAGGGCCTCACGAGGTAGACATTCTGGGGGGGAATCCATGATTGGAAGAAGCTTGTTTCATCATTGGTGACCTATTTACATAGGACCTGAAGGCGGAGGATGCCGATCCCACTTTGAAGAAGAAAAAGGTAATTGAAGAGACCCTGTTTTTTATAATAGTTTTTTTTTAAAAACCGGGCACTAATTGATGAAAGTTTACATTCACTTTAAGCCTAAGGGGCCGATTAATCATTGTGCGGGCAGACATGATCCGCTGTAGTGGATCATATCTGCCGCACATTGATACATTCCAACAGCTTTCGCTATCAGCATTTATCATTGCACAAGCATTTCTCATCAAATGCTTGTGCAATGCTGCCCCCTGCACATTCATGGTCAATCAGCCGCTAGCAGGGCGTGTCAATCACAATGATTGCTGTCCGCAACCTCTGAGGTGGCGGACGAGTTAAGGAGCAGCGGTCTTAAGACCACTGCTTCTTAACTTCAGTTTCAGGGGAACCTGGAACTACGGGGTAGATTGCATCATCCGCTGCTTGATAAATCTACCCCTTAGGGTCTATATATAGAGAGTCTTAAACAGTTCTCAGAAGTAGAAATATATTATCAGCTATAAACTACCTATTTCCCATTACTACCGTGGATTTATATTTTATACATAAGTTGTTTATTTTCTAAATGGATGGAACAAAAAAAATAAAAGAAACTTATCCATTGTACTAGAAATGCTCACATATAAATAAGTCTAGGGCCTATGGTACTTCTAGACCAAAATGTAGAGGTGCTTCATGCGATGGAACCCATCTTGTAATATATATCAAATATTTATTTATGTATTTATTAAAATCCCTTTCCTCTGTCCGTTACCTCGCCATCCGGATATGTAAAATATGCTCTTTAAAAATTCAGATCAAATGGAACCTTTGAATACTAAAGATGTTACAATAAGGAATGGGGAGGGGGTAAACGCACAGTAGTGCAGGATTGCTAGTCTTAAAATTGCATGTTCTAACCAATCAGAAAAAGTCATTTTACAACTATTATGTCCCTTTAACAGTGTGTCAGTGTCAAGGGGAAATGTTCATCTACTTGCTAATGTACCCTAAGCTGCTGAGCATCCGCTGCTTGTTAAATCTACCCCTATAAGTTTATGAAGGCTTTCTCTAAGCAAGAATCCAAAGCATATGTTAGGATTGCTTAAGTACGACCCTGTATAAGATTATTGGATCTCTTAGCTCAGTTGTTATCCCACCTTAGTATCCCTCATTATTTTACATTATTAGAAGTCGTTAGATAAAGTTACATTTGCACGTTAAAAAAATAGAGAGGAAGAGCAAAGACGCCACCAGATATAACTACTATAGTCCTCATTGATAAAGATACTATTTTTAAAAAAAATATCATTATTTTTTAACCTTCAATTCCAATAAAAGTTAAGTTTTATTCTTCACATGGAGGAGTTGTTTGAATAAAATATATTATGACGTATAGAGTGCTAAAAATGAACTCCTCTCTTCAGTTCTTTACTGAATTTTTTGCTAACTTCCTTGTAAGGTGGCACATGGCTTCTGCACACACTATATGCTGTGGGGACAGCCGTTGTCAGTACACACCTTGCATCATTATGCTAATAAGCTGCACATCCATGTGTGATGCTGGATTAGCTCATTAGACCAGGGTGCATGACACAACCTGACAGAAGTCACATTACACCCTTTAAAACAACAGCAATCTCTTCTTTTTAAATTCATAACATCTTTCTCAATATATTTTTATTATGCAAATTTAAAACTCAATGGCAAAATACAGAGCATGTGAAGTAAAACTACTTTTCAAACCCAGTGCACGGAAAAATGACTGCTGACAAGGTTGCTTTGTTGTGTCAAGCTGTGCACAATAATATTAGTACTGACGTGGATTTGACTAAATTCATTAGTGATCCTTCTGTGAGTGACTGTAAAGTATCTGGTAACATGCTGAATATCATACCCATCAGGTCATGTCACATAATTAGGTGTGTTGTGCTCTATGTTCAGGCTTTTAAAACCCACACACTCTCTTTAGATGTCAGTTGAATTTAAGAGTGGTTAAGATGAGTCAATCAAGTGGCTAGATGAAAGCGATGTTTTACTGGGTGCAGCAACTACTGGTTATTATAGAGCACGGCCACTAATAAATCCTGCAGTTCTACTCTCTTAGATTCAGCAGAGTTGCATATAGGTATAAGGTGGCTGCACAAAGCCTTTTTTTATTGGACTGCTCATTCCCAAATCTTTTTTTTTACGCACTGTCCTTACTCCTTTTCCCTTTTATTGTTTGCTGCCACCTTGCCAAGTCTTTCATGTGGCAACAACTCGAGAAAGAAAAAACAGACCTATGTACAGTCAAGAGCGGTAACTTGTGTGTATTTGGTTATTATAGCCCTGATGTTGCTGAATATTGGTTGATCATTCATGTTTGTTACCCCCGGCTTGACCTTAAATGTTATGAGCAGTCAGTATAAGTTGAAGTTCTCCACCTGTAAAACATAACAATTTTTGATATTGAGCTCTGTGGTCAACGTGTTGTATTTTCAGCCATCTCTAATCCTTCTACGCTTTTTTAAGGAGCTTAATAAGTAATACAGCTACTCAGTGACTGTATTGTTTGAAACATTAAACTTTATATGTGCAAGTTCCTGCTATAAAATGTAACACATCAGTTTTACACCTATTTAATGAACCTATTGGAGCAGATTGCAATAGAGCTTAGTGGTTTGAGCAATAGAATCTCTATTTACTAGAGAAAAAGGGTTGGAAGTTTATAAACTGCACAAAAAGAAAGTGCATAAAAAATAAATAGTTTGACAGAAAAAAAAATAGTAATGAATCTTATTTACAACACCTTAACCGACAAAGGATGGTATGGGAGAGCTGTATTACATTTTATGCACTTCGTTTATGCCCCACTGAACAGCTTTGTATTGTGGAAAATGTATTCTGAATTTATAGAAGCGTGTTTTAATCATTACCTGTAATGATTATAATATGATCTGTGGCTTAAATGTACAGTATATACTTTTGTTTTTTCATTAAGTGGTAGTTGATAATATTTAAAGGGAGATTAAATCCCACAATTTTCTTTCATGATTCAGACAGAGAATACAATTTTAAACAACATTCCAATTTACTCCTATACTATAATTTGCTTCATTCTTCATATATCCTTTGTTAAAGAAATAGCAATGCACATGGGTGAGCCAATCACATGAGGCAAATATGTGCAGCCACCAATTAGAAGCTACTAAGCTTATCTAGATGTGCTTTTCAGGAAAGAATATGAAGAGAATGAAGCAAATTAGATAATAGAATTAAATCAGAAAGTTGTTTAAAATTGTATTCTCCATCTGAATCATGAAAGAAAAAATTGGGGTTTAATATCCCTTTAAGAGATTTATTTTTTTGGAAATCAGGTGCATAGAGACTTTTGAGTGTTTTCTGTACACAAGTTCCTGTTGTCTAGACCCAATAAAATATGAAGGGGATTAGATTTATTGAAAGCTGCACACGCTCAGTCTAAACATGCTCAACATGTTCGGTTAGTCTGGATAGCAAAGCTCAAAATGAGTGTTGCTAGAAAAGCGCTGGGAGCATCCTTAAATCCACTTTCCATTTTAAATCAATTAATATCATCTTACAAAAAAAGTAGCAAATGCATTGTGTTGTATCCAAGCAAAGGTTTGTTTTTTTTAAATAGTTTTTTTTTTAAATACTTAAAAAAAAAATTTAGGCTAGAAGCATTGCACTCTTATTTACTGTATTGACGGTTATGGCTAGGGATCAAATAATGATCATTTTTAAATTAAATAATGATTTAATACCTTAATTGCTAGTGCAGGCTGCACATTTTTGCACCACTACATTTGTTAAAACAAATGAAATGTAGATGTTATTATATAATATTTGTACAAAAATGTAAGGCAGATGAAAGTAAAAATGAAACTTATTTTGTTTATTGATTATGCAATTTTAAGAGACTTCTCAATTTACTGCTGTTATCAAATTTACTTCATTCTCTCTGTATCCTTCATTGAAAAGCATAACCAGACACAGTTATCCATTACTGGGAGCTGGTGACTGGTAGCTATACATGTCTCTTGTCATTGGCTCACCAGATGTGTTAAGCTAGCTCTCAGTAGTGTACTGCTGGTCTGGAGCAAATTGTATGAGTTGCCCCCCTTTGCAGGGATTAAACAACACATAGATGTATGCAGACAACAGTTCAATAATAAAATGCTCTAACACACCAGAACGTTTTCTTTTTGCACTTTTATATCTCTTTAAAGTCATATATAAAATAGCAGGTGAAAGGATTTAGATATATTCATATGTAATACAATATCAACTTCAGTCACTGCCTAAACCCTTGTCTCTTACCCTGGGGCTGCCTAGAGCAAGCAGTACTCCAGCACTTGTCCTGTCCTGAGTCTACTTTCAATGTATCACAAAAATGAGTGTTTCTCAGTTCTACCCTCAAGCACCCCTATCAGGTCAGACTGGCTGGTCAGCTGCTCACTCAGGGCCTGATGTTAAAAAACTCTCTGATCCAGCAGCATGAACTAAGAAGTCTCATCAGCATGATGAGGTCCAAGGAGCCCCTTAGCATTTGCGGGGGGAGCCCAGGGCAAGACAAATTTGCAGGGACCTACAACCCAGTGCTATTTTTCTCCTCCCCCTTTATGCCCTGTGCCCTGTATGGCCCACCCCTGTCCCAACATTAAGTGTTTCCTATATATAAGAATAACAGCATATACTACACCTCCTTATACTATAAACTCTTCTTCACAAACAAAATACAGGATATACATTGCACCTTCTCATCCTCTCACCCCTGAAAGTGTGGGGCCCCCCAAAGCACCCCTGGGTGGGTGCCTCTCTCATCCTGCCCAAAGGGCAGGCATGGTGAGGTCCCTCTAATTACATTTTAGCTTAAGAACTGTTTATCTCACTATACACGGTTCAGGGTGTGAAGAAGAAACCCCTACACTACAATATAAGGTCTAAAAAAATCTCAAAGATTTGATATAATCTCTCTCCTGTTGGCAATTTTCTGATCTGATTCACCTGTATTCAGGTAGAGGAGGTCCATTGTCGACATTTGTGGACTGGAGTGGAGGATTGCTTTTTGTCAAAGAAAATGTGCCAGTTAAAGTGTATATCACCATGAAAAGGTGCAAGATGGCCATGAGCCATATAAAGGGCCACAGTAAAATATCACAAGGAAAATATGTCATGATATGTCATGATAAAATGCATCAGTTAAAGGGCCAGTAAACCTAAAAAATAATGTTATATAATTCTGCACATAGTGCAGAATTATATAACATTATATTAGCGTTAGCTTTATACAACCTAATATTCCCTGTGAATTTTTATAAAAAAGACTGTTTTTCAGACCTGCTCTCTGTGCTCTTCTGAGCGGGTCTGTTTTTATCACAGAGCGCATCTGGCCAGCTGTCTAGTCACAGCCCGGCCCGACCGCGCCATTACACTCAGTGCAGCTCGCTCCCGCTGTCAGACAGCTGGCCAGATGCACTCTGTGATAAAAACAGACCCGCTCAGAAGAGCACAGAGAGCGGGTCTGAAAAACTGTCTTTTTTAATAAAAATTCACAGGGAATATTAGGTTGTATAAAGCTAACGCTAATATAATGTTATATAATTCTGCACTATGTGCAGAATTATATAACATTATTTTTTAGGTTTACTGGCCCTTTAAAGTGTATATCACCTTGAAAAGTTGCAATGGAGCCATGAGCCAGATATGGGGCCACAGTGAAATATCCAGGTCTTCTATATCCAAGTGTGGCACAATGACGTGAGCTGTGTATGTGATGTAGTTAGATGCAGAAATGCAATAACATAAATATTACTTCTCTCATTATATTTTTTCTAATATAAGTGACACAACATTAAAGAACGATCCCTATATACATTCAGTACAACTGGATTTTAAAATAAATTCCTGAAAATTGAAAAATATATCTGAGACCGATACCAATTTGTCACATTCTGGGACTTGAACGCTTCCATCTTATTTTTTTAACATAATATTTATATGTTGCAGTTTGGGGTACTTATGTCAAAAAATGTACGTCTGAAGAGGTATTTATTTTGTGCAAAAAGCCTGATAAACACTGCTCTAAACCACAGTTATTCAATAAACTATACAAACAGAAGAAAATATTTGACCCTATAGATTTAACTTGGAATTCAATCAAAAACAAATATAGCCCATCTACATGAAGTAATGTTTGTTTCCCTTGACTTTCACAGATCCTATACACAAGTTTTCAATGGGTTCCCTATATACAATGCATGATATTTTCTTTAGCAAGACAACTATATTGTGCATAATCTTGGGAATGGCATGATTACGCATAATAGGGCATTGTTTGCCATTGATTATGTTGAAGTAACAAAGTGGGAAGTCACAATGTGTTACTGGGTTAAGTACAGTATTTACAAGTTTGCACTGTGTGCCCTATTTGAGTACATTTGAATGAATGTTTTTGTTTGCATATTTACATGAAAGCTACAGAGGTCACACCCTTTATCTCTTCTAGGTTATTATATGCATGGATTAGCACATTTATCTGTGCAAGTCATTGCTAGAGTTTCAAAAATTACATCCACACCTTTATATTGTGCCATAATCAAAACAATACAGACAAAAGAGGATGGTGCTTAAAGGGACACAAAAGTCAAAATAAACTTTTATGTTTCAGATCATTCAATTTCAAGAGAATTTTAATTATTTGACTTTTTTTTATCAAATGTGTTACATTCTCATTTTATCCTTTGAAAATCATATCTAGGCGCAGGAGCAGCAGTGATCTACTATAAGCTACCTGGTGATTGGTGGTTATGCACGTATGCCTCTTGTCATGTTTTCAGCTAGGTCCTAGCAGTGCATTGCTGCTCTGGAGCCAATATTAACTATGGATGGGATTAAACACATAGGGATCAATCACAATATATCAGTTGAAAAGGGGACATTTATCTTTGATGTGATCATAAAAGAGGGTTTTTGGCTTTGTCTCGGAGCTGCAAGCTTGCTTGCTTGCCAATAAGAGCCCCATTTTTAACACAGAGCTGAAATCTCCTGGAAATCACAATCCATTTTCTTGATACTTTCAATAGGTTTTTGAGACCATTTTATACTTATTGACTGGTGTTTTTTTTACATCTTTGCAAGAATTCCAAGATAACGTGGAATCATTCTATTATGCTGCACATAAGACACCATGAAACGGCCATAGGCAACATTTTAGAGGTGTGTTTGCATGCATGGTCTACATTCATTAAAGCTCTATTCATCACTATTGTATAGTCTGTGTTCAGTGGTCAGGACACACATTTACAATTACACACACACATATACCACTACTACTACTGTACCTACTGTATATATATATATATATATATATATATATATATATATATATATATATATATATCATTAAAACATTTTCTTTTTGCACTTTTGTGTCCCTTTAAAGAGACATTACAATCAGTTTTTCTTTATTCCATGTAAAAAAAAAAAAAGTCCATATGGGCCCCTATTTTACATGTGGTTACCCTTGATGACAATTTAGTAAGGTGATCACAGTAACAGCAGTGGTCACTTGGCCATTTTTCCCATAATCTACTAAAATCTTAACAAAAATACATATTTTTACAGATTTTGTCGCAAATGTCTCATGTCATAAAATATAAATATAAGGTTGGTGTAAGGAGTTTTTGACTGAAGCACCTTAAGGGTTAACACTCCCTTAGGGCAGGAGCTTAGCAGTTGGGTTTTTTGTTTACATTGTTGCAATGTTATAGGAGGGTTTGGGGCTTATTGTAGGTGGGGTTGTGGCTTATTGTAGGTGGGGTTGTGGTTTACCTTCATAAGCTGTAACGGGGGTCTATCCTGCCTCTTTCCTGATGTGATTTTCGTCTGTTCACCCCTAACCCCTATTTTGTTAACAGGCTCGTGGTACAGGTGGGCGGCACTGAGAATTAGCTTCCTTAGAGCTGTGTTAGTTGCTGGTGTCTGGAGCATGGGCAATCGTGCTAGCTCTAAGATGTCCACTGCGTTTAACAAGACCTTCCCCTGGATAACGCATGCTATGTATTTCTAGCTAGCGTTACCTTGTTCTCTACTGGGTTGGGAGTTAATGTATCACTATATTCATCCTAGCAGGTGGTGTCAGGGCCCAATTTTTATTGCACGGGTCTTGATGAAGTAGGGATCGAGCTAATGGGAGTGGCAAGGTTGGAGCCTGTGTTGCCTCTCCCTCTGAGTCCACAGAAGGCGCCAAGCAATTGCATTTATTAAGTGTGTAGACCTAATTTAATTTGCAGCGTGATTACTTGGGGCCCTGACCTACTATTGCTTTGGTGTATAATTATATATATATATATTATATTATATATAGGAACTCAGTTGCCGCCTCCCTTCTCTATTTGGAAGAAAAAAAATCTATCTTCCAAAAAGTTTAGACAGGCCTTTTCATAATTCATTAAAATTACTTATTAATAAAGTGACCATGTTGGTCTTAAAGGGACAGTCTAGGCCAAAATAAACTTTCATGATTCAGATAGAGCATGTAATTTTAAACAATTTTCCAATTTACTTTTATCACCAATTTTGCTTTGTTCTCTTGGTATTCTTAGTTGAAAGCTTAACCTAGGAGGTTCATATGCTAATTTCTTAGACCTTGAAGCCCACCTCTTTCAGATTGCATTTTAACAGTTTTTCACCACTAGAGAGTGTTAGTTCACGTATTTCATATAGATAACACTGTGCTCGTGCACGTGAAGTTATCTGGGAGCAGGCACTGATTGGCTAGACTGCAAGTCTGTCAAAAGAACTGAAAAAGGGGCAGTTTGCAGAGGCTTAGATACAAGATAATCACAGAGGTTAAAAGTATATTAATATAACTGTGTTGGTTATGCAAAACTGGGGAATGGGTAATAAAGGGATTATCTATCTTTTAAAACAATAAAAATTCTGGTGTAGACTGTCCCTTTAATAGCAAGCTCCTGAGTTTCTGTGTTTTTGTTCTAGTTGGGGTTATGATTAGTGGTTCTTAGCTCTAGGCAACTGGGTGGGTTTAATCCTTATGGTATATACTGAATCAGCGGTGCCTGCTGAAGAAAAAAAATAATTATATATAACAAAAATGTGGGTCACTCACTGAAATTTGACTTTAAATAGTGTTTAAATTTAGGTTTCAGAAAAAAAGTTCAAAATTGGCCCAGCACTGGGATGTAAAAAATGGCTTAGAAGTGAAAGATATATCATGATAAACTGGCCTTTCAGGGGTATTTGAGGGCTGGAGTTGCGAAACTCTGCTTTAATGGAAGCCTAGCTTTACTTGGTTGCCAATACCTTTTTTAGTATATTGCCTCAACACACAGTAAAAATAATTTACTCTAGCTCAATGATTTGCCACTCCTGAGAAAGATTTTTTTAATAGATCTAGGGCCCGATTCATCAAGCTCCAAATGGAGCTTGATGCAGCTGTTTCCGCGCAAGCCTTCAAGCTCGCCGGAGACAGGAGTTAAGAAGCAGCGGTCTTAAAACCGCTGCTCCTTAACTCGTCCGCCTGCTCTGAGGCTGCGGGCACCCCCTGCTAGCGGCCATAAATATAAACAAATAAGCAAGTTTTTCACCACATTTCTTTTCATCTTGAACAAAGTGGTAATGTCTCTGTTGTCTGGGTGTGAGGTGGGCTTTGGGTAGATCAGGGACCAGTAGTGTAAATAGGTGTTTGGGGACAAGGCTTAGACGGCCCATGGTTTCATTTTGCGGAAAGGGTGAGAGGCATACAAACTGGAACTGGGTTGCCGACTTTAAATCAAAGTAAAGACAACAACTACATTATCTATATAATTTATAATTTGTATAAATTAAAGTATCATAGCATTTTAATTACTCTATAATTTACAAATGATATGTGTGTATTTAAAGACATTACTAAATGTGAAATTATAGCCATAAAGGAAATTGCAATCCAGTGAGAAAATTCTTTCCAATTTTATGACATGCTAAATATAGCCAATTAATGGTACTGTACAGCTGAATAAATTAGTAGTATGTAGTGTAAGTTTTGTTTATTAACATGGGTTCTCTCTCTTATAAGAGAGCAAGATCTCATTCTACTGATGAAGGTCATAGAACTCACAGTAGAGGAGAAAAGAGAACACAAGTTAACGGGACTGTAACCTCCTTGTAATTACAAGATATGTTTGTTTTATTGTTATAGAATAACATATAATCTAAGACTGAACATTTTTAAAACAAATTAACATCTTGTTTGCTGCAGTTGTTTTACATTACATACACGGCAGACATTGAACAACGATGGGAAAAGGATGAAGAGAAGTGCTAGCATTTTGTGCAACAAAAAAGAAGATTATTGTTTATAATTATATTCCCTATTATATCTCTCAGTAGTGCCATTGGGCTCTTGTTTCTTTGCCAAAAAAGAAGATATATTGGTTGCCTTTTACCCACCAGCGGTACATGTTCTGTATAATTATTTTTTATAGAATGTGTTTCTGCTCCCTGATACTTCTATTACTTTTTATAGGGGCATAATTATATAAAAAAAATGCTTCACTAATCTCCCACTGATCAGTGTGTTTAGTCCCTGTTAAAAGGATAAACACATGGGAAAAGTCATGTAGCTAAAATACTTATGTAACTTCCTCCCAAAAAAGAAAACAAACGGATTAGCTAATAAGTTACTCTGACAGTCAGGTTCTCAAAAGATTTGAGATTTAGGTTCTCTTTTCATGTTACAATTCATCACGTCAGGAAAGGCACGTTGTTCACATGAGCAATACAATGAATATAAAACTGTTTTTATAAACACTCTACATTTATTGGTGCTGAAGTTTAAGAAAACTTTTGGTCATTTTTAATATGTGTTATTTTTGTGTGGAGAACTTGGGAAGAAACTTCTGTAAAGAACGCTGTGTGACTCATATTTACATGAAAAACAGACATGAGTAACCAATGATAATATGGCTCTCTATAAAGGGGTGGGACTCATAAGATTATCTTCCATATCAAATACAAATGTAGCTAGTAGACAACATATTTGGATAAAATCAAGTTTCATCCATCTACATTTAATAATTATTAACTTATAGGGGCAATATAACTAGAATATAACTGTTGTAAATTAAGATACTTCAGTTCCAGTCCCCAAACTCACTAATAGGACAGATTTTCTGAATTTCTATGGATGACGACAGGTTTGCTAACTACAAGTACACAACTTCCTGTCTCCCTTCAGATTTTGGCTACCTTGTACCAATCCAACCATAGAGTATAATCCTCTAGCCTTTACACCTGTGTCATGTGCCTTACACCTGGTACCAAATAATTTTATATTATGTATCTGTATTGTTTACAATTTGTTTAAAAGAGAGGTGACTTTCTATAATTCTGTAGATCCCTGGAATTGATTCATAGCATTTTTTTTTTAATGTATATGTTTATGCTGTTAAATATATATTCTGTATATATATTTAAAATCACAGAGAGTTTGTAAAATAAAGACTTTATTTTTTATAATTTTTTATCTCTTCAGTCTTATATAGAATTCTAGGACATAAGGTGAATAAAGTTAATAATTTTAATGGCTAACTGTGTAGCTTGAACAATTTCAGGAACATGTAGGTTACTTCTTTAGGCAATCTATGAAATTTAAAGAGACATTAAACCCAATTTTTTTTCTTTCATGATTCAGATAGAGAATACAATTTTAAACAACTTTCTAATTTACTTCTGTTATCTAATTTGCTTCATTCTCTTGATATTCCTTCCTGAAAAGCATATCTAGATATGCTCATAGCTTCTGATTGGTGGCTGCACATATTTGCCTCCTGTGATTGGCTCACCCATGTGCATTGCTATTTCTTTAACAAAGGCTATATAAAGAGTGAAGCAAATTAGATAATATAAGTAAATTGGAATGTTGTTTAAAATGGTATTCTCTGTCTGAATAATGAAAGAAAATGTTTGGGTTTAATGTCCCTTTAAGTCTAACAACCACTTTATATTTACATAGACACAAATATTAAACATATTTAAAGGAATAGTAAACCCAAGTGTTTTCTTTCATGATTCACAAAGAACATGCAATTTTAAGCAACTTTCTAATTTACTCCTATTATCATTTTTTCTTTGTTCTCTTACTATCTTTATTTGAAAAAGCAGTAATCTAAGCTAAGGAGTCGGCCCATTTTTGATTAAGCACCCTGGATAGTGCTTGATGATTGGTGGCTACATTTAGCGCAATCCCAGGTGCTGAACCACAAATGGTCCGGCTTCTAAGCTTACATTCTTGCTTTTCAAATAAAGATAGCAAGAGAACAAATAAAATTTGATAATAGGAGTAAATTTGAAAGTTTCTTAAAACTGCATGCTCTATCTGAATCATAAAAGAAAAATATTTGGTTTGCTTTCCCTTTAACAACAGATAAATGACCCACTGTCACCTCCCTGCAAAGGTCATGTTTTGTAAAGAGTAGGTATGCGTATAACACCAATTAAACAAAAATAAAGAAGCAAAAAGAAAATGCTTTCATGTATTAGAGGAATTTTATTGCACTATTGCTCACCTATATCTTAGGGTTTAACCCCTGGGAAGAGATGTTAAACATTCAGTTAAAATCAACTCTGCACATGACCCCTGAGACAATCACAGGTGGCAAATATCCACCAATCACCATCTGTACTCAACTCAGATTAGGAAGTGCGTTGCTATGTCTGAGCTAACTCTTTGTTTTAACCCTTTGTGGGTATAGGCAATGCTATAATAAGGACATAATCTAATGCATTACAGTATTTTCTTATGGTAGCTGTATGTGCAAAAGATCTGTGCTTAGTCTGTAATTTTTTACCAAAATATGCAGGTTTTGCACATTCAGAGCAGGGACTTACACTTTTAAAATCATCTTGTGTGCCTGGTCATTTGAAGCTATAAAGAGGCCACATTTAAAAGGTACTAATGCACTAATCAAAGCATAAAAGAGGTCAGGCAACTGCTTCATTTTTACCAATGTAAAATTAATCCCAGGCAGTTTCCCTGGGAGTCAGAAAAATGACATAAAAATAGCAGACAAAATTAAAAATAAATATTCTCTTCTTTGTTATTACTATTTGCCTGTTCATTTCTTTATCTTCTTTTTCACAGCTCGCCAATGGGCATTTGACAGGGGCCAAGTTAACACTACAGATGGAAAATGCCAAACTTGCTTCTGATGACTTTAAACGCAGGTACACCAATATTTTTGAATGTTATATTCTGGGAAGGTTCTAGACTTTGTTCTAGGCCAGGGGCTTTCAAACCTCCTCAGACCTACCTAACAGGCCAACTTTTCAAGATATCTAAACTAGAGCACCAGTAAAAAAAAATCAGCTTATTAGTAAACATGGTTATTAACCTGCTCTCACCAAAAAATCCTGAAAATATGGCCTCTTAGGGAGCCCCGAGGGCAGGTTTAAAAAAACAACAACCCTGTTATAGGCTAACAAATGTTGCAATAAAGCTCAAAATCAAAGGCAGATCATGGTATAGCCGAGAGGAGAGGGGGACATCAGTTTCTATTACTTCCAACTTCCTCCATTTATCTCATGATCTTGTTCCAGAGCAAATATCATTTAAATAAGGGACTACCTTGCAAAGTGATGGTGGTTTAAGTTTGCTACCTCAGCCATGTTTTTCTGGACACTTATGAGTTACACATGCACCTCTGGACAGCACTATTCATGTTCCTCCTGCACACCCTCCAGCATTTGTAACTCATAGCTGCCCAGGAAAACATGGCCGAGGCAGTAATTGTAGAGTGACTGGCTCTTTTCTGAATTGTGAATACTACAATAATAATTTGAGGTGCATAACACCCCTCTAGATCATCATGTGGTATATTCCTCTCTGGCAACCTTTTTTTTTTTTTTTACAAATTGACATATTTCTATCAAGCAGATTACATGCTCTGCAAAAGAACTACTTAAACATATAAATGATTTAGAATAGCAAGTCATACAAGAGTAACATTTAACATTAATGGTGTTATCGTTACTTTTAAAAATGACCAAAAGTTTTCTTAAACTTCAGCAGCAATAAATGTAGAGTGTTTATAAGACAGTTTTATATTCATTGTGTTACTCATGTGAACAACGCGCCTCATTTCCTGACGTGATGAATTGTAACATGAAAAGAGAACTTAAATTTCAAATCTTTTTTTTCCGAGTAACTTATCGACTAATCTGTTTAGCTAAATGACTTTTCCCATGTGTTATCCTTTTAGCAGGGACTAAACACACAGATCAGTGGGAGATAAGTGAAACAATTATTTCTTTTATCATTATGCCCCTTTAAAAAGTAACAGAAGTATCAGGGAGCAGAAACACATTCTATAAAAAATAATTATGCAGAACATGTACCGCTGGTGGGTAACAGGCAACCAAGAGATCTTTTTTGTTGCACAAAATGCCAGCACTTCTCTTCATCCTTCTCCCATCGTTGTTCAATGTTTGACGTGTATGTAATTACTTATATTGTTTGCTTATCAATCACTGACATACACACCTACAAAATTCTGCTGCTGTTGATATGTAGATACGCTTCTCCTTTCTCTAGAAAGAGTGCACACTCCTCTTACCCTCGACCTGACAAATGGGCTACTACTCTCTGGCTATGCTGTGGTTAAATCACTGCTCTATGTGGGTTACTGACTTACTGGACATATGAATGTTAATTCACTGCTATGTGTGAGTTAGAGTTACTACTATAGAAAATCTCACGCTGATACATAAACACACCAGAATGTATAGAGACTCATGTAAACAGCAGCAGGACAAAGAACAAATACTGTTTATATACAAACATATCAGATTACTCCCTGTTTTGCCTGCCAGTATACAATATTCATCCTTGAGATCTCTGCATTTGTTTTAATGTTTCACAGGAAGCACAAATATAAAATAAAGGGAAACAAATATGCAAGGTCAAATGAAACTAAACATTGTAAGATTAAAAAAAACGTAATTTTTGTGAGCAATAACTGTTCTATTACTGCCAAATAGCCCTATAGGAATGTTACACACAGATTAGAAATGTAGCATCAAGGCTGCAAATAATGTGCAGTAATTAAATTATTAACAGGTTCCTAACAAAGCTAATTCATGGAAATATGGTTGTATCTTTCTAAAGGGACCTGAACACCCCATGTGTACCACCAGGCATTTAGTAAACTGTTAAATATTACAGCTGGTAATTTTTAAAAAAAAATCCTTTTATTTCATGAAAATGTGTAAGCTCAAATCAGTGTTGTAAATCTAAAGTACCTCACTAGTTGTGTTAAGTATTTATTCAAGGATATGCCAGGTACAACCAATGACACACTGGCAGCTGCACTAATACAGTTATCAGGTCGTTTACTATCCCTAGATCACTGGTTTTCAAACCTGTTCTCAGTCCTGCCCAACAGGCTAGATTTTCAGGATTACCTTGGATGAGAGCAGGTAAAATAACCATACGGCTAGATTACGAGTTTTGCGTTATGAGGGGTGCGGTGCTAACTTGCACGTTATTGTCACCACTCACTTTCCTACAGTGCTGGTATTACAGGTTTTTACAAACCCAGCGTTAAAAGACAAGAAGTGAGCGTAGAGCAAACTTGTGCTCCATATCGCACTCCAATACCAGCGCCGCTTAAGTCAGCGGTGAGCTGGTTGTACGTGCTTGGGCACGATTTCCCCATAGACATCAATGGGGAGAGCTGGCTGAAAAAAAGTCTAACACCTGCAAAAAAACAGCGTAAAGCTCCGTAACGCAGCCCCATTGAATCCTATGGGGGAACAAAATTTATGTTTACACCTAACACCCTAACATGAACCCCGAGTCTAAACACCCCAAATCTTACACTTATTAACCCCTAATCTGCCGCCCCCAACATCGCCGCCACTTACATTATACTTATTAACCCCTAATCTGCCGCTCCGGACATCGCCGCCACTATAATAAACATATTAACCCTTAAACTGCCGCACTCCTGCATCACATAAATTAGTTAAATATTATTAACCCCTAATCTGCCACCAATAACATCGCCGCCACCTACCTACAATTATTAACCCCTAATCTGCCTCCCCTAACATCGCTGCCACCTACCTACATTTATTAACCTCTAATCTGCCTCCCCTAACATCGCCGCCACCTATCTACATTTATTAACCCCTAATCTGCCGCCCCCAACATCGCCACCACTATACTAAATGTATTAACCCCTAAACCTAAGTCTAACCCTAACCCCCACTAACTTAAATATAATTAAAATAAATCTAAAGAAAACCTACTATTAATAACTAAATAATTCCTATTTAAAACTAAATACTTACCTGTAAAATAAACCCTAAGCTTGCTACAATATAACTAATAGTTACATTGTATCTAGCTTAGGGTTTATTTTTATTTTACAGGCAAGTTTGTATTTATTTTAACTAGGTAGAATAGTAACTATATAGTTATTAACTATTTAATAACTACCTAGCTAAAATAAGTACAATTTTACCTGTAAAATAAAACCTAACCTGTCTTACACGAACACCTAACCTTACACAACAATGAAATAAATTACCTAAATTAAATACAATTAACTAAAATAAATACAAATACCTAAATTACAAAAACAAACGAACACTAAATTACACAAAAAAAAAACAAATGACAAGATATTTTAACTAATT
The DNA here is from genome assembly GCF_027579735.1 of Bombina bombina. Classification (NCBI taxonomy): domain Eukaryota; kingdom Metazoa; phylum Chordata; class Amphibia; order Anura; family Bombinatoridae; genus Bombina; species Bombina bombina. The sequence goes on along the minus strand of NC_069499.1, from coordinate 1,131,645,179 downwards.
ACAGCTCTTTTACCTGTAAAAAAATACAAACAACCCCCAACAGTAAAACCCACCACCCACACAACCAACCTCCCAAATAAAACCCTAACTAAAAAAAACCTAAGCTCCCCATTGCCCTGAAAAGGGCATTTGGATGGGCATTGCCCTTAAAAGGGCATTCAGCTGTATTGCTGCCCAAACCCTAATCTAAAACTAAAACCCACCCAATAAACCCTTAAAAAAAAACCTAACACTAACCCCCAAAGATCCACTTACAGTTTTGAAGACCGGACATCCATCGTCAACAAAGCCAGGAGAAGTCCTCAAAGATGCTGGGAGAAGTCTTCATCCAAGCCGGGAGAAGTAGTCCTCCAGACGGGCAGAAGTCTTCATCCAGATGGCATCTTCTATCTTCATCCATCTGGCATGGAGCGGGTCCATCTTCAAGACATCCGGCGCAGAGCATCCTCTTCTTACGACGACTCCCAACGAATGAAGGTTCCTTTAAGTGACATCATCCAAGATGGCGTCCCTTAGATTCTGATTGGCTGATAGAATTCTATCAGCCAATCGGAATTAAAGTTGAAAAAATCCTATTGGCTGATTGGAACAGTCAATAGAATGCGAGCTCAATCCTATTGACTGATTGGATCAGCCAATAGGATTGAAGTTCAATCCTATTGGCTGATTGCATCAGCCAATAGGATTTTTTCAACCTTAATTCCGATTGGCTGATAGAATATCTATCAGCCAATCAGAATCTAAGGGACGCCATCTTGAATGACGTCAATTAAAGGAACCTTCATTCATTGGGAGTCATAAGAAGAGGATGCTCCACGCCGGGTGTCTTGAAGATGTACCCACTCTGCGCCGGATGGATGAAAATAGAAGATGCCATTTGGATGAAGACTTCTGCCCGTCTGGATGACCAATTCTCTTGGCTTGGATGAAGACTTCTCCAAGCATCGTTGAGGACTTCTCCCGGCTTCATTGACGATGGATGTCGGGTCTTCAAAACTGTAAGTGGATCTTTGGGGGTTAGTGTTAGGCTTTTTTAAGGGTTTATTGGGTGGGTTTTAGTTTTAGATTAGGGTTTGGGCAGCAATACAGCTAAATGCCCTTTTAAGGGCAATGCCCATCCAAATGCCCTTTTCAGGGCAATGAGGAGCTTAGGTTTTTTTAGTTAGGTTTTTATTTGGGGGGTTGGTTGTGTGGGTGGTGGGTTTTACTGTTGGGGGGTTGTTTGTATTTTTTTTACAGGTAAAAGAGCTGATTTATTTGGGGCAATGCCCCGCAAAAGGCCCTTTTAAGGGCTATTGGTAGTTTAGGCTAGGTTTTTTTTTATTTTGATAGGGCTATTAGATTAGTTGTAATTAGTTTAAATATCTTGTAATTTGTTTTTTATTTTGTGTAATTTAGTGGGTTTTTTAATGTAGGTAATTTAATTTAGTTAATTGTATTTAATTTAGGTAATTTATTTAATTGTAGTGTAAGGTTAGGTGTTAGTGTAACTCAGGTTTGGTTTTATTTTACAGGTAAATTTGTATTTATTTTAGCTAGGTGGTTATTAAATAGTTAATAACTATTTAGTAACTATTCTACCTAGTTAAAATTAATACAAAATTGCCTGTAAAATAAAAATAAACCCTAAGCTAGCTACAATGTAACTATTAGTTATATTGTATCTAGCTTAGTGTTTATTTTACAGGTAAGTATTTAGTTTTAAATAGGAATTATTTAGCTATTAATAGTAGGTTTTCTTTAGATTTATTTTAACTATATTTAAGTTAGTGGGTGTTAGGGTTAGGGTTAGACTTAGATTTAGGGGTTAAAAAATTTAGTATAGTGGCGGTGACGTTGGGTGCGGCAGATTAGGGGTTAATAAATGTAGACAGGTGGCAGCGATGTTATGGACGGCAGATTAGGGGTTAATAATATTTAACTAGTGTTTGCAATGCGGGAGTACAGCGGTTTAGGGGTTAATATGTTCTAGTGGCGGCGATGTCGGGAGCGGCAGATTAGGGGTTAATAATTTTATTTTAATGTTTGCGATGCGGGAGGGCCTCGGTTTAGGGGTTAATAGGTAGTTTATGGGTGTTAGTGTACTTTTTAGCACTTTAGTTATGAATTTTATGTTACAGCTTTGTAGAGTAAAACTCATAACTACTGACTTTAGAATGCGTTACGGATCTTGGTGGTATAGGGTGTACCGCTCACTTTTTGGCCTCCCAGGAAAAGCTTGTAATATCGGTGCTATGAAAATCCCATTCAAAAAAGACTTTACGCAATTTGCGTAAGTTGATTTGCATTATGACCAAAAGTGTGTGGTGCCCCTAAACCTGCAAGACTCGTAATAGCAGCGGTAGTGAAAAAGCAGCGTTATAACCTGATAAAGCTGCTTTTCACCATAACACAAAACTCGGAATCTAGCCGATATTTACTTATCAGCTGATTGTTTCACTTGTGCTCTAGTTCAGATATCCTCAAAATCTGACCAGGGAGGCCTGAGTACCAGTTTGAAAACTAGTACCCTAGAGCATTGTTTCTCAACCACAAGTGATTGGCTACAGGTGTGTCAAACCTGATCATATGAAAGTGGGGAAAGTAGGGTAGGAAGAGACAGAGAGATAGAGAAGAAAAGAGCAAAGAGAAAATAAGAAGAGCCAGATGGAAATGCATTAGAGAGAGAGCGAGTGAGGGGAGAGAAAATTGGATAAAGAGAAAGGGAGAGAAGTGCAAAGCGTATTAGTAAAAAGCAGATAAAGGAAATAATTTATGTAAAATACATTATTTTCACAGAGATTTATATACTCCACAAGCTGCGAGTAACTCTCCATAATAATCTATAGAGCCAAAGCTTGTAACTGTTCACCGCTTGTTGCAAAGAACAAGCTGCACTGTGAGTAATACCACATCAAGAAAATGTCTCCAAAACATTACAGAGCAATCAAATTTAACCAGAAAAAGACACCCTCTGTAAAAAAAAAAAAATCCACTCTAACATATGCACAATAGTAAACATGAAAAAAGTAAAAGAAAAAATCCAGATAAACTTTTCAGCTTTAAAATATCGAGACATGACAGTGAGATTACATACTTTACAGTAGCAATAGAGTTGTTATGAATTCCTAATGCTTGGCGTTGGCGTTGGCGTAGGTAAAAAATCCTGACCACAACCCCAGTCAATAGATTTGATGTGTAAGATTTCATGTGTCTGGCAGTACTGATGGCAGGGGCGCCCACTAGAATGTACAGATGAAGTGATGCTTAAAGGGACATAAAACCCACATTTTTTCTTTCATGATTTAGGTAAAACATACAATTTTAAATAACTTTCCAGTTCACTTATATTATCAAATTTGCTTCATTCACTTGCTTTGTTTAAGGAGCAGCAATGCACTACTGGTTGCTGACTGAACACATGGGTGACCCAATGTCAATTGGTGTATATATATGCAGCCACCAATCAGCAGCTAGAACCTAGGTTCTTTGCTGCTCCTGAGCTTTCCTAGATAAACCTTTCAGCAAAGGTAACAAGAGAAGGAATAAGGAAGCAAATAATAGAAGTGAATTGGAAAAATGTATAAAATTGTATTCTCTATCTAAATCATGAAAGAACAAATTTGGGTTTCATGTCCCTTTAATTAATTTTGAACATGATCTCACCTTTACAAAGAGGCTCCTTAGAACCTCATAAGCATCCATAAATTTTGCCCATTGTCCAGTGATTTAGCAACAGGTTCTGGTGCAATTCTGAAAATTTAGCAATTGGTTCTCTAACTTCTCTAAAATAAGAAACCTTTACACTTTCTAATGTTTAAGAACAGGTTCTTTACACTTTCTAAATTTTAGTAACAGGTTCTTAAGAACTGGTGAGAACTGGCTGAATCCCACCACTGCCCTTGTCTCAAGAACAATTTTCTTTCAAAATGGCTAGTGTGGTACAATACTTTACCAGAAATTGAGGGCATTTGTGATTCAGGACCTGATACTGAAAAGCTCTCTACTCAGGAGGAGAGACGCCTACATTAGAATATAACGTCTAACAAATCCCAAAGATTTTGCATGATTTCTCTCCATGACGATGAGCTTTTGAATATCAGGCCCCTAGTGAGAGAAAACAAAAAATAAATACATATCATATAATAGTTATTAGCTACCCTTTGAATTGGGGTGAACTTGAGTTTTCTTCTAAGAAACTCATATTCCCCACTACTCCTTTCCCACTACTCATTTCCCCTCTAAAATTCTTTTCTGAGCCTCGAGACAATAAAAAAATAATTTCAGCAACTTGACTTAAACTGATGCTACTGAAATGAATTGGGCAGATTTTTTTTTAATATGTATTTATTTATATTCCATGAAGGTACGATACAGAGAAAGCAATTCGCACAACACTGGAGAGAGACCTTGAGGGCCTACGTAAAGTAATGGACGATCTCACCATAGTGAGGACAGATCTGGAAATGGAGATTGAAGGCATGAGGAAGCAACTTATCTACATGAGAAAGAGCCACGAAGAGGTACACACTCACGCTAATCATATGGGAAGAAGAACAGTTAAAGCCATTTTATGTTCTCTAGTTTTATTGTAATAATTAAAAGAAATTGTTGAGGACTTTTCTTAAAAAATCAAAAAACAAAAACAAACAAAATCATTAATTTATTCCTGTCATTTTCTGGATTGGTTTCAAAACTTTATTATAAACTGTGTACCTTTTTATAATACAGCTTTTCTATTTGTGGGCAATAGTGCTATGTAATGGGTGTAGATATTACAGCAAAACAAGGAGTTGCTTAACATTATTTAAATGTAAGCAAATTTTTTTTTTTTTTTTCGACAAACCTTGTTGCTTAAGGGCAGGGTGGTCTCAGGAATCCATTTGGTTGAATGCAATAAATATTCTGCACCTGTGTGATGTTTATCACTGTCACAGGGTTGCAAAAGCCTTCCTGAGATAATGGAACCACACTATATACTGTATGTCATAACCATTAGAATCTAAAAATAGAAGTTAGTTATGTTTAAAAAAATGTCTTAAAGTCTAGTAAATAATTTCCCGATTAGTGATTTGGATCACAGATAAAAACCAAAAGGCACATTGAATCTGGTCACATTTCTTTCTGAAGTGTAAACATAAAGGGACGAAAAACCTAATTTGTTTTCTTTCTTGATTCAGATATTACATACAATTTTGAACAACTTTCCAATTTACTTCTGTTATCAAATTTTCTTCATTTTCTTGTTATCCTTTATTGAAAAGCAGTGATGTAAAGCTCAGGAGTGTGCATGTGCCAGCAGCAGTATTGCACCAGTTTCATATATTAGCAGGAGCACTAGATGACAGCATTATTTCCTGTCATGTAGTTCTTCAGTCATGTGCACACCACCTACTTTCTTCAACAAAGAATAAAATGAGAGAAAAGCAAATTTGATAATAGAAGTAAATATGAAACCTTTTTTTAAATTGAATTCTCTATCTGAATAATGAAATATTTTTTGGGGGTATTAATGTCCCTTTAATTAAATAATTATGCTTATGCAAACCCTGAGCATCCTTGAATTCCCCTAGAGCAGTGGTTTTCATCTCCAGGGGGCACTAGACTAGACCATATAAAGGGATGCACAGGAGCATTGACACTTATCCTACAAAAACCACAAGCAGCAGGTGACTTTGACAAAAGAAGAGATGATAATGACACTTGTCATGTAGTGGTAGAAAAAGGCAAAGGGCAGAACGTAGGAGGAAGAAAGACACTGAGGATGAAATCACTAAGAGGCTGGGTTGCATTTGATGTCTTGATCAGTAACTTACATTTAACACAGGAGTAACAAAGTGCAAATTGAAATGTGAATGAAGCTCTCTTTTGGTTGAGCAGAATCAGCTCTTGAGAGCTGTGTGTGGACCCTGGATAAGATGTAAATTCCCCAAAACAAAACTAAAAATAAATATTACATTTTTCATTAAAGAGAATAAATAAATTAACATCTGTTATGGGAGGGGTGTTGTCTTTTAAATTTTGTCATAGGGAGGCCCACTACCTAAGACTGAAAACCTTGCCATATAGTATTTATCCCTACCACCTATTTTTGAAGTTTGTTAAATTACTCAACAACCCCTTCTGTAAAAAAGAACTTCCATGAATGACTCCTGTACCACCTTCCCTCCAACATGACAAATTAACCTTTTGTTTAGGTGTTTCTCTTTTGGGACATTTAACTCATTTTTTTAATTTTATGATTCAGAGCACATCATTTTAAAATAATTTTCCAATTTATTTAAATTATATCATTTGTTTTCTTTGTATCCTTTTTTGAAAAGTATACCTAGGTAGGTTCAGAAGCTGCTGATTAGTGGCTACAAAAAAAGTTGTTTTTAAGCTAAATCCCAGCAGTCTATTGCTGCTCCTTTAACAAAAGATATCAAGAGAATTAAGCAAATTACATAATAGAAGTCAATTAAAAAGTTGTTTAAAATTGTATGCACTACCTGATTCATGAAAGAAAACAAAAATGTGGTTTCATGTCTCTTTAATTTTGACTTTACTGTCCCTTTTAAATTTGTAATACACAGTTTATATCATATAACTTTTCTCTTACACAAAAACAGTGATTCAGACTTATTCTGTGTTAACAAATTAAAGCATTCACTCATATTGGGAGAGTTATCAAACATGTTGGTTAATCATCATAGTGTGATAACATAAGTATTAGAAGAATCTTCCTCATCGGAAAGTTCTTTTCATTTTTAGTAAATCTCTAGGACTACAATAAATCTGAAGTCTGGAATTATTCATGTTTTTTTTTTTAATTTTATTAAAACTAGTAAAATGAGACTAATGGTCCAGATTATTTTAGAAACAAAACAAAGCCAACATGTTTAACTATATCGACAATACAAAATGTCCCAATAACCTTTTTAATCCATAAAATAGTTAACACAGTTTGCTGTAAATTTCCTCATAGTACAGTACATATACACATTGTTATATGATTCTAAGGAACTTACCTGCTTGGCTACAAAAAGACTAATTGACACTATACTGATATAATTTATAATTGCACAATTTTCTCGAATACAATGTTATATCTGCAATGTTTCAATATGTATTTTATTATTGTTTAAAATAATAATAATATTACAACTAAAGAAGAAAAATAAGAAAGGAATGTAATATCTTCCCCACTATAATAATATCGCTTTAAGACAATACAATACAATATATAGCTATACCTATGGCAGGTTCCTAAGCCCTCCTCCTTCTGTCTAAAAGTTTTATTTCATTACTTGACTATCTCTCTACTTCATGATTAGCAATACATTTATTGATATGTTTAAAGGAACATAGATGATTGATAATAACGTCACTCATAATCTGTCCCATTATGTGTAGTACTTATAGGGGCCTATTTAACAAAGTGCGAGTGGACATGATCCGATGTAGCGGATCATGTTAACTGTACATCGATAAATGCAGACAGCATACTCTGTTGGCATTTATCATTGCACAAGCAGTTCTGGTGAACTGCTTGTGCAATGCCGCCCCCTGCAGATTGGCGACTAGCAGAGGTGTCAATCAACCTGATCGTATGCGATCTGGCGGATTGATGTCCCTGCCTCAGAGGAGGCGTACGAGTTAAGGAGCAGCGGTCTTAAGACTGCTGCTTCTTAACTCCTGTTTCCGGCAAACCTGAAGGCTCGCGCGGAAACAGTTACATTCAGGGCCATTCAGTCCTTGTTAAATCGGCTCCATACTCTGATTTTGCTCCATCAGTTTGTTGGAGAAGAGTTTGGTTTTGACTTGGATAATAGGAGTCTCTGATTTTAATGTGAATTTCATGTATTTATTTTGTTGTTTTCTGGAAGCATTATGGAAATGCAAAATTAAAAAATTCTCATGGGCCATTTTAAATGATATAATTTTAATTATAAATAATCTACTAACATTTTTGTATAACATGATCTCTCAAATACAATTAGTATTAAATAATGCATTTTATAGAATATTTTTACAAGCACGGCTTCCTACAGTTTTTATAGCCTTGATGTTTTGTCAATACACATACATGTTTGATAACTAAATGTAATGCGTACTTAGGACATTATAACTGTTCCTCAATAACATATGCCAGGTGAGGATTTATCAAGTTAATTTTGGGGGAAAAAAGTTGAAATTTGTAATTAATTGAAATCATTTACTTTAAAAACATAGGATATGAAGGTGGCCATGGGTCAGAAGAAAAATTCATCTGTTAATGTTGAAATTGATGCGGCTCCATCACAAGATTTGGTGAAGATCATTGCCGATATGAGAAAGGAGTACGAAGCTATCATTGAAAAGCACCGCAAGGAGGCAGCAGATTGGTACAATCAGCAGGTAACAGCATCATTTAGCAACAAGCTAGAACCACTGGACCTAGACAGATTAATGAAGATACTTTAATTGCATAGTTCCAATATATATATAATAAATATATCTATATATATATCTCAAATATCATGGTATCTAAATGGTGTTGCTGAATATAAGAGAATGTTCCTAAAAATAATAACTAATAGAGAGTTGTTCTCCTTATTGGACTCAAAACACTTTACACATGGTACATTTACATGAAAGGGTTTGAAGTTTACACATGGTACATTTACATGAAAGGGTTTGAAGTTAGGAATCTTAGGCCTAGATTTAGAGTTGGGCGGTAGCCGTCAAAACCAGCGTTAGAGGCTCCTAACGCTGGTTTTGGGCTACCGCCAGTATTTAGAGTCAGTCATTAAAGGGTCTAACGCTCACTTTCCAGCTGCGACTTTTCTATACCGCAGATCCCCTTACGTCATTTGTGTATCCAATCTTTTCAATGGGATCTTTCTAACGCCGGTATTTAGAGTCGTGGCTGAAGTGAGCGTTAGAAATCTAACGACAAAATTCCAGCCGCAGAAAAAAGTCAGTAGTTAAGAGCTTTCTGGGCTAACGCCGGTTTATAAAGCTCTTAACTACTGTGCTCTAAAGTACACTAACACCCATAAACTACCTATGTACCCTTAAACCGAGGTCCCCCCACATCGCCGCCACTCGATAAAAATTTTTTAACCCCTAATCTGCCGACCGCCACCTACGTTATACTTATGTACCCCTAATCTGCTGCCCCTAACACCGCCGACCTCTATATTATATTTATTAACCCCAAACCTGCCCCCCACAACGTCGCCGCCAGCTTCCTACAATAATTAACCCCTAATCTGCCGACCGCAAAGCGCCACTACCTACGTTATCCTTATGTACCCCTAATCTGCTGCCCCTAACACCGCCGACCCCTATATTATATTTATTAACCCCTAATCTGCCCCCCTCAACGTCGCCTCCACCTGCCTACACTTATTAACCCCTAATCTGCCAAGCGGACCGCACCGCTCCTATAATAAAGTTATTAACCCCTAATCCGCCTCACTCCCGCCTCAATAACCCTATAATAAATAATATTAACCCCTAATCTGCCCTCCCTAACATCGCCGACACCTAACTTCAATTATTAACCCCTAATCTGCCGACTGAATCTCGCCGCTACTGTAATAAATGGATTAACCCCTAAAGCTAAGTCTAACCCTAACACCCCCCTAAGTTAAATATAATTTAAATCTAACAAAATAAATTAACTCTTATTAAATAAATTATTCCTATTTAAAGCTAAATACTTACCTGTAAAATAAACCCTAATATAGCTACAATATAAATTATAATTATATTATAGCTATTTTAGGATTAATATTTATTTTACAGGTAACTTTGTATTTATTTTAACCAGGTACAATAGCTATTAAATAGTTAAGAACTATTTAATAGCTAAAATAGTTAAAATAATTACAAAATTACCTGTAAAATAAATCCTAACCTAAGTCACAATTAAACCTAACACTACAATAGCAATAAATAAATAAAATAAAATACCTACAATTACCTACAATTAAACCTAACACTACACTATCAATAAATAAATTAAATACAATTCCTACAAATAAATACAATTAAATAAACTAACTAAAGTACAAAAAATAAAAAAGAACTAAGTTACAAAAAATAAAAAAATATTTACAAACATTAGAAAAACATTACAACAATTTTAAACTAATTACACCTACTCTAAGCCCCCTAATGAAATTACAAAGCACCCCAAAATAAAAAAATGCCCTACCCTATTCTAAATTAAAAAAGTTCAAAGCTCTTTTACCTTACCAGCCCTGAACAGGGCCCTTTGCGGGGCATACCCCAAGAAATTCAGCTCTTTTGCCTGTAAAAAAACACATACAATACCCCCCAACATTACAACTCACCACCCACATACCCCTAATCTAACCCAAACCCCCCTTAAATAAACCTAACACTAAGCCCCTGAAGATCTTCCTACCTTATCTTCACCTCACCGGGTATCACCGATCGGTCCTGGCTCCAAAATCTTCATCCAACCCAAGCGGGGGCTGGCGATCCATAATCCTGCGGCTGAAGAGGTCCAGAAGAGGCTCCAAAGTCTTCATCCTATCCGGGAAGAAGAGGCGGTCCAGACCGGCAACCATCTTGATCCAAGTGGCATCTTCTATCTTCATCCGATGAGGAACCGCTCCATCGTGAAGACCTCCAGCGCGGATCAATCTTCTTCCGACGACGTCCAACTGAAGAATGACGGATCCTTTAAGGGACGTCATCCAAGATGGCGTCCCTCGAATTCCGATTGGCTGATAGGATTCTATTAGCCAATCGGAATTAAGGTAGGAAAATTCTGATTGGCTGATGGAATCAGCCAATCAGAATCAAGTTCAATCCGATTGGCTGATCCGATCAGCCAATCAGATTGAGCTCGCATTCTATTGGCTGTTCTGATCAGCCAATAGAATGCGAGCTCAATCTGATTGGCTGATCGGATCAGCCAATTGGATTGAACTTGATTCTGATTGGCTGATTCCATCAGCCAATCAGAATTTTCCTACCTTAATTCCGATTGGCTAATAGAATCCTATCAGCCAATCGGAATTCGAGGGACGCCATCTTGGATGATGTCCCTTAAAGGAACCTTCATTCTTCAGTTGGACGTCGTCGGAAGAAGATTGATCCGCGCTGGAGGTCTTCACGATGGAGCCGTTCCTCATCGGATGAAGATAGAAGGTGCCGCTTGGATCAAGATGGTTGCCGGTCTGGATCGCCTCTTCTTCCCGGATAGGATGAAGACTTTGGAGCCTCTTCTGGACCTCTTCAGCCACAGGATTATGGATCGCCAGCCCCCGCTTGGGTTGGATGAAGATTTTGGAGCCAGGACCGATCGGTGATACCCGGTGAGGTGAAGATAAGGTAGGAAGATCTTCAGGGGCTTAGTGTTAGGTTTATTTAAGGGGGGTTTGGGTTAGATTAGGGGTATGTGGGTGGTGGGTTGTAATGTTGGGGGGGTATTGTATGTGTTTTTTTACAGGCAAAAGAGCTGAATTTCTTGGGGCATGCCCCGCAAAGGGCCCTGTTCAGGGCTGGTAAGGTAAAAGAGCTTTGAACTTTTTAAATTTAGAATAGGGTAGGGCATTTTTTTATTTTGGGGGCTTTGTAATTTCATTAGGGGGCTTAGAGTAGGTGTAATTAGTTTAAAATTGTTGTGATATTTTTCTAATGTTTGTAAATATTTTTTTATTTTTTGTAACTTAGTTCTTTTTTATTTTTTGTACTTTAGTTAGTTTATTTAATTGTAGTTATTTGTAGGTATTGTATTTAATTAATGTATTGATAGTGTAGTGTTAGGTTTAATTGTAGGTAATTGTAGGTATTTAATTTAATTTATTTATTGATAGTGTAGTGTTAGGTTTAATTGTAACTTAGGTTAGGATTTATTTTACAGGTAATTTTGTAATTATTTTAACTATTTTAGCTATTAAATAGTTCTTAACTATTTAATAGCTATTGTACCTGGTTAAAATAAATACAAAGTTACCTGTAAAATAAATATAAATCCTAAAATAGCTATAATATAATTATAATTTATATTGTAGCTATATTAGGGTTTATTTTACAGGTAAGTATTTAGCTTTAAATAGGAATAATTTATTTAATGAGTTAATTTATTTTGTTAGATTTAAATTATATTTAATTTAGGGGGGTGTTAGGGTTAAAGTTAGACTTAGCTTTAGGGGTTAATAAATTTATTAGAGTAGCGGTGAGCTCCTGTCGGCAGATTAGGGGTTAATACTTGAAGTTAGGTGTCGGCAATGTTAGGGAGGGCAGATTAGGGGTTAATACTATTTATTATAGGGTTATTGAGGCGGGAGTGAGGCGGATTAGGGGTTAATACATTTATTATAGTAGTGCTCAGGTCCGGTCGGCAGATTAGGGGTTAATAAGTGTAGTTAGGTGGAGGCGACATTGGGGGCGGCAGATTAGGGGTTAATAAATATAATATAGGGGTCGGCGATGTTAGGGCAGCAGAAAAATAATATGCAGGGGTCAGCGATAGCGGGGGCGGCAGATTAGGGGTTAATAAGTGTAAGGTTAGGGGTGTTTAGACTCGGGGTACATGTTAGAGTGTTAGGTGCAGACGTAGGAAGTGTTTCTACATAAAAAACAATGGGGCTGCGTTAGGAGCTGAACGCGGCTTTTTTGCAGGTGTTAGGTTTTTTTCAGTTCAAACAGCCCCATTGTTTTCTATGGGGGAATCGTGCACGAGCACGTTTTTGAAGCTGGCCGCGTCCGTAAGCACCGATGGTATCGAGAGTTGAAGTTGCGGTAAATATGCTATACGCTCCTTTTTTGGAGCCTAACGCAGCCATTCTGTAAACTCTAAATACCAGCGGTATTTAAAAGGTGCGGCCAGAAAAAAGCACGCGTAGCTAACGCACCCCTTTGGCCGCAGAACTCTAAATCTAGGCATTAGTGTTGTTTGTACTGTGTAAACAAGTAGGTCTTAAAGGGACATTAAAAACCTCAAGATATTAATATAAATTGTTTACTTACATTTAGTAAAACCACTTTTTAATATACTTTCATTATTTATTGTGTTCTCCTTTCCTGTTATTTAATTCTGAATATTGTGGGCTTTTCAATTCATGTTAAACATGGAAGTGCAGACACAGCTATATCCCACACATTCATTGGTTGCACACTCTAGTAAACCATTCCTAATTGGCCTCAGCAGAAAAGTTAACCTATGTTAACCTATGTGTCCACTGCTTTATGGACATAAGAATGTTACCCTTATTTTTTCAATATTTAAACAACTAATATAATCTTTCAAAACATGTACAAATGATTCTGAGGCTAATCTTTGCTTTGAACACATTTAAGCAATTATTTTTTTAATGTTTAATGTGCCTTTTACGTCCTTGTTCTTCTTTCATAATGCTGGGGAGAGAGTGTTCCATTGAGCCAAAGTAGCATGGCTAAAAGCTTGAGCACCACATTTTTGCTGAATTTTTGGCACAGTTAGCTTCAGAGTGCATGCTGATCAAAGGGTGCGAGTTGGGACATAGAGAACTAGTAAATATTTTAGATAGCTTGGCCCCTGGTTGTGCAAAGCTTTGTAAGGTAGCAGGCCTATCTTGCATTGTATGCACCATTTTACTGGCAACCGGTGCAGGGAGTGGAGAATGGGTGTCGGGAGTGGAGAATGGGTGTCATATGGCAGAATTTGTACTGTACAGTTAGCAGATAATGCAGTAGTTTTCTGGGAGACCATAATAAAATGCCATGCAATAGTCCAAACGCAATGTCACCAAAATATGGCTGACTGTGGGAAGATCCTCTACAGAAATCAGATGCTTGATCCTGGCTAAAAAACAGTATTGTAAAACATTTTTGATCCTCAGCTTTCTTTTAACACTATTCTCTGGAAGTACATTTTTCAGAGGTTGCATTACTTATATATATATATAATTATTATTTTTTTAATAAATTATTACTACATTTCTTTTACCCCAAAGTATTGCCGTCATTATTGACGGTGACTTGTTAGTACAATTTCAGAAGAGTTAAAGGAAGATATAGAGCAATAATACAATGCTTCAATGTACTAGATGTTTTACTGGGTGTGTTTAACCACAGAAAAGGGTATAAAAGTATAGCCTTATTCAACTCCAGACCTGCTATGAGCTGCTGCTCCAGATCTGAACATGCCCAGAGAACCAATTAAGTAGTAGCATGTATGGGGAGCATCTCGGCAACAAAATTGCATTGCCTCTGCAGTGCTGATTTTAACTATGTGTTTAATCCATTTGCATGACTTAAAGGAATAGTCTAGTCAAAATTAGAGTTTAAAGGGACAGTAAACACCAGAATTTTTGTTGTTTAAAAAGGTAGATAATCCCTTTATTGCCCATTCCCCAATTTTGCATAACCAACACAGTTATAATAATATACTTTTTACCTCTGTGATTACCTGGTATCTAAGCCTTTGCAAACTGACTCCTTATTTCAGTTCTTTTGACAGACATGCATTTTTAGCCAATCAGTGCTTGCTCTTAGGAGCTTCACGTGCCAGAGCTCAATGTTATCTATATGAAACACATGAACTAACGCCCCCTAGTGGTGAAAAACTGTCAAAATGCTTTCCGATTAGAGGCAGTCTTCAAGGTCTAAGAAATTAGCAAATGAACCTCCTAGATTTAGCTTTCAACTAATACCAAGAGAACAAAGCAAAATTGGTAATAAAAGTAAATTGGAAAGTTGTTTAAAATTACATGACCTATTTAAATCATGAAAGTTTTTTGTAACGTTACAGTCCGTTTAATGATTCAGATAGAGCATGCAATTTTAAGCAACTTTCTAATTTACTCCTATTATCAATTTTTCTTCGTTCTCTTGATATATTTATTTGAAAAGGGAAGAATGTAAGCATAGGGTAGTGCTTTCGGATTGGTGTCTAAATATAGCCAACAATCATCAAGCGCTAACCAGGTGAAGAAACAAAAATGGGCTGACTCCTAAGCTTACATTCAAATAAAGATACCAAGAGAACGGAGAAAAATTGATAATAGGTGTACATTAGATAGTTGCTTAAAATTGCATGTTCTATCATGGAAGTTTAATTTTGACTAGACTATCCCTTTAAACTTATACTATTATTCAAGTAATATTGCAATAACAAAATGCTATAATGCATTTTATTATTGCTCTTTTTTTTCCTTTTAAAGAGATGTGAAGAAAGATGTTATGGTTGGTATGAGAGGGGCATCTAATTTACACCAGGATTCTTACTCTACAGCTTCATTAGCCCGTTGTTAAAAGTATGACTTATAAAGCATGAAAACTATTATCCTCACTGCCAGGGCTGAAAAACAAAAGCAAATTTTAAAACTCATTAAAAGTTAGATGTTAAACTACTTTCACAAAAGCTGTTGTGAAACCCTTCATGAACATCATACAGTAATAGTGAGTAACATTCTGTTGTCAAACTGGCTAAAAATAGACATTCTCTCTCAGTGAATCAACTGTTACAAAATGTCAGGATTGTATGCCAAAGGCAAGAGGATTCTACAACTCTTCATCAGTTATATTTACATATTCTCGAATTTTGGATTTTTTGGTTTATTTTAGCAATTTCCTTAAGGGCCATAATACCCAAATGTTTAAACACTTGAAAGTGATGCAGCATAGCTGTAAAAAGCTGACTAGAAAATATCACCTGAACATCTCTATGTAAAAAAGAAAGATATTTTACCTCCAAAGTTCCTCAGTAGCCACCTCCCATTGTAAAGGATTTCTAAGCAGCATTTTAGTGTGTTTGTCCTGGGACATCTGAAGGGACTAGCATCGTGCACTCTCATATTATTTCACCAATCAGGTAAAGGAAGCTTACTATGAAATCTCATGAGAGTTAAGTCAAATCTCATGAGATCACAGTAAGAGTTCATGACCTCAGCACTGCTGATGCTGATTGGCTGCTGTTCATTTCTTCATTTTTTTTTATTTTTACCTGCAGCTGGGAGCAGGTGAAGTATAACTTTTTACACAGAACTTACTCTGCTGAGCTGAGGAGATTGTGAGGTAAAATATCTTCCTTTTTTACATAGAGATTCTCAGGTGATATTTTCCTGTCAGCTTTTTACAGTTATACTGCATCAGTTTCAAGTGATTTAGCATATGAGTATTATGTCCCTTTAGTACCATTCAGCAACATAATTCTTCATTAACATATGCCATGCATAAAAGAAAAGAAAATAATTATTGCTTTACAAGCTATTTCTCTAATAATTTTTAATTACATATATAATCACACACACACTATGGGCTAGATTTCAAGTGGATCGCTAATTTATCACATGCCTGTAAACAGGAAAATTCACCTGTTTGCAGGAGCGCAATAAGTAACCAGCCATTACATGTGCCTGGTTATTGCTACTTCTAGCTTGCTGTAGTAATTAACGCCCAGAAAATTAACCAGAGATCAGATCTCTAGTTAATTTTCTAAAAGTGCCCCAATTGTCCCAAAATAAAGTATATTGTAGTTTTTTTTTTATTACAAAAAAGCATTTTTTTTAAATAAAAAACAACACTAAGCAGTCTTTGAGGGCGAAAGTTGGAGGGTGTGGGGTGTTAGAACAAAAATTGGCACTGAAAAGTGCCTTTACATTGTGGTCTATGCAGACTGTAAGTATATATTATATACATATTTATGTGTATGTACACATATTAACACATAAATATACATATATTCATATACATATATATTTACAATATGCTGCCCACCGCTGCACGACTTACCTCCTTTGCTGTGCTAGTTCTCATGCCTTGTCTCACAGTATGAGACCGAGGCTCCCACTGGCGCCTATGGAAGCACTCTCTCGTGAGTGCAATGCTTCCATGCAATGCGAACGCGATATCGCATTCACATTGCACCTAACTTGTAATACTAGTGCACATTTTGCATGTGCTGGTATTACTAAGTTGAGCATAAAAGTTGCTTTTGCAAAATCTATATTTTGTGCTCAACTTACAATCTAGACCTATGTATATTGCTACATTAGTTATAAATAAATCTACAAAGACTGAGACTAAGATGCCTGTAAACCACAGGTCCTCATTCTTGGGGCCATTTTGTGGAACAAATTATGGTTTTTAATGTACTCTATTGCTCCACAGGAAAATGCTATGAAGATCAGAAAAACTAATGAAAAAATTGCACCATATTTTATTTTATTTATTTGTAAAGTGGCACCAAATTCCACAGTGCTGGATACATGAGTAGGAGAACACAATATATAAAACAGATTAAACAGAACAAATAAATAAGGAGGAGGGGCCTACTCAAAAGGACTTTCAATCTGACCCTCACTTCATTCTAGGTGCCACAAATCTACTTATTGCATTGTGGTAATTTATTAGCTAATACACCTTGCAAACTGGTTTAGAGCTTCTACAGGAATAGCCAAGAAAATGATAATCTTGTAAAATAAATGCAAAGACCAGGATGGTAAATTAATCAATTTATAATGGATGTTTATTCTGTGTAGATACCTAAGTGTCATTATTTATTTTAGTCAACAACTGTACAGCAAGAGGTGTCCATCAACACTGAAGTCCTCCAGAGCAATAGGAATCAGATCAAAGACTTGAAGAGAACACTCCAGACATTGGAGATTGAGCTTCAAGCAGAGATCAGCAGGGTGAGTGTAATCTATTACTAATGTATAAATGATGCTCAAAGGTTCCTTATCTTAGTACCAAAATTGAGTGACCTGCTACTTTTTTTTACATCATTAAAATCTTCTAGGTGCTGAACTCTATTTAGATCTTTCAAAATGATTTATTTATTTATTCACACGGGCCATTTTATGCAGTACAGCGGTTCCATCCCTTGCTCTCTCTCTCCCTCTCTTTTGTGCTCTCTCCCCTCTCTTTTGTGCTCTCTCCCCCTCTCTTTTGTGCTCTCTCCCCCTCTTTTGTGCTCTCTCTCACTCCACCACTATTTTGCGCTCTCTCTAGCTCCCCCTCTCTTTTGCTCTCTCTCTCCCCCCTCTCTTTTGCTCTCTCTCTCCCCCCTCTCTTTTACTCTCTCTCTCCCCCCTCTCTTTTGCTCTCTCTCTCCCCCCTCTCTTTTGCTCTCTCTTTCCCCCCTCTCTTTTGCTCTCTCTCTCTCCCCCCCCTCTCTTTTGCTCTCTCTCTCTCTCCCCCCTCTCTTTTGCTCTCTCTTTTGCTCTCTCTCTCTCTCTCTCCATCCCTCTCTTTTGCTCTCTCTCTCTCTCTCTCTCTCTCTCTCTCTCTCTCTCTCTCTCTCTCTCTCTCTCTCTCTCTCTCTCTCTCTCTCTCCCCCCTCTCTTTTGCTCTCTCTCTCTCTCCCCTCTCTTTTGCTCTCTCTCTCCCCCCTCTCTTTTGCTCTCTATCTCTCCCCCTCTCTTTTGCTCTCTCTCTCTCCCCCCTCTCTTTTGCTCTCTCTCTCTCCCCCCTCTCTTTTGCTCTCTCTCTCTCCCCCCTCTCTTTTGCTCTCTCTCTCTTCCCCCTCTCTTTTGCTCTCTCTCCCCCCCTCTCTTTTGCTCTCTCTCTCTCCCCCCCTCTCTTTTGCTCTCTCTCTCTCCCCCCTCTCTTTTGCTCTCTCTCTCCCCCCTCTCTTTTGCTCTCTCTCTCTCTCCCCCCTCTCTTTTGCTCTCTCTCTCTCCCCCCTCTCTTTTGCTCTCTCTCCCCCCTCTCTTTTGCTCTCTCTCTCTCTCTCTCTCTCTCTCTCTCTCTCTCTCTCTCTCTCTCTCTCTCTCTCTCTCTCTCTCTCTCTCCCCCCTCTCTTTTGCTCTCTCTCCCCCCTCTCTTTTGCTCTCTCTCCCCCTCTCTTTTGCTCTCTCTCCCCCCTCTCTTTTGCGCTCTCTCCCCCCTCTCTTTTGCGCTCTCTCCCCCCTCTCTTTTGCGCTCTCTCCCCCATCTCTTTTGCGCTCTCTCCTCCCTCTCTTTTGCGCTCTCTCTCGCTCCACCTCTCTTTTACTCTCTCTCCCCCTCTCTTTTGCTCTATCTTCCCCCTCTTTTGCGCTCTCTTGCTTTTGCACTCTCTCTCTCCCCCTCTTTTTTGCGCTCTCTCTCCCCCTCTCTTTTGCTCTCTCTCCCCCTCTCTTTTGCGCTCTCTCTCTCCCCCTCTCTTTTGCGATCTCACCCCATCTCTTTTGCACTCTCCCCCATCTCTTATGCTCTGTTTGTCTTTCCTTTTTATCTCTTTCTCTCTCCATCCCTCTCTTTTGCTCTTTCTCTCCATTCCTCTCTTTTTCTCTTTCTCTCCATTCCTCTCTTTTTCTTTCTCTCTCCCCCTCTCTTTTGTGCTCTCTCTCCCCCCTCTGTTTTGTGCTCTCTCCCCCCTCTCTTTTGCGCGCTCTCTCTCCCCCTCTCTTTTGCACTTTCTCTCTCCCCCTCTCTTTTGCGCTCTCTCCCCCTCTCTTTTGCGCTCTCTCTCTCCCCCCTCTCTTTTGCTCTGTCTCTCCATCCCTCTCTTTTTCTTTCTCTCTCCCACCTCTCTCCTCCCATCGTTTGCTCTGTCTCTCTCCCCTCTCTTTTGCTCTTGCTCTCTATCTCTCTCTTTTGCTCTCTCTCTCTCCCATTCTCTATTGTTCTCTCTCCCCCTCTCTTTTGCTCTCTCTCTCCCCCTCTCTCTCTTTTTTCTCTCTCTCCCCCTCTCTATTGCTCTCTCTCCTCCCCTCTCTTTTGCTCTCTCTCCCCCTCTCTTTTGCTCTCTCATCCCTCTATTTTGCTCTCTCTTCCCCCTCTCTTCTGCACTTCCCCTTCTCTTTAGCTCTTTCCTATCTCTTTTTGTCTCTCCCCCTCTCTATTTCTCTCCCCTCTCTGTCGCCAACAGCATGGATTGTCAGGTAAGGCCAGGTGTGTTTGTCCTTGTGCTGTCTCTACTGCGCATGAGAACTTTGGACAAACACACTTGGCCTTTTATATAATAGGTTAATAAATTGCCAAATTTAGTTCCAATGGCTTCTACAGTTACTTAGTCAATACCCTAACAATATAATAAAGATGATAAATCTAACAAAATTATTAAAATAAAAATAATTATCACAGTTTGTGTAAAAATGTTACATAACAAAAGAATCATTAAATTTTATATATATATATATATATATATATATATATATATATATATATATATTACTAAATCATTACAATTTTACTTTATATAATTGTGTTAAGCTAATGGATTTAATTTCATTCCTTATTTAAAGGGACATAAAAGTGATAGCATTTCTTGTATATTTCACATGCAAGACTGTTGGGTATCTAAAGCAGCAATTGAAAGTTTTAAATTATTTTCTACATAATATACAAAAAAAAGTATTGTAATATCTATATTTCAATATAGATGATTTGTACTGTATATGAGTTGCCTGTTCTTCCAAAAAATTTGTAAATTCCCCTACTGAGCTTTCAGTGCAATGGTAGGAATTCCACAGTGGAATCTGATGGATATTGCAGTGGAAGATTGTTTTAAAACAAACTTTATTTAATCTATGTATTAACAAGAAGTCCAAAGAAACAACTTGGTGAATTATTTAATCTAGCCCATTGTCTCACCTTCTATTTATCAATACAATTGTTATTTTTATTTTACTTCTATAGTTAATAAATGACATTGTATGATTTTTCAGAAACATGGCCTGGAGGGCACAATAGCAGAAACCCAAGACAGCTCTGCAGACCAACTTGAGAAGATTCAGGCAACCATATGCCGGCTTGAAGCAGAGCTAAGCAAGGTCAAGAGTGAGGTAGGACGACAAGGCAATGAATACAAGATCCTTCTGGACATCAAGAGCCGTTTAGAGAATGAGATTGCTACCTACAGACGACTGCTGGATGGAGATAACACCAGGTAACTATGTCTAATATGAAGACCAGAGTAGGGAGGATAAGGAAGTATATTCATGCCTTAAAATCTATATTTAAGCTTTTGGTGAATAACTAAAGATTTCATCATGACACATTCTGCTGTTTTAAATGTTACTCATTATAGATTTTAAGTGAATCAGTGTTTTTAATATGTCTTTGACAATGTAACGTGACTTGTTTTGTGCATCTCAATAAACATGTTAATTCCTATAGATTTGTATAAAAAACACTTATTGAAATCTATAAAATGTTTCACATTTGAATATTGATTTGAACATAAATCAGCATACATATTTGAGCCACAATATCCATATGAATAAAATATGAATATTTATTCACTTTATTTAAAAAAAATCCATATTAGTCTGGGAGAATTAATATTCAGTTAATATTCACTACAAAAAAAACCTTGCTAGTTGTCAGCATTTGAATATAATGTTATTCTTTAACCTTTTACTAAAACAAGTCTGTACATTGAACACTGTATTATAGCAGGTTATCAAACCTAAAGCAGGTGGGGTGTAGCTCTCAAGTGTGTTTTATGATGTTCCATTTACCTAAACTTGAGAATGTATGTGGCTAAATAATGGCAACATTTTGCAGTCAATGTTTAGGGACCAAATCACATCCTTAACATGCACTGTACATGGATTTATATTATTTCAGAGATGCAAAGTGCAAAACTTCAATTATCCAATTATGTATTTACTATAAGCTGAAAAAAATCACAATTTTGATACTTTGCAAATTAATTCTCCTATTTTTTTTCATTTTTTAAAAAAATGTATTTATATTTATTTATTTATATTTATATTTTTATTAAAGGGTGATTAAAGTTGAAAAAGTACATACTCTAATTTGTTAGAACATGTAATTTTATATCTAGCGACCATTTAATGCTATGGGGCCGATTTATCAATGTCTGTCCAACATGATACGCTGTAGCGTATCATGTCCAACAGACATCGCTGAATGCTGACAGCATACGCTGTCAGCATTTATCATTGCACAAGCAGTTCACCAAAACTGCTTGTGCAATGCTGCCCCCTGCAGATTTGCGACCAATCAGCCCGGTCATATAGGATCAGGTGGATTGCAGACCGCAGCCTCAGAGGCAGCGGATCAGTTATGGAGCAGTGGTCTTAAGACCATTCGGAGCTTGATAATTCGGCCCCTATGTGTTTAATCTTTACAAATGGTTAAAACACATAGGTATCGTACCACTTGGGTGCCATAGAGAACTGCAAGTCCTAAGTGACACAATCATCAGTGATGTGGTTAAACACATAGCATTACAGTGTGGCTAGTTTTATTTTTTTTAAAAAATATATGAGTAGTTAACAATAGACATAGATTGGACATTGTAAGTCACAATAAAAAAGATAGCATAGCTAATAAAGGGATAATTAACAATCCTTTAGAAAAGTATATCTATTGATTTCTTACAGAAAATCCCCATTAATGTCTAAGAGAAGTTTTGTAGATAAACATTTGGTAAACCTTTCTAAAGGATTATGATCTACACCAGCATTTAGAAATACTCGGCTAGATTTAGAGTTCTGCGGCCAAAGGGGTGCGTTAGCTACACATGCTTTTTTTCGCCCGCACCTTTTAAATACCGCTGGTATTTAGAGTTCACAGAAGGGCTGCGTTAGGCTCCAAAAAGGGGAGCGTAGAGCATAGTTACCGCCACTGCAACTCTAAATTCCAGCGGTGCTTACGGACGTGGCCAGCTTCAAAAACGTGCTCGTGCACGATTCCCCCATAGGAAACATTGGGGCTCTTTGAGCTGAAAAAAAATCTAACACCTGCAAAAAAGCAGCGTTCAGCTCCTAACGCAGCCCCATTGTTTCCTATAGGGAAACACTTACTAAGTCTGCACCTAACACCCTAACATGTACCCCGAGTCTAAACACCCCTAACCTTACACTTATTAACCCCTAATCTGCCGCCCCCGCTATCGCTGACCCCTGCATTTTATTATTAACCCCTAATCTGCCGCTCCGTACACCGCCGCAACCTACGTTATCCCTATGTACCCCTAATCTGCTGCCCCTAACACCGCCGACCCCTATATTATATTTATTAACCCTTAATCTGCCGCCCCCGCTATCGCTGACCCCTGCATATTATTATTAACCCCTAATCTGCCGCTCCGTACACCGCCGCAACCTACGTTATCCCTATGTACCCCTAATCTGCTGCCCCTAACACCGCCGACCACTATATTATATTTATTAACCCCTAATCTGCCGCCCCCAACGTCGCCTCCACCTACCTACAATTATTAAGCCCTAATCTGCCGACCGGATCTCACCGCTACTCTAATAAATGTATTAACCCCTAAAGCTAAGTCTAACCCTAACACTAACACCCCCATAAATTAAATATAATTTAAATCTAATGAAATAAATTAACTCTTATTAAATAAATTATTCCTATTTAAAGCTAAATACTTACCTGTAAAATAAACCCTAATATAGCTACAATATAAATTATAATTATATTGTAGCTATTTTAGGATTAATATTTATTTTACCGACAACTTTGTAATTATTTTAACCAGGTACAATAGCTATTAAATAGTTAATAACTATTTAATAGTTACCTAGTTAAAATAATTACAAAATTACCTGTAAAATAAATATTAATCCTAAAATAGCTACAATATAATTATTATTTATATTGTAGCTATATTAGGGTTTATTTTACAGGTAAGTATTTAGCTTTAAATAGGAATAATTTATTTAATAAGAGTTAATTTATTTAGTTAGATAAAAATTATATTTAATTTAGGGGGGTGTTAGGGTTAGAATTAGCTTTAGGGGTTAAAAAATTTATTAGAGTAGCGGTGAGCTCCAGTCGGCAGATTAGGGGTTAATGCTTGAAGTTAGGTGTCGGCGATGTTAGGGAGGGCAGATTAGGGGTTAATACTATTTATTATAGGGTTATTGAGGCGGGAGTGAGGTGGATTAGGGGTTAATACATTTATTATAGTAGCGGTGCGGTCCGGTCGGCAGATTAGGGGTTAATAAGTGTAGGTAGGTGGCAGCGACGTTGGGGGCGGCAGATTAGGGGTTAATAAATATTATGTAGGTGTCAGCGGTATTAGGGGCAGCAGATATGGGGTACATAGGGATAACGTAGGTGGCGGCGGTGTACGGAGCGGCAGATTAGGGGTTACATTTTTTTAATAGAGTGGCGGCGATGTGGGGGGGGGGCTCGGTTTAGGGGTACATAGGTAGTTTATGGGTGTTAGTGTACTTTAGAGCACAGTAGTTAAGAGCTTTATAAACCGGCTACCGCCAAACTCTAAATCTAGGCCATAGAAAATACTCACTTGCGGGATTGCTTCCCTAGGTAGAAAATGGGAAAGAGCAAAAGGTTATTGAAATGATTAGGAACTCTATTTAAATGAAATTATACTTAAAAATGAATCATAAACATTCAGCAAAGACTTTGAGGTTTGCACATTGTATAATCCCAAAGGAGGCTGAAATGAATTGTGTTGCCATTGTTCCCTTATTCAGAGGATAATTGCCTGGTATTTTGGGGTTGGAATAACCTTGTTGGGCAGGATCTGACTGATATACTATAGGAAAGTTTTCCTTTGTGAAAAGCACAATTGGGCTAAAAGAAGCTACTTCCAGGTGGTAATGGGGCCATAGAACAAGCTAATGAGCTATTATTTGTTCCTGGCAGACTGTTTCTCTTTTCTGTTTGTATGTTCATTCTATAGAAAATATCAATCTATGACCAGCTGACTATTGAGTCTACCAATTGAATACATTTTTAACTTTCCTTCATTGTTAGTCATTAGTGTTGTAGATCCTCTCCCTGAAGGGCTCCACTCTGTTCTAATTATTTATGCTAGGTAGGGAAATATGGATCAAGTCATGATATATGTATTTAAATTAACTTTTTTTTTTATACAAATAATAAATTTCGGGAGAAAAAAAAAGTCCTATAAAACAACATTAAAATTGCGCAAAGGACATGTTTTGACTTGCGGTCACAGGCTAAACAAAGATTGGAAAAAAATGAAAGAAAAGCAATAGTCCTAATTAAATGATTATGAATGCCAAAGTCTATTTGAGAAAGTTAAAACGTCTATACTCTTAAAGGACCAGTCAACAATACAGGATACCATCATAAATGTGTTCACAATATAAAAATAAGTATGTAGAGCTGTGCCTGTGTAGAGCTGTACCTGTGTAAGTTGCATCCTTTAATCACTGAAAACGATCATTTAGATTTTTTTAAGCTTTCCCCTTCCTCCTATGTCACATGGGTGAGTTTGCCAAATGAAAAATGTATATATTTATATGCATTTTTCTGCCTCTGCACATGCGAAACCAGAAGTGGTGATGTCACATGTGACGTCACTGGCACAAATGGACCACTCTTCTTTGGTGGAGCAGTGCACATGAAAGGTTGCAAAGAAGACAGAGTGACTGTATGTGGCTGTCAACCTCTCAGTTAGAGCAGGAGCTTTTATTTGTTTATTGTCCCTTTAACCAGTTAGACAGATATCAACCCAAATTAAAAAATAAATCCTACTGCCTACTTTTCCTAAAGAGAAATGTGTCCCTGGGCATAATATAAATTTAAACAAAAACTTTAAAGAATATACAGGTTATATAGGGATTCACAAACATGCCTGAAGCTCTGTTACTCATAAGACTTATGCATATGATTGTGTTGGAAGGTAGAGAGTTCAAGACAAAAGAACCATGTATGATAACCGTACATTCCTCTGCAGTGCTTTGGGTGACTAGCGCTTGTATCTCACATCTGACATGTATTATACGCTGTACAGCTCATTTAAAAACCTTGTGAGCGGAGATTTTGGAGGGAGTTTGGTCTCCCTGTGCCTTATGTATAATATCTTACTGTGAATTCTGGTAAAAGTAACTGGCTCGTGCATTTGTGTGAGGGGATATGTTTTGTTTGTGCACGAGTGGGGGTGACGTGCATGGTAGGTCTCGTGACCATTCACATGCGCACATTGAAAAAATAATGCAAATTTGCCAACATCCGATTGGATGCAAAAAGTTTTCAGTCACAATGAGTTTTTCTCTTAAAGGGACAGTCAACACCAGAATTTTTGTTGTTTTAAAAGATAGATAATCCCTTAATTACCAATTCCCCAGTTTTGCATAACCAACACAGTTATAATAATACACATTTTACCTCTGTAATTACCTTGTATCTAAGTCTCAGAAGACTGCCCCCTTATTTCAGTTCTTTTGACAGACTTGCATTTTAGCCAATCAGAGCTGTCTCCATGGTAAATTCACGTGCACAAGCTCAATGTTATCTATATGAAACACGTGAACTAATGCCCTCTAGTGGTGAAAAACTATCAAAATGCATTTAGATTAGAGGCGGCCTTCACGGTCTAAGATATTGGCATATGAACCTCCTAGGTTTAGTATTCATCTAAGAATACCACAAGAACAAAGCAAAATTGGTGATAAAAGTAAATTGGAAAGTTGTTTAAAATTACATGCCCTATTTGAAACATAAAAGTTTTTTTTTTACTTGACTGTCCCTTTAATTTTAGATTCAAAGTTTTTCATTTGAGTACTCGTATACATTATACATTTCATCAGCTATGTGGTAGTACAGTGGGGCAAAAAAGTATTTAGTCAGCCACCAATTGTGCAAGTTCTCCCACTTAAGAAGATGAGAGGCCTGTAATTTTCATTATAGGTATACCTCAACTATGAGAGACAAAATGTGGAAACAAATCCAGACAATCACATTGTCTGATTTGGAAAGAATTTATTTGCATATTATGGTGGAAAATAAGTATTTGGTCACCTACAAACAAGCAAGATTTCTGGCTCTCACAGACCTATATCTTCTTCTTTAAGAGGCTCCTCTGTACTCCACTCATTACCTGTATTAATGGCACCTCTTTGAACTGGTTATCAGTATAAAAGACACCTGTCCACAACCTCAAACAGTCACACTCCAAACTCCACTATGGTGAAGACCAAAGAACTGTCAAAGGACACCACAAGCAAAATTTTTAACCTGCACCAGGCTGGGAAGACTGAATCTGCAATAGGCAAGCAGCTTGGTGTGAAGAAATCAACTGTGGGAGTAATAATTAAAAAATGGAAGACATACAAGACCACTGATAATCTCCCTCGATCTGGGGCTCCATGCAAGATCTCACCCCGTGGGATAAAAATGATCACAAGAACGGTGAGCAAACATCCCAGAACCACATGGGGGGGACCTAGTGAATGACCTGCAGAGCGCTGGGGCCAATGTAACAAAGGCTACCATCAGTAACACACTACGCCGCCAGGGACTCAGATCCTGCAGTGCCAGACATGTCCCCCTGCTTAAGCCAGTAAATGTCAGGGCCCGACTGAAGTATGCTAGAGAGCATTTAGATGATCCAGAAGTGGATTGGGAGAATGTCATATGGTCAGATGAAACAAAAGTAGAGCTGTGTGGTAGAAACACAACTCATTGTGTTTGGAGGAGAGAGAATGCTGATTTGCAACCAAAGAACACCATACCTACTGTGAAGCATGGAGGTGGCAACAACATGCTTTGGGGCTGTTTCTCTGCAAAGGGAACAGGACGACTGATCCGTGTACATGAAAGAATGAATGGGGCCATGTATCGTGAGATTTTGAGTGCAAACCTCCTTCCATCATTGAAGATGAAACGTGGCTGGGTCTTTCAGCATGACAATGATCCCAAACACACCGCCCAGGCAATGAAGGAGTGGCTTTGTAAGAAGCATTTCAAGGTCCTGGAGTGGCCTAGCCAGTCTCCAGATCTCAACCCCATAGAAAACCTTTGGAGGGAGTTGAAAGTCCGTGTTGCCCAGCGACAGCCCCAAAACATCACTGCTCTAGAGGAGATCTGCATGCAGGAATGGGCCAACATACCAGCAACAGTGTGTGACAACCTTGTGAAGACTTACAGAAAACGTTTGACCTCTGTCATTGCCAACAAAGGATATATAACAAAGTATTGAGATGAACTTTTGATATTGACCAAATACTTATTTTCCACCATAATTTGCAAATAAATTCTTTCCAAATTAGACAATGTGATTGTCTGGATTTGTTTCCACATTTTGCCTCTCATAGTTGAGGTATACCTATGATGAAAATTACAGGCCTCTCTCATCTTCTTAAGTGGGAGAACTTGCACAATTGGTGGCTGACTAAATACGTTTTTGCCCCACTGTACATTTCTTTTTGTTTTGGTTACGTGCTATGTTGACTGGTCCATTAAATGCCCTTAGGTTTAATACTGAGCTTACTTTTGTTTTAAACATTGTTTAATTTTATTTTTTTAACACCAACATAAATTTAATTTTGAACTAAATGGTTGTTATTTTTAGATTTCTATAATGTATTTAAAGACAACAATTCAGCTTATCTTAACCTTTTGCATATATTTTGATGGTAAATGGCAGACAAATATTTTAATTCCAATTACCTAAAATGAAAAGCATATAGTTCATTCATATTGTATTGCAGTCAGGTATCTTATCTTTGCTAATAGCATTACTGCAGAAATTAGTCAGAGTTCATGCCTTTTAAATGAATGCCAGGGATTGAGTGAGATGTTACCTAATAAAAACTAGCTACGCTACTTATATTGGTATCATCAACAAGGAACATTGGGTGGAGGAAAGCCTAAAAAAAGAGGTAGAAGATAAAAAAAAACATGTATTTGATTATGATAGATAGATAGATAGATAGATAGATAGATAGATAGATTGTTTTCATTGTAACCAGTATACAGGGAACATATTTATCTATGGCTAATATTTTGAAACCTGGCTGTTACTAATC
Source organism: Bombina bombina (assembly GCF_027579735.1). NCBI lineage: Eukaryota > Metazoa > Chordata > Amphibia > Anura > Bombinatoridae > Bombina > Bombina bombina. The sequence goes on along the minus strand of NC_069499.1, from coordinate 1,131,616,545 downwards.
ATCACATTTTTTCTTTTCTTACAGAGGAACATTAACTCAATCTGAAGGTAATACAGCATTTTAAACATTTTATATTTTTTTCATATTTCAAAAAGGTTTATTTTTAAATTTTATATTTCACAGTTTATTTTCTGTATATATTTTACTGACTGGTTTCCACATTTTAATGCTATTAATGTTGCAGTTTTGGGGAGTACATAGAATTATTCAACTATTTCTATATTTGTAATATAAAAAAATAAATATTGTGGCAGATGCCAGTAATAACCAGGAGAAGAATTAAAGGAGCACTAAACCGTAAATACATTTTTATAGTACTTAAGTTATTCCCCGCCTACCTCTAGTCATGGGTGCCGCCATGTTGAAACATAGTTTATACAGGGCTGATGTATTTTCACATGTGCAGCAACTTTTCTTTAGATATCTGTTGTGTAACCTAGGTTCCAAAATTGCGAGAATCATTATTAGAGGGAAGTGCATGAAATGTATATTGTGTTTAATGGCCCTTTTAAAATATGAATATTTTATTTTAATCTAAATCTGACATTTCTATTTCTATGTTTATATGATTCTTTTTTAACCCCTTACATTTTCCACAATTACCCCGCCTTCCCACTTCTTAGTCCCCTCACGCCACTGGTTTCTACATTTAGGAATGTTATAAATTATATATTTTAAGATTACAAAGATTTTAAGGACGTTATATACTATTTACTTTGTGTTTATATATAAATATTACAAATATTTTAGGAATGTTATATACTATATACTATGAATTTTATATTTTATGATCATACACTTTTGTCAATTCCTTCTACTGTATATTGTTTTAAAGTTGGTTATTTTCTGGTGTAAATTACTCTCTTTCTGTGTTTGTGGCCTCCTAACTTGTCAGATGATCACACACACAGAAAAAAATTGACAATGGCACAATTGTGTTGAGAACTTTATTAATATTATTTTTTTGTCCACTCAGGATACACAGTCAAGACAATAGTCCAAGACGTGGTCAATGGAAGAGTGGTATCCTCCAGGATCACTGAAATACCTAAGAAGTTGTGATGAAGATGCGACTTAGGAATATACGTGTTTAATGTGGCAAAATGACGCGTTTCAACGTTCAAGGAGGCGTTACGTGCCCTGTTTACATGTGCCAATATTTATCTTTACTGTACAGTTGGACAAGTGTTTACAGGGCTTCTCCTATCAGACTGTATTCATTAATATTTATTAAGGAGAGCTCAGAGAAAGCTAAGTCAGTGCTTTATTATGGCTGAAGCAGAATTCCAATGTGATCACCATTAAACCTTTAAGTATTGGTGACAATGTGCAATGTGAGGCATCATCTGGATTCTCCAGTCATCAATTAACCTCATGCAGTGACTCTAAATACAGACCAAACAAATGTGACTCTGAAGTACACTCTTCAAATATATTTTCTTTGCAATTGCAGTAATAATGTTTTATTAGCACTTAGACTATAAAGTCATGCACTGACTGTTACAAATTCACCTTCTGCTACCAAATATTTTATCTGACTTGGCTAGCTCTCGGCTTATAATATTTGGCTATTTTTCTTGGACTATACTTAACTTAATACCCAATTAATTTAATGCTTAGGTATTCTAATATAAAGACCTCTGATTCATGAATGCTCTGAAAAATAAATATAATTTACAGCCAATTCTGTACTGTACTACCATACTTTTTAAATTAACACATTATTTTAATACTTAAAAAATATATATATATAATGTATTGGAGGCATTTGAATGAACTTTTATTTTAAATTATACTAAGCTTTTGTCCAGTTTTGTGTGTTGCCACATTCGTGAAAGGGATATATGGCTTATTTATGAATTACTATATTACTTTCAGAACTATGGAGATCAATGGGTACTGTACCTGCTTTTTACAAAGTGTATGTCAGACTTCGGCTCCTAACTATTACGGCACAATTAAGCTTTAGAGTAGGCGGGTCACATAAATCAGAGTTAAGTTAAGTTGTGCCTGCTAGGAACTGAACATATTACATTTTTGTTATATACAGTCCCAAATTAATACTGGGTCCTAAAAACATTCCCAGCATTTGTAAAAGTTGAAGCACCTTATATTTTTGATAATAATAATTTAGGCAGTTTAACAGTTTAACTAGAGATAATTGCTTGACACTATTTTGTCATTAATTATATATTTTTGCAAATCCTTTTTGTCAGAATGCATTAATATATAAATGACTTTAATGGCCATTTACTTAAACATTTGTATCATGTATATGAAAAAGCAGTGTTTATTCAAAAATATAAATTTAGTAAAAAAATATTTTTTTCCTTAAAAAATGCTAAGTAAAGCTGGTTACATTGAAACTAATGCCACAGTACTGGTTTTGTACTTATCTTCACTGGCTGGTAACAATAGCTGCCTCTACTTTTCTTTAGTGTTGGAGATTGTAATACTGGAATACAATTTTACATGCAAAATAAACATTTTGAATTTTTTTTGCTAATAAATATTTGATTCATTCAAAATGGTACAGCTCAAATTATTTTGTATGCTGTAAAGGACACAGAGCTCATATTTTGTATTTTGTAAATGTTATAAAAGTGTCAGTCTTGTCACTACACTATCAATAATGGTTAAGCTGGTAATTATCAACTCCCCAGCAGATACCATTACAGTTAACGAGCCATACACATCTTTATGCTAGATGCAGTCGCATATACTTTCTAGCGGAGTTGAAAACGCATTTACAAAGTGTAGTACAAATCAGCTGCTATCCTCGTTGCCATAGACCAGAAAAATGTGCAGTTTTTGCAAAGCTCCCTATCAAGAGCAGGAAAGGGTTCTTCTGATTGGGGTTCCCCTTTTATAGTTCTTAAACATTCAACACATCTAAAAGCATCTTGCACATTGTTTGCAGTAAAAATATAAAAAAACAAACAAAACACAATGCAAAGTATAGTTTAGCACCCCGTGGGCACATTTTTACTATCATGTCTGGTTGCTTCTCACTCAAAGTTTTTTTTTTAGTTCAGCTTTGGCAGGCAGTAAAGCAAATCAGGCTCTGCACCACTTGCCCCTTTGGAAGGAAAGAAGGCCCTTTCCTATAGCCGTGCATTAGCTCTTACTTCTGAGTGATGCATCACACCCTGGGGAATAATTTTCAAACTCAATCTAGGGGGCCGAATTATAATTGTGTGGGCAGACATCGAAAAATGCTGACAGCATATTTATCAATGCACAAGCATTTCTAGTGAAAAGCTTGTGCAGTGTCGCCCCCTGCAGATTCGCTAGCAGGGGGTGTCAATCATCCCAATCGTATCTGATCAGGATGATTTGTATCTGCCGCCTCAGAGGTTAAGGAGCAGTGGTCTTAAAAAGGTTAAGGAGCCGCCTCAGAGGTTAAGGAGCAGCGATCTGGAAACTACCGGGGTAGATTGCAGCATCCGCTGCTTGTTAAATCTACCCCAAAGACTTTAGTCCCATTTTTTTTAGCTCCCAATCTGTGTCTTTTTAAGCTCTGAGTGATCACAATCCAAGTGTTAACATCATTTTTAGATTTGGGAAACATTTTGATAAGATCCTATCAGATAGTGGGGAAATCACCCATACGATGCATGGACAGCAATGGCTTTGGTGATCATAAACCTCCTGACCACAGTTTTTGCACTTTATTTCGCCAACAAAATGGGCACATAAAATTCAATAAACAAAGGGTGTTGGTAAAATGTAAAACTCAACTTTTTTTTTAACATGCTTGACAGTATTGCAAGATGATTTGGAATAATTCTATTATCTTGTGTAAGTGAAATACACTCTGAAATGGGTACAGATTGTTTAGATTCATTGACCCTATATTCACCATTATAGTATAGTCCCTTAGTAGTAGGCAGGAGAGACATTTACATATGTATATATATTTAACAGACAGATACATGATTTCTATTACAGGCTAACAGGATTTGTAGGACTAGGAAATGAGAAAATGGAAAATCGACAAATGGCGTTTAGCAATCACACTCTCAATATCTTTGTTATTATTTCATACTGACATTTTCGTGTTGTAAAGTACAGTTTTCTCCACTTTATGAATGGGGTTTCACTCAGTAATTGCATCGTCTTATATAGTCAGTGGAATAGGAAAGTCAAATATGTGTATATCTTTCTCTACTGGGAGCTAACTGGTAATTGGTGCCTACTAGACGTGTGCATTTGGATCCTTCATTAGGATCCCGAATGGGGAAAAAGGCGACTGCTCATGGCATTTGGCTCTTTTCAGAGCCTGATTTATTCTTGTGAAAGTGCAACACACTAAGATCTGGAATTGCACAGATCTTTCACAATAATAAATCCAGCCCCTGAAAAGAGCGATTGCCACAAGCAGCCGCATTCTTCTGCATTGGGATCCTAAAGAAGGCTCCAAATGCACGTCTAGTGTCTACACACATTTGTCTCCTGTCATTGGTTACCAGATGCTGTCAGCTAGCTCCCAGTAGTCTACTGCTGCTCTGGAGTCGAGTCCCTTTTGCAGGGGTTAAACACACAGTTATATTAAGTTCTTCTTTAACATATGCATTTTTCTATCCCTTTAACAAGCTTTTTCATGAAAAAATATTTTGAACATGTTTAATTATGGTTTTTATCTGCATGATATGTTTTGGTTTAATGTCTCTTAAGATGGACATTTTGTTTATAGAGAAGGTCACACATTAAATTGCCATTTTAGTGTTAAAATGTCATTCTAGCACTATCGACCTTGTAAGTCAATGTTGGAGTTAAACACCTAGGGGCCGAATTATTATGCTGCGAATGCAGCAGTTTCTGCACGAGCCTTCAGGAATTAAAGGGACACTGAACCCAGTTTTTTTCTTTTGTAATTCAGAAAGAGCATGCAATTTTAAGCAACTTTCTAATTTACTCCTATTTTCAATTTTTCTTCGTTCTCTTGCTATCATTATTAAAAAAAGAAGGCATCTAAGCTTTTTTTTGGTTTCAGTACTCTGGACAGCACTTTTTTATTGGTGGATGAATTTATCCACGAATCAGCAAGGACAGCCCAGGTTGTTCACCAAAAATGGGCCGGCATCTAAACTTACATTCTTGCATTTAAAAATAAAGATACCAAGAGAATGAAGAAAATTTGATAATAGGAGCGAATTAGAAAGTTGCTTAAAATTTCATGCTCAATCTGAATCACAAAAGAAAATTTTTGGGTACAGTGTCCCTTTAAGACAGCTGCTCCTTAACTTGTCTGCCGCCTCTGAGGCGGCAGACAGCAATCAGTTTGATCAAATTCGATCGGGTTAATTGACACTCCCTTCTAGCGGCCGAATGTGCAGGGGGCGTCATAGTACAAGCATTTCACAAAAAATGCTTGTGCAATGATAAATGCTGACAGCGTATGCTGATCCGCTACATTATGTCCACTCACACATTAGTAAATTGGCCCCATAGACTTGAAGAGTCAGTAGTACTATAAAGGCATGCTCTAATTGATTATCACATGCCATTTTTGCTCTCTAATGGAAATTTATACCCTTGACTTCTAGAAAATTCAGGTTTAAGGATCTTAAGCAGGTTTTTGTATAATGTTACTTTAAGGTATACATATTGTTTATTAAAAATGGAAGTCCTTGGCTGCCAGGGAGTCCTGGGGTAAAGGATTTTTAAACATGTAATAAAGTGAGAAGTGTATAAGCCAAGAGGAGTAACTAAATGCTATGTTTGCATGTTTAGTAGCACTTAATTACATGGAAGTAGGTACACACATTAGAAGCACCTACAGTTGCTGGATGGTGGTCTGAAAAAAAGCATGTTCTATAAGGAAAGTAAAGAAAAAAGACAAATGTGATGCATACAAAATTCTGTGTTTATTTTGTAAGTGGGACCTAAAACATATAATTTAGATGAGCTTTCTGTGTGCTCTGCTTACTTGTAATGGATATTTAATAATATCTCTAAATAAAGTTATTTTTTTTATTTAGAATTATTAATAATGTGAATATATTAATGTATTTCTTTGTTCTTTGTATCTTATTATAATAAATTTAAATATTAAAATACAAAGTAGTGATTGTTTTTTTTGAGAGCTGTATAAGTTACAAACAGCGAGATTCCAAGTTGTGCGCTAAATCAGGTGCGTAAATAACGCAAAAAAATAGCGGTATTGCACTCTCCATACCGGACATCGCCGCACTATAATAAATATATTAACCCCTAAACCGCTGAACTCCCGCCTCACAAACATTAGTTACATTTTATTAACCCCTAATCTACTGTCCCTAAGATCGCCACCACCTACCTACATTTATTAACCCCTAATCTGCTGACCACAACGTCGCCGCCACTATATTAAAGTTCTTAACCCCTAAACCTAAGTCTAACCCTAACCCCCCCCTAACTTAAATATAATTTAAATAAATATAAATAAAATTACTACAATTAACTAAATTATTCCTATTTAAAACTAAATACCTATAAAATAAACCCTAAGATAGCTACAATATAACTAATAGTTACATTGTAGCTAGCTTAGGATTTATTTTTATTTTACAGGCAACTTTGTATTTATTTTAACTAGGTAGAATAGTTATTAAATAGTTATTAGCTATTTAATAGCTACCTAGTTAAAATAAAGACAAATTTACCTGTAAAATAAAACCTAACCTAAGTTACAATAACACCTAACACTACACTATAATTAAATTAATTACCTTACCTAAATACAATTAATTACAATTTAAAAAAATGATCTAAAGTACGAAACCCCCCCACTAAATTATAGAAAATAATAAAATAATTACAAGTTTTTAAACTAATTACACCTAATCTAATCCCCCTAATAAAATAAAAAGCCCCCTAAAATAATAAAAAGTCCTACCCTATACTAAATTACAAATAGCCCTTAAAAGGGCCCTTAAAAGGGCCTTTTACAGGGCATTGCCCCAAAGTAATCAGCTCTTTTACCTGTAAATAAAAGTACAATACCCCCCCAACATTAAAACCCACCACCCAGAGGTCCTCCAGGGGGATTAGATGAGGTGTAATTAGTTTAAAAAACTTGTAATGATTTTATTATTTTCTGCAATTTAGTGGGGTTTTTTTTCTTACTTTAGATATTTTTTTTTAAATTGTAATTAATTGTATTTAGTTTAGGTAATTAATGTAATTATAGTGTAGTGTTAGGTGTTATTGTAACTTAGGTTAGGTTTTATTTTACAGGTAAATTTGTCTTTATTTTAACTAGATAACTATTAGTTATATTGTAGCTATCTTAGGGTTTATTTTATAGGTAAGTATTTAGTTTTAAATAGGAATAATTTTATTTAGATTTATTTAAATTATATTTAAGTTAGAGGGGGTTAGGGTTAGATTTAAGTTTAGGGGTTAAGAACTTTAATATAGTGGCGGCAACGTTGGGGGCGGCAGATTAAGGGTTAATAAGTGTAGGTAGGTGGTGGCGACATTGGGGGCGGCAGAGTAGGGGGTTAATAAATCAAATGTAGGGTTTGGCGATGTTGGGGGCAGCAGATTAGGGGTTAATACATATAATGTAGGTGGCGGCGGTGTCCGGAGCGGCAGATTAGGGGTTACTAATATAATGTAGGTTTCGGCGATGTCGGGGGTGGAAGATTAGGGGTTAATAAGTGTAAGATTAGGGGTGTTTAGACTCTGGGTTCATGTTAGGGTGTTAGGTGTAGACATAACTTTTCTTTCCCCATAGGAATCAATGGGGCTGCGTTAGGAGCTTTACGCTGCTTTTTTGCAGGTGTTAGACCTTTTTCAGCCAGCTCTCCCCCATTGATTCCTATGGGGAAATCATGCACAAGCACGTATAACCAGCTCACCGCTACCGTAAGCAGCGCTGGTATTGAGGTGAGATGTGGAGCTAAATTTGGCTCTCCACTCACTTTTCTGTGGCTAATGCCGGGTTTGTATAAAACCCGTAATACCAGCGTTGTCTGTAGGTGAGCGGTGAGCATAAACTGCTCGTTAGCACCACACCCCTGTTAACGCAAAACTCATAATCTAGGTGATAGTGCGTTAAAAATAAACATCTTTGTTACAAAGTGTTTTCCAACATCAATAGAAAAAAGGTGTTTTGTCATTGTCACCTCCTCTTCCATTAATTATACCTCTATAAATGCCTATTACCCTAAGAGAGTCAGGATTGCAAGTATGAAATTTCATCATTCTTTTAGTTTTACCCACATACAAGGTGGGACACAAGCAATAGAGCAGATACACAACCCCTTCAGTGTTACAGTTAACAAAGTGTTTCAATTTATACACTTTTCCTGTATGTGAATGAAATTCTTTGGTTTTAACCATATATTTGCATGTGACACATGTTCCATATGGATGGTTTCCTCTAGGTTTAATGTGGGAAAGCCAGTTTTTTTTTTTTGTTGAGACATAAACTGACTTTAGTTTATCCCGTAGACTTGGTGCCCTTCTTGCAGTTAGTCTAGGGAATTTTCCAACTTCGCGAGCGATATTTTCATCACTTATGAGAACATTCCAGTTCTTAGTGAGTATATTTTGTAGGCCACTCCAATGGCAATTAAATTCGGTGATAAGTCTGATTTTTGTATCTACATTTTTCTCTTTTGAGAATAACAGACTGTATCTATTGATATGTCCTACATCCTTTTTTGCCCCTTTTATTAATAGTTTTGACTATCCTCTTTCTATGAAATGTTTTTCCATTTCAGTAACATATTTTATTAATTTTTTCTCTAGAAGAACAATTTCTACGCAGTCTTAGAAACTGTCTTCTGGGGATGCCTCTCTTTAAATGGGCAGGATGATGGCTTGAGGCTAAAAAAAGACTATAAGTTGCAGTCTCCTTACAATAGTTCTCTCTACCCTCACTTTAATATCTAGGAATGCAAGTTCCTCTTTACTATACTGTAGGGTGAGAGAAATATTTCTGTCATTTTGATTCAGATTGGTGACAAAATCTTTTAGATTTTCAACCGAACCCTCCCATATCATGAGGATGTCATCCACATATCGTAGCCACATGTGGATGTTCTTCTCAAAGAGAGGGTTTTGATACACTGCCCCTCTCAGTTGTTTGTATATTTTGCCATCAAACATGAATATGTTGTTATTTAGAACAAAGGTTAACAGTTGGACTATAAAGTCAGTGTGTTGACAAAAAGACTGTCCCCTTGTCATAAGAAACTGCTCATAGGCTTGTATACCAGCCCTGTTGGGGATAGACGAATATAGTCCTTCTAGATCTAAGGATACAAGTAGTGCTCCCAGTGGGATAGATAAGCCATCAATTTTGCGAAGGAAGTCAGATGTATCACGCACAAAGGAGGGCATAGTACTAAGGAGGGGGTCTAAGTCAATATAGTTACCCAGGTTCTCAGTTAGGCTCTCTATACCGTCTATAATAGGCCTTCCTGGGGGATTGGCTAGGTTTTTATTAACTTTAGTGATACAGTAAAAAACTGGGTATATAGTTATAGTTACCAAACAGCAAGAGGGTCCTATGACTCTGGGACAGATAGTTCAGAAGAGTAGAACTAATAGTCAACAGGATTTTTAGGGGAAGGAGGAGAGGAGGCAGGAAGAGGCAAAAGAGGGGGCAATACCAACTCCAGAGAGAGGCGGTACCCCTCCAGACAAAGGAGACAGCAAAAATACAAGAATCAGGAAAGATTCCAGCAGAGTCGTCCACAGAGATTTTGAGGATGCAGGAGATGCTAGCTTCCCCTAAGATGGATCTCCAGGTGGTCCATCTGTCATCCTTTAAACTCAATGCAGCTCATATGAGTGTTTTAAAAAAAGGTCTATGATTTTGTCCTACTAACAATCTTGACAAATTTAATTTCTTAAAAGATCTTCACCTGTTTGCTAGGTGAATTGTACTTTCACAAATTATGAAAGGGAAAAGCAAACATTTAGTTAAAGATGTTGCATTGAGTAAGGAAGACAGACTTTCCATACAGGACCTCGAAGATCTCTTGCTGGAGGGAGAGGGCAGTTATATGCCCTCTTCAAAACATGAGACAAATGTTCCCCAGATTAAGGCACTTTCCAACTTTAGACCAAAGTCTAAATACATGCCCCAGCTCTCTATGGTACCTGCTGTTAATATCTCTGTGAAGCAGGTAGAAAAAAACATTCTCAATCTTCCCCTTTTCAGCCTAGTGAATGATAATTTATCTAAAGCTGAAAGAAAGGCCATGAATGAATTGATCAATGCAAAAGAGGTGGTCATAAAACTGGCGGACAAGGGTGGTAACCTTGTCCTCTGGGATGAGAACAAGTATACTTTTGAGGTCAAAAGACAGCTACAATATAAAGATCAATATCAACGTCTCACCTTTAGTCCTATCTCCTCCCTACAATCGTCCCTTTAAAAAATGCTAAATGATGCAAAAATTGATAGCACTATTAGTCTTGCAGAATTTACATATATGTACCCAGAGTTCCCAGTGATGCTAGTTTTTTACTGTATCCCTAAAATTCATAAAAACCTAGCCAATCCCCTAGGAATGCCTATTATAGCTGGTATAGGGAGCCTCACTGAGAACGTGTATAACCATATTGACTTTTTTCTTAGACCCTTCCTTAGTACTATGCCCTCCTTTGTGCTTGATACATCTGACTTCCTGCGCAAAATTGATGGCATATCCATCCCACTGGGAGCACTACTTGTATCCTAGGATGTAGAAGGACTATATTCGTCTATCCCCCACAGGGCTAGTATACAAGCCTATGAGTAGTTTCTTATGACAAGGGGACAGTCCTTTTGTCAACACATGGACTTTATAGTCCAACTGTTAACCTTTGTTATAAATAACAACATTTTCATGTTTGATTAAAAAATATACAAACAACTGAGAGGGACAGCAATGGGTGCTATATGCACCCCTACGTATGCCTGTCTTCATTTGGGCTCGTGGGAGATGAATGAAGTGTATCAAAACCCTCTCTTTGAGAAGAACATCCACATGTGGCTACGATATATGGATGACAACTTCATGATATGGGAGTGTTCAGTTGAAAATCTTAAAGATTTTGTCTCCAATCTGAATCAAAATGACAGAAATATTACTCTCACCCTACAGTATAGTAAAGAGGAACTTGCATTCATAGATATTAAAGTGAGGGTAGAGAGAGGTACTCTAGTATCAGAGAACTATCGTAAGGAGACTGCAACTAATAGTCTCCTTTTAGCCTCAAGCCATCATCCTGCCCATTTAAAGAGAGGCATCCCCAGAAGACAGTTTCTAAGACTGCGTAGAAATTATTCTTCTAGAGAAAAATACATCAAACATGCTACTGCAATGGAAAAACATTTAATAGAAAGAGGATACTCAAAACTATTAATAAAAGGGGCAAAAAAGGATGCAGGACACATCAATAGATACAGTCTGTTATTCTCAAAAGAGAAAAATGTAGATACAAAAATCAGACTTATCACCGAATTTAATTGCCTTTGGAGTGGCCTACAAAATATACTTACTAAGAACTGGAATGTTCTCATAAGTGATGAAAATATCACTCGTGAAGTAGGATAATTCCCTGGATTAACTGCAAGAAGGGTGCCAAGCCTACGGGATAAACTAGTTAGAAGTCAGTTTGTCTCTCAACAAAAATAGAAAAACTGGCTTTCCCACATTAAACCTAGAGGAAGCCATCCATGTAGAAAATGTGTCACATGCAAATATATGGTTAAAACCAAAGAATTTCATTCACATACAGGAAAAGTGTATAAATTGAAACACTTTGTTAACTGTAACACTGAAGGGGTTGTGTACCTGCTCTATTGCTTGTGTCCCACCTTCTACGTGGGTAAAACTAAAAGAGCGATCAAAGACCGCATTACCGAGCATCGAGATGGCATAAAAAACAAACGCCTAGATTTAGAGTTCTGCGTTAGCCATCAAAAGCAGCGTTAAGGGGTCCTAACGCTGCTTTTTACCGCCCGCTGGTATTTAGAGTCAGTCAGGAAAGGGTCTAACGCTCACTTTCCAGCCGCGACTTTTCCATACCGCAGATCCCCTTACGCCAATTGCATATCCTATCTTTTCTGATAGGATTTGCTGATCCAATGAGCCAATCAGATTGAGCTCAGATTCTATTGGCTGATCGGAACAGCCAATAGAATGCAAGCTCAATCTGATTGGCTGATTGGATCAGCCAATCCGATTGAACTTGAATCTGATTGGCTGAGGCAATCGCCATCTTGGATGACGTCATTTAAAGGAACCTTCATTCGGTGTTAGGACATTGGAAGAAGAGGATGGATCCACACCGGCTGCTTCAAGATGGACCCGCTCTGCTCCGGATGGAAGAAGATAGAAGATGACACCTGGATGAAGACTTCAGACCCTCTGGAGGACCTCTTCTGGCCAGATAGGATGAAGACTTTGAACCCTCTGGAGCAGCGATCGCCAACCAGTGGTTCGTGGACCACTGGTGGTCCACAAGAAGATGTTGGTGGTCCTTGACACGCCGCAACTCCCTACAGTGCCTGCCTGGACATCAGTGAAAACTGACGGAGGAGGAGTTAAATTACAATCTCCCTATGCAAGTTGCATAGTACCGCGCAACTTGTTTAGCTAGATTGTATTTTTAACTCCTCCAACTCGGCGCAGTGCTCAGAGGAAGATGCTTCCATTCTAAAGCCAGCGATGGTTGGTATAGTCTTGGCTTGAAATAGTGGAACTAAAGTATATAAAAAAAAGAAAATATTAAAAATAAATTCTCATATATAATTTATTTTCTTCCCTTTACCTGTCTCTTTGTAGTAGTTTTCCTAATTCCTTCAGATCGACTTACATCACTGTATGTCTTCCTCCCCTCCATCTTTTTTTTTTTAAATTAAATATTATTTTTCTTTTTAATAATTTCCCTGCGCACAAAGCCATTCCACCTGCATTCCAGTAATTGCCATCCAGCAGATCAGCCATATCCCACCATATTATAGTAATTGCCAGTAACATCAGTCGTGGTTAGCTCACATCCATATTGAGAGTTTTCTGATATAAACTTAATTTATGACTCCAATGTCTGTCCATGATCATAAGTAGTTTTGAATAATTCCTAACTGGGGAGGTAACTTGGAAGTCTTCTGGTCCTTTAAAACATAATTATTTTCCCCCCACTTTCTGCCTCTCTGTTTCCAGGCCAAAATTTGGCACTCACCCTTCATCTGTCATTTGGAAGTATTCTCTCAGTTCTGTCATTCAGTTAGTTAATTCCAAAAAATTATTCTTAAAAATGTGTAAATATATACATAATGTAAACTTAGGTATGGTTATACTAGTTATGTACAGTATGTGTGTGTGTGTATGTATGTATATATATATATATATATATATATATATATATATATATATATATATATATATATATATATATATATATACTGTATATACTGTGTGTATATATATATATATATATATATATATATATATAAAACACGCAGAGAAAACCCAGCACTCACTTACAATATATATATATATACACACATACACACACACATTATAGAGGTTTGTACCTTTTCAAAAATAATGTTAGTGGTCCATGGTATTCAAAATTGTGAGTTTAGTAGTCTCTGAGGTCCGAAAGGTTGGCGGCCCCTGCTCTGGAGGACCTCTTCTGGCCGGATAGGATGAAGACTTCGGACCCTCTTCTTGACGGATCGGATGGTACTCGGCTGGGTGAAGACAAGGTAGGAAGATCTTCAGGGGCTTAGTGTTAGTTTTTTTAAGGGGGTTTTGGGTGGGTTAGATTAAGGGTATGTGGGGGGTGGGTTGTAATGTTGGGGGGTATTGTATGTTTTTTTTTTACAGGCAAAAGAGCTGATTTCTTTGGGGCATGCCCCGCAAAAAGCTCTTTTAAGGGGTGGTAAGGTAATAGAGCTGTTAACTTTTTATTTTAGAATAGGGTAGGGCATTTTTTTATTTTGGGGTGCTTTGTTATTTTTTTAGGGGGCTTAGAGTAGGTGTAATTAGTTTAAAATTCTTGTAATCTTTTTTTTTTTGTAATTTAGTGGGGGGTTTTTTGTAATTTAGTTTAGTTGATTTAATTGTAGGTAATTGTAGGTAGTTTAGTTAATTCATTTATTGATAGTGTAGTGTTAGGTTTAATTGTAACTTAGGTTAGGATTTATTTTACAGATAATTTTGTAATTATTTTAACTAGGTAGCTATTAAATAGTTAATAACTATTTAATAGCTATTGTACCTAGTTAAAATAAATACAAAGTGGAGACTCCCGACAGGTGTTGCTAAGTGGGAGGAGCTGTTCAGTGCAGAGCACACGCTGAGGCCGGTGAGCAGCGTGTAGTGTGGAGCACAGACAGCCTTTTCAGCTATTCCCACCTGCAGTATTTTCTCTTGTTGTTGGTGTGGTTCCACCCTAGAGAGATGGGCCATGGTATCTGGGCCCCTTTGTAGAACTATTTGTCTGTTTTGTATCGGCTCGTAGGATAGAGCCGCAACTTTGCTATACTAGAACCCGACTTGTTAATGCTCCAGCAGGGGTAGACGCTATTAGCATATTGACTGCTTCTTCTGCTTGCCAGCTACCAGCGAACCTAAAACCTGCGCTGTAAAGGAGACACAGCTGTCTGATGGATAATATACTCCGTAAACCCCTCAAGACAGTGCACAAAGAGACAAGGAAGAAAAGAAAAAAGAAAAAAACCTGTTTCCAGTATCTCTGTGGTACGAGTGAGTCCTGGCCCGTTGTGGGATTGCTGTATCTCCTAGGGCTTGGCTATCCGCTTGCTTCAATCTTTCGCCCCGGCGAGGGCAGTCCTCTTGATTTGTGGAGGTGACCATGACAGATGGATCCAGCTAGACACCTTCTTCCAATCAGGGAGTAGGACGAAGACAAAGCCCCCAGAGACAACCAATGAGAGCCGGAGGTGTGTGGAAAGGCATCAATACACAGCGGGAACAACATATCATTGACTCCAGATACGTAAGGGTCTTACCGCTGTGCTGACTGTTGTATTGAATAAGCGGGCTGACACATGATTTTTGGGTACTGGCTGTAAAAGTGCTGTTAGATTTAAGTTTTACGGAGCTGCTGCAGTGGTTGAGCTGCCCGGAATTCTGGCTAAAAGCAAGCATAGCCTGAAAGAAGCCATATTATATCTGGTCACTGTTTGCTAGAATTTAATGAACTATTGATTCATTAGGCCAATTCAAAAGGACTATGCTAATCACATTGCCGTCTGTTATTTATTTTGTATAGCCGAAAGAGCATGTTAAAAAGCCTGTAAGAACGGTATAGTTTATTACAGAAGGCTTTATATGAGCTTGCTCTTTTTTCAGTATAAGACGGCAACAAATTTGAATCCAAGAGCTTTTATTTCATCTACAGACTTTTGTGTTTTTTTTTTGTTTTGTTGTTCTATTGTTTTTTTTTTCCTCTCTCTTCTTTTACATGCATAGATTGACAAATTTGTAGGTTGTCTCAAGGGTTAAGTTAAAATTATACTGTTATTTCCATCACCTGTGTTTTTTTAAGAGGCTTTATATAGATGAAGGCAATTATAGCTATTAAATGTAATTTAAATCTATCAGGATATATAGTCAGTTGATACCATCTCTCGATATATATAATATAAAAATAAGGAACTAGGATTGTTTAGATAATGACCTGCTAATTATTAGGGGTATATTGTGTAAGTAACTTTGTAAGGAAATACGATTGTCTCAGAGAATTTTTTTTTGTAAAGAGGTAATAGGCTAATTGCCTTATCTTTTCCCTGTGGGATATATTTGACTGTTTATTTTGTACAGGGAGGAAGGGGAGAAAAAGAAAAAGGTGTTTAGAATTGCTATCTAACTGGTTAGGTATGTGAAGTCTTTTTTGCCGGCTCTTTCTGTTTCACCTTTTTTTTTTTTTTCACGTTTTTGTTTGTACCATCCCCGGGTAGCAATAGGAAAGGGGACAAGGTTAGATTGTACACGGTTTGTATATATTCACTGGTTGTATAGCTAGGCCTAGATAGGCCAGCGTAGTAGTGTTTGAATTTTCACAATTTTATGGAAAAGTATATCACTCAGGTGAAATTAAGTTCACCCATAATGTCGTCGAAAGTAAAAGATAAAAAAAATAATAAAGTAACCAATACCAGTGTAGACAGCTAAATGGAGCCTAGCAAAACCGTTGTGGATTTGCAGGAATTAATATCTAAAATTTCAGACATTTTTTCCCCCCAATTTGAACTCATTAAAAAAGAATTAGGGTCTATTTCCTCTGAAATTTTCTCTCTGTCGGCTGAGGTAAGACAGTTTTCAGTTATATTAACTGAGGCAGAGACAAGAATTTCGGACGTAGAAGACCAGACACATATACTCTCTGAGATGTCACAGAAACAGGAATCTAAAATTAAAAATATGCAGTAGTAGAGTACGAAGATCTATTAAAATTTACCTCAACTACACTACCCTTAGCATTAGGGATGCCTTCACATATGATACCACTTTCGATTGAACGAGCTCACAGATTAGGTCAGAGAAAAGTATTGCCAGATGGAGTATTGAAAAATAGAGTTTGTCTGTTTAAACTCTTAAAGTATCAAGATAAAGTGGAAATGTTGAGGCTGTTTAAAACATCTGACCCCCCACTTTTGCAAATAGCAGAGTATTACTGTTCCAGGACTTTTCCTCTGAGACCTCTTCTAAGAGGAGAGCGATGGCTCCCTTTTGCACTCAACTAATAAATAGAGGATTAAAAGCACGTATGGTGTATCCTGCACGTATCATAGTTGATGTTGAAGGTGCCAGGTGCTCCTTTGGAGAGGTCACGGAGGTAAAAAAATATATAGAGACCCTCGAGAAGTGATGTGGTCTAGCTGCATAGGATAGATAGGAAGAAAGCTGACTCCTTGTTGAATCTGCATGTAATAGGACGATATGTTGTCCTCAGCGGATAGTATAGCAATTTGTTTTTTCTGTTTTTATTTTTTGATTGGCTGTGTGTGTTTGTTTTTTTTGTTTTTTTTTTGTGTCCTCTCTCACCTCCCTTCCCTACCTATGGTGTTAAATACGGAAGGCCTCTCCTCTACACTGCATATTCTATATCTCTATTGGCCGATAATCCTTGATTCATGCCTTTCCTGATGTTAGATGGCTGAGGGAATTAAAATTTTATCGTGGAATGTGGGGGGGATAACCTCCCCCATTAAGCGCAAACTTGTTATTAAAACACTAGCGACGCATAAACCAGATATAGCTCTGTTGCAGGAGACCCACCTCAAGGAGCTCGAAGCAGCAAAACTGAAGATTAAATGGGTGGGTAAAGTAATTTCTACCTCAGGGCGTAGTAGAAAATGTGGGTTAGTTATTCTACTACATAAAGACCTAGACTATAAGATCGTTAAGATAGAAATAGATCCTGCTGCCAGATATATTGTGTTACGAATCCAGTTAAAAAATACAAAATTAGTGATATGTAATATCTATGCCCCAAATAAATTTTCTAGGGATTTTTGGGAAAAAATAAAAATGAAACTATTTCCCTTTACCACTGAGAATCTAATATTAGGAGGAGATTTAAACGCAACTCTTTGTCCAGTATTGGACAGATTTTCTGATAAGAATAGATCGGCCCAGGAAAGAAATGCAAAATGTTTAAAACAATTTTGTACCCAGTTAAAATTAGTAGATATTTGGCGAATAAAAAATCCAGATAAATTAGTATTTACATGTGAGTCTATGGCTCACGGTACATTCTCTAGAATAGATTTTTTTTTTAATCTCTGAAACATTATCTGTATGGGAATCAGAGGTAGAGGTGGGAGATATTATAATTTCAGATCATGCAATTATTTCATTATTCTTCCCATTAGGCAATAAGGAAAGGGTAAAAATACCTGGTTTTGTTTTTCCTCGTTACCTCTACACCAATCCTAAATTCATTAGTTATCTAAAAGGATCCTGGCAGAGATATTATATGGAGAATATAGAGTATCTTAACAAACCGGAAATTTTATGGGAGGCTTATAAAGCAGTGTTGCGGGGTGAGATCCAGTCATATGTGAGTATAGCTAGGAAGAAAAGGCGAGCACGAGAAACTCAAATTACAAATCAAGTTAGAAACTCTTATTGGAAATTTTGTTTAAATCGTACAGAAGGTAACTGGGGAATGTATAGAGCTAATAGGCAAGAAAGAGAACTTTTTCTTAAACAAAAATCAATAGAGGAGGAAGCAAAAATAAATCTCCATTTTAGAGGTTTATATGGTTGCTCAGCTAAATATCTGGCCAGACTCACCAAAGCTAGAAAAATAAAAAAATCTTCTCCTCGCCATTCAAACAACTAAAGGTAGATCAACAGAATCCAAAGAGATATTAGAAACTTTTTTTAACTATTATCAACAACTTTATTCAGCGATAGAAACTGATAATGTGAACCAAGATATTTTTTGGAATACGGTAGTAGTACCTAAAATATCTTCTGAGGATTTAAATGCAATTAATGCCCCGATCTCTATAGAAGAAATCAGAAGCGCTATAGATAATTTAAAGTTAAACAAAGCTGCAGGTCCAGATGGTTTCCCCGCTGAATATTATAGGTGTATTGGTGAAGATATACTTATTATCCTAGAAAAACTTTTTAACTTTTACTATTGCACAAAGAATCCCATCTCAACTTATTTTTTGGCTGCAAACATTTCCCTTTTCCTAAAGAAAGGTAAAAATTCTGAAGATCCAGCTTCTTATAGACCAATTTCGGTTTTAAATATTGACTATAAAATACTAATGACGATCATAGCGTCCAGATTATTTCTTTGTTTGCACCAAATTATTCATCCAGATCAAACCGGATTTATGGTGTCCAGAAATCCGACTAAAAATATTCGTAAATTAATTAACTTTCTAGATTATGCGTGGAATGTGGATAAGGGTAAGAGGGAGCCACTATGGCAAGATGCAGCCATTTTGTCTTTAGACGCGGTTAAAGCGTTCGATTCGATTGTATGGGATTATCTGTTTAAGGCATTAGAACAGTTTGGATTCAATGGTGAATTTCTTTGGTTTATACATAGAGTATATTATAACCCAATATCTTACATACTTAATAACGGTCTCTTCTAAAATTGTGCTACAACGCGGTACCAGACAAGGGTGTCCCTTGTCCCCGGTGCTTTTTAATATTGCACTAGAACCTCTGGCTATACGATTTAGAGAAGTGTTATCAGGAGTTTCGTTTGGTACCTTGTATCTTAAAACTCTATTATATGCTGATGATGTCTTATTATTCCTGGTCAATACGCAACAGACTATACCAGCTGTACTGCAAATCTTGACAATGTTTAGCTCTTTTTCTGGATACAAGATACATTTTGAAAAGAGGGAGTTGATGTGTTTTAATAATATAAAAATAATAACTCATACGGATCCATTTAAACGAGTTGATGCTATTAAATATCTTGGTCTAGTTTTGCATAAAAATCCTACTCTCTGGTACAAAGATAATTTTGGGCCCATACTTGAAAAGATTGAAACAGATCTTCGGCTGTGGACGGCATTTCCATTGCCATTGCCAGCACGTGTTAATCTTGTCAAGTCTATTATTTTTCCGCGTCTGCTCTACCCGCTACAGAATTTGCCGTTATTTATACCATATAAA
Source organism: Bombina bombina (assembly GCF_027579735.1). NCBI lineage: Eukaryota > Metazoa > Chordata > Amphibia > Anura > Bombinatoridae > Bombina > Bombina bombina. The sequence goes on along the minus strand of NC_069499.1, from coordinate 1,131,596,923 downwards.
GACCTGAAATCAATTAATGCACTTTTTTCTAAATTTATATGGAATAATAAGAAGCCTCGAATTGCTCTTAAGAAACTTATGCAAAATACTGGGGCAGCAGGACTTGCTCTCCCCAATCTTAGATTATATAATCTGGTGGCTATGGCTAAAATAGCGATAAATTGGCTTTCGGGATCTAGCTTAGTATCATCTATAGACTTGGAATCTTTCCTAATTGCCCCGTTCTCTGTAAAAGCCCTTTTACATATGCAAGTGCAGAAACTGCCGCAGAATGTAAGCTGTCTCATGTCCTTTAAGAACATAGTTCAGGCCTGGCAAAAATTTTGTAGAATTTTAGATCTAGATTACTCTGTATCAGAGTTTCTACCCATATTAAACAATCCAAGTTTTTTGCCGGGCTTATATCAAAGAGCATTCAAAGATTGGGCTGATAAAGGACTTTGTTATGTAAGACAATTACTAGATGAAAATCATCAAATATTAGCTGCGGAGGAGGTCTTTAGCAAATTTGGAATACCTAGAACAAGTCTATTCACTTACTTTCAAATCCGCCACTTTATCTCAGAGCAGAATTGGTATGCTTCATCTTTTGTGGCCTGGTCAGATGTTAAGCTGTGTATACAAAAATTTAATTCAGGTGATTCTTCAATCTCTCTGATGTATGACATTATGCTGAATAAACAGAGTCTGACAGTTAAGGATAATATTTGCAAATTTTGGGCACCACTAATTCCCTCGGTAGATTATGAAACAATTAAGCAGAGCTTTGAGTTAATACGTAAATGTAAAGTGCCGGTGGCTTGGAATGAATCACATATGAAATTTATGAACAACTTTTATTTCTCTCCATGGAAACTAATGAAGATTTATCCCTCTGTGGTTAATGTATGTCCATACTGTGCACACACCAGAGCGGATATACTTCATATGTTCTGGTCATGCCCCAAAGTTAAAAAACTATCGTTGAAAATTATTTACTGGTTCAATAAATCATATAAAGTTACAATTGCCCTTTCCGCCGAGGACATTATTTTTTTATTTCAGCTAAAAGATGTTTTTAATAGTAATACTATAAATAGCCTTAATACAATTATTCTGGCAGTAAGATTCTGTATACTTAAAAACTGGAAAGCCAGGCATGTACCTGGACTTTCTATGATTTTTAAAACTCTTCAAAATCAAATTCTCTTTGAATCACACAATTTGTATGATGTATCTGAGAAGAGAATTAAGAAGTTTCTATGGAAATGGTCTCCTGTTATTTTGTCTTTCCCAGTTGCATCCCAGAGAGTGATCCTTTCCCCATTCTTAGCTTCAGTGAGTTTCGCGGAACTGACGTTATTAAATGTCTTTCCACATACTTGGATTGTGCGGCCTTGAGAGGAGTGTGGGGTAGAGGCGGAGGGGAGGGGGAGTAGGACCAAAGTATGGTTTTTCTTTTGTTTTTCTTTCTTTTTTTTCTCTTTTTTTTTGTTTGTGTGTATGTTTGTATGTTTGTGCGACTTTCAAGTTTTGAAGATTATCTTGTATTATGATGATTAAGTTTGTTCTTTGAAAATATGGGAAGAAAGGGGAAAAAAGTATGTAAAGAGCAGATAAGGAAAAGAAAGGACCCAACAGGTATATATTTGGTTTTAGATGTTGTACATTGATATATCTTAATTCGTGGATTTTTAGATAAAATCTTTACAGTGTTGTTTTTATTTGTGTTTTCTTGCTTTTTTTTCTTTGTACCACACAGTATGCTGGGCCCTGCGTGGCGCAAGATATGTAATTTGATTTTCATGTATTTACTGTTCTTTACATATAAATAAAGAGAATTTAAAAAAAAAATAAAAAAAAAAAATACAAAGTTGCCTGTAAAATAAATATAAATCCTAAAATAACTACAATGTAATTATTTTTTATATTGTAGCTATATAAGGGTTTATTTTACAGGTAAGTATTTAGCTTTTAATAGGATTAATTTTTTTTAATAAGAAATAATTTATTTATTTAGAATAAAATTATATTTAACTTAGAGTAGCAGCGAGGTCCGGTCGGCAGATTAGGGGTTAATACTTGAAGTTAGGTGTCGCAGATATTAGGGAGGGCAAATTAGGGGTTAATACAATTTATTATAGAGTTTGCGAGGCGAGAGTGCGGCGGTTTAGGGGTTAATACATTTATTATAGTGGCAGTGTGGTCCGGACGGCAGATTAGGGGTTAATAAGTGTAGGTAAGGTAGCAGCGACATTGGGGCGGAAGATTAGGGGTTAATAAATATAATATAGGGCTCGGCGATGTTGTGGGCAGCAGATTAGGGGTACATAGGTATAATGTAGGTTGCGGCGGTGTCCGGAGCAGCAGATTAGGGGTTAATAATAAAATGCAGGGGTCAGCGATAGCGGGGGCGGCAGATTAGGGGTTAATAAGTGTAAGGTTAGGGGTGTTTAGACTCGGGGTATATGTTAGGGTGTTAGGTGCAGACTTAGAGAGTGTTTCCCCTTAGGAAACAATGGGGCTGCGTTGGGAGCTTAACACTGCTTTTTTGCAGGTGTTAGGTTTTTTTTCATCCAAAAATGCCCCATTGTTTCCTATGGGGGAATCGTGCACGAGCACGTTTTTCCAACTAGCCGCTACCGTAAGCAACACTGGTATTGAGAGTTGAAGTGGCGGTAAATATGCCTCTACGCTCCCTTTTTGGAGCCTAATGCAGCCCTTCAGAGAACTCTCAATACCAGCGTTATTTAAAAGGAGCGGGGGGAAAAACACGCGTAGCTAACGCACCCCTTTGGCCGCAAAACTCTAAATCTAGGCGTTAAATCCAAAAAGCAATGTTGCCAAACATTTTGATAAATTTCATACTTGCAATATAGAGGTATAATTAATGGCAGAGGAGGTGACAATGACAAAACACTCCTTAGAAAGGAATGCAGATGGATATCCACTTTGGATACTCAATTTCCTAATGGTCTTATTGACAAGCTTGACATGGCCTGCTTCCTTTAACCCCTTAATGACAACTGACGTACCAGGTACGTCATGCATTAACAAGCAGTTAATGACAATGGACGTACCTGGTATGTCAGTTGTCTAAGAGAGTGCTGGAAGCGATCGCAATCGCTTCCAGCAGCTCTCAGGGTATTGCAGTGATGCCTCCATATGGAGGCATCCTGCAATACCTTTTTAGAAGACTCCGATGCAATGAGAGCCACTCTGTGGCCCTCTCTGCACCGGTAGCGATGGTGCCGGTTCGTTGGTGGGTGGGAGCGTAACAGGGAGGCGGGTGGGCGGCCCATCGCTACCCGGCATCCGGTTCCTAGAAGTGCAATGTGCACGCCGGGTGCCGGGAGCGTGCGGGGGGGGGCGCGCGTGCGCGCGCATTAGCTGGCCACTGACACCAATGAGGAGGGAAGAGGGGGGGGAAGATTTTTTAAAAAAATAATATAAAAGGATCTGGGAGGGGGAGGGGGATAGGGGTATTGTGGGGGGCTGCTACACTACAGAAAACATAAAAAAAAAAGCAAAAGAGCAAAAAGCAAAAGAGCAAAAAATACTTTTGTTTTTGGGGCAAATTGGGTACTGGCAGACAGCTGCCAGTACCCAAGATGGCCGCAATTAGATAGGGGGGGAGGGTTAGAGAGCTGGGGGGGGGGATCATGGAGGTTGGGGCTAAGGCAGGAGTCCATCACAGCTAAAATATTTTATTTTTTTTTATAAAAAAAAAAAAAAACTCCTTTTATTTAGTACTGGCAGACTTTCTGCCAGTACTTAAGATGGCGGGGACATTTGTGGGGTGGGGGAGGGAAGAGAGCTGTTTGGGAGGGATCAGGGGGTGGGATGTGTCAGGTGGGAGGCTGATCTCTACCCTAAAGCTAAAATTAACCCTGCAAGCTCCCTACAACCTACCTAATTAACCCCTTCACTGCTGGGCATAATGTACGTGTGGTGCGCAGCAGCATTTAGCGGCCTTCTAATTACCAAAAAGCAATGCCAAAGCCATATAAGTCTGCTATTTCTGAACAAAGGGGATCCCAAAGAAGCTTTTACAACAATTTGTGCCATAATAGCACAAGCTGTTTGTAAATAATTTCAGTGAGAAACCTAAAATTGTGAAAAATGTAAAGTTTTTTTTTTATTTGCTCGCATTTGGCGGTGAAATGGTGGCATAAAATATACCAAAATGTGCCTAGATCAATACTTTGGGTTGTCTTCTAACAAAAAATATATACATGTCAAGGGATATTCAGGTATTCCTGACAGATATCAGGGTTCCAATGTAACTAGCGCTAATTTGGAAAAAAAGTGGTTTGGAAATAGGGAAGTGCTACTTGTATTTATGGCCCTATAACTTGCAAAAAAAGCTAAGAACATGTAAACATTGGGTATTTCTAAACTCAGGACAAAATTTAGAAACTATTTAGCATGGGTGTTTTTTGGTGATTGTAGATGTGTAACAGATTTTGGGGGTCAAAGTTAGAAAAAGTGTGTTTTTTCCATTTTTTCCTCATATTTTATTATTTTTTTTTTTGTAGTAAATTATAAGACATGATGAAAATAATGGTATCTTTAAAAAGTCCATTTAATGGCGAGAAAAACGGTATATAATATGTGTGGGTACAGTAAATGAGTAAGAGGAAAATTACAGCTAAACACAAACACAGCAGAAATGTAAAAATAGCCATTGTCATTAAGGGTAAGAAAATTGAAAAATGGTCCGGTCATTAAGGGGTTAAAAACCATATCACTCTATTTTCAGAAAAACAATATATCTCTGTTTCCTTTTATCAGATACTAACCTTTAAATTACTAATAGCTGAATGTCATATCTAAATATTTCCAAGTATATGCCATTTATCTATAGGCTTGAACCATTCTATTGATGCTGGAAAACACTTTGTAACAAACATATTTATTTTTAATGCACTATCGGCTTGATTACAAGTTGTGCGTTAGGGTAAAAAAGAAGCGTTAAGAAGTGTTAACGCTGCTTTTTTTACACCCGCTGTTATTACGAGTCTTGAAGGTTTAGGGGCACTGCACATTTGTTTGGCCTTAGCGCAAAACGACTTACGTAAACTTTGTAAAGTCTTTTTTCTATGGGACTTCCATAGCACTGATATTACGAGTCTGTCCTGGGAGGCCAAAAAGTGAGCGGTACACCCTACCCTGTCAAGATCTCTAACGCATTTAAAAGTCAGTAGTTATGAGTTTTACACTACAACGCTGTAGCATAAAACTCATAACTAAAGTGCTAAAAAGTACACTAACACCCATAAACTACCTATTAACCCCTAAACCGAGGCCCTCCCGCATCGCAAACACTATAATAAAAGTTTTAACCCCTAATCTGCCGCTTCAGACACCGCCACAACCTACATTATATTTATGAACACCTAATCTGCTGACTCCAAAGTCGCAGACAGCTACATACTATTTTTAAACCCTAATCTGCCTTCCCCAATGTCGCAGACACCTACATGATATTTATTAACCCCTAATCTGCCGCCCCCAACGTCGCCGCCACTATGTTAAAGTTATTAACCCCTAAACCTAAGTCTAACCCTAAACCTAACACCCACTAACTTAAATATACCGGTAATTTAAATAAATCTAAATAAATATTCCTATCATTAACTAAATTATTCCTATTTAAAACTAAATGCTTACCTATAAAATAAACTAGCTAGAATATAAATAATAGTTACATTGTAGCTAGCTTAGGGTTTATTTTTATTTTACAGGCAAGTTTGTATTTATTTTAACTAGGTAGAATAGTTATTAAAAAGTTATTAACTATTTAATAACTACATAGCTAAAATAAATACAAAAGTACCTGTAAAATAAAACCTAACATAAGTTACAATAACACCTAACACTACACTATAATTAAATACATTTACTAAATTAAATACAATTTAATAAATTACATACAATTAGCTAAATTAAATTAGCTAAAGTAAAAAACAAACAGACACTAAATTACAGAAAATAATAAACTAATTACAGATATTTAAACTAATTACACCTAATCTAATAGCCCTATTAAAATAAAAAAGCCCCCCAAAATAAAAAAAACTCTAGCCTAAACTAAACTACCAATAGCCCTTAAAAGGGCCTTTTGCGGGGCATTTCCCCAAAGTAATCAGCTCTTTTACCTGTAAAAAAGATACAAACAATCCCCCAACATTAAAACCCACCACCCACACAACCAACCCCCAAATAAAATACTATCTAAAAAAAACTAAGCTCCCCATTGCCCTGAAAAGGGCATTTGAATAGGCATTGCCCTTAAAAGGGCAGTTAGCTCTTTTGCAGCCTAAAGTCCATAACCTAAAAATAAAACCCACCAATACACCCTTACAAAAACCTAACACTAACACCCTGAAGATCACCTTACTTGGAGACGTCTTCATCCAATGCCGGGCCAAAGTCCTCAACGAAGCCGAGAGAGATCTTCATCCAAGCCGGGCGAAGTGGTCCTTCAGACGGGCAGAAGTCTTCATCCAGACGGCATCTTCTATCTTCATCCATCTGGTGTGGAGCAGATCCATCTTCAAGACATCCGACGCGCAGCATCCTCTTCTGCTGACGGACTAACGACGAATAAAGGTACCTTTAAGTGATGTCATCCAAGATGGCGTTCCTTAGATTCTGATTGTCAGCCAATAGGATTGAGCTCACATTCTATTGGCTGATTGGAACAGCCAATCGGAATCTAAGGGCTGTCATCTTGGATGACATCACTTAAAGGTACCTTCATTCGTCGTAAATCCGTTGGCAGAAGAGGATTCTCCGCATTGGATGTCTTGAAGATGGATCCACTCCGCGCCGGATGGATGAAGATAGAAGATGCCGTCTGGATGAAGACTTCTGCTTGTCTGGAGGACCACTTCGCCCGGCTTGGATGAAGACTTCTCCCGGCTTAGTTGAGGACTTCGGCCCGGCTTGGATGAAGACTTCTCTTGGTAAATTGATCTTCAGAGGGTTAGTGTTAGGTTTTTTTTAAGGGTGTATTGGGTGGGTTTTATTTTTAGGTTAGGGACTCTGGGTGGCAAATGAGCTAACTGCCCGTTTAAGGGCAATGGGGAGCTTAGGTTTTTTTAGATAGTATTTTATTTGGGGGGTTGGTTGTGTGGGTGGTGGGTTTAACTGTTGGGGGGGGTTGTTTGTATTTTTTTTTTACAGGTAAAAGAGCTGATTACTTTGGGGCAATGCCCCGCAAAAGGCCCTTTAAGGGCTATTGGTAGTTTAGTTTAGGCTAGGGTTTTTTTTTATTTCGGGGGTGCTTTTTTATTTTAATAGGGCTATTAGATTAGGTGTAATTAGTTTAAATATCTGTAATTTGTTTATTATTTTCTGTAATTTAGTGGAGTTTTTTTGTACTTTAGCTAATTTAATTTAATTTAGCTAATTGTATGTAATTTATTTAATTGTATTTAATTTAGTAAATTTATTTAATTATAGTGTAGTGTTAGGTGTTATTGTAACTTAGGTTAGGTTTTATTTTACAGATACTTTTGTATTTATTTTGGCTAGGTAGTTATTAAATAGTTAATAACTATTTAATAACTATTCTGCCTAGTTAAAATAAATACAAACTTGCCTGTAAAATAAAAATAAGCCCTAAACTAGCTACAATGTAACTATTAGTTATATTGTAGCTATCTTAGGGTTTATATTATAGGTAAGTATTTAGTTTTAAATAGGAATAATTTAGTTAATGATAGGAATATTTATTTAGATTTATTTAAATTATATTTAAGTTAGTGGGTGTTAGGTTTAGGGTTAGACTTATGTTTAGGGGTTAATAACTTTAATATAGTGGCGGCGACGTTGGGGGCGGCAGATTGGGGGTTAAAAAATATAATGTAGGTGTCGGCAACATTGGGGAAGGCAGATTAGGGACTAATAAATAGTATGTAGGTGTTGGCGATGTTGGGGGCAGCAGATTAGGGGATAATACATATAATGTAGGTGGCGGCGTTGTCCAGAGCGGCAGATTAGGGGTTAATAATATAATGCAGGTGTCGGCGATGTTGGGGACGGCAGATTAGGAGTTAATAAGTGTAAGATTAGGGATGTTTAGACTTGGGGTTCATGTTGGGGTGTTAGGTGTAGACATAACTTTTATTTCCCCATAGGAATCAATGGGGCTGCGTTAAGGAGTTTTACGGTGCTTTTGGCAGGTGTAAGATTTTTTTTCAGCCAGCTTTCACCGTTGATTCCTATGGGGAAATCGTGCACAAGTACGTTACACCAGCTCACCACTGACTTAAGCAGCGCTGGTATTGGAGTGCGGTAATGAGCAAAATTTTAATGATGGGTTTCTGAAAACTCGTAATACCAGCGCTGCATGTAAGTGAGCGGTGAGGGAAAACTGCTCGTTAGCACCGCACAGCCACTAACGCAAAACTCGTAATCTAGGTGTATGTTTCTTGACAATTTTTCCTTGGCTGGGTATTAACCATGTCAAATATTTTTGAATGTAACAATCATTGGGTAGATGCAGCTAAATTCACCTGTCAGTAGGGGCGTATCATTGAAAACGCTATAAGAAGCGAGACTTTCAATCTTCAGTATCCGCCCTGACGAAGCCCAACCTTACCAAAAACGAGGGGATGAAACGCGATCGGCATCAGCTGACCAACCAGGTGACCCTGAGTACCGATCACAGCACTGCTTGAATATGCAGCGAGTTGCCTCTTCAGCTTGAATTTGGACAAGCACCTGTTTGTTTCTCCATAACAGGACCCTACAGTCACAGCAGTCTTGGAAAGAAGGTGTAGTATGTTGATGTTACACACCATTTGAAGCATTCTGTGTTCGATTTCACCAAGCACAAGTTTTATGTGCCTACGCTCTAACTGCCTACACTTACGGTAGCTTATTACCCCCGGAGGTGCTTGCATAGGTGACACTTATAACGCTAAACTGCAGTATCGCTACAAGGAGAACTTTTACTTGTGGCAGAGGCGTTCATTTTATGAACGTAAATTTGGATGGGCTTGCCTTACATGGCTTTGGGACACTTTGCTAAAACACCTAGCTTTTTTCCCTGTTAGAGCTTATTAACCCCATGTGCATACTTTGTTGTTGTTCTCCTACTGTGTAACATCCTGCTTGGCCTAGAGTGTTTGATTGCACAACTTAGATCCTACTTATTGATTATCTGCCCAGGATATACCTCTTAATTTGCTTAGGGGTTCTGTGAGCGGCTGGGTGTAGCTGTGTACACCACCCGACCAAGTTCTTGCTACTATTTGCCATGTTTTCACTTATTGCATGGTTTGCTAATGATGCATTTTCGTATGCTATATATATAATGTATGCCTTGACTTGCTGCAATAAAAAGGAGTATATTATTGATAACCTAGATCCCGAGTTTGTAATCTGCCCAGGTTACACCTCCACAATGGTTAGTGAAGGTTCTGTGTGCAGTTGGGAGTGGTTGCCCTAAATATATTTTTTAAACAACAATAAATTGTCTATTTATATAAAAGTACTCATAGATACTGGGGTTCACACTGACCGGTCAGGTTGGGTTTTATCTTGCTTTATTTTCTGTTTGCTATTTGTAGTGACTAATTAAAAGTTTTTTTCATGTTGGTTGGCCTATATTGCATACTATATTACTGAATCTCCTTTCTTGGGGGATACAGTGTGTCACAATATTTGATTGCATATGTTAATAAAGTGTTACTTTGTTCACTTTTAATTTGGAGCTGCATAATTTTAAAAAGAGTGCTGAAGTCCCTGTCTTTTTGGAAATAAACATTTTTTTATTTCCCTTTCAAACTTGTATATTTCTTGATATATTTTTTTTAATGGGGCTGCACCAGTAGCTGAATTTATCTTTGGTAAAGGTATGAATATATGTTCTACATTACCCGTACAGCCCATAAAGCTAGCAATTGTTTCCCACTTTGTCACCTTGCTTGAATAAATAATCTTCCAATAGCCCTTAAATGGCCTTTTGTATGGCATTACCCTAAGTTAAACAGCTCTTTACATTAAAAAATGACAAAGTCTCCCCTAACAGTAAAACTCCTCACACAACTAACCCCCCAAAATAAAAAACTTAAGTCTAAAAAAAATCTTAGCTACCCATTGCACCTAAAGGGGCATCTGTATGGGAATTGCCCTTAAAAAGGCATTCAGCTCTTTTACTGTCCATTAAATTAAATGGGCAGTTTTGGGCATTTAAGAAATAAAACACCCAAAAGAATAAAGAAAAACCTAACCCCCAAATAGATACTCACCGTTCCTGAAGTCCGGCGGAGAAGGCCTACTTCCAGGCAGTAAAGGTCTTCTTCCAGGCGGCGACATCTTCATCCAGTGCGGGACCTCTTCTATCTTCATCCAGGGTGAAGGCGCCACCGAGCAGAGGAGACCATGGAGCAAGAATGCTGGACGCGGAGGCATCCAGCATGGAGGATACTCTTCATGCGGTCACCCTCGCACACTGAAGCTTGAATGCAAGGTACTCGTTTTATATTGGGGTACCGTTACATTCCTATTGGCTGAAAAATTTAAATCAGCCAATAGGATGAGAGCTGCTTAAATCCTATTGGCTGATTTGAACAAAGTATCCAGAGTTTAAACTTGTTCAGTATTCAGTATTTTATTGATAACTTTTATCAATAACATTGCATTAAGAAACAATGGTTTCTTTATAGCTTACATTATTAAAATAGTACAAACAGTATCAGGGTAATTAACAGACAATGGCCGCAGTTTAAGAAGGGCTGGACAAACAGGGGCAGACATCTCTGCCCCTGTCTTCCCGGGCATTTCAACTAGCAAGCAGCAATACACTGTCCGCATTTACCATTGCACAATCTGCCACTTGTGCAATGCCCTTGCTTGAAATCTCCCCGGTTTAAGAAGTTCTGGGGGGGGGGGATTGAGAAACACTACTTTACAGTTCATGTATCAGGTTAAGAAGCATCAGCATTCACAGCTTCTTAAATATAGGCCTCATGGGCTAGATTTGTAGGCTGTTGAGGGGTTTGAAATTAATTGAAGCTATCTCCATCTTTTTCTTTCCATTCTATGGCCATTAGGTGTTTTTGCCATGAAAGGGATAGTCTAGTCAACATTTAACTTTCATGATTCAAATAGAGCATGCAATTTTAAGCAACTTTCTAATTTACTCCAATTATCATTTTTTCTTCATTCTCTTGTTATCTTTATTTGAAACATATGGAATTGAAGCTTAGAATCCAGACCATTTTTGGTTCAGCACTCTGGGTAGCGCTTGCTGATTGGTGGCAACATTTAGACACCAATCAGCAAGTACTACCCAGGTGCGGAACCAAAAATGGTCCTGCTCCTGAGCTTACATACTTGATTTTTCAAATAAAAATACCAAGAGAACGAAGAAAAATTGATAATAGTAGTAAATTAGAAAGTTGCTTAAAATTGTATGGTCTATTTGAATCATGAAAGTTTAATTGTGACTAGACTATTCCTTTAATATAATTTAATATATAGTTGTGATAAGTATCCCAATGCATGATATCTTGCACAGCAAGAAAGAACGAATAGCAACACAGACCACACAGACTCTATTGACTGCACTTGCCATTTGTAACTGAACCTGGCTACATTTTTTAGTGTCCATATACAGGTAATGACATGGGAAAACATGTTGTCAAGATCAGATATTCTCTACCTCCATCTGAAATAAAAGGTAGGAGATATATTCTTACAAAATCAAAACAAACCTCAAATTCGAGGTTTTAGGACTAAAGCCCTGGAAAATACAGCAAATTAACCCAGACTGAATAAGTATTAAAACATATGGTAATTTCACTGTTTTCCCAACCAGGAGACAATGTTTCCATTATTGAAAACAAAAATTTACAGAGCCTAAATTTAGATAATAAGAGGATTTCTAAGCAAGAATAAATAAACAAATAACAGTTCATGGTAAATTCATTCAATTATTTTATACCTAATTTCATAACACTGCAATATATCTTGGCACTCTATAGATAAGCTATAATAATATTACAAATAATAATAATAATAATAATAATAATCTTAAGATTCCTAAGGTATATGTAGCTGAGGATGCTCATATACAGAATGTTTAAAAAGTGTTAATAGTAGTGTCTTCCTCGAGGCAAGGAACTTGTAAGATGCTGAAGTTTTTGAATATACCAACACAGCAAAAATGTGTTGGTCATTTACAATTTCCAAAAATATAATTTCTATAGCTTACAAGGTATTCAATAGAGCCACAGAGTGCATCTAGACCTTTAAATCTTGGGTGAAAAAGGTTTACTATAAATCTGGCTAGATGGTTTTTACATAGAATCTAATATTCTACCAAAATGTAAAAACAGGCACGAGCATTAGAACAGCAGGCACCTTTTAGGTTTGTAGTTTTACAGTGATAGATGGAAGTGCGTAGGACAAGCCAGCACCCCAAGGAACCATCACCTATGTGAATATGCCAAGCAGGCCAACTTGATATCTGAGAGCATATATAACTTTATATCCAACAGAAAAAAGTAAAACTAGTTCAATCAAACTAAATACTTACAATGCGAATCTCATTATATCTAGTGTATGTCACATGTAGTAATAAGATCAGATTATGTGAGTATTTTTGTAGAATCAGAAAAAGAGGAAAATTGAATGTGTCTTGAAAAGTGTGTCAAATTAAGGTTAATACAGAGGGTAGGGTGTATCAAAGTCTGGGAAAAGCTCTATTCCAAAACCAAGGCACCAGTAGGCTACAGTACAAGCCAGATGAAAAAAGATATTCTTTATTGTTATGAAATAGTCACAAACCTTTAATTCGCAAAAAAAAAATTATGTTCTGAGGCTCCAATGATATTACTTTACCAAGAGATTTTAAATCAGGCAATGAGTCTATGACTCCAGTTTATGAAAGGTCTTGCGGACCTGATCCGACAGTGTGGCTCAGGTCCTCAAGACCTCGCTGAATGCGGAGAGCAATACGCTCTCCATATTCAGCATTGCACCAGCAGCTCACAAGAGCCACGCCGCCCCCAGCAGACTCGCGGCCAATCGACCGCCACTCGGGGGTGTCAGTCAACCCAATCGTACTCGATCGGGTGGAATTGCAGCAATTCCTGTCCGCCTCATAAGAGCAGGTGGACAGGGTTATGGAGCAGCGGTCTTTAGACCGCTGCTTCATAACTGCTGTTTCTTGCGAGTCTGAAGACTCGCCAGAAACACGGCCCTTCAAGCACCATACAGAGCTTGATAAATGGGCCTCTATGACTGTTGATGGTTTCTTGCTTGCTTAGCGCTCAGTAAAAAGGACATACAGTGATCAAAAGGGATTATACATTTACCTAAAGGTTATTATGGAAGAGAAAACACCAAACAAGATATTGGTGAAATAGAAAGACACATAATAGGCAAACATAAATAAACATATTGAAACTATGATCAAGCAATATAACACTATATGAAGTAAATATAAATGTCTTGATCACATATGTGGCGACGGCCGCAAAACCCAGCATCTGCAATTTTTAGTCTAATCGAGCGATCACATATACGGCTAAGCAGACAAGTTATGCGCGTATATATGACACATCGGCCGCAGTTTTTACTCCCATAAACTAACATAGAACTGGCGTCGGCAGTCGGTATAACATTTTCACTTTGCCACACATAGGCAGCCGCAGCAAGCCTTGCGCTGACTATAAAAGTACCGTAACTCCCTGGAAGCCTTAACAAATACCTAACGCATGCACAATATCAACCCCTAATCCGCCAATCCCCCACATCTCAAACTACCTAATAAATGTATTAACCCCTAAACCACCAACCCCACACAATGCAAAGTATTGAATGAACCTATTAACCCCTAAACCACCAACCCCCCACAACGCAAAGTACCTAATTAACCCCTTAACCCCTAAACCGCCAAACCCCCCACAACGCAAAATATCTAATTAACCTATTAAACCCTAAACTACCAACCCCCACAACGCAAAGTATCTAATAAAACTATTAACCCCTAATCCACCAACACCCCACAATGCAAAGTACCCAATTAACCTATTAACCCCTAAACCACCAACCCCCCACAATGCAAAGTATCTAATAAAACTGTTAACCCCTAAACCATCAACCCCACGCAATATATTATTATATTTGCTTACATCCTATTGTCTGATCAAATCAAAACAGCTCTTATCCTATAATGTAATGTTATTTTTTTTTATTTTGGGTAATGTTAGTAATGCTGCCTTTATATCCATCACTCTACCGACATATCTGCTAATTATACAGGACAGAAACCTCCCACAGATAGAGAGTTAAAGATACTCAAACCCTTAAGGGGTCCTGACACAACTAGCCACACAAAAAAACATGTGTCATGGGGAGATCAAACACTACAACACATGGGCCTCTATTTATCAAGATCTGGCGGACCTGATCCGACAGAGCGGATCAGGTCCGCCAGACCTCACTGAATACGGCGGGCAATACGCTCGCCGTATTCAGCATTGCACCAGCAGCTCACAAGAGCTGCTGGTGCAACGCCGCCCCCTGCAGACTCGCGGTCAATGGGCCACCAGCATGGGGGGTGTCAATCAACCCGATCATACTCGATCGGGTTGATTTCCGGTGATGTCTGACCACTGCATCTTAACCGCTGTTTCTGGTGAGCCTGCAGGCTCGCCAGAAACACTGGGCATCAAGCTCCATTCGGAGCTTGATAGATAGGCCCCATGGTCTTATAAAGGCTGGCTTGACTAACCCTACCCCTGCCATGACTACTTCAGCAATACAAAGAAAGCAGTCACCTCACAAAGCCATGAACAACTGGCCCAATGATAAATCTTCAATCAAGAAGCAAATGAGAGGCTGTGACCATTGCATCATCAATATTGAGAGTGCAGGTAAATCACACCCCTAGACATGCAACTAAGTTGCAACTCACACATGCAGAACTACATTTCCATCCCTTCCAGGTCTTAACCTTTAATACACTCCAAGCCCATAAAGGACCCTCCACTAGCATAATGGTAAGTAAATGAAATGATGTTTGTTTAAAAGTTAAGGGACTGATATAAACATTCTATAGATGTATAAACTAATATTTGTGTGTCTCTGGTAATTAGAAGCCTGAGGAAACAGAGATCTGAGAAACGCGTTGCTTGTTTATCCATTGTTACGGTCACATTTGTAACATTTTATATTTTATTTTACTGCACCATTAAACTATGGTATTTTAACTCTTCGCTGAGAGCCTGAGCTTGATTGAAACCTACCCTGGAGTGATTTGCTGCACTGCCTTGGTCAGTTAACTGGGACACTGTGAACTCCCAGTCTGCCTCTATAAGCACAAAAGAGTGCTGGTTTACTTATGAGTATAAAATCTGTATTCACTTTTTTTACATTTGTCCAAACTGTATCACACGAGGCGCCCTTGTCTTTGTGATTTTATTTGCACAGAGTGTCTCTGGTAATTGCCTGCAGTCAAAATTGCAACAGAAATGTATTTTCTGACAAAAAGGCAAAATCTGTACATTGACTACTACAGATATTTTCCAGGGTAGGCAAAAATGATTATGAATGAATGTGTAGTTACTGGTGATGAGTTTAATCACCATATTAGCCTCTATTTCTCTCAGTCTCTCCTTTCTTATTCCACTTTTTTTGTAATGCTAAATCAGAAGAAAAAAAAAAAAAGAAAGCTTGGGTACAGTTTTATCAAACCAAAAAGCTTGTTTTTAGGAAATAGTGACTCCATCAGTATATGTACGTATGTAAGTATTTATGTGTAAGCAAACAGAGGTAAGCTAAATCATTATTAGATATGCAAGAACAAAATCAGAAACAAACGCCTAGATCACGAGTTTGGCGTTAGCCTTAAAAAGCAGCGTTGAGAGGTCCTAACACTGCTTTTTAACGCCTGCTGGTATTACGAGTCTGACAGGTACAGGTGTACCGCTCACTTTTATTCCGTGACTCCAGCCTACCGCAAATCCCCTTACATCAATTGCGTATCCTATCTTTTTAATGGGATTTGCCTAACGCCGGTATTTCGAGTCTTGAAAGAAGTGAGCAGTACAGCCTCTACCTCCAAGACTTCTACCACATTTAAAAGTCAGTAGTTAAGAGTTTTATGGGCTAACGACGTAACATAAAGCTCTTAACTTCAGTGCTACAAAGTACACTAACACCCATAAACTACCTATTAACCCCTAAACTGAGGCCCCCCACATCGCAAACGCTATAGTAATTTGTTTTAACCCCTAACCTGCCGACCGGACATCGCCACCACCTACATTATAACTATGAACCCCTAATCTGCTGCGCCCAACATCGCCGCCACCTGCCTACAATTAACCCCTAATCTGCCGACTGGACATCGCCGACACTTTAATGAATGTATTAATCCCTAAACCGCAGCACTCCCGCCACGAAAACACTAGTTAAATTTTATTAACCCCTAATCTGCCCCCCCAACGTCACCGACACCTACCTACAATTATTAACACCTAATCTTCCGACCCCAACGTCGCCGCTACTATAATAAAGTTATTAAAACCCCCTACCTTAAATATAATTTAAATTAAACTAAATTAATTTAACATAATTAAATAAATTAATCCTATTTAAACTAAATACTTACCGATAAAATAAACCCTAAGCTAGCTGCAATATAACTAATAGTTACATTGTAGCTAGCTTAGGATTTATATTTATTTTACAGGCAACTTTGTATTTATTTTAACTAGGTACAATAGTTATTAAATAGTTGTTAACTATTTAATAACTACCTAGCTAAAATAAGTACAAAATTACCTGTAAAATAAAACCTAACCTAAGTTACAATTACACCTAACACTACACTGTCATTAAACTAATTACCTAAACTACCTACAATTAATTACAATTAAATGAAATAAACTAAATTACGAAAAAAACAAACACTAAATTACAGAGAAAAAAGAATTATAAGAATTTTAAACTAATTACACCTAATCTAATCCCCCTAATAAAATAAAAAGCCCCCCAAAATAATAAATTTATGAGCCAGTAGAATGCGAGGTCAATAAGATCGGATGAAGACTTCGGACCCTCTAGAGGACCACTTGTGCCCGGCTGGGTGAAGACGGCTAAAGGTAGGGTGATCTTCAGGGGGTTAGTGTTAGTTTTTTTTAAGGGGGGATTGGGTGGGTTTTAGAGTAGGGGTGTGTGGGTGGTGGGTTGTAATGTTGGGGGGGCATTGTATTCTTTTTTTTACAGGTAAAAGAGCTGATTACTTTGGGGCAATGTCCCGCAAAAGACCCGTTTAAGGGCTATTTGTGATTTATTATGGGGTAGGGAAATTTTATTATTTTGGGGGGCTTTTTTATTTTATTAGGGGGATTAGATTAGGTGTAATTAGTTTAAAATTCTTGTAATTCTTTTTTTTCCCTGTAATTTAGTGGGGGGTTTTTCCGTAATTTAGTTTATTTCATTTAATTGTAATTAATTGTAGGTAGTTTAGGTAATTAGTTTAATGATAGTGTAGTGTTAGGTGTAATTGTAACTTAGGTTAGGTTTGATTTTACAGGTAATTTTGTACTTATTTTAGCTAGGTAGTTATTAAATAGTTAACAACTATTTAATAACTATTGTACCTAGTTAAAATAAATACAAAGTTGCCTGTAAAATAAAAATAAATCATAAGATAGCTACAATATAACTAATAGTTATAACTAAATTATATTTAAGTTAGGGGGGTTAGGGTTAGACTTAGGTTTAGGGGTTAATAACTTTATTATAGTAGCGGCGACATTGGGGTTGGAAGATTAGGGGTCAATAATTGTAGGTAGGTGTCGGCGACATTGGGGGGCAGATTAGGGATTAATAAAATGTAACTAGTGTTTGTGAGGCTGGAGTGCGGCGGTTTCGGGGTTAATACATTTATTAAAGTGGCGGCGATGTCTGGTCGGCAGATTAGGGTTTAATAATTGTAGGTAGGTAGCGACGACGTTGGGGACGGCAGATTAGGGGTTAATAAATATAATGTAGTTGTCGGCGATGTTGGGGGCAGCAGATTAGGGATTCATAAGTATAATGTAGGTGGCGGCGTTGTCCGGAGCAGAAGATTAGGGGTTAATAGTATAATGCAGGTGGCGACGATGTCGGGGGCAGCAGATTAGGGATTAATAAGTGTAAGATTAGGGGTGTTTAGACTCGGGGTTCATGTTAGGGTGTTAGGTGTAGACATATTTTTTATTTTCCCATAGGAAACAATGGGGCTGTGTTAGGAGCTGAACGCTGTTTTTTTGCAGGTGTTTTTTTTCAGCAAGCTCAGCCCCATTGTTTCCTATGGGGAAATTGTGCACGAGCACGTTTTGCCAGCTTACCGCTACCGTAAGCAACGCTGGTATCGAGGTGAGATGTGGAGCTAAATTTTGCTCAACGCTCACTTTTCTGAGGCTAACGCCGGCTTGCAAAAAACTCGTAATACCAGCATTGGCTTAAGTGAGCGGTAAGAAAAAAAGGAGCATTAGCACCGCACAGCCTTACCGACAAAACTCGTGATATAGCCGTAAGTTTTCCCTATGGGAAGAGAGCAATAGCCAACCCAAAATATACTATAGAGAAGAAAAGACAGAGAAAAACGATGACAACATCATACAGAGAAATACAGATATGGATAACTATTGGCCTCTTGAATAATGTATGGGACAAAAGGGTGATAATTTTAATCAATGGTAAGGATTCATTAGATTAATATATTTGCCCACATCCATTTTTAACAAGAGCAAACAATTACTAAACATATCCTTACCTTTTAATGGGCCCCTACAAACTTGTGCCGTGCTGCTAGCCCATGTTTTAAAAAGGCCCAAATTGTACTTATCGTTCTATCTAAATCAATAGCAGTGTATCCTTTTGCCACTACTAATCAGTAATATTGGCTTTTACTGCAGTGTCAAAACCAATAGAACAGAATGCTCTCGTGCTGTCTGTTCTGATTGGCTGTACCACCTGCTTGTCATAAAAGAAAAAGCATGTACTGAACAGGGCAACTGGCAGGAGCTTACATAAATATATATGTGCAGTATGATTTACTTTAGCCATATGTGCTTACTGGCTACTTGTAAAAATATACAATTTAATACGTCTGTTTACTATTACTATGCTTATGACTATTTGTGCATAAATAAAAAAAGTAATAGAAATATGATAGTGTTTAACATACAAAAGTGTTGCTTGTTTATCTAAAATATGTTATTTTAAACCATGTGAGAATAATATGTAAATTGTGGCTTTGTGATGCATAATTATGTTTATGAGCCTATTATTATTAAATGAATATTAAAGTTAATTTTAGAAATACATAATTTATGCCAGCAATTAAGCTCTGCATTACAAATGATTTGCATAAAATATAAATGTTTTATAAACACTTAAAGAAGGTTTTGCTGCCAGGGATGGATCTAATAAATAATTGAGCATGTTTATCTTATATCAATTGCTATAGACAGTCAGGAACATTTAGAAATAAGCACTTATCTCTTTGCAGCATGTTACAGGGTCAGTACCTATAGAAGACTGCAGCATACAACATCATCCTCCATTAGATTAGAAGAATATTGATTGACTTTGTATTAGAAACAGTTACGTTATTTTTATGCTTTGCCTTATCAACATGTGTGTGACTCACTTTACCGATAGGCTATATTACAAGTGGAGTGCAATCAATAGCAAAGGGTCCACTTTTTTTTACACATTTTGTTCACTCAAAGTGATGGTAAATCCTAGTGTTTCAAAAAAATGCTAGGATTTACCACCATCACTAAAAAAGAAATTTCAGTGATCACTTTGTAAAAGAGTTTACTAAACGTACCCTTTCTGTGCTAAATGCAGCATCTCTGGCTGCCCACAGCATAGCACTCTATTTTTCAATGAGGTGGTTTCCACCTCTATGCCAATAGCCATGCTAGCATACAGAACAATGCTTATATCTGATAATGTTCATGTAAAATATATATCTATACCCATATATCTATAGGAATAGATCTACAGGTGAAATTAGAATATTGTGCAAAAGTTTATTTATTTTACTAATGCAACTTAAAAGGTGAAACTAATATATGAGATAGACTCATTACATGCAAAGCAAGATAGTTCAAGCCGTGATTTGTCATAATTGTGATGATGATGGCTTACAGCTCATGAAAACCCCAAATCCACAATCTCAGAAAATTAGAATATTGTGAAAAGGTGCAATATTCTAGGCTCAAAGTGTCCCACTCTAATCAGCTAATTAAGCGATAACACCTGCAAAGGGTTCCTGAGCCTTTAAACAGTCTCTCAGTCTTTTTCAGTAGGAATCACAATCATGGGAAAGACTTCTGACAGTTGTGCAGAAAACCATCATTGACACCCTCCATAAGGAGGGAAAGCCTCAAAAGGTAATTGCAAAAGAAGTTGGATGTTTCCAAAGTGCCTTATCAAAGCACATTAATAGAAGTTATGTGGAAGGGAAAAGTGTGGAAGAAAAAGGTGCACAAGCAGCAGGGATGACCGCAGCCTGGAGAGGATTGTCAGGAAAAGGCCATTCAAAAGTGTTGGGGCTTTCACAAGAGCCACCACACACAGACGAATCCTGGACATGGGCTTCAAATGTTGTATTCCTCTTATCAAGCCACTCCTACACAGCAAACAACTTCAGAAGCGTCTTACCTGGGCTAAAGAAAAACAGACCTGGTCTGTTGCTCAGTAGTCCAAAGTCCTCTTTTCTGATGAGAGCAAATTTTGCATCTCATTTGGAAACTAAGGACCCAGATTATGGAGGAAGAATGGAGAGGCACACACTGCAAGATGTTTGAAGTCCAGTGTGAAGTTTCCACAGTCTCTGTTGATTTGGGGAGCTATGTCATCTGCTGGTGTTGGTCCACTGTGCTTCATTAAGTCCAGGGCCAATGCAGCTGTCTACCAGGAGATTTTGGAGCACTTCATGCTTCCTTCCGCAGACGAGCTCTGTGGGGATGCTGACTTAATTTTCCAGCAGGACTTGGCACCTGCCCACACTACCAAAAGCACCAAAACCTGGTTCAGTGACCGTGGGATTACTGTGCTTGATATACTTTTCAGAAGTCCGATATTGTTCTATGTACAATCCTTGTTTTATTGATTGCATGTAATATTCTAATTTTCTGAGATTGTGGATTTGGGGTTTTCATGAGCTGTAAGCCATAATCATCGCAATTATGACAAATCACGGCTTGAACTATCTTGCTTTGCATGTAATGAGTCTATCTCATATATTAGTTTCACCTTTTAAGTTGCATTAGTGAAATAAATGAACTTTTGCACAATATTCACATTTTTCGAGTTTCACCTGTATAATTATAGATATATATCTATATATATAAAAGAAGAAGTCCTGACTAAATGACTGATCAACGCCCAGCTCAAACCGTTTCACCTATGAACGAGAAGGTACGTTGTTTTATGACATAGGCACCCACTAAAGAAGGATTTTTGGAAATTACATCCCTAAGGGGGTGAAAAAGGGGGGGCAATTTTTTTTTATGAGGATACCTAGATCTCAAAAAACGAACATGTTACAGACGTGAAAATTGGTACTTAGATTTCCTTAAAAAAATAAAGAAACACATGTTTTACCATTTTCCAAAAATCCCCTTAAGGGGGGTGAAAATGGAGGGGGTGATTTATGAGGATACCTATATCTCAAAAACCGAAGATGTTAGAAAAGTAAAAATTATATTTTAAAATGCCAAATTTCTTGCTCCTAATGTCACTAAAAAAATAATATTATTTTTTTCACATCTGACAGTTGAGTCATAATATATAATTACAATTCACTATTAAAGTAATTGTAAACAGAATAATAATAATAACATATTTTTAGGCCTCCATTACATAAAATATAAATGTTTTATAAACACTTAAAGAAGGTTTTGCTGCCAGGGATGGATCTAATAAATAATTGAGCATGTTTATCTTATATCAATTGCTATAGACAGTCAGGAACATTTAGAAATAAGCACTTATCTCTTTGCAGCATGTTACAGGGTCAGTACCTATAGAAGACTGCAGCATACAACATCATCCTCCATTAGATTAGAAGAATATTGATTGACTTTGTATTAGAAACAGTTACGTTATTTTTATGCTTTGCCTTATCAACATGTGTGTGACTCACTTTACCGATAGGCTATATTACAAGTGGAGTGCAATCAATAGCAAAGGGTCCACTTTTTTTTACACATTTTGTTCACTCAAAGTGATGGTAAATCCTAGTGTTTCAAAAAAATGCTAGGATTTACCACCATCACTAAAAAAGAAATTTCAGTGATCACTTTGTAAAAGAGTTTACTAAACGTACCCTTTCTGTGCTAAATGCAGCATCTCTGGCTGCCCACAGCATAGCACTCTATTTTTCAATGAGGTGGTTTCCACCTCTATGCCAATAGCCATGCTAGCATACAGAACAATGCTTATATCTGATAATGTTCATGTAAAATATATATCTATACCCATATATCTATAGGAATAGATCTACAGGTGAAATTAGAATATTGTGCAAAAGTTTATTTATTTTACTAATGCAACTTAAAAGGTGAAACTAATATATGAGATAGACTCATTACATGCAAAGCAAGATAGTTCAAGCCGTGATTTGTCATAATTGTGATGATGATGGCTTACAGCTCATGAAAACCCCAAATCCACAATCTCAGAAAATTAGAATATTGTGAAAAGGTGCAATATTCTAGGCTCAAAGTGTCCCACTCTAATCAGCTAATTAAGCGATAACACCTGCAAAGGGTTCCTGAGCCTTTAAACAGTCTCTCAGTCTTTTTCAGTAGGAATCACAATCATGGGAAAGACTTCTGACAGTTGTGCAGAAAACCATCATTGACACCCTCCATAAGGAGGGAAAGCCTCAAAAGGTAATTGCAAAAGAAGTTGGATGTTTCCAAAGTGCCTTATCAAAGCACATTAATAGAAGTTATGTGGAAGGGAAAAGTGTGGAAGAAAAAGGTGCACAAGCAGCAGGGATGACCGCAGCCTGGAGAGGATTGTCAGGAAAAGGCCATTCAAAAGTGTTGGGGCTTTCACAAGAGCCACCACACACAGACGAATCCTGGACATGGGCTTCAAATGTTGTATTCCTCTTATCAAGCCACTCCTACACAGCAAACAACTTCAGAAGCGTCTTACCTGGGCTAAAGAAAAACAGACCTGGTCTGTTGCTCAGTAGTCCAAAGTCCTCTTTTCTGATGAGAGCAAATTTTGCATCTCATTTGGAAACTAAGGACCCAGATTATGGAGGAAGAATGGAGAGGCACACACTGCAAGATGTTTGAAGTCCAGTGTGAAGTTTCCACAGTCTCTGTTGATTTGGGGAGCTATGTCATCTGCTGGTGTTGGTCCACTGTGCTTCATTAAGTCCAGGGCCAATGCAGCTGTCTACCAGGAGATTTTGGAGCACTTCATGCTTCCTTCCGCAGACGAGCTCTGTGGGGATGCTGACTTAATTTTCCAGCAGGACTTGGCACCTGCCCACACTACCAAAAGCACCAAAACCTGGTTCAGTGACCGTGGGATTACTGTGCTTGATATACTTTTCAGAAGTCCGATATTGTTCTATGTACAATCCTTGTTTTATTGATTGCATGTAATATTCTAATTTTCTGAGATTGTGGATTTGGGGTTTTCATGAGCTGTAAGCCATAATCATCGCAATTATGACAAATCACGGCTTGAACTATCTTGCTTTGCATGTAATGAGTCTATCTCATATATTAGTTTCACCTTTTAAGTTGCATTAGTGAAATAAATGAACTTTTGCACAATATTCACATTTTTCGAGTTTCACCTGTATAATTATAGATATATATCTATATATATAAAAGAAGAAGTCCTGACTAAATGACTGATCAACGCCCAGCTCAAACCGTTTCACCTATGAACGAGAAGGTACGTTGTTTTATGACATAGGCACCCACTAAAGAAGGATTTTTGGAAATTACATCCCTAAGGGGGTGAAAAAGGGGGGGCAATTTTTTTTATGAGGATACCTAGATCTCAAAAAACGAACATGTTACAGACGTGAAAATTGGTACTTAGATTTCCTTAAAAAAATAAAGAAACACATGTTTTACCATTTTCCAAAAATCCCCTTAAGGGGGGTGAAAATGGAGGGGGTGATTTATGAGGATACCTATATCTCAAAAACCGAAGATGTTAGAAAAGTAAAAATTATATTTTAAAATGCCAAATTTCTTGCTCCTAATGTCACTAAAAAAATAATATTATTTTTTTCACATCTGACAGTTGAGTCATAATATATAATTACAATTCACTATTAAAGTAATTGTAAACAGAATAATAATAATAACATATTTTTAGGCCTCCATTACATATAGAGCGTTCCCTGCAAAAGCCGGCGACGCCAGATTTTGCGCGATTTTGGTATTACACATATGGCGTAGCATACAAGTTATGGCCGTATATTTCACCCGTCGCTCGCAATTTTTACTCCCATAGGCTAACATGGGACCGCGTCGTAAATCGGTATCCAATATCCAGCGCAAGGCCTTACGTGGCGAAAATGGAGAAATCTTACTCCATTTTCACCTCGCCATAAAAGGCAGCAGTAGCAGGCCTTGCGCTGAGTATGGGAGCACCGTAACTCCCGAAAATGCCTGCAAAAATAAACTAACACCTAACGCATGTGCAATGTCTATCTACCTGTAAACCGCAATCCCCCACCGCAATAACTAATAAACTCTATTAACCACTAAACCGCCATAGCCCACACCGCAAGTAATAACTAAATTATTAACCCCTAAACTGCCATAGCCCACACCGCAATTAACCTATTCTAGTATTAACCCCTAAACCGCCATAGCCCACACCGCAAGTAATAACTAAATTATTAACCCCTAAACCGCCATAGCCCACACCACAATTAACCTATTCTAGTATTAACCCCTAAACCGCCATAGCCCACACCACAAGTAATAACTAAATTATTAACCCCTAAACCGCCATAGCCCACACCGCAATTAACCTATTCTAGTATTAACCCCTAAACCTAAGTCTAACCCTAACACCCCCCTAACTTAAATATTATTTAAATAAATCTAAATAATATTACTATTATTAACTAAATTATTCCTATTTAAAACTAAATACTTACCTATAAAATAAACCCTAAGATAGCTACAATATAATTAATAATGACATTGTAGCTATTTTTATTTTACAGGCAACTTTGTATTTATTTTAACTAGGTACAATAGCTATTAAATAGTTAATAACTATTTAATAGCTTCCTAGTTAAAATAATTACAAATTTACCTGTAAAATAAAACCTAACCTAAGTTACAATTACACCTAACACTACACTATCATTAAATTAATTAAATTAATAAACTACAATTAGCTAAAATTAAATACAATTAAATAAAATAAACTATAGTACAACCCCCCCACACTAAATTACAGAAAATAAAAAAAAATTACAAGAAGTTTAAACTAATTACACCTAATCTAACCCCCATAATAAAATAAAAAAGCCCCCCAAAATAATAAAATTCCCTACCCTATACTAAATTACAAATAGCCCTTAAAACGGCTTTTTGCAGGGCATTGCCCCAAAGTAATCGTCTCTTTTACCTGTAAAAAAATAAATACAACCCCCCCAACATTAAAACCCACCACCCACACCCAACCTTACTCTAAAACCCACCCAATCCCCCCTTAAAAAAACCTAACACTACCCCATTGAAGATCACCCTACCTTGAACCATCTTCACCCAGCCGGGCAGAAGTCTTCATCCGATCTGGGCACAAGTGGTCCTCCAGCCGGGCAGAAGTCTTCATCTGATCCGGGCAGAAGAGGTCCTCCATCCGGGCAGAAGTCTTCGTCCAAGCGGCATCTTCTATCTTCTTCCATCCGACGAGGAGCGGCTCCATCTTGAAGACATCCGACGCAGAGCATCTTTCCTGTCCGATGGACTAACGACGAATGAAGGTTCCTTTAAATGACGTCATCCAAGATGGCGTCCCTTGAATTCCAATTGGCTGATAGAATCCTATCAGTCCCTTAAAGGAACCTTCATTTGGTTTTAGAATGTCGGAAGAAGAGGATGGACCCGTGCCGGAGGTCTTGAAGATGGAGCCACTCGTCATCGGATGGAAGAAGATAGAAGATGCCGCTTGGATAAAGATGTCTACCGGTCCGGATCTCCTCTTCTGCCCGGATAGAATGAAGACTTTTGCCCGAAGATGGACTTCTTCAGCCGCCGCTTGGATCAAGACTTCAGCCGGAGGATGGACGTCTTCAGCCCCCGCTTGGGCTTGGATCAAGACATCGGAGCCTGGACGGATCGATGATACCCGGCCTGGTGAAGATAAGGTAGGAAGATCTTCAGGGGCTTAGTGTTAGGTTTATTTAAGGGGGGTTTGGGTTAGATTAGGGGTATGCGGGTGGTGGGTTGTAATGTTGGGGGGGTATTGTATGTTTTTTTTTCCAGGCAAAAGAGCTGCATTCTTTGGGGCATGCCCCGCAAAAGGCCCTGTTAAGGGCTGGTAAGGTAAAAGAGCTTTTCAATTTTAATTTTAGAATAGGGTAGGGCATTTTTTTTATTTTGGGGGGCTTTGTTATTTTATTAGGGGGCTTAGAGTAGGTGTAATTAGCTTAAAATTGTTGTAATATTTTTCTAATGTTTGTAAATATTTTTTATTTTTTGTAACTTAGTTCTTTTTTTATTTTTTTGTACTTTAGTTAGTTTATTTAATTGTATTTATTTGTAGGAATTGTATTTAATTCATTTATTGATAGTGTAGTGTTAGGTTTAATTGTAGATAATTGTAGGTCTTGTATTTAATTAATTTATTGATAGTGTAGTGTTAGGTTTAATTGTAACTTAGGTTAGGATTTATTTTACAGGTAATTTTGTAATTATTTTAACTAGGTAGCTATTAAATAGTTATTAACTATTTAATAGCTATCGTACCTGGTTAAAATAAATACAAAGTTGCCTGTAAAATAAATATTAATCCTAAAATAGCTACAATATAATTATAATTTATATTGTAGCTATATTAGGATTTATTTTACAGGTAAGTATTTAGCTTTAAATAGGAATAATTTATTTAATAAGAGTTAATTTATTTTGTTAGATTTAAATTATATTTAACTTAGGGGGGTGTTAGGGTTAGGGTTAGACTTAGCTTTAGGGGTTAATACATTTATTAGAGTAGCGGTGAGGTCCGGTCGGCAGATTAGGGGTTAATAATTGTAGGTAGGTGGCGGCGACGTTGGGGGCGGCAGATTAGGGGTTAATAAATATAATATAGGGGTCGGCGATGTTAGGGCAGCAGATTAGGGGTACATAGGGATAACGTAGGTTGCGGCGGTGTACGGAGCGGCAGATTAGGGGTTAAAAAAAATATGCAGGTGTCAGCGATGTCGGGGGCGGCAGATTAGGGGTTAATAAGTGTAAGGTTGGGGTGTTTAGACTCGGGGTACATGTTAGGGTGTTAGGTGCAGACATAGGAAGTGTTTTCCCATAGGAAACAATGGGGCTGCGTTAGGAGCTGAACGCTGCTTTTTTGCAGGTGTTAGGTTTTTTTTCAGCTCAAACTGCCCCATTGTTTCCTATGGGGGAATCGTGCACGAGCACGTTTTTTAAGCTGACCGCGTCCGTAAGCACTGCTGGTATTTAGAGTTGCAGTGGCAGTAAATTATGCTATACGCTCCCTTTTTGGAGCCTAACGCAGCCCTTCTGTGAACTCTAAATACCAGCGTAATTTAAAAGGTGCGGGGGAAAAAAACCCAGCGTTAGCTACGCGGGTCGTTACCGACAAAACTCTAAATCTAGCCATAAGACTGCACAGAGGTTGGTTATGATACATATTAAAGACATTTTTTTATCTATTTTCTTTTTTTAAACAAACAGCGAATAATAATAGATCAGAACTGTGCAAATAAAAATGGTTTTAAAATGATTTTATGTGAAATATTTGATCTCCCATAGTGAGGCACTTTATCTAAAGTTGACAAATGTGATATAACTTACTAAAGAAATACTGAACAAAATTGAACACCTTAATATTGTGATTGGCATTTGACATACAAAGGGTTAATAATTCAGCCTTAAATGGAGGAGGAGCAGAGGAGACAAACTATCTTGACAAAGACTCTGTGGGAGCCGACACGCGTTGATATCCTGTCTTCAAACTGCAGAAACCAGTGGAAAGAATTTGTATTCCTCTGAAAGTATCAGAAAAGGATCAGCATTAATAATCCCATAACCGCAACACCAACATCTGAGAGACTGTTGAAGTGCATAGTGACAGTGTACTGGTGGAGCGATAGGAGTAAACGAAGCTTGAAACAATTTCAAATAAGTGCGAGCACTGTAACCGGACAACAAGGAAGCCGATTGGAGGATAAGGAAATTCCTGGTTGAAATCAGCTGTTCGCTTCAGTCTGATGTAAACTGCCGACAAACGGCGCCAGAGGAAACTCGATGTCAAAACAGAGGCTAAGGTACCCTTAAACTTCACAGGCACAATATAACTTGTGTGGCAATTGTTAAAAGACATCACTTAATATTAACAAGTTTGTGTCTATCAGATGAAACATTATTTTCTGTGATAACAAGTGGATTTAAGCCTGATACAGACAATATTGCAAGATTGTTATTCTCTTCTTAGAATACTGTGTCTCCAGGGAGAATCATCATATATATAATGTGTTAGAAATATCATCATTTTTCAACTGTCCGATTAACCCCATATGTTTAATAGAAACTCTGCAGATTAATTGTGAGCAGATTGAATATAAGTGGTATTAATACATATTGACCAATGAGATTTTAATGCACTAGTTGCCTAATTTTTATTTGGAACATTTCAGATATAACGTTTCAGTTTAAGATTTATTCATTTATATAGTGACACCGGTGTCTATCAATATTATTTACACTACTTTTAATGCTATCGTATATTATTATTATTGTATATTTTAGAGTGTATAATAAACTGTGGTTTAAAAATTGAATATAGTTTGAACTTCTTTTTTAGGAGTTTTTAACTAATTAACCTTGATTTTAGAGCACATATTTTAGAGCTCATACTACTATTAAGCAGATTGCCTGTTGGCACCTCCCACACTCCCTATCCTTCTTTTCTCTAACCTGGCAATTAAGTAGGAGTGAGGGAAAGCAGTGGAAGTTGTGAAGGCAGGTAGAGGCCGGAATTCTCGTAAGGTCTGGATTGTCGGGCATTCTTTTGTCCACTGGGCCTCCATCCGAGCGTCAGCAGTCCCGGATGGGAGCCACCTTGGCTTTCATCCCTCACAGAGGCCTGTGTTGGTACGATTTGCCTGCACTTATGCAGGAGGCTCACCGGAGGTGGGGTCGTCCTGATATTATACTACTACATCTGGGGGGCAATGATCTGGGTGCGATGCCTATCCTTGAGTTAATTGGGATTGTGTGCTGACATTCAATGGTTGCATGCTTGATTTCCTGGGGTGAGAGTGAGATGGTCGCAGGTCATTCCCAGGTTGCATTGGAGGCATATGGTCTGTCACAAGGCCGCCTTCGGGGTGAGGAAGAAGGTTAATAGGGACATAGGAAAACTATTACTGGAGTTGGGGGGTTTTGTGGTGAGGCACCCTGACATCTCGGCTGGGGATAAAAATTTGTAGATGCAGGATGGGGTCCATTTAATGGACCAAGGGTTAGACAGGTTTATCGGTAATATAAAGAGAGCATTAGTAATGATAGTGTAGAGGTGAGAGGGTTCTAAATTCTGTTATTGGCGGCAGGAATCAGATAGGGAAGGATGTTTCTTGTGGTGGGCGGTAGCATCCCAGGCATCAGATAGAAAGCGGGGAGGAGTAAAGGCCATTGCAGGGGGAGTAGCAAACTCAGGCGCGTGCCTGGGGAAAGCTCAACCTGGTTTGTGGTGGGCCGAACAGCTTGTGTCAGCTGCCTGAGCCTGCTTCCCGCTTCGTATGAGTTAGTTAGTTAGGTAATCCTGCTTAATGTTTATGGACATTTACATTTATCCATGTAAATAATTTACCGTTAAAACTTTAGAAAGGCCTTGATGTTTTTTGATAAATAAACATACAGGGAGTGCCTCTTGATTAATAAATGACCTAAATGGTCTTTAACTCCCAACTGTTGTGGTGTCTTTATTTATTGAAGTCGATTGTATTAAGTGGGTTCTTACATACGCACAGCATTGCTCCTTTAATCCCTTATGGTAACATTTCACAAATAATTGTTAAGAAGTATTTTTTGTTTTTGGTTCTTTAAACAATTCTTGTTTTTAAATATATATTTCAGAGCATAGAGTACCTACCTCCTGCCTCCTGTTGCAACATCCTATATGCAAGTCTGTTGATTAAATGTATCAACTATTTTAATTATCTTCCTGTTTTAATAAAAAAAATAATTACTGGTAGTGAAGTTTATTGCATTACACAAAAACTTCTCAAGTAATTTAGTGCTATATAAACATTGAGGCATTCAGAAAAAAATCAGCGAGGGAAAATAGGTCATGGGTTCCAACCAGGAAACTATTAGGAACAACAACATTTTTAGCTGTCTTTGAAATGATGGTATATATATAGTTAATACAAAAATAGTAATCACTTGATATTTTGATGATAAGATAACATATTAAGTTGCATATTATGCCATTATTCAAAAGTATAGGAGCCAGTGCAAAGGCCTACTAATGAAATCACAAAGCATTTACTTCTATGTGTCCATAGAGAAACATACAGGCGCCACATAACAGATGTGAAAAACCATATATTACTTACTGTATATGTGCAGTGGAAATTAAAGTGATAGGAAAGTCAAAATTAAACTTGCATGATTCAGATAGAGCGTGTCATTTTAAGACACTTTTAAATTCACTTCTATTTTCATATGTGCTTTGTTCTTTTTGTATCCCTTGTTAAAAAATTAATATGCACAAATCATACACTAGTGTGAGATAGCTGCTAATTGGTGCCTGCACACATTTGTCTCTTGTGATTGGCTAACTAGATGTGTTTAGCTAGCTGCCAGTAGTGCAATGATGTTCCTTCAGCAAAGGATAACAAGAGAAAGAAGCAAATTTAATAATAGAATAAAAATGTTGTTGTTTAAAAAGATAGATAATCCCTTTACTAACCATTCCCCAGTTTTGCATAACAAACACAGTTATAATAATACACGTTTTACCTCTGTAATTACCTTGTATGTAAGCCTCTGCAGACTGCCCCCTTATTTCAGTTCATTTGACAGACTTTGACAGAACTTACAGCCTCTAGTGGTGAAAACTGTGAAAATGCTTTAAGATTAGAGGTGGCCTTCAAGGTCTAAAATATTAGCATAAGAACCTCCTAGGTTTAGCTTTTAACTAAGAATACCCAGAAAACAAATCAAAATTGATGATAAAAGTAAATTGGAAAGTTGTTTAAAATTACATGCTCTATTTGAATCATGAAAGTTTTTTTGGACTTGACTGTTCCTTTAATGGAAACCAGGTGTAATTGTGTGAAATTTGGCTTCTGTTATTTTATATGGGATGTGTAATTTATTTTCCGGCTGCCGGTAATGATGGGAAATGCTCCATTGGAAACTGTCTATAATGGCTTCCGACAGAAGTTTTTTTTGTTTTGCAACCTCACGAAAACCCAATTGCGGCTCATAGGAAACAATCCCAAAGTCTGTGCATAAATTCTATAATAATAAACCTTGGTTCACTCTAGAGTTAAGGAAACTACGCTCCGTTAAAGAGGAAGCTTATAAGAGTAGCTGTTAAGAAGCATTTAAAAGAGCTAAATAGTTGTTTAAAAAGCATTTGAGGCTACTATCAAACAATATAAAGGTAAACTTGAATAACTTTAGTGCTGCAAATGATAGTACTATGGTCTGGAAAGGTCTCCGGTCTTTTACAAACTATAAACCAAAATCGTCAGCGATTATAACGGATGTTGTATTACATAACCAATTAAGCAACTTCTACATTCGATTTCACAAGCAGAGGCCTTCTGTAATTTTTGACTTAAAATCTGAAGAGAGTGAATAAACTCTTTTTTTAAAAGACAGAAGCCTAAGAAAGTGCCAGGCCCTAACAATATTTCTCCTGCTATATAAAAACATTGTGCTGACCAACTTGCACCTATTTTACTGATCTTTTTAACCAGTCTTTAAAGGGACATGAAACCCAAAAATGTTCTCTCATGATTTAGGTAGAACATACAATTTTAAACAACTTTCCAGTTTACTTTTATTATCAAATTTGCTTCATTATCTTGGTATAATTTGTTGAAATAGAAGCAATGCACTACTGGTTTCTAACTGAACACATGGATGATCCAATGACAATCGGTACATATATATATATGCAGCCACCAATCAGCTGCTAGAACCTAGGTTCTTTGGGGCTCCTGAGCTTACCAAGATAAACCTTTCAGCAACAAGAGAAAGAAACAAATTAAATAATAGAAAGTTGTTTAAAATTGTATGCTCCCTCTGAATCATGAAAGGAAAAATGTTGTTTTCATGTCCATTTAATACAATGTGTCGTACCAGCCTGTTTTAAATCTTCAATTATTATTCATTTTCCGAAGACACAAAAGATTGTGAACATGAATGATTACAGGCCTGTTGTTCTTACATTTGTTATTGTGAAATGCTTTGAATGAATTATGCTGTGCCATCTAAAAGCCTTGACAGACACCCTTCAGGATCCACTACAGTTTGCATATTTAGCTAAAAGATCTGTGAATGATGCAGTTAAAAAAAAACTATTTTTATATAATATTTGGATAATCCTTGCACTTATATCCGAGGTTCATTTGTGGATTTCAGTTCTGCTTTTAATTCTATTGTTCCTGATTTAATTTTTGTTACATTAAAACAACTTAATGGGCCATTTTCCTTATGCCAATGTCTTTATAGCTTTTTTAACTAATAGGAAACAATTTGTTAAAGTGAATGGGCTGATTTCTGAGCCTATCTTCCTCAATACTGGTGTCCCACAGGGTTGTGTTCTTTTTCCCTTGCTCTATTCCTTATCCTTATATAACAACAATTACATAGTAGACAGAGGGGATGCAACTTTTCAATTTACTTTTATAATCAAATTTGCTTTGTTTTCTTGGTATTCTTTGTTGAAAGCTAAACATAGGTAGGCTAATATGCTAATGTCTAAGCCCTTGACAGCTGCCTCTTATCTCAGACACGGCTAGTTCATGTGTGTTATATAAGTAACATTATGCCCACTCCTGTAGAGTTATTTATGAGTCAGCACTGATTGGCTGAAATGCATTTCTGTCAAAAGAACTGAGATAAGGGGGCAGTCTGCAGAGGCTTAGATAAAAGGTAATCACAGAGGTAAAACGTGTATTAATATTAATAATTAGCAATGTTGGTTATGCAAAACTGGGGAATGGGTAATAAAGGGATTACCTTTTAACCCCTTAGTGACCAGGCCATTTTTCAATTTTCTTACCGTTAAGGGTTTGGGCTATTTTTACATTTCTGCGGTGTTTGTGTTTAGCTGTAATTTTCCTTTTACTCATTTACTGTACCCACACATATTATATACCGTTTTTCTTGCCATTAAATTGATTAACTTTCTAAAGATACCATTATTTTCATCTTATCATATAAAATAAATTATAAAATATGATGAAAAAATTGAAAAAAAAACACTTTTTCTAACTTTGACCCCCAAAATCTCTTACGCGTCTACAACCACCAAAAAACTCCCAAGCTAAATAGTTTCTAAATTTTGTTCTGAGTTTAGCAATACCCAATGATAACATGCTCTTTGCTTTTTTTGCAAGTTATGGGGCAATAAGTACAAGTAGCACTTTGCTATTTCCAAACCATTTTTTTTCCCAAAATTTGCATAAGTTACATTTTAACACTGATATCTGTCAGGAATCCCTGAATAACCCTTTACATGTATATATTTTTTTTATTAGAGAACCCAAAGTATTGATCTATGCCCATTTTGGTATATTCCATGCCACCATTTCACCGCCAAATGCGATCAAATAAAAAAATCTTTATTTTTTTCACAATTTTAGGTTTCTCACTGAAATTAATTACAAACAATTATGGCACAAATGGCTTTAAATGCTTCTCTGGGATCCCCTTTGTTCAGAAATAGCAGACATACATGGCTTTGGCATTGCTCTTTGATAATTAGAAGGCCGCTAAATGCCGCTTCACACCACACTTGTATTATGCCCAGCAGTGAAGGGGTTAATTTAATTCTCTTTTATACTCTATGGGGAAAGATGTGGAGCCAGTGTTCAATGCTTTTACTTTCCAAGAAGGGGAAGAAGTTAACTTTGATATAGTTATGGATAAACTCAGTGCCCACTTTGTGCCCAAAAGAAATGTGATTCATGAGAGAGCTTGTTTTCACAAACGTGCTCAGCGTGTGGGAGAATCTGTGGAGTCATTTGTGCGCAGCCTGTATGAACTAGCTGAATTCTGTGAGTTTGGTGTTGCTAAAGAAGAGCAAATCAGAGACAGAATAGTTATTGGAATTGCAGATGCTGAAGTCTCACTGAAGCTGCAGTTAGAGCCTGATTTAACATTAGATGGGGCTGTTAGGATGGCCCACCAGAGTGAACTGGTGAAAAAGCAGAGTGCTGATCTGAGGTCTGAGAGTATTGTGGATGAAGTGCAACAGTCCAAGAAAACTGCTAGTGAAAGGCACAGTGTGAGCGGTAGATCTAAAATAATGGAAAGGCCTAGAAGTGGATGGGCGCAGCATGCCCGATGCACATGGTGCTACCGTGCCCATGATCAGAGTGTTATATGCCCGGCCAGAGATAGAAGATGCAGAAAATGTAACAGAATGGGCCATTTTGAAGTGGTGTGTAAAACTGAATACATTAAGGAGATGCAGGTGGACAGTGACCAGGAGGGTCAGGAAGTGTCTTTTGTGGGGTCCGTTGTGGAACGGCCAAGCTCAGAGGAAGATTGGAAAGTTACTTTTACTGTAATGGGAGCTAAAGTTGATTTTAAGATTGACACAGGAGCAGATATCACTGTAATGTCTTTTGCTGCATTTATAAAACTGCCTCGACAGCCCCAGCTGGCGAAGGTTACTACAAACGTCCATAGTCCTGGTGGCTGCATTGATTGTGCGGGGAAATTTCTTGCCAGCTGTGAGTATAAGCAGAGAAAGTTCACTATGTGGGTGCATGTGATTTGAGGTCAGTGTGTTAGCAATTTATTGAACAGAAAAGCAGCCTGTGACTTGGGCCTCGTGGCCAGAGTGAATGAGATTTCTGAAGATATGTTTGGCGAGTTGGGCCTACTGAATTGCAAACCAGTCCGTATAGCACTTAAAAGTGACTCAGTCCCATACAGTATTTCTACTCCCCGTAGAATTCCGTTCCCGCTCATGCCTCAGGTGGAGAATCAGCTTATGCGCATGAAGTCTATGGGGGTTATTGAAGAGGTTGTTGAAGCGACTGATTGGTGTGCCCCCATTGTTCCAGTTGCAAAGAAAAACGGAAAGGTGCGCATCTGTGTGGACCTGAAAAGGTTGAATGAGGCAGTGAAGAGAGAGAGATTTGTGCTGCCGACATTAGAAGATATAGCTCCAAAGTTGGCTGGGGCGAAGTTCTTTTCCACATTAGACGCTTCTAGCTGATTTTGGCAGATCCCCCTGGATCCAAAGTGCCACAAACTGACTACATTTATCACACCGGTAGGTCGATTCTGCTTCTGCAGACTCCCCTTTGGGATATCCTCTGCTCCTGAAATCTTTCAAAGGGAAATGAGTTCTCTCCTGAGTGACCACGTGGGCACAGCGGTCATCATGGACGACATTCTAGTGTATGGGTCTACAGTGGAGGAGCATGATCAGCGTTTAAGTTGTGTGCTACAGGCTGAAGCTGAATAAAGAAAAATGCCATTTTAGGAAAACAGAATTATGTTACTTTGGGCATATCATCAATGGGGATAGCATCAAGCCAGACCCTGAGAAAATTTGTGCTATTGAACAGATGAAACGTCCTTCTGATGTACATGAGCTGAGACAGATATTGGGCCTTGTAAATTACGTGGGCAAGTTTCTTCCAGATTTATCAACAGTTTTACACCCTATCATAGAGTTGCTCAATAAAGACGTTGCCTGGGTCTGGGGACCTTCACAAGAAAAAGCTTTTATGCAGGCCAAGTCCCTGCTGGGGTCTGCTCCAGTGCTGGGGTTCTACGACCCTTCAAAAAAGACTGTGGCTAGTGCTGATGCAAGCAGTTATGGGTTGGGGGCTGCTCTCCTGCAGTTAAATGAAAATAAACTACAGCCTATCGCCTACTGTTCCCGCACACTGATGGCTGCAGAGTCAAAATACACTCAAATTGAGAAAGAGTGCCTGGCTGCAGTTTGGGCCTGTGAGCGCTTTCAGCGTTATCTAGTGGGTTTGGAGAGATTTAGTCTGGAAACTGACCACAAACCGCTAGTCCCTCTAATCAACTCTTATGATATCGACAAAACACCCTTAAGATGCCAGAGACTTTTAATGAGACTGCTCAGGTTCAATGTTCAGGCAGTGCATGTGCCAGGGAAACAACTGGTTGTGGCGGATACACTATCCAGGCTCCCACTGGCTGCTGCTGAAGAATCCTCCACTGAATCTGAGGTGAAAGTGTATGTAGATTCAGTTCTGGCCTCTAAGTCCATTTCTTCAAGGAAACTGGAGGAAATAAAGAAAGAAACATATTTGGACACAGATCTGCAAGAGGTTATAAAGTACATAAAAGAAGGCTGGCCCGAGAGCCGGGCAGCCTGGATGTCTTTAAGTGCTTACCAGCCAGAGAGGTCGCAGCTCACGGAGCTGGAGGGGTTGGTGCTGTTCCAAGACCGCATCGTAATTCCTGTCAGCATGAGGAAGGAGATGTTAAACAGGATTCACGATGGCCACTTAGGCATTACAAAGTGCAGAGAAAGGGCAGCTACAGCTGTGTGGTGGCCTGGGATCAGCTCCGACATTGCAAATCACGTGTCTAAATGTGCCTTTTGCCGGGAACGCCGGCCTACTCAGAGAAGGGAGCCCTTGATTTCTACTCCGCTGCCTGCGGGGCCGTGGCAGAAAATAGCTGCTGATTTGTGTGAACTGCACGGGAAAAAGTTCCTTGTTGTGATCGACTACTATTCCAAGTATTTGGAAATTGCACCCCTGAATGATATCACAAGTCAAGCCGTTATCATTCGCCCAGTGGGGCATTCCAATGGAGCTGGTGAGTGATAATGGTATGCAGTTCGCTTCTACAGAGTTCAGTGCTTTCAGCAGGGAATATGACTTTGTACATTCCACGTCAAGTCCACATTATCCGCAGGCCAACGGAATGGCTGAAAGGGCAGTTCAAACAACAAAATTAATTCTAAAGCAATCTGAGCCATACCTAGCCCTCTTGTCATACAGGGTGACGCCCATTCAAGCCACCGGGTTTAACCCGGCACAGCTGATGCTAGGACGCCAGATTCGCACCACTTTACCCTCAGTGGGTGTCTTCAAGCCGCCTGGCCCTGTCCCTTGGGACGAAGGAGGGATGAAGAGGCCAAAAAGGGTTATCGTTTCTTATACGACAGGAGACATTCTGTCAGGCCCTTACAGGAACTGAATGTGGGGCAAACTGTCAGAATTAAACTGGATGATGAGAAATGGAAGACGCCTGCTATGGTAGTTGGCCGCTCTCTAGATCCAAGGTCTTATACAGTCCTTAATGAAGGAGGGACGGTTACTAGCCGTAACTGAAGACATCTTCAGCCTGTACCTGAGAGTCTGGAACTGGATGCCTCAGTACCACCGCCGGTGGGATCCCCTGTTCTAAGGGAGGTGCCTTCCCCCCAGCAAGATCACAGCGGGGATACATCTTTGCCTCCAGCGGACTCTTATTCACCATCTTCTGTATCAGAGGACAGTTCATGCAAAGTTACATCAAGCGTACGAGTGGTGAAACTTCCGGCCCGATATAGCGACTGACTTTAGCTAGAACAGTATGGGCAGAATAATCCCATGGTCACTGTGGACTAAGGTAGTCTACCCCGATGTCCAAGTCAGGATGTAATTTATGTGTTTATATTTTCTGAACCAATTTGTTTATATATTGTTAAAAAAAAAATGTTGTTGTATACTCTGTTCGTATACCTTGTTATTTGTTATATTCAAATGTATGCTTCGCCTTTGAAAAAGGGGAAGATGTGATGAGAGCAGGATGTGTTGTCACTAGTTTGGGGGCGGGGCTTAGGTACGGGAGTCTGTATCGCAGTTAGTTAGTGAAATCAACCTGACCAGATGTATGTTTCTATGCTCTGTAATACAATAGAGTTGTACCATCATTGCTGTGTCCTGCATATGTCCTGCATCTCATGACAAAAACGATCCTTAAACTGCTGTAAAAGAGTAAAAAAACAAAAAACACTAAACCACATTCATTAAATTATCATTTTTTCTAACAGAATCCCTTTCAGCAAAATCTAAGGTTGCAGAACTTACTTCAATAAAATGTGGCTAAAACACTGCTCTCTGCAAGTCTGCATCTCTTCCTGCTCATTAAGGAAGTGACAGGTGAACATTCCACTGCACTTGGAGGGAAGTACAGAACTCTCTGTTTTATTGAATCAAAGCTGGCATCTGCACAGGGCAGCAACAAAATAATTGAAAGTATTTTTTTTTCAGTTTTTGTTTTGTTTTATATGATTTAACGTCCAGCCCCAGCCCTAAGTTCCCCTGACTGATACCTCTCACTGGATTGGGTCAGCCCCAAAGAGGCCTATCTCAAATAAGCACTTATGGGCCATGGAATGATCTTAACCACTTTCATCCAGTAGGTGGTGCAGCATATTGTGTAATGGAGGGCAGACCTGCTTGTGCCTCTCCATTGCACAACATGTAGCTGTGGAAAAAAAAATGCTGGAAAAAAAAATTGATGTGCAGTCACTAGAGGCAGGTGAGGAAGGGATTCACCTCTCATATGGGCAAAAATATATTTTTTATTTTGGCTTTAAGGAAAAAAAAAATTGCAATTTTTTTTTTCCTTAAAGCCAAAATAAAAAATATATTTTTGCCCATATGAGAGGTGAATCCCTTCCTCACCTGCCTCTAGTGACTGCACATCACTGAATATATATACATACATACTGCAGTGTTGGATCCCCCCTTAGCCCCCAACCTCCCTGATCCCCCCAAACAGCTCTCTAACCCTCCCCCTCTACCTATTGGCTGCCATCTTGGGTACAGCTTTTTTTTTTATATAAAATACCCTACCCCCTTCCCCTCCCAGATCCCTTACCCAATATTTATTCCCCCCTCCCTCTCACTCCTTTCCTCTCCTTCCTTTACATTTGTGAATGTGTAGCAGGCGCATGTGCGCTCCCGCCGCACAGATGTTTTTTATTAATTTTTCACAACAAGAGACTGCTAATTCATGTGAACCATATAGATACCATTATGCTCTCTCCTATGGAGTTGTTTCTGACACTGCACTAATTGGCTAGAATGCAAGTCAATAGATAATAAATAGTCATGTGCTAAGGGGGCTGTCAGAAGAGGCTTATATACAAAGTAATCACAGAGTTATAAAGTATATTAATATAACCATGTTGGCTGTGCAAAACTGTGGAATGGGTAGTAAAGGGATTATCTATGTTTATAAACAATACCATTTTTGGAGTAGACTGCCCCTTTAAGACAAATTAAAAAATTTGGCCTGTCTCAAAAACTGTTGGCCTGTCTCAAAAACTGTTAACTTGTTTTTATTCAGCCATCATCAAATCAGTTTTATCATCCTCTATTTTAACCTGATATAGCTTTGCTAGATCATCATTAAAAGAAATTGTGAAACTGCAAAAAAAAAAAAATCAGTGCCTACTTGTTTTACTTTTCAAGATTGAATAAGAGAGTCAGAAACATTATCTGATTTCTCTCACCCTGGCTATTGTGTTTTTAATCATCTATCTTTTTATAGTAGGCCAAGGTTGAGAGTTTTACAAACTCGGACAAAACTTTTTCTGAATAACTTTTTTCCCAGGCTATTAAAATAGCAAACAGCAATACTTCTCTTCACTTTTAGTACCGTACATTGCACTATAGTGACTCTTTGTGAATATATTTGATAAGATTCATCGTCATCGTATACCTTTTGCATCATAAAGATTTTCTTGTATAATTTATTTTTTTATGTACTTGGCGAATAAATGATTTTATTCTATTCTATTATTTTAAAGGGACAGTAAATTCGAAATTAAACTTTCATGATTCAGAGTATGCAATATTAAACAGTTTTCTGATTTACTTCTATTATGTAATTGGCTTTGTGCACTTAGTATCATTTGTTGAAAAGTATACCTAAGTAGGCTCAGGGGAGCAATGTACTACTGTGAGCTAGCTGCTTATTGGTGGCTGCACATAATTATATGCCTCTTGTTATTGGCTCATCCAATGTTTTCAGCTAGACTAACTACTAGCAGTGCCTTGCTGCTCTATCAACAAAGGATACCAAGTGAAGGAAGCACATTTGATAATAGAAGTAAATAGGGGAGTTATTGAAAATTATATGATCTATCTGAATTATGAGAAAAACATTTTGGGATGTCCCTTTAATCTAAATCTATCAGATCTTATAGTAAAGCTATATGTTTGAAAGGGCTCACTAGATAGAACCTTTTTTAAATATTTAGCTCCTTGACCAATGTAGTATTAGGATATATATACTGTATATGTATTAAGAATCTTTTAAAAAAAATTAATAATTTCCAATAACGAAAATATGTAACCTTTAAAGTCTTACAATGTCACTCAATCACATAAAAAGTCTATGATATGCCTGTTTTTATAGCATACAAACTACAAAATAAAGCGCTTTATCCTCAAGAAAACATAATTTGACAATATAATTCCAACAGAAGCTGAATGGAACAGGTTCTTTAGAATATAACCCTTCTATTTGAATAGTAGGAAAATATTATTTCTGGTCTATTTCCAGGAAACAAAAATTCTGCCAACAATTGTATGTGCTATTATTTATCTATTACATTTTACAAATGTTCTGCCTTGATTCATTGTGCCTCTCTTGTATGTGTTTGGGCTCTCTCATTTACATATGTTTAATTTATTAAGGGCTAAATTACAAGTGGGTATCTAAATTATCGCACGCCGACAAGTGCATAAATTTGCCTGTTTGCGGGCGAGCAATAATTAGCCAGCCATTACAAGTGGCTGGTTATTGCTACCACGAGTTCGCAGTAAAAAAGGACATTATAGTTTTTTATTAAAAATAAAAAGTTGCATTTTTGGGGGTCTAAAGTTGCTGGGCGTGGGGTGTTAGAAAAAACCCAGCACTGAAAAGTGCCTTTACATTGTGATCTATGGGAAACTGTGTGCTCCCAGCCAATATATATGTAAATGATTATATATATACAGGGAGTGCAGAATTATTAGGCAAATGAGTATTTTGACCACATCATCCTCTTTATGCATGTTGTCTTACTCCAAGCTGTATAGGCTCGAAAGCCTACTACCAATTAAGCATATTAGGTGATGTGCATCTCTGTAATGAGAAGGGGTGTGGTCTAATGACATTAACACACTATATCAGGTGTGCATAATTATTAGGCAACTTCCTTTCCTTTGGCAAAATGGGTCAAAAGAAGGACTTGACAGGCTCAGAAAAGTAAAAAATAGTGAGATATCTTGCAGAGGGATGCAGAACTCTTAAAATTGCAAAGCTTCTGAAGCGTGATCATCGAACAATCAAGCGTTTCATTCAAAATAGTCAACAGGGTCGCAAGAAGCGTGTGGACAAACCAAGGTGCAAAATAACTGCCCATGAACTGAGAAAAGTCAAGCGTGCAGCTGCCAAGATGCCACTTGCCACCAGTTTGGCCATATTTCAGAGCTGCAACATCACTGGAGTGCCCAAAAGCACAAGGTGTGCAATACTCAGAGACATGGCCAAGGTAAGAAAGGCTGAAAGACAACCACCACTGAACAAGACACACAAGCTGAAACGTCAAGACTGGGCCAAGAAATATCTCAAGACTGATTTTTCTAAGGTTTTATGGACTGATAAAATGAGAGTGAGTCTTGATGGGCCAGATGGATGGGCCCGTGGCTGGATTGGTAAAGGGCAGAGAGCTCCAGTCCGACTCAGACGCCAGCAAGGTGGAGGTGGAGTACTGGTTTGGGCTGGTATCATCAAAGATGAGCTTGTGGGGCCTTTTCGGGTTGAGGATGGAGTCAAGCTCAACTCCCAGTCCTACTGCCAGTTTCTGGAAGACACCTTCTTCAAGCAGTGGTACAGGAAGAAGTCTGCATCCTTCAAGAAATACATGATTTTTATGCAGGACAATGCTCCATCACACGCGTCCAAGTACTCCACAGCGTGGCTGGCAAGAAAGGGTATAAAAGAAGAAAATCTAATGACATGGCCTCCTTGTTCACCTGATCTGAACCCCATTGAGAACCTGTGGTCCATCATCAAACGTGAGATTTACAAGGAGGGAAAACAGTACACCTCTCTGAACAGTGTCTGGGAGGCTGTGGTTGCTGCTGCACGCAATGTTGATGGTGAACAGATCAAAACACTGACAGAATCCATGGATGGCAGGCTTTTGAGTGTCCTTGCAAAGAAAGGTGGCTATATTGGTCACTGATTTGTTTTTGTTTTGTTTTTGAATGTCAGAAATGTATATTTGTGAATGTTGAGATGTTATATTGGTTTCACTGGTAAAAATAAATAATTGAAATGGGTATATATTTGTTTTTTGTTAAGTTGCCTAATAATTATTCACAGTAATAGTCACCTGCACACACAGATATCCCCCTAAAATAGCTATAACTAAAAACAAACTAAAAACTACTTCCAAAACTATTCAGCTTTGATATTAATGAGTTTTTTGGGTTCATTGAGAACATGGTTGTTGTTCAATAATAAAATTAATCCTCAAAAATACAACTTGCCTAATAATTCTGCACTCCCTGTATATATATATATATTTATGTGTTAATATGTGTATATACTGTACTTATCTCCTTCACTGTGCCTAGGTTCTGATGCGGTCTCTGACGGGATCAGAACGAGGATCTCATTGGAACCTATGGAATCGCACTCTCATGAGCACAATGCTTCCTAGCATTTGCATTGCTGTTAATATAGCATCACACATTAGCGTGTGCTGGTTTTACACAGTGGAGCACAAATATCGCTTTCTTGAAAGCGATATTTAGCGCTCCACTTGTAATCTGGACCTAAATATTTTTATATTTTGTGTTCTCCTATTTGAATGTCATAATAAGCTTAGCACACCAAATCCTATATAATATATTAATTAAGAATACTACTGGAGTTTGTTTTGATGGTAGATGTATCAGCAATGATGAAAAAAAAGGAATTAGATGGAATTTAATGATCTTTTATGTTGAAGCCAAAAAAAAAAAATCATTCAAAGACAGAACAAGCTTATAGCAAAATTCTCATCCTTCCTTTAAAAAGTTACATCAAAGCAGGTGATCAAAACAACTGAGATCATTTTAGGAAATGTTCAGAAGTCGTCATCTGCCTTTCGGGTTAAGTTGCTGAGCCATTGCCAAGTTGGCATTGTAGCCAATGCACCAAGAGGGAGACACCCTGAAGAATTACGGTTTGTTGACAGATCTCATTTCTCCCTCACTAGTAATGTATGCAGCACTTACAAATACACACCTTTTGCTGTCCATGTGACACAATTATTTTTCAATCTGTTTCCTATGAATATACTTTCTATAGTTACTAAAAAAAAAAAAATCTATTGATAAAACACTATGGGCTAGATTACAAGTGAGGCACAAATGGTTTTGTGCTAGGGCAATCGACTTTTTGCGAGTTATTTACAATGCGCTGATATTACAAGTTGAGCAAAATCACAATTACGCTTCAATCCATACCGTGATCTCAGAGCTAGAGTTAACTGTTTTCTGAAACTAAAAAGTTGCACAAAACACATCAAAAATGCATTACAAGTATAGTTACACTAATAAATAAACTATTAACCTCCAAACTGCCATCCCCAAAATCTCAAACACTAATCTTAACTATTAACCCCATAAATTGACATCCCCTCATATCGCAAACAATCTAAATATACTATTAACCCCTAAACCACCATCCTCCCACATCGCAAAAACTATATAGAACTATTAACCTCTAAACCGCCATCCCCCCACATTGCAAAGTAACTAAATAAACTATTAACCCCTAAACTGCCACCCCCACATTGCAAACATTAAATAGAACTATTAACCCCTAAACTGCCACCCCACATCGCAAACACTAAATAGAACTATTAAGCCCTAAACCGCCATCCCCCACATTGCAAACACTAAACTTAACTTTTAAAATGAAGGTCAATTTTGATGAATTAGTGCCCGGTTTTTAATAATCCTATTAAAAACAAGGGCACCTTAATTAATCAAAATTGACATTTCACTCGTTTTCTTCAAACACTTACCTTTTAATCCTTACAGCAGCTCCAGCGATTCCCCCGGCCGTTGGAAGCCTCTTGATACGTCAGAAATGACGAATCCGGCTTCCTCCAATCACGGCTTCCCCTCCGAGGAAATCATGGTCTGAGGCAACGCCGTGATTGGAGGAAGCTGGATTTGTCATTTTGGACCCGCGAAGAGGGCATGCGATGGGCAGAGGAAGTGCTGCAGTGGCTGTCAGGATTAATAGGTAAGTTTTTGAAGAAAATGAGTGAAATGGCAATTTTGATTATTTCAAATGCCCTTGTTTTTAATAGGATTATTAAAAACCGGGCACTAATTCATC
Organism: Bombina bombina; assembly: GCF_027579735.1. Taxonomy (NCBI): domain Eukaryota; kingdom Metazoa; phylum Chordata; class Amphibia; order Anura; family Bombinatoridae; genus Bombina; species Bombina bombina. The sequence goes on along the minus strand of NC_069499.1, from coordinate 1,131,552,095 downwards.
AAAATTGACCTTCACTTTAACCCCTAAACCACCATCCCCCACATCACAAAGATAATAAATCATCTATACCCCCTAACTTAACCCAAAATATAATACGTGTACCCAAAAAATTACAAAATAAAACCTTATCTTACCTTAAAAATAAACCTATCATTACTAAAAAAAAACAACTAAAATTACAAAAATAAAAAACCCTAAAATTAAAAAAAAACAACTAACATTACAGAAATAAAATAAACTAACAGTACAGAAAATAAAAAAATATAAAATTACAGAAAATAAAAAAGGAATTACCCCAAAAAAGAAAATAATTAATACTTTTCTAGTACCTCTTAAAAAAAACAACAACCCCAAAATAAAATAAAAATATTCTAAAAATAAACTACAAATAGCCCTTAAAAGGGACTTTTGTAGGGCATTGCCCTAAAGCGATCAGCTATTTAGTAAACAAACCCCACTAAGCCCTCTAACATTACACACCCACCCCTCAACCCCCCAAAATAAAAAAACTATCTAGAAAAAAATCTAAATTACAAAGTGTCCTGAAAAAGGTATTTGGATGGTCATTGCCCTTAAAAGGGCATTCAGCTTTTTTGCTGTCCATAAAAATAAAAACCCTAATCTATAAAAAAAAAAAACTCACCCCAATAAAAAAACAACAGCAAAACCTAACATTAACGCCAAAGTTGGCACTCGCCGATGATGACGGCGGCAGCACTCCATCTTCTTCCCCTCGGTGCTCCATCTTCATCCTGGTGGTCCATCTACTAACTTTATTCTGGTGGTAACATAGTAACATAACATAGTAGATAAGGTTGACAAAAGACTGAAGTCCATCGAGTTCAACCTATACAAATCTAAAATACTTACAAAAAGCTCCAGTTAAGCTTAAATAACCCCATTAAAATGTGACCCATTTAATACTAGCAATCATATCCATGAATTTTGTTTATATACAGAAATGTATCCAGACTATTTTTAAATGTATCTATGGTATTGGCATTCACTACCTCCTTTGGTAATGAGTTCCACAATTTAATTGCTCTTACAGTGAAAAAACGTTTCCGTTGCAGGAGATTAAATCTCCTTTCCTCCAACCTTAAATTATGACCTCTTGTCAGAAACAATTTTCTTGGAATAAACAGAGCTTCTGCCATCTCTGTATATGGGCCTTGAATATATTTATATAAAGTAATCATGTCACCTCTCAAGCGCCTTTTTTCTAAAGAGAACAGACCCAGTTTGGCTAGCCTCTCTTCATAGGTTGATTTCTCCAATCCCCTTATTAGCTTTGTGGCCCTTCTCTGAACTTTTTCTAGTTCTGCAATATCTTTTTTAGCAATCGGTCCCCAGAACTGCACTCCAAACTCAAGGTGAGATCTTACCAGGGCTTTATATAATGACAGAATTATGTTTTCCTCCCTTGAATCAATGCCTCTTTTAATACATGGTAGTGGCGGAGACGGCGGCGACAACGTCAATCCTCCTTTTCAGAACTTCAACATGGAGCTCCTCTCCATGCGGTGTCCAGCCGCACACTACATAGTGAATGTGAGGTACCCCTTTTATATGGAGGTACCCTTTAATTCCTATTGGCTACATTTAGCCACCCAGGTTCTGAAATAAAAATGGGCCGACTCCTAAGCTGCTTTTCAAATAAGGATACGAAGAGAATAAAGAAGAATTGATTATAGGAGTAAATTAGAAAGTTGCTTAAAATGGCATGTTCTATCTAAACCATGAAAGAAAAATCCCTTTAAATCATCAGATCAGATCCGATTGTCATGATTGAAAACCCCTGTTCTCGAAAGAGTGTCTGCACAAGCATTTGCTCATGCAATGATAACTGTGGTTAGTGAATGCTTGGCAGGTTCCTAGGAGCAAACCTTGTCCATCCAGCATTTGATAAATGGGGGCCATTGACTTAACCAGCTAGAGAGGTGCTTCTCTAAATGAAGGTGCCACAGCATATTTTCACTATCTATCTAATAAATCACAATAGCCTAAACTGCAAGTGGAGTGGTATTTTCTAGTGTAATTTGTGCTTGAGTGAAATTGCTACTGCAAGTATATCACAAGCATCTGTGCACTTGTAAAGTTTTCTCGCTCAAGCTTTAGGGTACAATTTAAGAAGCTGCGAATGCAGCAGTTCCCGTGCAAGCCTTAAGGCTCGCCGGAAAACAAAAGTTAAGTAGCAGCGGATCATTGTCTGTAGCATATCATGTCCGTCAGAAATCGCTGAATGCCGACATCATGCGCTGTCTGCATTTAATATTGCACAAACAGTTCGAGTGAACTGGTTGTGCAATGCCGCCCCCAGCACATTCGAGGCCAATCAACCGTTAGCAGGGGGTGTCGATCAACCCGATTGTATGAGATCAGGCGGATTGTTTTCTGCAGCCTCAGAGTAGACGGACCAGTTAAGGAGCAGCGGTCTTAAGACCGCTGCTTCATAACTGCTGCTTCCAGCGAGCCTGAAGGCTCACGCGGAAACTGGGACATCAGGGGTCATTCAACCCTTGATAAATCAGCCCCTCTGACTGAAAACTTAGGTTAGGTGATATCAATTTAACTACTGCATACCAAAATGCCCTCCTCACAGATTCCCAGTGCTAACAGTGAAATCTTGCAGCCATACTTGATGCCTCCTAACCAGACTTAGCTTTCTGACTCTCTTTATATTTATTTCCAGTTGTGCACTAAAAAAGGTTTTGTAAATAGTGCTTTAAGGTCCACTTCTGTTGCAATATTGCTAGACCGGGTTAGCGCGGCCGGCATCGTTCTAGTGCAACCTACACCTGTACTTTCAATGGATATCGCGACTGTGATAAATAGCGCTCATATTGGTTGCTCTCAAATAGCTGAAACTGTGCTTGAATATTTGGTGTGACTTGAGACCTAAAGTAAAATGCTAGGGATAAAAAAAAAAAGTTGCACAAAACACATCAAAAACATTAAAATAAATTGTTACAGTTAAATCTAGATATTTTTGCTAAAAAAATATTTTAATATTGAAACAATGTTTTAAAAGGGTTAGAAATTGATACAGTATATGGCAAGGTGTTTGGCTGTAAATGACTCCAAAGTATGTGCCTATATATATATATATAGCAAAAATTAAGAGACCACTGCAAAATTATCAGTTTCTCTGGCTTTGCTATTTATAGGTATGTGTATGAATAAAGTAATATTTTTGTTTTATTCTACACAACTACTGACAACATTTCTCCCAAATAAAAATATTGTCATTTTGAGCAATTATTTGTAGAAAATTACAACTACTCAAAATAACAAAAAAGATGCAGCGTTTTCAGACCTCAAATAATGCAAAGAAAATAAGTTCATATATTCATATTAATTTTTAATAAAAGGAATTGGTTATAATAAAGCCGTCTTAACAGTGAAATGCGTTGATGGTGATTTATTTTCCTTATTTTGAAATATAACCAAGGATTGCTAAGGATTACAAAAGGACTATCTTCTCTCACGATCCTAAAAATCTCTCGCTGAGTAAGGATCTAGAAAAACAGAACTTGAGAGTCACTGAGAGTCACATGGTCGACACAAGTGCGGTGATGAAGCAGCAACAGAGCTTTGCAGACACCTGTGCCACGGCTATAGTACAGCTATGACAGTTAGTTGTCGACTAAGAGGAAGAAGCCATTCTGAATAAAGGTAGGCACTATAGGGGTGTGAAGTCTGGATGCTTGGCGTTGGTTATACCGTTATCAGCTAACACAAAGAATGGACTGTACTGCCTTTGAGGCTGAATTACTGACCGCACATGGCCACATTAGGATCTAAGTATTAAAGAGTACTTCAGCTGATGTATATGGCAACACTATAAACAGTTGGCATAAACTCAGTTGCTCAGTCATCTTACTACCACACACTACGCTGGTATTGAGATATTCTTACAAGTGACCTATAATTGTTTTTAGACATTTTAATACCATATTATCGGCGAGATTACGAGTTTGGCGTTAGCCTTAAAAAGCAGCGTTGAGAGGTCCCAACACTGCTTTTTATCTAACGCTGGTATTACGAGTCAGGCAGGAAAGGATCTACCGCTCACTTTTCTTACGCGACTCGTGGCTACCGCAAATCCCCTTACGTCAATTGCGTATCCTATCTTTTCTATGGGATTTGCCTAACGCTGGTATTACAAGTCTTGGAAGAAGTGAGCGGTAGACCCTCTCCTGTCAAGACTTCCACCGCATTTAAAAGTCAGTAGTTAAGAGTTTTATTGGCTAACGCCGGAACATAAAACTCTTAACTAAAGTGCTAAAAAGTACACTTACACCCATAAACTACCTATTAACCCCTAAACCGAGCCCCCCCACATCACAAATACTATAATAATTTTTTTTTAAAAATAATCTGCCGACCGGACATCGCTGCCATCCAAGATGGCGTCCCTTGAATTCTGATTGGCTGATAGGATTCTATCAGCCAATCTGAATTAAGGTAGGAAAAATCCGATTGGTTGATTTAATCAACCAATTGGATTGAAGTACAATCCGATTGGCTGATTGGATCAGCCAATAGAATTGACCTTGCGGTGACGTTGGTGGCGGAAGATTAGGGGTTAATTAATTTAATATAGTTGCGGCAACATTGGGGGGGCAGATTAGGGGTTAATAACTAATGTAGGTGGCGGCGGTGTTGGGGGCAGCAGATTAGGGGTTTATAACTATAATGTAGGTGGCGGCGGTGTCTGGAGCAGCAGATTAGGGATTAATAGTATAATGCAGGTGGCGACGATGTCGGCGGCGGCAGATTAGGGGTTAATAAGTGTAAGATTAGGGGTATTTAGACACGGGGTTCATGTTAGGGTGTTAGGTGCAGACATATTTTTTATTTTCCCATAGGAAACAATGGGGCTGCGTTAGAAGCTGGACGCTGCTTTTTTGCAGGTGTTAGTTTTTTTTTCAAGCCAGCTCAGCCCCATTGTTTCCTATGGGGAAATCGTGCACGAGCACGTTTTGCCAGCTTACCGCTACCGTAAGCAACGCTGGTATTGAGGTGAGATGTGGAGCTAAATTTTGCTCTACGCTCACCTTTTTGCGGCTAACGCCAGGTTTAAAATACCTGTAATACCAGCGTTGGCTTAAGGTAGCGTTAGAAATAAAAGCCTCATTAGCCCCGCACCCCTGTTACCGCAAAACTCGTAATCTCGCCGTATGAGTTTTAAAGCTTTTCATATGTTTGCACTAGATGTTTTTAAGGCTATTCTATCTCTAGGTAGACATTTTATATGACCGGTCATTTGTCCTGTGATTATGTGTTTGTAATAAATATTTTATATTGTATATCCCTAGATGTCTATAAGTATTTTTTGGATTATAATATCTAATAGATTTACATTATAAACACTATACGCTTTAGCTATTAGTGCTCAGTATAGTGCTCATATACTGTTTGCTACCATATTCATTTTTAAACAACACAATATTAATGTTTAGCAAGAATTTAGAAATCAGTATTTGGTGGAATAACCTGATTTTCAATCACAGCTCTCATGCATCTTGTCATCCGCTCCACATCTTTCACATTGCTGTTGAGTGACTTTATGCCACTCCAGGCACAAAAATTCAAGCAGCTCGGCTTTATTTGATGGCTTGTGACCATCCATTTTCCTCTTGATCACATTCAAGAGGTTTTCAGTCATCCAGCTGGTCCTGTTGCAAGAAGATATTGATGACCAATATTATAATTTTCCTCATTAAATAAGATTTGGCTCAGGTGATCACCTAATAAGTACCTCATTAAGTAGAATGAGGTGTGCCTATGTTGAAATTCATCAGACACAGATACTGGAATGGTATTGTCTCTTAATTTTTTCCAGAGCTGTATGTATTTATTTATATATATATATATATATATATATATATATATATATATATATATATATATATATATATATATATATATATATGTGTGTGTGTGTATTTATGTGTTTACGTGTATAAATATGTTTATGCACACATATATATACGCATATAAATCCATTTATACATATATATTTATTTTTTTAAATATATATTTCTCTTTAAATACAATATATATCTATATCCGTATATGTTCATATAGATGTATAGGTATAGATATACTGTGTATTTTACAAATTATAATCATATATATATTGAAATATATATTTAAAACAAAAAGAAAATTTTCTTCTATGTGAAGAACATAAGAATGTTAAGTATTCCTAATGCACCTTCAGCTTTAGTGCAGTTGATCTAAGGAAGTGTCGGGTTAGAGTGCGACTAAAAAGGCTTTCCCTAGTGCGCCCATTATGAGGAGAAGGAGTTAGCATGCCTGAGACTTTTGCTCTTGTGCTTTTTTACTTTCAACTTGTAATATCCACCCTAACCCAGCCAGGCTAATTTTTTACCTTGAGCGCAGATAGTGCTCTAGCAGAAAAAAAATTAGCTTGCCACTTGTAATCTGGCACCTTGTTTGCTAAGATATGAAATTATGAATAATCTTTGCCCCAGCTACAAAAAAAGATACAAAATAGATCCCCTTGAAATTTGACGAGTTGTGTCTTAATAAGGCTTATTGAGTTCTCACAAACAGCCAATTGGCCGGTGGTCAGCAGGAGAAGGCATTACACAAGCATTTCTGGAGTGCAATAGGTTTATTGGTGAAGATTCCAGGACATGAAATGAGTTTAAACAACTTTAACTATGATAAAACAAATGTAAAAATTGAGTCTATCTCCAGTGTGTATTCTTATATTATTGTAGAGGTTACAGACTAAGGGCCTGATGTTAAAAATCTCACCGGCATGGAGATAAATAAAATCTTTTGGATTGTTTACACATACATACAAATATACAAACACACTTACACATGTGTATATATATATATATATATATATATATATTATATATTTATAAAAATTCCAGTGTAAAGCGCACTCTCACCTAAAGGGCAGCTACCAGGGTGCAGGCAAGCATATTCATAAATTGAAGAAAGACATGCACTCACTGGATTTGTGCAGAAAAAGGTGCTTTAATGGCACTTCAAACAGGTAACGTTTCGGGGATCAACCCCCCTTCATCAGACCAAGTGATCTGGTCTGATGAAGGGGTGATTGATCCCCGAAACGTTACCTGTTTAAGTGCCATTAAATCGCCTTTTTCTGCACAAATCCAGTGAGTGCATGCCTTTCTTCAATTTTATATATAATATAACAAACCATAATACATCCTTCTTCCAAAAACGTAGGCACTCACTGGTCTTGTGAAAAAATATCCAATTTATTCAATCCATAGAAAAAGAATTACATGACGTTTCGGTACATTCCTGTACCTTTATCAAATGTAACACAATAAAATATTAAAACTTCCTAACAAACATACCTACATTCTCCACCTAAATAGTGAATACCTGGGGTATTTAGGTGGAGGATGTAGGTAAGTTTGTTAGGAAGTTTTAATATTTTATTGTGTTACATTTGATAAAGGTACAGGAATGTATATATATAAAGTGAAATTTAGCGAACACCCACATTAGAAATGTGGTTGACTAGGAACTAGGGTTGGGAAAATGTTTTGCTACATTCGAAAAATTAAACACATTTTAACACATTTGTTAGTTTGTTTCAAATTTCAAATGTTTTTACTACATTCTAACATTCATTTAAAGTAATAGTAATTCTAATGCTTTCTTTAAATGTAATATATGATTCAAATTTTTCTAATAATTCAATTAAAATTATGCAATATTCAAATTCAAAAAATTTGAATTAATATATTTGTAATAGTATTTCAAATGATCTCTTTAAATGTAATATTCAAATTATGCAATATTCAAAATAGAAACATTTTAATTGAAATATTTGTATCATTTTTTTATCAATTTACTAAATTCCCTACCACATGAACTATTGAACTTCTGAATAGTATTTGTTAAATCAAATGTTACATTCGAAATTTCGAATGGGGATATTCGATCTAATTATGAACATTCAAAAACTAAAGTAACATTTGAAAACTGGAAATAAAATTTGATTACTGAATTTTAATATATTTTCATTTCTATTAACATTCGAATGTCCAATATAAATGTCCACAGGATTATTTTTTCTACCAAACAAACTACACTTTCAGTCCATCCCTACTGGCAACCCTTATTCATCTGGCTGTACCCCATGTGGAATATGTGTGTACTGCCCATGTGTGGGAAGAGCCAGTAATGTTATGACAGATGGTATAAATAAATTTGTTTAATGATTGTTAAACAACAGGTGTAATCTACTTATTATACTGTAACTCCCCCGATTTTAACGTACTGTAGGTAAGACAAGACGTGATCAGATTGATATGCATCAGAAAAGTTTACTTCTGTGAAAAAGACAACTGGTCTAAAAGCAGCTACTCCTAGGTGGTAACACGCCATAGAACAAGCTGCTGACTGTTGTTCGTTCCAGGTAGAGCGCTTCTCTCTTTGTGTGCAAGACAAGTCGTGACTTTAAGTAACGAGTCTGTGAACATAGAAATGCAATAAAAAGATGGGATGAGTCTAGTGATGTAGCATATCATTTTAAGACATGCCTGAGGGTAATACTGACAACTTTACCACTATTGACATTGAACATGTAACGTTTGGTAGATGTGGAGGGAACCTGCATAAAAAATTGCTACAACGAGAAACATGGTTGATTCTGACTCTTAACCCCAGTTGGGCTGAATGAAAAAATTGAGTACTCCTATTTCCTGTAGTTAATTTGTATTTAGGTGATAAATTGTTAAATTGTTGCACTTTTAGTAGATGTATTGTTGCCATCATGATATACAGTATGCAATTCTGTGATTGTTTCTTAAACATCAGCTTTATCTGCATTTTTTGCGTATAAATACTTTTTCACTTTATTTTGGTAATTAAAGAGGTTAATCATTTTCTTTGAGAGCCTCTAGAAGATGCTGATGATTTTGAGAGTAATGAGTATCATAAGGGGCTGGAGTTTCGACTACAAATGTGGGAGATGGAATGATGTTGTATGGATTTGAAGACACCCTCTGCTGCCTAGTTAGAGAGGTATGAAATGCAACATTCGGTAGTTTGGATTGTTTGTTATTCAGCTCCGTCTGAACTGTTCTGCAGATGCTGGAGTACCACCAAATGAGAGCTATGGAGACTGTAATGCTAGCTTAATGCAATATGCACATTGATTATATGCTTCTGAGCTTCAACTAGATGTAGTGGTCTGCGGAAATGGCACTGAGTTTACTGTGGGAGGTACAAATCATAAGGCCGCCCAGGCTTGGGTGTCAGTGAGCTGTTTCCCCCATAGCTGTTTCGAGTGCAATATAAGAATTTAACCCCGGTGGAGTCTTGTTGTTTGTGGCACTGATCTGATCCTTATTCCTGCCTTATCATTTACTGCAGTCTTTGGACGGTGGACATTATCCTGTGAGATGCGTGGAGCACTTGTGACTTTTATCTGGATACTTTAAGGTTTTGTGACTCTATATAGTGCATTATATACTCCTGAGGTATTTTTAGCATTAGTGCATGTATGCTCTGTATTAACATCTGCAGGTAGTTTTTTATTTAGCGCTGCGGAATCTGTTGGCACTCTACAAATAACCAATAATAATAATAATTGTGTGGTATTTACATGTATATTTGGTATTTTATGAGTTGTAATAAACTATGTACTTCAAACTTGATTGTGGTAGTAACATTTGTTTATATTTTGTATTGTTTACTTCTGCTATCTTTTGGGGATGAAGAATTAAAATGTTTTGGCCATCAGCACCATGCACTTGAGCTTGTAATATAAGTAATTTTTAGTGTAGCAGCGCTATTCATTGAAAGTACAGGGCATGCTAAATAGATGTTGGCCGCACTTGTTATTCAGTTTTAAACATCAGAAAACCTAGATCGCAGTGACTTATCTGTAGCCGTAATGGCCTAGGTAAATGCAATTGCTATAAGATTATCTCTAACTAAGAGTAATTACTTTAATATCTAGGTTCATAAGATATTGGTGAACTACACAACAAGTATTGGTGGTACGGTCTCAGATTCTGCCATTAAACTACTGATACTAGTCTGAGGTGCTGACGGAACCCATATGTGGCAAACCATAAGTTATTATGTTGCAACAATCATATGTTGAATACAATGTTGCCAATAACAATGCGTGAATGTGTTGTAATAAATAAAGAGTGACAGTTGAATGAATTTTGATGTGCAACTAATACTTTTTGTGGTATTTCACTACACGGAATGTGAAAGAAGTGTGGTGGGGATTAGCAGCACCTTGCTAACGTATTTACATACTAAGGGAACATCTTATGTTCATGTTGATATAGCCTAAAAGTACCTGATGTAATGAAAGATATCTGATCTATATACTAATAGAATTTATGCTTACATTTTGAGTTATCGACTATATAAAAAACCAGCATACACAAACTATATTGGGAGTAATGAGCACCATTAACATTTGGTAGGTGTTTAAGATATTAGGTCACTAGTTATCAATCAGTGCATGTCTTAAAGAGATAGACACACACGACCTGAGTGATTGGAATAATACTATAGGCATACCTATTATCCATACTTCCCCCCAATATAACCCAAGTTGATTGGGAATTATTCTCTTTTTTCCCTAAGACCCAAGGTCTATTTTTAATGTGTTTTAGTCCTTTGTGTTGTTCTGATTAGGGATATGTTGGTTATTAATACCCTTTATTCAGATAACACTTAGGAATTGTATGTGTGTGATATTTCCTGAGTAACAGGTAATTTTAACATGGTTATAATAAAGTTTCACTTTTTAATGTGCATTTTTCTAAAATAAACTCCACAACCTCTTTATATTGTTTAATCAACATTGTGCTCAATTCAGCATAATGGAAGTATTTCTTACCCCAAAAATGTGTTTGGTATTATTTACTAGTGATTCAATTCACACTTGAATTGTATTTGGGATTAAAGGGCCACTAAACCCAAAATCTTTCTTTCATAATTCAGATAGAACATACAAATTTAAACAACATTACAATTTACTTCAATTATTTATTTTGCTTCATTTTTGAGATATCCTTATTTGAAGAAAAAGCAATGCACATGGGTGAGCCAATCACATGAGACTTCTATGTGCAGCAACCAATCAGCAGCTACTGAGCATATCTAGATATGCTTTTCAGCAAAGAATATCAAGAGAATAAAACAAATTAGATAATAAAAGTAAATTAGAAAGATGTTGAAAAATGCATTCTCTTTCTAAATCATGAAAGAAAAAATGTGGGTATCATGGCCCTTTAAGTTGGAGACAAGTGCAATATGGCAGGCTACTTGTCTAATAACATTAATTTTGACCAATGGAAAGTAGAGGCTGAACGTATGTTTGCCCTCAATATTGGCAGTGTATACCCTAAAGCAATCTCAGTGGAGGAAGCTTTTAATGTGGCTAAATTGATGAAAAAACAAGTGAAAACATTTTGGGAAATCTTTAGTTTAGAAAACTACATTAAAAACAACATAATCTCAAGAGGATTGAGGATACATTTAAAACCATCATTTCATATTAATGATGAATCTTTTATAACACAATGACAGGAGATTCTAACGAAATGCTCCCTAGAACTAATGAGATTAACATTACAATATGAAAATAAACAACATGAGCATCTATCTAAGATGGTAGAAGAAGAGAAAGTATATGTAGATAACTATAAACTAAATAAAGATTATGAAGCGTTGGATAAAAAAATTAAAATTCCATATAGATAAATTGAAGGAAGAGCTAAGCGAAACTAAAAATCGCAAATTACAAAGGGATTCTCTGACCACCAAAAAGAGAATATATATATATATAAGACGAATTCCAAGGGTAGAAACCCTAGGAACACACAGGGTACCCAAAATAGATATATCAAGAAAAGTAATGATACTAGTAATCAAGAAGTTTCTGATAAATCATCCACTGATACTGAGACCTCAGATGAAGAGACTGCAACAAGTACCCAAATGAATACACAAATTGTACCATTAGAAGAACCATCAATCACTAGGATTTTTTTAGAGAGGGACCTGTTTCCCCCCAAGAGAACTATGCAAACAAGGAGACAGAACAAAGGCAAACAGAAAGCGAATAAAAAATAAACATAGGGGTAATCAACCTTTCAACACTCATTCTAAAAAAGGAACACTATACACTATTATCCAGAGGGCTATCCTTTATTCCAAAACCTAAATTTGACAAATTCACCTGGGTAAAAGATACCCACATGTTTGCCAGAAAACTGGCTTTGCACAAATATCATAAACAGAAAAAAATAAGGGAGTTGGCACAACTGGGTATTGAACCGCAAGATCATGAAACTTTTGATACCTTAGTGGAATTACTGCAAGAAAATGATGAGGGCAATATTGAGAGCCGTGGCCCTAAAATTAAACCCAAAAGTACCTTTATGCCACCCATTACGCAATATGCAAACATTGATAAATTTGTAAACATGGTAACTAGGGAATTTGACTATATTTCTAGAAACTCCAAGGTTAAACCCAACCTAACATACAAACAGAGAATAGTGGGGATACTGAACCCACATTTTCTTCTTTCATGATTCAGAAAGAGCATGGAATTTTAAGCAACTTTCTAATTTACCCCTATTATCAATTTTTATTTGTTCTCTTTGTATCTTTATTTAAAAAAAAGCAGGAATGTAAGCTTACGAGCTGGTCCATCTTTGGTTCAGCACCTAGGTTGTTCTTGTTGATTGGTGGTTAAATGGTATTCACCAATCAGAAGGCGCTATCCAGGGTTCTGAACCAAATATGGGCTGGCTCGTAAGCTTACATTCCTGTTTTTAAATAAAGATAGCAAGAAAACGAAGAAAATGGATAATAGGAGTAAATTATAAAGTTGCTTAAAATTCCATGCTCTATCTGAATCAGGAAAGAAAAAAATTGGGTTCAGTATCCCTTTAAGGAAAATCCGAACATCACAATAAAAAATGCGGATAAAGGTGGTAACATTGTGATAATGAACAATACTGATTATGCCACTATGTGTAACAACATTTTAAGTGTTAATACTAACTATGAACTACTTGAGAGAGACCCAACAGGAAATTACCTTAAAGAGTTGAAATCTTTACTGGATTATGGCCTATACAATGAACTAATCTCTAGAGAAGAGTTCAGAGCTTTATACAACCTTAAAACACGAGTGGCAACCTTTTATGGTTTACCAAAAATCCACAAACAGAAAAATCCACCACCAGGAAGACCCATTGTCTCTGGAAATGGGTGCCTAACAGAGAACATAAGTATTTTTGTGCTTGGTAAATTAAGGGAATTTGTATATACTTTATCTTCTTTTGTTCAGGATACAACTGATGTGTTGAAACAGATAAGTGATATAGTAGTGAACGCTGATAGTTTCTTGGCGAGTATTGATGTTGAAAGCTTAGACTTAAATATTCAACATGAGTTGGGCATTAAAGCTGTCAAATATTTTTTGAAATAAAAAAATTCAAAACCTAACATTAATGATCAATTCACTGTGGACCTCCTAGAATTTGTGCTAGAACACAATTATTTTCTCTTTGATAGGAAGATATATTTACAAAAACAGGGGACTGCAATGGGCACATGTTGTGCCCTAACTTACGCTAACCTGTTTTTAGGATGGATTGAGAAAATCTCCATATTAAATGAGGAGATAAATCCCTTCCAACATAAGATTGACTTATATCTCTGCTTCATAGATGATGTGCTTATACTATGGAATGGCACGCAGGAGGAATTCTCTGAATTCATGAACTGGTTGAATCATAATGAATTTGGTATGCACTACACACATGAAATAAGCAAAACTGAAATTGCCTTTCTAGATCTTCTAATTACAAAGGATGATGATGGAAAACTCTCTACCAAAGTCTTTAGGAAACCCACTGCAAGCAATAGCTTGTTGAATTGACAAAGCTTTCATCCAAACAGCATAAAGAAAGGTATACCTACAGGTCAGTACCTAAGAGTTCGTAAAAATTGCAGCAGTGAGCTAGAATTTGAAAGGGCTGCAAAAGATCTACAGGTACGTTTCAAGGAAAAAGGTTATCCTAATAGGTGCTTAAAAGCAGCCTACAAAAGAGCAAACAATTCTGATCGAAGAGAACTATTAAATAATACCAGGCAGAAAGCAGACAATGAACAACAACCAAAAAATGTAAGGATTATTGGTACCTTTGATGATCAAAATTCTGAGGTCCGTAAGATTTTTCATAAATATTGGCCTATCCTTTATCAAGATGATGATCTTAAGGAAATTTAGCAGGAATATCCACAAATCACAAATAGAAGGGCAAAAAACATGAAGGATATCTTGACGAGAAGTCACTATGTACAACAACCAGCTACAACCTGGCTATCAAACACAAAGGGATCCTTTAAATGTGGAAACTGTCAAGCCTGCAAAAACGCTACCGACCAGAATATTTATCCATCCAAATACCCAACAAAAATACCCAATACAATATTTTCTGGTGTATGTGGCAATGTGTAGTTGCCCCCTAATCTATGTAGGAAAAATGATTAGAGAGCTATGCACAAGGATCCTAGAACATATGGGTGACATAAAATGGGAGAGATCGGTTCCTGCTGCAGAACACATGAATAGTGTGCATATGGATGACAAGTACAATATAAAATTCCTTGCACTAGATCAGATTTGAGGGAATCAAAGGAGGGGTGATCCTGGCAAGATATTTCTGCAAAGAGAATGCAGATGGATCTATAATTTGCAGAGTAAAAACCCCATCATTTTCATGTTTTATAAAAGTTATATGCATATACACTGTGTACATCTATGCATATGAAATATCTAATTTGATCTGAAAAAATACCTGTGTAACAGGTGAAACTTTAAAATCTATATCACCTAGTTTGGACATTTGACTATTGCAAGTAAAATAATTTATGACTGCACATTTTATATGTGCTGTATACCTCCCTTCAATTTAATTTGATCTTGAACTAGCTGTGGATGTTCACAGTATAAGACAAAATAATATCTAAAGCACCAAAATGTACTGAGATGAAACTTAAGACAGAAATCAGCATTGGTTGATAATTTGTGAGTTATATATGACGATATAAGATAAACCAATCCGGTTGCTGCTGTACGAAAAAGAAAGATGTTATAATATGTAACGGATTGGTCTGGTACAAACAAATATATAATTCATTAAATATGTCTACTCACTTGTTTCTCATTAATATAAGCCACTTTCTAAATGAAGCAGAGACACTGCATTAAGCAAGAATAATATAAATATAAGATACCTGTAAATCTTTTCGGTTTGTTAACTGACTAAGGTAACCATGGCAACCGTCAATGATACAAATAGAGGCACTAGGTGCGTGGCCGGCCCCTAAACCCTGACGAAGTCACATAGCCATGGTGAAACGCGTAGGTGGGAGGGACTTAGGGTCAGTGTACGTGCCAGCATTGCGGCACTCTGAGCTGGTTGTGGATTACTCTTAAAACTTAATTTTATATTTAAGCAATACTTAGAAAATTGGTAATAACTGGTAATAGCGGTAATAGCAGTAATATCAGTTCACTGTAAACCAATGTAAGGTTCGCTATAGGCGGTAGTAGTGATCTTAAAACATCAGCAAACCTAGATCACAGTGACTTATCTGTAGCCGTAATTGCCTAGGTAAATGGAAGTAAATAGCAATTGCTATAAGATTATCTCTAACTAAGAGTAATTACTTTAATGTCTAGGTTCATAAGATATTGGTGGAACGGTCTCAGATTCTGCCATTAAACTACTGATACTAGTCTGAGGTGCTGACGGAACCCATATGTGGCAAACCATAAGTTATTATGTTGCAACAATCATATGTTGAATACAATGTTGCCAATAACAATGCGTGAATGTGTTGTAATAAATAAAGAGTGACAGTTGAATGAATTTTGATGTGCAACTAATACTTTTTGTGGTATTTCACTACACGGAATGTGAAAGAAGTGTGGTGGGGATTAGCAGCACCTTGCTAACATATTTACATACTAAGGGAACATCTTATGTTCATGTTGATATAGCCTAAAAGAACCTGATGTAATGAAAGATATCTGATCTATATACTAATAGAATTTATGCTTACATTTTGAGTTATCGACTATATAAAAAAACCAGCATACACAAACTATATTGGGAGTAATGAGCACCATTAACATTTGGTAGGTGTTTAAGATATTAGGTCACTAGTTATCAATCAGTGCATGTCTTAAAGAGATAGACACACACGACCTGAGTGATTGGAATAATACTATAGGCATACCTATTATCCATATGTCCCCCAATATAACCCAAGTTGATTGGGAATTATTCTCTTTTTCCCTAAGCCCCAAGGTCTATTTTTAATGTGTTTTAGTCCTTTGTGTTGTTCGGATTAGCGATGCTGCGAAAGGGATATGTTGGTTATTAATACCCTTTATTCAGATAACTCTTAGGAATTGTATGTGTGTGATATTTCCTAAGTAACAGGTAATTTTAACATGGTTATAATAAAGTTTCACTTTTTAATGTGCATTTTTCTAAAATAAACTCCACAACCTCTTTATATTGTTTATTCAGTTTTAACCTGGACTTGTAATACCAGATTGCGTGCTAATCTTAGCTTGTTCCTGCGATATTGATAGCATGCCCTTAGCTATCATTACTGCTCCACTTGTAATCTAAACCAAAGAAAGCTGCTAGTTGGTTGACAGAGGAGTCAACTGAGAGAGACATTGGTGTTTTCTACAGGACAGTGGTTTTTCCCATCGGGGGAAAATCGAGTAACAAATAAACAAAGGAACAAAATGTTCTTCTGCACCATCAAGCCTTAATTAATGTATTCATTAAAGGGACAGTTCATTTTGCATTTTTTTAACAAATGCAATAAAATACAGCAAAATTAGTGTTTCTTGAGTTCATTCAAATAGCAGCATGAGAGCAGGCCCTCCCTTTGGGAACCTGCACATGGCCCTGCTCTTTGGGAGCAAGTGAGGCTCTGAGATGGTGCAATGTATATGTTGTATTTAGTTTATGAGAAGTGTTTGTGGCATCAAGAGGTCAAATATTTTGTTTTGTTTTATTGGTATCACTAAATGTTGGCACAGGAGTGGGCCATACAAGGAGCAGGGCATACAGGGAAATAAGGGTACTGGGCTGAGTGGCACCACAAATGTATCCTGCCCAGGGCCCACAAATGCTAAGGTTGGCCCTGCATGGGAATCATTTATTTCCAAAATATTTCAAACACAAATGTTATGGTTTGTTATTTAGCATGAACTCACCTTCCTAAGACCTAGATTTGGAGTTTGGCGGTAGCCGTGAAAACCAGCGTTAGAGGCTCCTAATGCTGGTTTTAGGCTACCGCCGGTATTTGGAGTCACTCAAAATAGGGTCTAACGCTCACTTTTCAGCCGCAACTTTTCCATACCGCAGATCCCCTTACGTCAATTGCGTATCCTATCTTTTCAATGGGATCTTTCTAACTCCGGTATTTAGAGTCGTTTCTGAAGTGAGCGTTAGACATCTAACGACAAAACTCCAGCCGCAGGAAAAAAGTCAGTAGTTAAGAGCTTTCTGGGCTAACGCCGGTTTATAAAGCTCCTAACTACTGTACTCTAAAGTACACTAACACCCATAAACTACCTATGTACCCCTAAACCGAGGTCCCCCCACATCGCCGACACTCAAATAATTTTTTTTAACCCCTAATCTGCCGACCGCCAACTACGTTATCCTTATGTAACCCCTAATCTGCTGCCCCTAACACCGCCGACCCCTGTATTATATTTATTAACCCCTAACCTTCCCCCCACAACGTCGCCTCCACCTACCTACACTTATTAACCCCTAATCTGCCGACCACAAAGCGCCGCCACCTACGTTATCCTTATGTACCCCTAATCTGCTGCCCCTAACACCGCCGACCCCTATATTATATTTATTAACCCCTAATCTGCCCCCCTCAACGTCGCCGACACCTGCCTACACTTATTAACCCCTAATCTGCCGAGCGGACCTGAGCACTACTATAATAAAGTTATTAACCCCTAATCCGCCTCACTAACCCTATAATAAATAGTATTAACCCCTAATCTGCCCTCCCTAACATCGCCGACACCTAACTTCAATTATTAACCCCTAATCTGCCGACCGGAGCTCACCGCTATTCTAATAAATGGATTAACCCCTAAAGCTAAGTCTAACCCTAACACTAACACCCCCCTAACTTAAATATAATTTAAATCTAACAAAATTAATTATCTCTTATTCAATAAATTATTCCTATTTAAAGCTAAATACTTACCTGTAAGATCAGCCAATCGGATTGAACTTGATTCTGATTGGCTGATTCCATCAGCCAATCAGAATATTCCTACCTTAATTCCGATTGGCTGATAGAATCCTATCAGCCAATCGGAATTCGAGGGACGCCATCTTGGATGACATCCCTTAAAGGAACCGTCATTCGTCTTTAGTCCGTCGGCCCAGCAGGATGTTCCGCGTCGGAGGTCTGCAAGATGGATCCGGAAGAAAGAAGATTGAAGATGCCGTTGATAGAAGACTTCATCTGGATCATGGACCTCTTCAGCTCCCGCTTGGATGAAGACTTCAGCCGGATCATGGACCTCTTCAGCCCCCGCTTAGGCTTGGATCAGGACATCGGAGGAGCTCTTCTGGACCGATCGGTGAACCTGGTATGGTGAAGATAAGGTAGGAAGATCTTCAGGGGCTTAGTGTTAGGTTTATTTAAGGGGGGTTTGGGTTAGATTAGGGGTATGTGGGTGGTGGGTTGTAATGTTGGGGGGGGGTATTGCATTTTTTCTTTTACAGGCAAAAGAGCTGAACTTCTTGGGGCATGCCCCGCAAAGGGCCCTGTTCAGGGCTGGTAAGGTAAAAGAGCTTTGAACTTTAGTTATTTAGAATAGGGTAGGGCATTTTTTTATTTTGGGGGGCTTTGTTATTTTATTAGGGGGCTTAGAGTAGGTGTAATTAGTTTAAAATTGTTGTAATATTTTTCTTATGTTTGTAAATATTTTTTTATTTTTTGTAACTTAGTTCTTTTTTATTTTTTGTACTTTAACAAGTTTATTTAATTGTATTTATTTGTAGCAATTGTATTTAATTAATTTATTGATAGTGTAGTGTTAGGTTAATTGTAGGTAATTGTAGGTAGTTTATTTAATTAATTTATTGATAGTATAGTGTTAGGTTTAATTGTGACTTAGGTTAGGATTTCTTTTACAGGTAAATTTGTAATTATTTTAACAATTTTAGCTATTAAATAGTTCTTAACTATTTAATAGCTATTGTACCTGGTTAAAATAAATACAAAGTTACCTGTAAAATAAATATTAATCCTAAAATAGCTATAATATAATTATAATTTATATTGTAGCTATATTAGGATTTATTTTACAGGTAAGTATTTAGCTTTAAATAGGAATAATTTATTTAATAAGAGATAATTAATTTAGTTAGATTTAAATTATATTTAAGTTAGGGGGGTGTTAGTGTTAGACTTAGCTTTAGGGGTTAATCCATTTATTAGAATAGCGGTGAACTCCGGTCGGCAGATTAGGGGTTAATAATTGAAGTTAGGTGTCGGCGATGTTAGGGAGGGCAGATTAGGGGTTAATACTATTTATTATAGGGTTAGTGAGGCGGATTAGGGGTTAATAACTTTATTATAGTATCGCTCAGGTCCGCTCGGCAGATTAGGGGTTAATAAGTGTAGGCAGGTGGAGGCGACGTTGTGGGGGGCAGATTAGGGGTTAATAAATATAATATAGGGGTCGGCGATGTTAGGGCAGCAGATTAGGGGTACATAGGGATAATGTAAGTAGTGGCGGTTTACGGAGCGGCAGATTAGGGGTTAAAAATAATATGCAGGGGTCAGCGATAGCGGGGCAGCAGATTAGGGGTTAATAAGTGTAATGCTAGGGGTGTTTAGACTCGGGGTACATGTTAGGGTGTTAGGTGCAGACGTAGAAGTGTTTCCCCATAGCAAACAATGGGGCTGCGTTAAGAGCTGAACGCGGCTTTTTTGCAGGTGTTAGGTTTTTTTTCAGCTCAAACAGCCCCATTGTTTCCTATGGGAGAATCGTGCACGAGCACGTTTTTGAGGCTGGCCGCTTGCGTAAGCAACTCTGGTATCGAGAGTTGAAGCTGCGTTAAAAATGCTCTACGCTCCTTTTTTGGAGCCTAACGCAGCCTTTATGTGGACTTTCGATACCAGAGTTATTTTTATGGTGCGGCCAGAAAAAAGCCGGCGTTAGTTTTTCGGGTCGTTACCGACAAAACTCCAAATCTAGCCGTAAGACATTTAAATATAGAATTGTAAGAGTATATTGTTCAATAATTATTACTAACTGGAAATCTAATCAAATGTATTATTTTTCTTACTTTGCATCATTGGACAATTTATACAGAAATGAGTAACTATAACATATCACCATAACATTATTAAATACTTTTTCAGCTAAATTTTGAAAACCTTCACAAATGCACTTAGGGCAAGATTACAAGTCCCACAGCAAATCTAAATTTTTCTCTAGCGAAAGCACTGCTAACAAAATGTTTTTTGTGCTTCTTGGGATCCCCACTTATAATAAGTTGAAAAAAATTGGGGGTTTTTGTTAGCGGTAGCCCTAAAATCACAAACATTGCTAGTTGAGTTTTCACGTGCGCATGCATGTGTTCTCCCATAGAAATCAATGAAGAAAAAAAGTGGGAAAAAACCCTACTCATGAAAACAACAAAAAAAACGAAAAAAAAACCTAATATCCTACCATAAGCACCTAGCCTATATATAACCCCTAATTCTCCATCCCCCCATATCGCAAATAAAAAATAAAAGTAATAACCCCTAAACCACCCTCCCCTCACAACGCAAACACTAAATACAACTGTTAACTCATAAACCGACTTACCTCCACAATGCAAACTATCTAAATACATTTTTACCCTCTAAACCAGCCATCCCCCACATCGCAAACTATCTAAATAAACTGTTAACCCCTAAAACGACATCCCTCCACATCCCAAACTATCTAAATATACTGTTAACCCCTAAAACGACATCCCTCCACATCACAAACTATCTAAATATACTGTTAACCCCTAAAACGACATCCCTCCACATCACAAACTATCTAAATATACTGTTAACCCCTAAAACGACACCCCTCCACATCACAAACTATCTAAATATACTGTTAACCCCTAAAACGACATCCCTCCACATCACAAACTATCTAAATAAACTGTTAACCCCTAAAACGACATCCCTCCACATCACAAACTATCTAAATTTACTGTTAACCCCTAAAACGACATCCCTCCACATCACAAACTATCTAAATAAACTGTTAACCCCTAAAACGACATCCCTCCACATCACAAACTATCTAAATATATTGTTAACCCCTAAAACGACATCCCTCCACATCACAAACTATCTAAATAAACTGTTAACCCCTAAAACGACATCCCTCCACATCACAAACTATCTAAATAAACTGTTAACCCTTTAACAACTAAACCCCTTAACCTAACACCCCCTAACATAACCCCAAGTAAAATACCCATAAATTAAATAAAACTATACTAACCACCTTAAAATAAATAAAAACGTATCTGTAAAATTAAATTAAAACCTAAGATACCCTAAAAAAATCTAACATTACTTAAAAAACCTTACATTACCAAAAATAAAAAACCTACATTGCAAATAAATAAAAAAAACCTAACATTTACCAAAAATTAAAAAACCTAACATTTACAAAAAAACCCTACCATAAAAAAACCTACCCCTACAAAAAAATAACAAACAAAATTAACAAAAATAAAAAAATCCTATTCTAATACCAATAATAAAAAAACACCCCAAAATAAAAATACCATATTCTACAAATAAATTACCAATAGCCCTTAAAAGGGCCTTTTGTAGAGCATTGCTCTAAAGCAAACAGCTTTGTTGCATAAAATAATAATTACCCCCTAACATTACAACCCCCCAAATAATAAAACAAATTCCTAACTAAAAAAACCTAAACTGCCTCGAAAAGGGTATTTGGATGGGCATTGCCATTAAAAGTGCATTCAGATCTTTTTCTGCCCAAATAAAATTTAAAAAATCCCTAATCTTAAAAAAATCCAAAACCAAACAAAAAACTTTGTCTAACCCCAAAATTCGAACTCACTAATGATGATTGTGCTAGCACAAAATTTATTGCACCTCACTTGTAATCTCTCCCTTAGCGTAGTAAAAAAAAAAAAGGAAAAATCAAAATTTATGTAAGAATTTACCTGATAAATTAATTTCTTTCATATTGGCAAGTGGAGTCCATGAGCTAGTGACGTATGGGATATACATTCCTACAAGGAGGGGCAAAGTTTCCCAAACCTCAAAATGCCTATAAATACACCCCCACCACAGCCACAATTCAGTTTAACGAATAGCCAAGAAGTGGGGTGATAAGAAAGGAGCGAAAGCATCAACAAGGAATTGGAATAATTGTGCTTTATACAAAAAAATCATAACCACCATAAAAAGGGTGGGTCTCATGGACTCTTGCCAATATGAAAGACATTAATTTATCAGGTAAATTCTTACATAAATTATGTTTTTTTCATGTAATTGGCAAGAGTCCATGAGCTAGTGATGTATGGGATAGCAAATACTGAAGATGTGGCACTCCACGCAAGAGTCACTAGAGAGGGAGGGATAAAAATAAAGACAGCCAATTCCGCTGAAAAATTAATCCACAACCCAAATCAAAAGTTTTAATCTTATAATGAAAAAAAACTGAAATTATAAGCAGAAGAATCAAACTGAAACAGCAGCCTGAAGTACTTTTCTACCAAAAACTGCTTCTGAAGAAGAGAAAACATCAAAATGGTAGAATTTAGTAAAAGTATGCAAAGAAGACCAAGTTGCTGCTTTGCAAATCTGATCAACAGAAGCTTCATTCCTAAAAGCCCAGGAAGTAGAAACTAACCTAGTAGAATGAGACGTAATCCTCTGAGGCAGGGAATTACCTGACTCCAAATAAGCATGATGAATCAAAAGCTTTAACCAAGATGCCAAAGAAATAGCAGTTTTTCTGAAATCTTTAGTAGCTTCAACATAATATTTCAAAGCTCTTACCACATCCGAAGAATGTAAAGATTTCTCCAGAGAATTCTTAGGATTAGGACACAATGAAGGGACAACAATTTCTCTACTAATGTTGTTGGAATTCACAACCTTAGGCAAAAATGTAAATGAAGTCCGCAAGACCGCCTTATCCTGATGAAAAATCAGAAAAGGAGACTCACAAGAAAGAGCAGATAATTCAGAAACTCTTCTAGCAGAAGAGATGGCCAAAATGAACAATACTTTCCAAGAAAGTAATTTAATGTCCAGAGAATGCATAGGCTCAAACGTAGGAGCCTGTAAAGCTTTCAAAACCAAATTAAGACTCCAAGGAGGAGAGATTGATTTAATGACAGGCTTAATACGAACCAAAGCCTGTACAAAACAATGAATATCAGAAAGATTAGCAATTTTTCTGTGAAACAGAACAGAAAGAGCAGAGATTTGTCCTTTCAAAGAACTTGCAGACAAACCCTTATCTAAACCATCCTGAAGAAACTGTAAAATTCTAGGAATTCTAAAAGAATGCCAAGAAGATTTATGAGAAGAACACCATGAAATATAAGTCTTCCAAACTCGATAATAAATCTTCCTAGACACAGATTTACAAGCCTGCAACATAGTATTAATCACTGAGTCAGAGAAACCTCTATGACTAAGCACTAAGCGTTCAATCTCCATACCTTCAACATAATAATTTGAGATCCTGATGGAAAAATGGGCTGTGAGATAGAAGGTCTTGCCTTAACGGAAGTGGCCAAGGTTGCTGGAGCCACCAGCAGTACAAACGAACGCTCCATTATGATTTTGGAAATCACTCTTGGAAGACGAACTAGAGGTAGAAAGATATAAGCAGGTTGATAACTTTAAGGAAGTGTCAATGCATCCACTGCTTCCGCCTGAGGATCCCTGGACCTGGACATATACCAGGGAAGTTTCCTGTTTAGATGGGAAGCTATCAGATCTATTTCTGGAAGCCCCCACATCTGAACAATCTGAAAAAACACATCTCTCCCGGATGTAAAGTCTGACGACTGAGATAATCCGCTTCCCAATTGTCTAGACCTGGGATATGGACCGCAGAAATTAGTCAGGAGCAGGATTCCGCCCAAGCAAGTATCCAAGATACTTCTTTCATAGCTTGAGGACTGTGAGTCCCACCTTGATGATTGACATATGCCACTGTTGTGACATTGTCTGTCTGAAAACAAATAAATGGTTCTCTCTTCAGAAAAGGCCAAAACTGAAGAGCTCTGAGAATCGCACAGAGTTCCAAAATATTGATTGGTAATCTCAC
Organism: Bombina bombina; assembly: GCF_027579735.1. Classification (NCBI taxonomy): domain Eukaryota; kingdom Metazoa; phylum Chordata; class Amphibia; order Anura; family Bombinatoridae; genus Bombina; species Bombina bombina. The sequence goes on along the minus strand of NC_069499.1, from coordinate 1,131,527,620 downwards.
CTCTTGAGATTCCCAAACCCCCTGCACTGTCAGAGATCCCCAGACAGCTCCCCAACGTGAAAGACTCTCATCTGTTGTGATCACAGTCCAGGTTGGACGAACAAAAGAGGCCCCTTGAACTAAACGATGGTGATCTAACCACCAAGTCAGAGATAGTCGAACATTGGGATTTGAGGATATTAATTGTGAGATCCTTGTATAATCCCTGCACCATTGATTCTGCATACAAAGCTGAAGTCTCATGTGAAAATGAGCAAAAGGGATCACGTCCGATGCTGCAGTCATGAGACCTAAAACCTCCATGCACATAGCTACTGAAGGGAATGATTGAAACTGAAGGTTCTGACAAGCTGCAACCAATTTCAGACGTCTCTTGTCTGTTAGAGACAAAGTCATGGATACTGAATCTATTTGGAAACCTAAAAAGGTTACCCTTGTCTGAGGAGTCAAAGAACTTTTTGGTAAATTGATCCTCCAACCATGTTTTTTAAGAAACATTACTAGTTGATTTGTGTGAGATTCTGCAGAACGTAAAGACTGAGCAAGTACCAAGATATCGTCCAAATAAGGAAACTCCGCAATCACCCGCTCTCTGATTACAGAGAGTAGGGCACCGAGAACCTTTGAAAAGATCCTTGGAGATGTCGCTAGGCCAAAAGGAAGAGCAACAAATTGGTAATGCTTGTCTAGAAAAGAGAATCTCAGGAACTGATGGTGATCTGGATAATTCGGAATATGAAGATATGCATTCTGTAAGTCTATTGTGGACATATAATGCCCTTGATGAACAAAAGGCAGAATAGTCCTTATAGTCACCATTTTGAATGTTGGCATTCTCACATAACGGTTCAAAATTTTTAGATCCAGAACTGGTCTGAAAGAATTCTCCTTCTTTGGGACAATGAACAGATTTGAATAAAACCCAAGACCCCGTTCCTGAACAGGAACTGGCACAATTACCCCAGATACCTCCAGGTCTGAAACACACTTCAGGAAAGCCTGAGCCTTTTCTGGGTTCACTGGAATGCATGAGAGAAAGAAACTTCTCACAGGCGGTCTTACTTTGAAACCTATTCTGTACCCTTGAGAAACAATGTTCTGAATCCTATGATTTTGGATTGAATTGATCCAAACATCCTTGAAGAATTGTAGTCTGCCCCTACCAGCTAAGCTGGAATGAGGGCTGCACCTTCATGCTGACTTGGGGGCTGATTTAGATCTTTTAAATGGCTTGGATTTATTCCAGACTGAAGATGGCTTCCAATTGGAAACCGTTCCCTTTAGGGAAGGATCAGGTTTCTGTTCCTTATTTTGTCGAAAGGAACGAAAACGGTTAGCAGCCTTAAATTTACCCTTAGATTTTTTATCCTGAGGCAAAAAAGCTCTCTTCCCCCCAGTGACAGTTGAAATAATTGAATCCAACTGAGAACCAAATAATTTATTACCTTGGAAAGAGACAGATAGCAACGTTGATTTAGAAGTCATATCAGCATTCCAAGATTTAAGCCATAAAGCTCTTCTAGCTAATATAGCTAAAGACGTATATCTGACATCAATTCTGATAATATCAAAAATGGCATCACAAATGAAATTATTAGCATGTTGAATTAACTTAACAATGCTATACACATTATGATCTGATACTTATTGCGCTAGGGTTTCCAACCAAAAAGTTGAAGCAGCTGCAACATCAGCCAAAGAAATAGCAGGCCTAAGAAGATGACCTGAACATAAATAAGCCTTCCTTAGATAAGATTCAAGTTTCCTATCTAAAGGATCTTTAAAAGAAGTACTATCTGCCATAAGAATAGTAGTACGTTAAGCAAGAGTAGAGATGGCCAGGCCCATTTATCAAGCTCCGTATGGAGCTTGAAGGGCCGTGTTTCTGGCGAGTCTTCAGACTCGCCAGAAACACAAGTTATGAAGCAGCGGTCTAAAGACCGCTGCTTCATAACCCTGTCCGCCTGCTCTGAGCAGGCGGACAGGAACCGCCGGAAATCAACCCGATCGAATACGATCGGGTTGATTGACAGCTCCCTGCTGGCGGCCGATTGGCCGCGAGTCAGCAGGGGGCGGCGTTGCACCAGCAGCTCTTGTGAGCTGCTGGTGCAATGTTAAATGTGGAGAGCGTATTGCTCTCCGCATTTAGCGAGGTCTTGCGGACCTGATCCGCAGTGTCGGATCAGGTCCGCAAGCCCTTTGATAAATGGGCCCCGGCCCCATCAACTTTGGGGATCTATTCCCAAAACTCCAATCTATCAGACGGCAAAGGGTACAGCTTCTTAAACCTTGAAGAAGGTGTAAAAGAGGTACCCAGTCTATTCCATTCCCTAAAAATTACATCTGAAATAGCATCAGGAACTGGAAAAACCTCTGGAATAACTACATGAGGTTTAAAAACTGAATTTAAACGTTTACTAGTTTTAATATCAAGAGGACTAGTCTCCTCCATATCTAATGCAATCAACACCTCTTTCAAAAAGGAACGAATATACTCCATTTTAAATAAGTATGAAGATTTTTCAGTGTCAATATCTGAGGCAGAATCTTCTGAACCAGATAGATCCTCATCAGAGATAGATAAATCAGAATGTTGTCGGTCATTTAAAAATTCATCAATTTTATGAGAAGTATTTTAAAAGACCTTTTACGTTTATTAGAAGGTGGTATGACAGACAAAGCCTTTTGAATATAATTAGAAACAAATTCTCTCACATTAACAGGAATATCCTGAGCATTAGATGTTGAAGGAATAACAACAGGTAATGGATTACTAATAATGGAACTATCACAAATAACAGCCGGAGGTACAGTTACCACAAGTTTACAACAAATGCACTTAGCTTTGGTAGAACCGACATCAGGCAGCAGGATTCCAATAGTGGATTCCGAAACAGGATCAGATTGAGACATCTTGCAATATGTAAGAGAAAAAATAACATATAAAGCAAAATTATCAATTTCCTTATATGACAGTTTCAGGAATGGGAAAAATGCAAACAGAATAAGCCTCTGGAAACCAGAAGCAAAAATACATGAAGACTTAAATAATGTCAAAAGTCTGGCGCCAAGTATGACGCCCACAACTGACAAAATATTTTTGGCACCAAAAACGTCTGCAACAAACACGAGCGTCATAGATGACGCAACTACGTGAAAATTCTCGGCGCCAACTAAGGCGCCGGAAATGACGAAAATACGTCAACACGTAATTCTCGCGCCAAAAAAGTATTGCGCCAAGAATGACGCAATAAATTATAGAATTTTGCGCACCCGCGAGCCTAACAGCCAGCAATTAGAAGAAAGTCAATTTGAAAACTTCAGGTAAGAAATTTATTTATTTATTTTTATATTTGCATTTCCCAAAATGAAACTGACAGTCTGCAAAAAGGAAATATACTGATAAACCTGAATCATGGCAAATATAAGTACAAACATTATATTTAGAACTTTACATTTAAAGTGCCAAACCATAGCTGAGAGTGTCTTAATAAAGGAAAACTGTTACGGTTGCCTCCAGGCTGGCTGGAAGTTGGACCGTAGAAAAGGATGCTCCTAGCGCTCCCCTACAAACATGAGTCAAAGCTGCAAGTTAGAGGGTCAGAATAGGTCTGATGTGCTGGAGCACACAGCCTGGTTTTTATTGAGGTTACATGCAAAAAAGACACTCTCAGGGGGAGGCATAAAATCCCCAATCACACATTTGATGCATTTAGATAGAGAGACAACGCCCTTTTACAGGCCATAACAGCAGATAACATTACACACAAGAAGACAATGCAGTCCACCTTATCACTACTAGCAGTCTGATTAGACAATGGGAATGTTTTTTCACTAAACTTAATTAGAGCTGATCCCAGCAAACTTGTATTTAGAATGCTTCTTGAAGCTGAACAAAGTTATCTCTTTAGTTCTGACCGAAGGGTCTGTCACATAGCACTTAATGGCACACAATGAAAACCAATGCCTCTGTAACAGTGCTCCCCCTCTGTGGAACACTCTGCCTGTGTGGCACCTGGCTCAGCAAGTCCCATTCACTGAACCAAGTGGGAGAAAGCCAGGGACAAGCTATTTTACAGGTCTGGGGACATAGTCTTAAAGGGGCATTGTTCACCAAAGTCACAATATGTCCCCAGACGGTTCTTAAAGGGCCATACACACCCAATAAAAGTTAATATGTTCTCAGGGGCACAATCTTCCCGGGGCCATAGTCATGAGGAAGGAGGCTGGCAAATAGGCTTCTCCACGATCCATGGAAGCAGGGCAATTTTTCATTTAAAGGGCCAGTTACAAATAGCAGTTTGTAACAAAAACATACTTTCCAAAAAACACTCATCTAAAGTAGATAGCCAAACCAGTACTTAAACGAGAGTCAGCAGAGGTAATGGTATATAAGAGTATATCGTCGATCTGAAAAGGGTGGTAGGAGATGAATCTCTACGACCGATAACAGAGAACCTATGAAATAGTTCCCCGTTAGGATGACCATTGCATTCAATAGGTAATACTCCCTTCACATCCCTCTGTCATTCACTGCACTCTGAGAGGAACCGGGCTTCAGCAAGCTGAGAAGCGCCGCATATCAACTTAGAATATAGCACAAACTTACTTCACCACCTCCATAGGAGGCAAAGTTTGTAAAACTGAATTGTGGGTGTGGTGGGGGGTGTATTTATAGGCATTTTGAGGTTTGGGAAACTTTGCCCCCCGTGGTAGGAATGTATATCCCATACGTCACTAGCTCATGGACTCTTGCCAATTACATGAAAGAAAAACCATACACCAAAAAACATGCTTGCACCAAAAGCCATCAAATAAAATGTAACAAATGCCATATATTTTTACACTCATCATATTGTCCTATTTATGTTCATACCTTTAATTTACCATTAGTTCAAGGAATATGTATTTATGAGCCCTGACATCAACAACAAAATGAGGCTATCGCTTGTTGCCATGTGATTAGTATTACAATGATGATCACTTGACACTTACAAGGACATGAAAACACTTATTTGAATGACCTTATGCTTTCACGTAAGTGCTGTAATGTATTTGTCATTGTTATGGCAATCAGCTGTCAGCTGGACACAAGACCAATCACTTCATATAGCTTGATTGCTGTTTTCAAAAATGGACTATCAAGTGTAACACATATCTTTGAGCCCTTTTAACTTTTTATTGGAATTTTTAAAAAATGTTTTTATTAGATAGATTTATTATGAGTGTAAATGTAAAAAATAATTTTGATGTTTTTTTGTACAACTTTATAGTCAAACGCACCAGTTAACCAGAGTTCTGAGGTCATGATATCCTGACATGCATTAAATTCGATTGCGCTTGAGTGAATGGGGTCAATTTATCGAAGTGCGAGCAGACATGATACAATGAAGCATATAATGTCAGCCGCACATCGATAAATGCCGACAGCATAAGCTGTCGACATTTATCATTACACAAGCAGTTCTGGTGAACTGCTTGTGCAATGCCGCCCCCTGCAGATTCATGGCCAATCGGCAGCTAGCAGGGGGAGTCAATCAGCCCGATAGTATAGAATCAAGCGGATTGAAAACAGCAGCCTCAGAGGCAGCGGACACCATCTTTCCTTTATCAAACACTACCCAGGTGCTTACTTAGGGCAGATAATCTCCATTACCATGAGGAACATTAGAATATTACAGGGTAGTGAGGCCCTCTTTCAAAACAGGGGAATTCCTTCTTTCACAAATGGCGTTTTATACCCTAACATTGATCAGCTGCATCCTATGGAGAAAAGTGACCCATCATTTGCAAAATGGTATTCTTTTCTATCAAGGGCTAGATTACAAATGGACTGTAGTCTCGATCGCAAGATTGCTGTGTTTTTTGCGTTCAGCTCTGTATTACGAGTGGAGTTGCGCGGATTTGCCATAATTTATGATCTCTATATCTTCAATGGGCTCCATCTAGCACAAATGTGTGCTCGTATTACAGATTGAAAATAAATGCGATTGCTCAAATGCAATCGCATTTTACACTCAAACTTTTTTACCTGACTTGAAAGTTCACGTAAAGATTTTTTAATGATAGGTTTATTTTTTGGGGTAAGGGTTACTTTACAATAGGTTATAAGGATATTGTTTTTTTAGGAAAAAGGGCTAATTGCTTTAACTAGGGCACTGCCCGACAAATTCCCTTTTCAGGGCAATTTTTAGTTTAGGTTTTAGTGTAAGTTTAGGCTTTGTTATTTTGGGGTGTTTTTTTTTTTAAGGGGACTTTAATTTTAGGATAGGTCTTACTGGTTGAGGTTTTGTTTTTTATTTTTTTTAATGGTAGTTTTTTTTATTTTTTGTAACTTAGGGGGTGTTAGGTTAGGAGTGTTGAGAGGGATAGCTGTTAGAAAGTTATGGGGTTCTGGTGGTTAGGGGCTTAATAAGTTAGGCGGTAGTTTGCGAAAGGGGGTTATGGTGGTTAGGGGATTAATAGGTTAGGGGGTAGTTTTCAATGGGAGGGTGTGGTGGTTAAGGGGATAATAGGTTTGGTGATAGTTTACAATGGGGTTGTGGTGGTTAGGGGGTTAACAGGTTAGGGGGTAGTTTGCGATGGGAGTTGTGACGGTTTAGGGGTTAATAATGTAGCAGGGTAATTTGCAGTGGGCTATTTGATGGATTAGGGGTTAATAGTGTAGGGAGTTTTTTGCGGTGTGGGTGGTAGCGGTTTAGGTGTTTTTGGAGTAGGGGGCTTATTGCGTTGCAGGTTATCACACGAGTTTGGGTGTTGTTGTTTTTTACTTTGCACACTCCATTGAAGTCTATGGTGGAGAACGTTGATGCGATTGCGACTTTGTAAAGTCTATCTCTTTGCGTGCATTGATTTGAGCTGGCATGCAAACTTTTTATATTTAATTCATAAAATGAGAACGCAAAAAAACCTCCATCTAGCAAGGTTAATGCATGAGTGGGAGCACAAAATAGAGCTCCACTTGTAATCTAGCCTCAAATGAGCAAAAAACAAATAGGGACTTCATTAGAGTCTCCTGCCCCTCCGGCAAAAAGGCAGATTAACTTTTGTTGCTGCAGCCTATTGTAATTTTTGTAGTAATCACCATATAGGGACATAATGAAAGACAGACACTCCTCTTTCAAATGAGGGGTTTAATGTCTCTGTAAGTGTTACAGCAGCTGAGATATACACTTTTGAAAGCTCCTGCAATAAGGAAGTCCCTATGTCCCTGGGAACTTCCTTATTACAAGGGATGTACGTGGTGATGTCAGAGGGAATTGTACTCGGCCCTCATCACATCCTTGAGTTGCAAGTCACTCTCTATTATACCCAATGGAGCAGCATCAATCTTGTAACCTTTCAGTAAAGAAAAACTTGAAGCAGTTAAAGAGAAATAAAAGAATATTAAAAACAAGATAACCTTGTTGACTTTGAAACAGCCAGGCATGACCACAAGACAATAAACTTAACATTGAGCAATAAAGTTTTTACAAATTTTGAATGTGTAGGTGAAAAAGAGCCGTCTCCTATCCTGTGAGACTACTTTACCATAACAAAGTAGATATGAATATTTTACAATTACAAACATTTACATAAAGAATTGTGCAGTGTTTTTCCTAAGTGTTACGCAGATATTCTGCATTGAGCACCCCACCCAACTACATATGATAATGGCAGGAACACCCACTAACGAAACTGTGGAAAATAATGTTGTGATGCTCAATGAATATTGAACATGCTCTCACCTGTACAACATGGCCTCCCTTCAACCTCACAAGCGCCTATTAATCTAGGCCATTGTCTGCAAGGAAGGGTTTATTTTATGCCATATATATCAGGTATGTGGTATTGAAGGGCAATGGCTAAGAATGGGGCCAATATTAAATGGCAGATGATATTACTTGATTGTCATTGTCAGCTATTTGATTGTCATTGTCAGCTATTTGATTGACATTAGCATACTACAAATATTATGCTAATAATTAGACTGACATAAGCTTTCATAAGGTGCTCCAAGGCATTATACTAGTGTATAATGCAGTTAAGACGTTGACATTTTAATTATATTTTAATGCTGTTTGGGGCATTGTTTTTCAGGCGGTTGCATTTGTTTGTGAGCTCATAAATTAAAAAAAAAATATTGCAGTGGCTAGTAGAGATGTGCAGTCAAAAAATTTCAGACAAAATTTTCGTTATGAATATTAAAGGAACTTCGAATATGGAATTTTAGTTAAACATTTACATTAGTTTTCGTTAAAGCAAATATAGATGTTTCTAAGCTACAGGTGGTTTGGACTGCAAGCCACAGAATAGTTCTATAAAACAATATAGGGCTAGATTACGAGTGGAGTTGTAATTACAGCTCTCGTATGCTAACACCGCTTGACTTCTGCTCTTTGCATGAGTAGGGTAGAGCTTGTATAACAAGTTGAAAGTAAATGTATCGTTGTATCGCTAACCCGACTCACACAAAGAGCAGAACTTAGAATATTGCGATCGCGTTAACATACTCTCCCATAGGCTTCAATGGAGAGAGAAAAGTGTGAAAAAAACCTAACACCCATACTCGTGAGCTTACCCAAATCGCCATAAGCCCCCTACTCTAATAACCCCCAAACCACTGCATAGCACACCACAAAGTCTCCACTACTAGTATAGTGGATTACTTTTTGTGGGCGGTGTGGCGGTTTAGGGGTTAATAGTGTAAATGGGTAGTTTGTGATGTGGTGTTGTGGTGGTTTTGGGGTTAATAGTGTAGTTTGGTTCAACTATTAGGTTGAGTATAAAGTTTTAGCGGTAAATATAATTGCGCTCGAGCGATTGCATTTACTTCCAACTTGTAATATGAGCACACATTACCGCTCAACGCTGCCCATTGAAAATATGGGGATTGTAAATTACCGTGAGTTTGTGCTAAACTAAATTGTGATAATTTTAACAGCATGCTACTTGTATTATGGATTTGAACGAAAAGAACACTGCAATCTAATAATTGCATTTAAGCTCCTCACGCTAACGATAGCGCTCCACACGTAATCTAGTCCATAATTAGCTACAAATGTATATGTGCTAGAGTGTGTTACTATTTGTTATTTAAAATATTGAACAGAAACCTTATGAAGCCATAGTATTTATGTAGGACTGTATCTAGGACAGCTTATGTAAACCTTGTGTTGTTTTATCACTTTACACTTTCCCATACTGAAACATTTCAGGTTATTCTCAATTTGATATTCTACAACACCCACACTAATGTAATGTGATTTGATTCCAGCCCCAAACAAGACGTGAATAACATTGTCAGATTGCATAAATGGTACCTCCAGGGCAGAGAGCTATGAGGTCATAGTTTTTATCTAATATGCAGAGCTTGACAGACAGGAATAGCCAGGTTTGAGCTCATCCTTAGAATGAGCCTAAAGAAAAAACAATACTTGATTATAGATGTATGCTGGAAAGGAGTGATTGATAAAATAATGGAGGTTTAATGGGGTTTATGTGATTCCCCGATGTGCAAGGTGAAATCACGGGTGACGAGGGTTTCAGCAGTTATGCTGAAGCCTGCGCCGCATATGTAATCTTACATATGCGGCGTCGCCCGCAAAAGCCGGCGTTGCCGATTTTTTGTCAGGTATTGCTATCACATATGTGGCACATATATTTTACCCCTCACCCGCAAATTTTACTTTATTCAGCACAAGGACTTACGCAGCGAAAATGGAGAAATTTTACTCCATTTTCACCTCGCCACAGGTAACTCCCTAAAAATATTAACTAACACCTAATGCATGCGCAATATCTACCGGGCACCCGCCATAATTATGTGATTAACTCTTAATCCGCCATCCCCCACAATGCAAATATACCTAATTAAGCTATTAACCCCTAATCCGCCATTCACCCACATCGCAATATACCTAAGTATTAATCTCTAAATCCACCAACCCCAACATCTCAAATCTACCTAATAAATCTATTCTCCCCTAATCCACCATCCCCTCAAATCACAATTAACCTAATTACACTATTAACCCCTAAACCGCCAACCCCCCACATCACAATTAACCTAATTAAGCTATTAACTCCTAAAACGCCAACCGCTCACAACGCAAATAACTAATTTAATTACTAAGCCCCCTAGCCTAACACCCCCTCATTTTCAACCAATAGGATTTCAGTAGCTATCATCCTATTGGGTGATTTGAAAATGTCAGCCAATAGGAATGCAAGGTTCCCCATATTTAAACGGGTACATTGAATTCAATCCTCAGTGTGCGTCGGTGATCGTACGAAGAGGATCTCCACGCTCGATGGCTCATCGGTCGCCTGTCTTCTGTTGCACGGTCACCTCTTCTCCGCTCCAGCTTGGTCCTGAATGAAGATAGAAGAGGTCGCCGCAATGAAATAAGATATCGCCGCTTGGAAGAAGACTTCACCACTTGGTAGAAGACTTTCTCCGCCGGACTTCAGGAACGGTGAGTACCTATTTGAGGGTTAGATTTAGGATTTTTTTTTTTTTTTTTTAAATGTATTCTTTTTATTTTTTAGATTAGGAATTTCATGAGCACTTATAGAAAAGCTGAATGCCCTTTTAAGGGCAATGCCCATACAAATGTAGTTTAGGTTTTTTTAGTGTTAGGTTTTTTATTTTGGGGGGTTTGGTGAGTGGGGGTTTTTACTGTTAGGGGGGAGACTTAGTATTTATTTAATGTAAAAGAGCTGTTTAACGTAGGGCAATGCCCTACAAAAGGCCCTTTTAAGGGCAATTGGTAGTTAAGTTTAAATTAGGGGGTGTTTTTATTTTGGAGGGGCTTTTTTCATAGGGATTAGGTTTAATTATTTATTTTTGATAATTTGGTATATTATTTTCTGTAATGTTAAACTTTTTTATTTTTGTAATTTTAGATTAATTTAAATTTAGTTTTTTTATTTTTAAAGTAATGTTAGGTTTTTTATTTTAATTGTAATTTAGTATTTTTTTCATTTTAGGTAATTGGGGTTAATTTAGGTGGTGTTATGTTAGGGGACTTAGTAATTTAGTTATTTGTGTTGTGGGGGGTTGGCGGTTTAGGGGTTAATAGGTTAATTAGGTTTAATGCATTTTGGGGGGTTGCGGTTTAGGTGTTAATAGTGTTGATAGGTACTTTGCATTGTGGGGGTTGGCGGATTAGAGGTTAATAGTTTTATTAGGTAGATTGCAATGTGGGTAAATGGCTTATTAGGGGTTAATAGTTTTATTAGGTAGTTTGCAATGTGGGGGTTAGCGGATTAGGGGTTAATAGTTAATTAGGTAGTTGGCGTTGTGGGTGAATGGTGGATTAGGGTTTAATATTTTAATTAGTTATATTCGGATGTGTTGTATTAGTTCCGATATGGGGATTATGGCGGATATAGGGGTTTTACATGTCGGGTTTATTTTTGGGAGGCAGGTTAGACTTTTACGGGAGATTTGACAATTTTTTTATTTTCTTAGGCACCGGCAGCTTTTAAAGTGAAATTTGTATTTACGCACATTTCTGGACATCGCTAGTTTATCCGACTTACATCAGTTTATGAACTGCCGGCAGGGTTTATTGGATTCCCCCGATGTGCAAGGGGAAATTGTGGGCGACGTGGGTTTCAGCAGTTACACTGAAGCCTGCGCTGCATATGTAATCTCGCCCTAAGTTTGGCTACTTCCTGATCATGAACATATATAAAGTGACTAGCCATGTCAGAACATTAATTACCATTCTTTATATCATTCAAATGTTCTCTGATACGGACTCTGGCCTCACTTGTTGAACAGCCTGTGTATTGCAAGTTACATTGAGTACATTCCACTAAATAGATCACAAAGGTAGAGCGACAATTAGTACAGCAATTATGTTGATAAACTGAGAGTGCTTTGAGTGAAAAAAAAGAGCCAACCTTAGTGTAGCTACATGCTATACATTTGCTATAATTGCATTTAAAAAGACCTTTCATTGTTAAACAACTACTTTTATCAGTCCCCTGCTTCCTAAGCATGCTAGGTGCCAATGGTGCAACCACTTCTAGACACAAAGTATGTTTGTTTTTTTGCAGGTAAGCTTAGGTTTATTATTTTTCAGGTAAAAACATAATTTATGTAAGAACTTACCTGATAAATTCATTTCTTTCATATTAGCAAGAGTCCATGAGCTAGTGACGTATGGGATATACATTCCTACCAGGAGGGGCAAAGTTTCCCAAACCTCAAAATGCCTATAAATACACCCCTCACCACACCCACAAATCAGTTTAACGCATAGCCAAGAAGTGGGGTGATAAGAAAAAAGTGCGAAAGCATAAAATAAGGAATTGGAATAATTGTGCTTTATACAAAAAATCATAACCACCACAAAAAGGGTGGGCCTCATGGACTCTTGCTAATATGAAAGAAATGAATTTATCAGGTAAGTTCTTACATAAATTATGTTTTCTTTCATGTAATTAACAAGAGTCCATGAGCTAGTGACGTATGGGATAATGACTACCCAAGATGTGGATCTTCCACGCAAGAGTCACTAGAGAGGGAGGGATAAAATAAAGACAGCCAATTCCGCTGAAAATAATCCACACCCAAAATAAAGTTTAAATCTTATAATGAAAGAAACTGAAATTATAAGCAGAAGAATCAAACTGAAACAGCTGCCTGAAGTACTTTTCTACCAAAAACTGCTTTAGAAGAAGAAAACACATCAAAATAGTAGAATTTAGTAAAAGTATGCAAAGAAGACCAAGTTGCTGCATTGCAAATGTTATCAACTGAAGCTTCATTCCTAAACGCCCAGGAAGTAGAAACTGACCTAGTAGAATGAGCTGTAATCCATTGAGGCGGAGTTTTACCCGACTCGACATAAGCATGATGAATTAAAGATTTCAACCAAGATGCCAAAGAAATGGCAGAGGCCTTCTGACCTTTCCTAGAACCGGAAAAGATAACAAATAGACTAGAAGTCTTTCAGAAATTCTTAGTAGCTTCAACATAATATTTCAAAGCTCTAACTACATCCAAAGAATGCAATGATCTCTCTTTAGAATTCTTAGGATTAGGACATAATGAAGGAACCACAATTTCTCTACTAATGTTGTTAGAATTCGCAACCTTAGGTAAAAATTTAAAAGAAGTTCGCAACACCGCCTTATCCTGATGAAAAATCAGAAAAGGAGACTCACAAGAAAGAGCAGATAATTCAGAAACTCTTCTAGCAGAAGAGATGGCCAAAAGAAACAAAACTTTCCAAGAAAGTAATTTAATGTCCAATGAATGCATAGGTTCAAACGGAGGAGCTTGAAGAGCCCCCAGAACCAAATTCAAACTCCAAGGAGGAGAAATTGACTTAATGACAGGTTTTATAGGAACCAAAGCTTGTACAAAACAATGAATATCAGGAAGATTAGCAATCTTTCTGTGAAAAAGAACAGAAAGAGCAGAGATTTGTCCTTTCAAGGAACTTGCAGACAAACCTTTATCCAAACCATCCTGAAGAAACTGTAAAATTCTCGGAATTCTAAAAGAATGCCAGGAAAAATGATGAGAAAGACACCAAGAAATGTAAGTCTTCCAGACTCTATAATATATCTTCCTAGATACAGATTTACGAGCCTGTAACATAGTATTAATCACAGAGGCAGAGAAACCTCTTTGACTAAGAATCAAGCGTTCAATCTCCATACCTTTAAATTTAAGGATTTGAGATCCTGATGGAAAAAAGGACCTTGCAACAGAAGGTCTGGTCTTAAAGGAAGAGTCCACGGTTGGCAAGAGGCCATCCGGACAAGATCTGCATACCAAAACCTGTGAGGCCATGCTGGGGCCACCAGCAGAACAAACGAGCATTCCTTCAGAATCTTGGAGATTACTCTTGGAAGAAGAACTAGAGGCGGAAAGATATAGGCAGGATGATACTTCCAAGGAAGTGACAATGCATCCACTGCTTCCGCTTGAGGATCCCTGGATCTGGACAGATACCTGGGAAGTTTCTTGTTTGGATGAGAAGCCATCAGATATATTTCTGGAAGTCCCCACATTTGAACAATCTGAAGAAATACCTCTGGGTGAAGAGACCATTCGCCCGGATGTAACGTTTGGCGACTTAGATAATCCGCTTCCCAATTGTCTATACCTGGGATATGAACCGCAGAAACTAGACAGGAGCTGGATTCCGCCCATACCAGTATTCGAGATACTTCTTTCATAGCCAGAGGACTGTGAGTCCCTCCTTGATGATTGATGTATGCCACAGTTGCACGGAGTTCCAAAATATTGATTGGTAATCTCACCTCCTGAGATTCCCAAACCCCTTGTGCTGTCAGAGACCCCCAAACGGCTCCCCAACCTGTCAGACTTGCATCGGTTGAAATTACAGTCCAGGTCGGAAGAACAAAAGAAGCCCCCTGAACTAAACGATGGTGATCTGTCCACCATGTCAGAGAGTGTCGTACAATCGGTTTTAAAGATATTAATTGAGATATCTTTGTGTAATCCCTGCACCACTGGTTCAGCAACAGAGCTGAAGAGGTCGCATGTGAAAACGAGCAAAGGGGATTGCGTCCGATGCAGCAGTCATAAGACCTAGAATTTCCATGCATAAGGCTACCGAAGGGAATGATTGAGACTGAAGGTTTTGACAAGCTGAAATTAATTTTAGACGTCTCTTGTCTGTCAGAGACAGAGTCATGGACACTGAATCTATCTGGAAACCTAAAAAGGTTACCCTTGTCTGAGGAATCAATGAACTTTTTGGTAAATTGATCCTCCAACCATGTTCTCGAAGAAACAATACAAGACGATTCGTATGAGATTCTGCTAAATGTGAAGACTGAGCAAGTACCAAGATATCGTCCAAATAAGGAAATACTGCAATACCCTGTTCTCTGATTTCAGACAGAAGGGCACCGAGAACCTTTGTAAAAATCCTTGGAGCTGTTGCTAGGCCAAACGGCAGAGCCACAAACTGGTAATGCTTATCTAGGAAAGAGAATCTCAGAAACTGAAAGTGATCTGGATGAATCGGAATATGCAGATATGCATCCTGTAAATCTATTGTGGACATATAATGCCCTTGCTGAACAAAAGGCAGGATAGTCCTTATAGTTACCATATTGAATGTTGGTATCCTTACATAACGATTCAATATTTTTAGATCCAGAACTGGTCTGAAGGAATTCTCCTTCTTTGGTACAATGAAGAGATTTGAATAAAACCCCAGCCCCTGTTCCAGAACTGGAACTGGCATAATTACTCCAGCCAACTCTAGATCTGAAACACATTTCAGAAATGCTTGAGCCTTCGCTGGATTTACTGGGACACAGGAAAGAAAAAATCTCTTTGCAGGAGGCCTTATCTTGAAGCCAATTCTGTACCCTTCTGAAACAATGTTTTGAATCCAAAGATTGTGAATTGAATTGATCCAAATTTCTTTGAAAAATCGTAATCTGCCCCCTACCAGCTGGGCTGGAATGAGGGCCGCACCTTCATGTGGACTTGGGAGCTGGCTTTGGTTTTCTAAAAGGCTTGGATTTATTCCAGACTGGAGATGGTTTCCAAACTGATACCGCTCCTGTGGGTGAAGGATCAGGCTTTTGTTCCTTATTGTGACGAAAGGAACGAAAACGATTATTAGACCTAAATTTACTTTTAGATTTTTTATCCTGTGGTAAAAAAGTTCCTTTCCCTCCAGTAACAGTTGAGATAATAGAATCCAACTGATAACCAAATAATTTATTACCCTTGAAAGAAAGGGAAAGCAAAGTTGACTTAGAAGACATATCAGCATTCCAAGTTTTAAGCCATAAAACTCTTCTAGCTAAATTAGCTAGAGACATATACCTGACATCAACTCTAATGATATCAAAGATGGCATCACAAATAAAGTTATTAGCATGTTGAAGAAGATTAACAATGCTATGAGAATTATGATCTGTAACTTGTTGCGCTAAAGCTTCTAACCAAAAAGTTGAAGCTGCAGCAACATCCGCTAAAGATATAGCAGGTCTAAGAAGATTACCTGAACATAAGTAAGCTTTTCTTAGAAAGGATTCAATCTTCCTATCTAAAGGATCCTTAAAGGAAGTACTATCTGCCGTAGGAATAGTAGTACGCTTAGCAAGAGTAGAGACAGCCCCATCAACTTTAGGGATTTTGTCCCAAAATTCTAATCTGTCAGATGGCACAGGATATAATTGCTTAAAACGTTTAGAAGGAGTAAATGAATTACCCAAATTATTCCATTCCCTGGAGATTACTTCAGAAATAGCATCAGGGACAGGAAAAACTTCTGAAATAACTACAGGAGATTTAAAAACCTTATTTAAACATTTAGATTTAGTATCACGAGGACCAGAATCCTCTATTTCTAATGCAATTAAGACTTCTTTAAGTAAAGAACGAATAAATTCCATTTTGAATAAATATGAAGATTTATCAGCATCAACCTCTGAGACAGAATCCTCTGAACCAGAGGAACCATTATCAGAATCAGAATGATGATGTTCATTTAAAAATTCATCTGAAAAATGAGAAGTTTTAAAAGACCTTTTACGTTTACTAGAAGGAGGAATAACAGACATAGCCTTCTTAATGGATTTAGAAACAAAATCTCTTATGTTAACAGGAACACTCTGCGTATTAGATGTTGACGGAACAGCAACAGGTAATGTAACATTACTAAAGGAAATATCTGCATTAACAAGTTTGTCATGACATTCATTACAAACAACAGCTGGAGGAACAGATACCACAAGTTTACAGCAGATACACTTAACTTTGGTAGATCCAGCACCAGTGTTTTTCCAGAAGTATCTTCTGACTCAGTGTCAATCTGGGACATCTTGCAATATGTAATAGAAAAAACAACATATAAAGCAAAATTGATCAAATTCCTTAAATGACAGTTTCAGGAATGGGAAAAAATGCAAGTGAACAAGCTTCTAGCAACCAGAAGCAATAAATAATGAGACTTAAATAATGTGGAGACAATATTGACGCCCATATTTTTTAGCGCCAAAAAAGACGCCCACATTATTTGGCGCCTAAATGCTTTTGGCGCCAAAAATGACGCCACATCCGGAACGCCGACACCTTTGGCGCAAAAAAAACGTCAAAAATGACGCAACTTCCGGTGACACGTATGACGCCGGAAACAGAAAAAAAAATGACGCAATAAAATGAAGCATTTTCAGCCCCCGCGAGCCTAACAGCCCACAGGGAAAAAAGTCAAATTTTAAGGTAAGAAAAAAATTGATTTATTCATATGCATTATCCCAAATATGAAACTGACTGTCTGAAATAAGGAACGTTGAACATCCTGAGTCAAGGCAAATAAATGTTTGAATACATATATTTAGAACTTTATATAAAAGTGCCCAACCATAGTTTAGAGTGTCACATGTAGTAGAAAGCCAAACCAGTACTGAAACGAGAATCAGTAGAGGTAATGGTATATATAAGAGTATATCGTCGATCTGAAAAGGGAGGTAAGAGATGAATCTCTACGACCGATAACAGAGAACCTATGAAATAGACCCCGTAGAAGGAGATCATTGAATTCAAATAGGCAATACTCTCTTCACATCCCTCTGACATTCACTGCACGCTGAGAGGAAAACCGGGTTCCAACCTGCTGCGGAGCGCATATCAACGTAGAATTTAGCACAAACTTACTTCACCACCTCCATAGGAGGCAAAGTTTGTAAAACTGATTTGTGGGTGTGGGGAGGGGTGTATTTATAGGCATTTTGAGGTTTGGGAAACTTTGCCCCTCCTGGTAGGAATGTATATCCCATACGTCACTAGCTCATGGACTCTTGCTAATTACATGAAAGAAAGTTAGGTTTTTATTTTGAAGGTAAGGCTAATCTTTATATTTTTAAAGGTAAGGGTTGTTGTTGTTTTTTACAGGTAAGGTTTGTTTTTATTTTTGGGTAACTTAGGGGGTGTTAGGTTAGAGGGGTTAGCTTGTTAGGGGGTTTAGATGTTATTGGGTATTTTGCGGTGGGGGTTGTGGCGGTTTAGAGGTTAATAGAGTAGTGGGGTATTTTGAGATGTGGGGGTGTGGTGGTTTAGGGGTTAATAGAGTAGAGGGGTATTTTACAATGTGGTGCATGGCAGTGTAAGGGTTAATGGTGTAGAGGGGCAGTTTGTAGTGGGGGTTGTGGTGGTTTAGGGGTTAACAATGTAGTTTAGTACAACTGTTTCCTCTGGCCAAACGCTTTACTTGACCTTTTATTTGAGAGATTGCATTTACTTTCAACTTGTAATACGATAGTTTGCGATGTAGGGTTGTGGCGATTTAAGAGTTAACAATGTAGTTTAGTACAACTGTTTCCTCTGGCCAAACGCTTTACTTGACCTTTCATTTGAGAGATTGCATTTACTTTCAACTTGTAATACGAGCGGACATGACTGCTCAATGCCATCCATAGAAAATATAGGGAACATAGATATTGTACCAAAATACCATCAGATATATGTAGAAATATGTATTAATATATATATATATATATATATATATATATATATATATATATATATATATATACAGGGGCAGTCCCCGGGTTACGGACATCCTACTTACGTACAACTCATACTTACAAACGGAGCCGTTTCCTGTTGTGAATGTCTTTTTGAGCCAAAAAATAAATCTATGTTAAAGTATAATCGCCTGTAAATAAAACTATGTGCCGTATAACCTTCCGATTGAAAAGTCTCATACAAGGGTGTGTGTATAGAGCAGGTCAGTGTGATATTACCGAGTGTCTTTGTGGCGCTCTGATTAAGAACTCTCAAGACCCACAAGCAAAGTGAATATACTAGCCGGCAATAAACAATTACAGTTACTGATGTGTTCAGTGCTGCTCGATCCTGGGGGGAACAATAGTGTACCTAAACACTCCTTTACATCACAGAGAGTCCCGCTTCTCTGTGTCACTGAGGGATCTCCTCCTCAAGTTGGCTCATTGCCTCTGTAAAAACTGACTTCTGTTTACTTGCTGGTCACATGACCTGTACACACCCCTCTTCTCATTGGTCTGTGGATGTGGCTCCCTGGAAGAGCTCCTTGACTAAAAAAAAAACAAAAAACGGCCAAACTTGAACAAAGAAGAAGAGTCCAGAGCTGTCCTATTTCTGTACAGGTAAAATATTATCCTTACTGTAAAAAAGCACGTAATGGAAGCGTGTACAGTACTGTATAGTACAGTACAGGGTATGTCCAGATCAGCTGACGTGTGGTCATAGCTTGATTCGGAAACATCAGGATTGACTTATGTAACATGTCAGTCCTGATGTTTCTGAATGGATCAATGCAGTCGATGAGAGCACGGAACCACTAGTATTAACAGTTGAGCTGAAGGAACAAAAATACTGTACTTACACAGGAAGTTACAGTACAGTACTGTCATAAACCTGTACTGTACAGTGTATTTGAACCCTACAACAATGCCTCCCAAAAACAAATCTGCCTCCCAAACATAAAGTACTGGTGATATAGCAAAGAAAAGAAAAACCATCAACATGGAAAATAAAAAACAAATAATAAAGAGATCAGAGAGAGAGGGAAAATTCCGTCATCCATTGGAAAAGAATTTGGTTACAGTAGGTCAACAATTGCAACAATTTTAAAAGATAAAGGTAGAATAATGGACCATGTGAAAGGCTACACGCCAATGAATGCTACAATTATTACCAAGCAATGCAGTGGTTTAGTTATCCAGATGGAAAGGCTGCTGACAATTTGGATAGAGCTATCAGTCTTTCTTTAGTGCAAGAAAAGGCTCGAAGCATTTTTAATGATTTAAAAGCTACAGGTACACCTCATACAGCTATTGAAGGTGTTTGTAATGAAGAATTTGTTGCAAGTAGGGGTTGGTTTAATCGCTTTAAAAAAAAGAGCAAATTTGCATAATATTAAAGTTCAAGGCAAAGCAGCGAGTGCCGATGCAAATTCTGCAACTGATTTTAACAAGATATTGGAAGATATTGACGATGGAGACTATTTGCCAGAACAATTCTTTAATGTAGATGAAACTGGCTTGTTTTGGAAAAAGATGCCTGAGCGGACATGCATTTCAAAAGAGGAAAAAAGTGCACCAGGACATAAGGCATCAAAGGACAGGCTGATTTAATTGAGGGTAATGGATCGGGGGATTGAAAGCTCAAGCCTTTTCTAGTGCATCGCTCCCTAAATCTGAGGGCACTATGTAATTTCTCTAAGGCATTTCTTTCTGTTATTTAGAGGGCAAATTCAAAGGCTTGGGTTACATTGGCACTCTTTGAAAATGGTTTTTGAACCATTTTATCCCTGCTGTTGAACGTGTTTGCTTAGCCAAAAACATTCCTTTTAACATTATCCTTCTTCTTGACAATGCCCCTGGACATCCAACCACTTTAGATGATATGCACCCCAATGTAAAGGTGGTATTTCTGCACCCCAACACCAAATCACTTATTCAGCCAATGGATCAGGGAGTCTTAGCCTCCTTTAAGGCCTATTATTTATGGAGAACATTCTCACAAGCTGTCAGGGCTACCCAAAATGATGAAATGACCTTCAGAGATTTCTGGAGAAATTATGACATTTATGATGCCATCAAAAATAGTGCTGATGCTTGGAATGAAGTGAAAGACAGATATGAGAGGAGTTTGTAACCAATGGTGCCCCCAATTGACACAAGAATGTCTGGGGTTTACAGATGATGAAATCGCCAAAACCAGGCAAACTGTGGTTGCTATGGGTAATCAACTGCAGTTAAACATTACTGAAAATTATGTCATTGAGGTTCTCAACTCCCATAGCAAGGACCTAACCATTAAAGACCTTATGGAACTAGAGCAGAAGATAGAACTGAGGGAAGAAACCCAGGACCTAGAAACTCCACAATTGAAAAAGTTTCTTACAAAAGAGTTAGCTGATGCTTTTTTGTCTTATTGAAGCAGGAATGGCAAAGTTAGAGGAGCAAGTTTCTTATACAGAGTGGTTTGCAAAAGTTTGCCGTACAGTTTACCGAAGGTCTGAAATGCCACATGGCTATTTATGATGAGAAAAAGAAAAGCTCTATAAAAACCTCCCTTGATGCCTACTTCAATAAATGAACTCCAGCAGCAAAATCAAACTTTCCATCACCCTCTACCAAGATTGTTTAAGGTTGTACTGCAATATTTGAAAATGTTTGTTTAAGGTTGTACTGTACAGTACTCTACTGTACAATATTTAAAAATGTTTAAGCATTTACATGTACAGTTAAAAATAAATAATATGTTAAGACAACCATCTGTCCAAGTTGCATTGGTTGCATTTCCTAAGTAGAATGCTATTCAATTTAGTTTTGGTGAGTATGGTATGGGGTTAGAGCCACTTGAGGTTTTACTGCTGTCTGTATCCTCATTAGAAAGAGTGTTTGGCTAGAGTTTCACCTAAAAAAAGTGCCTGTTCGACTTACATACAGATTCAAATTAAAAACAAACCTACAGTCCCTATATTGTATGTAACATGGGGACTGCCTGTATATATATATATATATATATATATATATATATATATATATATATATATATATATATATATATATATATATATATATATATATATATATATATATATATATATATGTATATACAGTGGATATAAAAAGTCTACACACCCTTGTTAAAATGTCAGGTTTCTGTGATGTAAAAAAATTAGACAAAGATAAATCATTTCAGAACTTTTTCCACCTTTATTGTGACCTATAAACTCAATTGAAAAACAAACTGAAATCTTTAAGGTGGAGGGAAGTAAACATAAAAAACTAAAATAATGTGGTTGCACATAACTGGGGATTTAGCTGTGTTCAGAATTAAGCAATCACATTCAAAACCATGTTAAATAAGAGTCATCACACGCCTGCCATAATTTAAAGTGCCTCTTATTAACCCTGAATAAAGTTCAGCTGTTTTAGTAGGTCTTTCCTGACATTTTCTCAGTCGCGTCCTACACAAAAGCCATGGTCCGCAGAGAGCTTCCAAAGCATAAGAGGGATCTCATTGTTAAAAGGTATCAGTCATGAGAAGGGTGCAAAAGAATTTCCAAGGCATTAGATATACCATGGAACACAGTTAAGACAGTCATCATCAAGTGGAGAACATATGGCACAACAATGACATTACCAAGAACTGGATATCCCTCCAAAATTGATGAAAAGACAAGAAGAAAACTGGTCTGGGAGGCTACCAAGAGGCCTACAGCAACATTAAAGGAGCTGCAGGAATATCTAGCAAGTACTGGCTGTGTAGTACATGTGACAACAATCTCCCGTATTCTTTATATGTTTGGGCTTCGGGGTAGATGGCAAGACGGAAGCCTTTTCTTACGAAGAAAAACATCCAAGCCCAACTAAATTTAGCAAAAACACAACTGAAGTCTCCCAAAAGCATGTGAGAAAAGGTGTTATGGTCTGATGAAACCAAGGTTGAACTTTTTGGCAATAATTCCAAAAGATATGTTTGGAGCAAAAACAACACTGTATATCACCAAAAGAACACCATACTCACAGTGAAGCATGGTGGTGGTAGCATCATGCTTTGGGTCTGTTTTTCTTCAGCTGGAACTGGGGCCTTACTCAAGGTAGAGGGAATTATGAACAGATCCAAATACCAGTCAATATTGGCACAAAACCTTCAGGCTTCTCCTAGAAAGCTGAACATGAAGAGGAACTTCAGCTTTCAGCATGATAATGACCCAAACATACATCCAAATCAACAAAGGAATGACTTCACCAGAAGAAGATTAAAGTTTTGGAATGGCCCAGCAAGAGCCCAGACCTGAATCCAATCAAAAATCTGCGGGGTGATTTGAAGAGGGCTGTGCACAGGAGATGCCCTCACAATCTGACATATTTGGAGTGTTTTTGCAAAGAAGAGTGGGCAAATCTTGCCAAGTCAAGATGTGCCATGCTGATAGACTCATACCCAAAAGGACTGAGTGCTGTAATAAAATCAAAAGGTGCTCCAACAAAGTATTAGTTTAAGGGTGTGCACACTTATGCAACCATATTATTTTATTTTTTATTTTTACTTCCCTTCACCTAAAAGATTTCCGTTTGTTTTTCAATTGAGTTGCATAGTTTATAGGTCACATTAAATGTGGAAAAAGTTCTGAAATTATTTATCTTTGTCTCATTTTTTTACATCACAGAAACTTGCCATTTTAACAGGGAAGTGTAGACTTTTTATATCCACTGTGTATATATATATATATATATATATATATATATATATATATATATATATATATATATATATATATATATATATATATATATATATATATATATATTATATATATATATTATACCAGCTATTTAAAGGGACTTGTTATAGAGTGAGTACAGAGGACTTAAATCTTCTGGTGCACAGGGGTCCAAGAGTAATTAATTAAAGAAAAAAGAGATCACAAGCCAGCCCTTGTCCAGCACTTGTAGTGGAGTCAGATTTATACTGATCCAAGGAAATAAAGTACCTGATGCGTTTTACATATACCAACTCCTAGCACACCATTCAATTATCTGATTTTATGTAAAACACGTGTTTCCCCTAACAATCAATCTGATTGGGCTTCCTCATGCATGTTATTCAAACCTCAATACGATGCCTTTTTATATGTAACCGAGGTGACATATTAACTATCTGGTGTCCCATGATCATTCCTTTATAATTTATTAAACAATTTTTACAATAATGGCTGGCAGTTAGCTATTCAAAATGGTTTGAAGCAATAATATCAATGTAAAAAAGTAAATGTAAAGATACCTTTAAATGATAGCGATCCCTTAGGTCATTAGCATGCTTTTTAAACAGGGTTTGATCAGAACAGTTACACCTATGTCTCAGATATAGACCAATAGGAATGCCCATTATCTGTGCTTTAGGATTATGACTAGATGCTTCCAGGGGGGTATTAAGATGCTGGTGGTGTGAGAAAACTTTCAGTCTTAATATGAAATCCATCTCTAATTAATTGCGAATCCAGAAATGAAACCTCCTTATTACTGTATTCAAATGTAAACTTCAAATCCCATATATTAACATTTAAATAGGCAATACATTTCTGAAGGAATTTGTTGAATATCCTAGGTAACAATATTATTTATTATTATCTCAGCAGTAACCTCCAATTATGTTGATACATCTCAGGAGTGTCCTCCAATGTGTTACATATTGTAATTATGAATATTAATAATTAATAGCAGTATAAAACTATTGTCAGCGATATCTACAATTAATATAGCAGAACTTTGTCAATACACTTCAGTAAGATCTCTGTAGTGTACTCCAAAATATCACTATAGAGATATCTATAAATTTGACATCACTACTATTATTAAAAATTAATATTTAATCCTTTGTTCTGATAAGTTATCTTTATAGACACGGTCATTGAATATAAAAACTAGATTGTGAATCAATTATATACGCTTATTCTGTTACAATTTTCTATATAAAACAGCCTTACCTGAATCTTACCTACAATGAATCGCTTATTAAAGTCACACCTGAATTATATCAGACCAATTTGTAAATAGCCAGCAACCTTGACTTAATACCACAATATGGGTTAAAAAAAAAAATCTTTCTTAGCAGTAGGATTTACTTAGCAACTATAATTATTTTTACATAACATAAAATTATAGAACATATACTTAAAAAAAAAATACCCATTTAAATTACCAGAAATTTAAAAACAATAATACATTCAATTTTTATAATATATCACAGTAACTCCAATGACAAATAAATATTAATGTCTGACTCTTTTCTCAATAGTATTTGTCTTAGCACTAGTATGCTTAATATATTAAATATACTGGTCTATTTATTACTAGCAATGTGACTATTAAATACCCCTTCAAAAATCAGCTACAATTTAGCTATAGCTTTAGAATACCTTGGTTTATAACAATCACGTATACATTTCCAGAACCAATAAATTATTTTTCACCACCATGTATGAAGTTATACACATCTGGAAGGGAATTACAGGTCCAAATTTGCTTTATAGTGACTAGAATCCAAGGCAGCAGGTCAAATTCAGCAGTCAGTGTAAACAGCATCAGCCAGCCTGTTCACTTGTTGTGTAAAGGTTTAAATCAGGCAATTAAAACCCACCTCCATTCTATAATCATTGATGAAAACTGGGAATGCCCTTATCAGAGCTGAACATCTCATTGGCCCAGGGAAATGTATGTCTTTTAACAGCCAAATATCTTTTGGTTGTAATGCCATTTCTGAACCATCAGTGGCAGCAGACATTGTTAAACAGTTTCATTATCAAATTTAAGTACAGAAAGTATATATTCTTTATCAAATGGCTATTTTTATACACTTATAATCTCCTAGTTTTAATAAACTATATGTTCCATACATGGCACTTTCAGTCTGACCGAGCACGTAATTATAACTTAGTCCAAACATGAGTTTTCCACCAATAATATTTTAAAAGATGCATTTTAAAGATAGATTTTTATGAGTGGACTAGTAGTATGACCAATAAAAGATATATGTATATCTGACTTTATGTGTATATCAGTTCATTTGATATACTGGTATATATTTTATTTCCCAGTCACCATCTTATATTATATATGTAAGTGGAAGTAAACTTTGCAGTAACTACTAGTCATATTTGGAACCTAATTTGTACATCAGATATCTGAAAAACAAAAGAATATGTTATCCATTTTGAAAAAGTTGGTTAAATATTTTACATATGTGTTTATTTATTTAACACAGCAGACACTATCTGATATAGTATATTTAGGCATTTCTCTCAGATCCATTTATTTACATTAGGCTAGATTTAGAGTTCTGCGGCCAAAGGGGTGTGTTAGCTACGCATGCTTTTTTTCTCCTGCATCTTTTAAATACCGCTGGTATTGAGAGTTCACAGAAGGGCTGCGTTAGGCTCCAAAAAGGGAGCGTACAGGCATATTTACCGCCACTGCAACTCTCAATACCAGCGGTGCTTACGGACGCGGCCAGCTTCAAAAACGTGCTTGTGCACGATTCCCCCATAGGAAACAATGGGGCCGTTTGAGCTGAAAAAAAACTAACACCTGCAAAAAAGCAGCGTTCAGCTCCTAACGCAGCCCCATTGTTTCCTATGGGGAAACACTTCCAAAGTCTGCACCTAACACCCTAACATGTACCCCGAGTCTAAAGACCCCTAACCTTACACTTATTAACCCCTAATCTGCCGCCCCCGCTATCGCTGACCCCTGCATATTATTATTAACCCCTAATCTGCCGCTCCATACACCGCCGCCACCTGCGTTATCCCTATGAACCCCTAATCTGCTGCCCCTAACCCCCGCCGACCCCTATAGTATATTTATTACCCCGTAATCTGCCCCCCCAACGTCGCCGCCACCTACCTACAAATATTAACCCCTAATCTGCCGACCGGACCTCACCGCTACTATAATAAAGTTATTAACCCCTAATCCGCCTCACTAACCCTATAATAAATAGTATTAACCCCTAATCTGCCCTCCCTAACATCACCGACACCTAACTTCAAGTATTAACCCCTAATCTGCCGACCGGACCTCACCGCTACTCTATTAAATTTATTAACCCCCTAAAGCTAAGTCTAACCCTAACACTAACACCCCCCTAAGTTAAATATAATTTTATCTAATTAAATAAATTAACTCTTATTAAATAAATTATTCCTATTTAAAGCTAAATACTTACCTGTAAAATAAACCCTAATATAGCTACAATATAAATTATAATTACATTGTAGCTATTTTAGGATTAATATTTATTTTACAGGTAACTTTGTATTTATTTTAACCAGGTACAATAGCTATTTAATAGTTAATAACTATTTAATAGCTACCTAGTTAAAATAATTACAAAATTACCTGTAAAATAATTCCTAACCTAAGTTACAATTAAACCTAACATTACACTATCAATAAATTAATTAAATAAAATACCTATAATTATCTACAATTAAACCTAACACTACACTATCAATAAATTAATTACATAAAATACCTACAAATAAATACAAATAAAGAAACTAACTAAAGTACAAAAAATAAAAAAAGAACTAAGTTACAAAAAATAAAAAAATAATTTACAAACATTAGAAAAAGATTACAACAATTTTAAGCTAATTACACCTACTCTAAGCCCCCTAATAAAATAACAAAGCCCCCCAAAATAAAAAAATGCCTTACCCTATTCTAAAATACAAATAGAAAAGCTCTTTTACCTTACCAGCCCTTAAAAGGGCCTTTTGCGGGGCATGCCCCAAAGAATTCAGCTCTTTTGCCTGTAAAAAAAAAATACAATACCCCCCCAACATTACAACCCACCACCCACAAACCCCTAATCTAACCCAAACCCCCCTTAAATAAAACTAACACTAAGCCCCTGAAGATCTCCCTACCTTATCTTCACCACGCCAGGTATCACCGATCCGTCCAGAGGAGCCTCCGAAGTCTTGATCCAAGCCCAAACGGGGGCTGAAGAAGTCCATCATCTGGCTGAAGTCTTGATCCAAGCGGGCGCTGAAGAAGTCCATCATCGGGTTGAAGTCTTCTATCAAGCGGCATCTTCAATCTTCTTTCTTCAGGAGCCATCTTCTTCCAGCCGATGTGGATCCATTCCTCTTCTACCGACGCCTACTCGCCAAATGACGGTTCCTTTAAATGACGTCATCAAAGATGGCGTCCCTCGAATTCCGATTGGCTGATAGGATTCTATCAGCCAATCGGAATTAAGGTAGGAAAATTCAGCCAATCAGCCAATCAGAATGAGCTCGCATTCTATTGGCTGATCAGAACAGCCAATAGAATGCGAGCTCAATCTGATTGGCTGATTCCATCAGCCAATCAGAATTTTCCTACCTTAATTCCGATTGGCTGATAGAATCCTATCAGCCAATTGGAATTCGAGGGACGCCATCTTGGATGACGTCATTTAAAGGAACCGTCATTCGGCGAGTAGGCGTCGGTAGAAGAGGATGGATCCACGTCGGCTGGAAGAAGATGGCTCCGGAAGAAAGAAGATTGAAGATGCCGCTTGATAGAAGACTTCAACCCGATGATGGACCTCTTCAGCACCCGCTTGGATCAAGACTTCAACCCGATGATGGGCTTCTTCAGCGCCCGCTTGGATCAAGACTTCAGCCCGATGATGGACTTCTTCAGCCCCCGCTTGGATCAAGACTTCAGCCCGATGATGGACTTCTTCAGCCCCCGCTTGGGCTTGGATGAAGACTTCGGAGGCTCCTCTGGACGGATCGGTGATACCCGGCGTGGTGAAGATAAGGTAGGGAGATCTTCAGGGGCTTAGTGTTAGGTTTATTTAAGGGGGGGTTGGGTTAGATTAGGGGTATGTGGGTGGTGGGTTGTAATGTTGGGGGGGTATTGTATGTTTTTTTCACAGTCAAAAGAGCAGAATTCTTTGGGGCATTCCCCGCAAAAGGCCCTTTTAAGGGCTGGTAAGGTAAAAGAGCTTTTCTATTTGTATTTTAGAATAGGGTAAGTCATTTTTTTTATTTTGGGGGGCTTTGTTATTTTATTAGGGGGCTTAGAGTAGGTGTAATTAGCTTAAAATTGTTGTAATCTTTTTCTAATGTTTGTAAATTATTTTTTTATTTTTTGTACTTTAGTTAGTTTCTTTATTTGTATTTATTTGTAGGTATTTTATGTAATTAATTTATTGATAGTGTAGTGTTAGGTTTAATTGTAGATAATTGTAGGTATTTTATTTAATTAATTTATTGATAGTGTAGTGTTAGGTTTAATTGTAACTTAGGTTAGGATTTATTTTACAGGTAATTTTGTAATTATTTTAACTAGGTAGCTATTAAATAGTTATTAACTATTTAATAGTTATTGTACCTGGTTAAAATAAATACAAAGTTACCTGTAAAATAAATATTAATCCTAAAATAGCTATAATATAATTATAATTTATATTGTAGCTATATTAGGGTTTATTTTACAGGTAAGTATTTAGCTTTAAATAGGAATAATTTATTTAATAAGAGTTAATTTATTTTGTTAGATAAAAATTATATTTAACTTAGGGGGGTGTTAGTGTTAGGGTTAGACTTAGCTTTAGGGGTTAATACATTTAATATCGTAGCGGTGAGGTCCAGTCGGCAGATTAGGGGTTAATACTTGAAGTTAAGTGTTGGTGATGTTAGGGAGGGCAGATTAGGGGTTAATAGTATTTATTATAGGGTTATTGAGGCGGGAGTGAGGCGGATTAGGGGTTAATAAATTTATTATAGTAGCGGGGAGGTCCGGTCGGCAGATTAGGGGTTAATAAGTGTAGGTAGCTGGCGGCGACGTTGGGGGCAGCAGATTAGGGGTTAATAAATATAATATAGGGGTCGGCGGTGTTAGGGTCAGCAGATTAGGGGTACATAAGTATAACGTAGGTGGCGGCGGTGTGCGGTCGGCAGATTAGGGATTAAAATTTTTTATTAGAGTGGCAGCGATGTGGGGGGGCCTCGGTTTAGGGGTGCATAGGTAGTTTATGGGTGTTAGTGTACTTTAGAGCACAGTAGTTAAGAGCTTTATAAACCGGCGTTAGCCCAGAAAGCTCTTAACTCCTGGCTTTTTTCTGCGGCTGGAGTCTTGTCGGTAGATTTCTAACGCTCACTTCAGCCAAGACTCTAAATACCGGTGTTAGAAAGATCCCATTGAAAAGATAGGATACGCAAATGGCGTAGGGGGATCTGCGGTATGGAAAAGTTGCGGCTGCAAAGTGAGCGTTAGACCCTTTCATGACTGACTCTAAATACCAGCATGCGGCCAAAACCAGCCCCTAACGCTGGTTTTGACGGCTAACGCCAAACTCTAAATCTAGGCGATTGTTAATACTATCTGAGAATTGTAAATTAAACAACATTTTAGGCACAGACTATCTTCTAGGTTCATATATATATGTTATTTGAGTATTTTAAATAAATTTTAAAATTATAACAATTCATTTCAAATGACCCTTTTAAAGTTTCAACCTTATGCTTTCAAATTACACAGGTTAGGATATTTCTTTGTTTTTTCCTGTTGTTTTCAATAGAGACGTTTGTCTGAACTTCGTGTATTTGAACTCAGTATGGGGTAGTTAACACTTAGTTGATAAGGACCACAATCCCTGAGAATTTTTTGTATATTTAAATATCAGTTCAGACTGGATGTCTGTTGTCTACAGGGGGTCTGTGTCATCCTAGGGCGTTTCTGTAACTTTATTACACATCTTGGGCAGGAAACTCCATATATGGGCGTTCAAACTTGAGAGTGCCATATTCTAAGATTACTTTAAAGCAATTCCTTTGAGGAATTGGGACAAAGGTTTGCAATGCGTCCTTGACAACAAGAAGGGGGGTCGACATCACCCATTTCAGTGTTGTCTAATATGTGGTTATAATACAGCAATAACATTGATACCAATAGCTTCTCTATGTAAATAAATTAATCAGTATGATATCTGTGCACATAGCTTCCAATGATATACAAGTTTAAATGACCCTCCCAGAGCATCAGTACATCATCAATGAGGTGGATCCAAAGTAACACCATTCCTTCAAATTCATTGGGGATATCCATAACCATCTCCATCTTCCATTTACTTAAATATAGTCAGGCATATGTTGGGGCACAGCACGCCCTCATTACCATTACAAGGATTTGTCTATAAAATTTGGAATACAATTTAAAATAATTTTTGTTCCAAAATAAATCGTAATAGTTTAGTCACAAAGTGTGTTCTTAAAATGTAATCCCCCTCTGTTGAAGATTGAAATGGACTGCTTCAATCCCCAATTCATGTGTAATTGAGGAATAAAGTGCTCCTTGGTATAGATATATATATTGTACCAAAATATCATCAGATATATTTTAAAATATTTATCAATGAATAAATATAACATATTCCTGTATGTGAAGAACATTAGAATGTAAAATACTAATATTTTCATCTCAGGTTAGTGCACATGAGAAAATGCGATCAGACTTGCACGCAAATAGGGTATTAGGGTTTTTTTTTTACTTTTCTTGCTCAGTTGACTTCTATAGGGCAATATGTTATTCTAAGTTTTGCTTTTGTGCTCATCAGGTTAGCGAGAGAGCAAAAACAGTTTACTTTCAATTCTCAATACGAGTGCAACCCGATGAGCGCAAAAGCTTACTTCTAGTGCAGACAATATTTGAGTGGGAGCATTAATTAGCACTGCACTTAATGTATTGTGCACTTAACACATCTACGGATGGCAGGAACACCCACTAACAAAACACTCAGAGATGAAGTTTACATGAGCCTCACTAAAGCTTAAACATCATTTCGCATGTACAACTCGGTTCCTCAGCACAATTCAAAAGTGTCTATGAATCTAGTCCGCTATGTACCCCTACATATGCAGAACTTGACTAAACATTAAAAACAGATGATGATGATAATAGTTATAATAATAAGTACATTTGCTGAATTGGAGTCTATGCCATAGACCCCTGGTTTTCAAGCCTATCCTCAGGCCTCTCTAACAGGCCAGATTTTGATGACTTAAGAACTGGAGCAAAGGTGAAATAGTCAAGTGATTAATAAAAAAATGGTTATTTTACCTTCTCTCATCCAAGTTAATCCTGAAAATCTGGCCTGTTGGGGAGGCCTGAGGACAGGTTTTAAAACCATTGTTATAACAACTCACTATTGCAGTGATATGTTGCATTTAAATTTCTTTATTCACTGTTTTAGAGTTACGTATACTTGCTAGAACATTGTAGACCATTATTTTCTCCATCATAAAAAATAAAGAATTGTTTTACACATGATATTACATATTAGTTATCTGATCTACAGTAAGAAAAGGTGGTGGATGCAAAATGTGTTAAAAAAACAACACACTGTAGACCATAGAAGTGTCCTCGATTTACCAACCATCCCCAAGGCAGAACATGTTGTGATCTGAGATGTCATCCCAGAAAATGCAGAATGTCTGTAGAATAAATTATACACATACAGGAATGCAATTTTGTTTTGCATCATTACTCCCCATCAGATTGTCTTCAAACAGTGCTGTGCTCTGGCTGCATTGTGTAAGTTTTCCTTAACACGATGCAGCCAGAGCAAAACACTATTTGAATAGAACAGTCAAATACAGAGAAGTGCTACAAACCAGCAGCACATTGATGATTGTCTCTCAAAGATCTTTTTAACTGCTGCAATATATTATACAACTTTACAAATTGCTTTGTTCTCCATTTAATCAACACATTGCAGTTGAGCTGGTGCTTTAGTGTAACTGCTTAATTTAAATTTAATTTAATTTCAAAATTACCTTCAGAAAAATTTGCGCTAAAAAAAATATCATTGCAGAAAGTGAAAAAAAAGCTCTGCGTCTGGGCCAACCATGTCCATTATTGATAAAACTATATTAAAGAAACACGCCTTATGCCCGCTATGGCAACTCTTGAGATTTTATTCATAGAAATTAATGTTTTTAAGTGGATGATCAATAATAGCAGACTATTTTTTATTCCTAAATTTGTGCATTGTACTAATTGTTTCCTCCAATTTCAAATAACTGTCAAATGACTCTATAGATATCACCTGCAACAAATAAACATACTTAAAGCCCTGTGACACCAAGTTTAGGGTAATACATGTGATTGTGTATGGTACAGAAAAAGTGTTACTCTCTGCCAAAATACACATATACTCATTAATAGAAAGAGGAAAGACTTTGTAGAAATCAAAATGAAATGCTAAAATGTTCACTCACCTGACATAAAATATAACAGTTATAACAGAGGCTGAGATTCAAAGAATTATTTTAATTTCCAAAAATGTGTTCCCACACCCCTTATATGTTAGGTTATATTTACCTGCAAATTATGAGCTCTTGCACTGGCATTGCTCATAGGGAACTTCATTCCTTCTGAACGCTATTACATCTGTCGATACTATTTAACATACCATTCTTAGTATTCATACTATGCTTCTCCCTACTCTGCTCCAAGCTAGGCACGTTATGGTTGTTACATCACTTCTTATGTTATGTTTTTTTAGACCATGCAATGCTTTACAAGCCCACGTTTGGACTGTGTCACGCAGCGCCACTCTGGCTGTTGCCCGGGACACAGCGGTTGTTGCTCTGGCTGTTGCCAACGACATGGCGGTTGTTGCTCTGGTTGTTGCCAGGAATGCGGTGGTTCCTGAGAGCGTGCAGCAATGACGTCATCGCCGCACAACTCTCCCCTTCTGAAGCTAGTCTGGATCTCCTGTGGCGCGAATGCTGCGCCTATTTAAGTCTGTCGCTGACCACTCTGTTTGCTTAACCCCTAAACTGCTGGATTGCTATACTGTTGCTAAACTCTGCCTGTCTGACCCCTCTGCCTGCTTAATCCCTGAACTGCTGGATTGCTATACTATTGCTTAACTCTGCCTGTCTGACCACTTTGTCTGCTTAACCCCTGAACTGTTGGATTGCTATACTGTTACTGAACTTTGCCAGTCTGGTCCTTATATTGGTTTACCCCTGAACTGTTATACTGCTGGATTTCCTTTTGTTGCTGACTCCTGCCTGTTCCTGGTCCTTCTATTGGTTTACCCCTGAACTGCTAAACTGCTGGATTGTCTTTCTGTTGCCGCCAAGGATTACCCTGCCTATTGTGAGTACTTCTTACCTCAATTTACAAACTCTCTCTGCTCTGGGATATTTCCTATCATTCCACTTGACGCCGGGATAAGAAGACTACTGGCCAAGTTTGGTCTGATAGAGGAATATCCCACTAGCAGTGACGTCACTAGGGGGATGCGGGGGGTGCGGGCCGCACCTGGGTGACACCCTCCAGTGGGTGACACCAAAAAATTTTTTTTATTTTTTTTAATTTTTTTTAATTTTAAGGAAATTCAAAGAAATACAATGTTGAGATGCATAGATTATTTTATTACACGCTGGCATTTGTGAACATTAGTGGGACTGGGGAAGTTGTAGACACACAATTTTTTTGCCCCTTGAGCCAGTGCTGCAATTTCAACAAATAATTTTCCCAGCTGCTTTTGCTTGTTTGTACTTTGCTCCTCCTCTGCCCAATTTCACTATGAATGTTGTGGGTGTGCCGTGGGGCTTGCAAAGTTGCGCTGCTAGCTTAAACCTGCCTGCCTATCTGTGCTCACTGCTCAGTGACATGCGGCCCAGGGCTGTGCACTGACAGACTTGGAACAGGGTCAGAGAGCAGAATTTTCATAGTCTGCGCGCCTAAACCTGTTCTTCAGTGATTTATTTTAGAGTGCTCTGTTTATCTTTCATTTGATGCTCTGCTGAGCCAGGGAGCAGCTCTAGGCTTTATAAGCTTTATGAGCTTTATAATGAATGCAGTGCAGTTTACATATTTTGTATGTGTGTGTCTGAGTTTTTGTGTGTGTGTGTCTCAGTGTTTTTGTGTGTGTATGTCTCAGTGTTTTTGTGTGTGTGTTTGAGTGTGTTTCCGAGTGTTTGTGTGTGCATCTGAGTATGTATTTAAGTGTGTCTGAGTGTTTGTATGTGTGTGTGCCTGTGTTTTTGTGTGTGTCTACTTTCTGGGGGGGGGGTGACACCATAACTTACCGCACCGGGTGACACCAACCCTAGTGACGCCACTGCCCACTAGCATTACAGACTGATACTGATTTCTTTATGTCATGCGGTAGAAAGAGTCCCAGAATTGTTCTGAATATGGGCCAGATTACAAGTGGTGCACTATTTAGCACTTTCTCTTGTGCACAAACACCACTAGAAGTAAACGTTTAACGTGGGCGGGTTAGTGCGCGTATTACTAGTTGAAGGTAAAATGTTTGCGGCAAGTGAAACAAGATGCATGCTAACTTCAGGACTTCGGATATTGCAACTGTGCTAATGCATTCGCCCTAAAGACTTTAATATAACATTTTCTTGTATGTGAAGAACTTTGGTAAGTGAAATAACTACCTTCGGATTTAGTGCTTTAGGTCTAATGTGGTTTCTGGTTTATATATAATAATAATAATATAATATAATATAATATTAATGGGGTCTTAGGACTATGTGGTCTCTTTTGAAGTCTGATGTGGGTATTTTGCCAGGATACTGATATGAGGCCTAATGTGGGCATATGAAATGGGATACAGGGCTAGAGGATAGCTCTAAAATATGATGTAGGCAAATAGCTACATACAAATGGTATGTTGCAGGATGTGTGTGTACCTATAGATCACAGGGCTACAGGGCTGCAGGACCATGGGTCTGATCTGAGCATATGGCAGCCATTTATTCAGATCTGAGGTCTGATGTAGGCATATAGGTTTGTAATCTGAGGCCACATAATTTCTACAACTGACAACCCTAGTTAACCCTAGAGGAAGGGAAGTCTGAAGAGGCATTTTTAATGTTTATTACATAGAATTAAAATATAATGGACTGCTAACTATTGAAATGCATTATTCTGTAACTAGACCTGGTCAGCATATTCCTAATTAAATCCATGTATATAAGTACAGAATAAACAAAGGCTTGGAAATACAAATACTGTATGTAAGAATTCAGGGAAGCCGTGTTTCTACATACTCTGCAGCGCCATCTTGTGGTAGGAAATCATACAGAACTTATGGTTCTACACTCAACCAAAAATATGCAGTCTACAATCTACACAGCATTTTTACACTGTAATCTTTCATTTTCTGTCTCTCTCCCACAGTGAGAATCAATATCACTGAAATATTACAGTAGAAATCACTATTCTGCAGAATTTAAGATTATAAATAAACCAGTTGAAAAAAAAAAAAATCTATCCTGCCCTATTGGGTATGTGTTGGAAAAGATGTGGATCCCATGGCACAATGTTACATATCTGATGGTCCTGCCCATTACTCACCCACTATTAGAAAGCAATCATCAAGAGAATACTGGGAAACACATTTGACTTGAACCCAATAGTGGCCCATCTGAATAATTATCCAAAAGGGCTTCCCACACGTAGGAAAAGAGGCATAGGGCCACAGAACTCCTAGTACTGGAAGAATTTGGATATTTAAAAATATTGTTTTTTTTATTTAATTTAATGACATTCATCTGTACTGGGATAAAACAATATCACATTTTCTAGCTCCCAGGGTTTCTACCTAAAAAGAAAAATACATTGAAGTAGAGCCCCTTGTTCAAAAGACCAGAATGCTAAACTACTTCAACAAAAGTGAGCAACCTGAGAGGAGTGTCCCCCTTAACTTTCCTTCCTTTCTCCTCTATAGTAAACAGTATAACAAAGCATTACTGCCAAACTATGCAATCCATGCAACTTTTTCTAGTGACCTACCTGTCTGCTCACCATTTGGCCAAACTTCTGTTTTGCTTTTAATTTAGCTGTGTGCTTGCAAGAGAGTGCCAGACTTTCTATGTGTTGTGTTAATAATTTTGTTTTTTAATTTTTCCTACTTAAAGGGACAGTAAACGTACATACTAAAGTTATATAATTCTGCACATAGTGCAGAATTATATAACATTAGCTTACCGGCACATTTATACTTTCAATTATTTCAGCGAAATTGTATGTAAAAACCTAATTTTACCAGAACGCCGCTCCTTGCTCTACTGAGCGGGTCTGGTTTTTACACAGCGCAGAGCGAGCTACATTCATTTTAATGGTGCAACCGGGCACAATGTGACTATACAGTGTTGCCGCGATGCGCTGTGTAAAAACCAGACCCGCTCAGTAGAGCAAGGAGCAGCATTCTAGTAAAATGAGGTTTATACATACAATTTCTCTGAAATAATTTAAAGTATAAATGTGCCGGTAAGCTAATGTTATATAATTCTGCACTATGTGCAGAATTATATAACATTAGTTACAAGTTTACTGCCCCTTTAAGTCATTGAGAAAGGTGGAGTGCTGAAACGCATTTGAGTTAGTGTTTTATGCACTATGCCTGCTGGCTGTTTACTGTACCCCTCCAATATATTTCT
The DNA here is from genome assembly GCF_027579735.1 of Bombina bombina. Taxonomy (NCBI): domain Eukaryota; kingdom Metazoa; phylum Chordata; class Amphibia; order Anura; family Bombinatoridae; genus Bombina; species Bombina bombina. Next base: position 1,131,490,658 of record NC_069499.1, on the reverse strand, counting down.
TTTTAACTAGATGAAATACAAATATGGACTTTTATTCTACTGGTGATGGATGCTTCTTTAAACTGTTTTCATAGGATGTGTGTCCAGTTCAATTTGAGGGTGCAGTCCATTTCCGTGTTTATGTGAATAGGGAAACTACAAAGGGCCTGTGTCACCCTTGTTTGCATCTCATTGTGTTTGGTTGAATGTATGCATTGTGTGGCTGTAGGTTAGGGATCCAGGGAGTAAGAGACCTTGATGTGGTCCTGGCCATATCATCATTTGGCCAAATGCTGTAACTAATTATTTCATTTTTCTTTTAATCTAGCTGGGTGCTTGAAATAGTAGGCCAGACTTTCTATGTGTTCCTTATGGGCTTTGCACCCAAGATTGTCTGGGGTTAACTGACTGAGTCTCTGAAAGCTGTGCAACTGTCTGTGTGTGCTGATAAGCACCCAGGTATGTGAGTTTTGCAGGGTCATAGGACGTGTACCCAGTCTAGTTTGTGATGTGTACTCAGTACGGTTTGAGAGTACATTTCTGTGTTTTGTATTTTACCTTGAAAAAGGCCCCAATGTTTGTAATTCATAAAAGGGGTACCAACTTTTACTTTATATATGATAACTCCAACAAACATAGGGGTCGATCACATTCTATCGGCTAAGGCCTTCTGTATGAAAAGGCACTCTTCAATTTGATGCAATCACAATAGTGTGTTTTTAGTTCTTTCCTGACATCCATTTTTGAGAAAATTTTCAACACATTTTAAAAATGGCATTTTGGACATTTTGGACCTCTTTCAAACTATTTCAGCTACTCCATCACTAGTTGGAAACACTAGTATTCTTGAACATGTGCAAACTACTTTGAAATGGCGCAGGACACATTGCAGAGTTTCAATAACATCATAGTATCAATTTATAAAGGATCTATTGATACCTATTTTATAGGCTGTATACAGTAGCAAGGGCCAATATATGTATAGGTTCAAATGCATATTTATATGTGTTGAGTACATGATATCCTGTACAGCTAATTAGAATTATAGGAAAAGTCACATCAAATTTTGAGGAGCAACTTCTTCCTGTTAATGCTTGATTCTAAGCACACTCACAGTGCCATGATTGTCACTAACAGTACAGGTGTCTTCATAACTGGGCTTTAAAATGGGACGTAACAATCATGAGTTTAAAATGAACATATTGCAATCCTTTTAAATCCTCAACATTGCTTAACTATGTGAATGCCAATTGTATTTTGGATGATGGGCATAATCTGTGTAAATGCTCAATTGCTACATAATCACTTTTTAATTTGCTGTAGTTCCAGTGCTGGCTAGTAGTTAAGAGATAGGAGATACCTCTGCATTCTTCTGCATTCTGTGGCCTAGATTTGGAGTTCGGCGGTAGATGGGTTGTTAACGCCACGCGTGTTTATGTCTAACGCACGGCATTGTTTGACTCCGGTATTTAGAGTTAAAATAAGACCATCTAACGATGCTCCTAACGCGTGTATGTCACACGCGTAATACTGCCCGCGTTAGACAGTCTCCCATAGAGATCAATGGGAAATGCAAAAAATTGCTTTTTTCACCTAACACTCGATCTCGAGAGAATACGTACAGCTCGGTCATATGACGCATACCACATCATGCACAACAATAACACGCCGCAAATGTCACAACAACAATCAATCAACAAAGCACACAAGCATTACACATTCACAAGCGGGGGGATTTTTAATAAAATTTAATACGGGGAATACGCATATACTTTAAGATGCGGAAAATCGCAAAATAACAACAAGGATTAAAAAATATATACATACACTCGAAACAAAATCGCATTCAATATCACTATATATTATGACAAACATACATATACAACACTTCACGAACAACACACCATCGCAAATTCACATTTAAAAAGAATACTTTTGGACAATGAAAGCTAAAACGAACACTATGACATCATCGCATTCTACACATTCCACAAATACCAAATCTAAATGAGCATGCGCAAATTCACACACTTAATACACATTGCAATAATATTAATTGCTAATAAAGCACACCTGAACACTATTTACAACGGAAATTGGGACATCATTAAACATTTACACAGGGTATATAAGCACCACACAAGCAGGGCTTCTTTGACTGTGTTGCTGTTGGGTCTTTGGAGATTGGAGGTTTAAGAATAGAGAGTTTGAGAATTTTTGAGAGTGAGTTAGTGTTAGCGTGAGAGAGTGAGTGAGTTAGTGGTAGTTAGTGGGAGTGGGAGAGAGTCTGTTAGTGGGAGCGTGAGTGAGTTAGTGGGAGTTATTAGTGAGAGTTGTTAGTGGGAGCGTCAGTTAGTGGTAGTTAGTGAGCGTTAGTGGGAGTGTTTGTTAGTGATAATTAGAAGTAGTGTGAGTTAGCGAGCGAGTGATTTTTCTGTACACTTAACACATTTACACGCAAACACATTCAATACATACATACACTTATCAATAACACTACATACACTCCATACCCCCTACCCCCTCATACTACACTCCATACCCCATTCCTTGTAGTCCCAGTCCCTTTCATCCCATTTACTCTTATCCCATACCCCATACCCATCCCCTAGTTACATTTAGTTTACATATCCTCCTTTTAGTCTTATTCTTTTCGTTTATTTAAATACTCCTTACCCTCTTTGTTTTTTACATCCCTCTCACACTTTAAGCACCTTTTTTGTCTTTTTATTTCTTTATTTTGCCCCCCTTTAATTTCATCACACTCACTTTTTGTTTGATTATTTGGGGTTTAGTTTAGGGGAGAGATGGAGGCCAGGCAGGGGACAGGTAGAGGGGGGAGTAGAGGGAGGGGGAGAGGAACAGGGCAGGAAGGGGGGCAGGAAGCGGGGGTGGAAGCGGTGGGTGGACCCAGCCACTTGGTTCAAGATGACCAAGTGGCTGGGCCCAGTGGCGGTCAGAGTAGGGCTTCACAGTCCGGGAAACAGAGGGCATCGTCACAGGGGAAGGCCAAGGCGACTAGGGAGGCGAGGTTTACGATGGAGGAGAAGGAGGCCCTCGTAGAGGCCTATATGGCCAGGCATAGGATGCTGCAGCACCAAAAGACCACCCCGACTGACAAGAGGAGGCTCTGGAACGAGATCAGGAATGCAGTCAATGCAGTGGGTGGCCGGAACCGAGATATGGATTCGATCAAACATCGCTACCGGGACTGTAAACTGGAACTGAAAAAAAAGTTAAGCCTGGAGGCCCGACATGCCGCAGGAACCGGTGGCGGACCTGCCCTTGAAATAGAGTACTGCCGATGGGAGGAAATGTTGCGGCCCAGCATCTCCGAGGTGGAAGTAGTCGGTATCGGAGGAATCGATACCGGGAACCTGCCACTCTCATCTGACGGTAAGCTCATTGAACAATAATTTCACATACGAATGTATTTCAATGGACACTATACGCAAACATTTACTTTCATGATTGAGGTAGCGAATACAATTTGACAAAACATTCAAATGTACTTAAATTACCTAATTTGATTCATTCGTGAGATATATTTTAATGAAGAAATAGCCATGCACACGGTAAAACAATCACAGGAGGCAGCTATATTCAGCTAACAATCAGCATCTTAGAAGCATATTTAGATATGCTTTTCAGCAAAGAATATCCAGAGAATTAAGCGAATTAGATAAGAAAAGTACATTCGAAAGTTGATACAAAATGTATGCTTCTAAATCATGAAAGATAAAACATTGTGTTTCATGTCCCTTTAAGGATCAGATTAATGCTATAACGTTGTTTACACGCATTCAATTACTTTGCGGTTACATCAGTATCTAGGCTATAGGTTAGGTGTGCATTTAAACAGACTGAAAACAAACGCAAAAACATTCACATTGACCACAGATATCACAAACACGGTTTATAAAAAGCGGAAATCGTATTGATTGTTTGTTAGATTTCAAAGTGGATTAATGATTCTGCATTTGTAATTGTATCGTAAGCTAAGTCATTTAAACCTTTATTTGCAAATATGCTAATATATACATTTCTTTTTTTCTTTTTTTTTTAATATACAGAGTCTGGGGACGAGGCAGCACAGCCTCCTGCATCTCCCCGGGATGAGAGTGGTGGTGAGGAATTTCCACTTCGGAGGGAAGAGGCCCCCCGTGACGAACAGCGCACGGGAGATGATGAAGAGGCCCCAGAAGCACAGGAGGATCCCGCGGAACCCGCGGAACCCGAGGTCCCTCAAAGACCCGCACTCCGCCGTGCACGGGCACCCCGCCGTGCACGGGTACAACAAGCACAACAAGAGGAAATAGCGGAGGTGCGGGTTCTACTGGACTACATAGACCAGATGCGTACCTCCCGGATACAAAATATAGAAGGACGCAACAGAATACTTGATGGCCAAAATCAAATTATTCAAGGACAAAATGAAATCATCAACATACTGAATAGAATAGAAGAAGGACAAACCAGAATGTTTCAGCTTCACCAAGAAATGTTCACTTTTTTTCCGGGAGGCGCATGCTGGTCTACCTCCTGTTGCTGTGCCTCTTGTTGCTGGGCCTCTTGCTGCTGGGCCATCTCCTCCTGCCGGCCCATCTCATCCTCCTCAGCCATCTACTCCTCCTCCTCAGCCATCTACGCCTCCTCCTCAGCCATCTACTCATCCTCCTCAGCCATCTTCTCCTCCTCATCCATCTTCTCCTCCTCAGCCATCTACTCCTCACCTTGGTCGTCCCAGTACTCTTCCTTCCACTCTTCCCACAACAGCTCCAAGGAGGACTCTTCGGAGTCGGCAGTTGCCTCTCCCAGAGCCTCAGCCCCGTGGGAAGAGGGGAAGGAAGAGGAAGTAAGTATGTTTTTTCCTCTTCACTGGTTTTTTTAATTTAATGTGTAATGGATAGGTATGTGATGATGTGGTTTTCATACACTTGTGGACCACACTCTGTATATAATCTACTTCTATGGGACCGGGTCCATGGAGGCAGATTGTTTGCAGAGTGTGGGTTATAAGTGTGTGAAAACCACATCATCACATACCTATCCTTGTTCATGATATTGATTGGTTTCTGTGATGTGATGTCCAAACTGTTTCCCGAATCGCTAACTAAATTACCATAACAATTATCCATGATGGCATATTACTGTTTGAATGCCAATAACACAGCTTAAAGGGACAGTCAGAAAATTATTGATTACAAAGAAAACACTGTATTACGCATTATAAAGTTTGAAACAACAAAACATGGAGAAATACATGTGTGACTTATGTGCTTACCCTTGTATCTATGACTATGAAAAATGACCACTTATTTGTTGTTCTGACATAACAACATTTTAGATATCAATGATCAATACATGGTCAATAATATGCTGTATGAGCACAAGGTTTTACATATACAAATGCTATCCAAATGCCCTCTAGTGCTCAAATTGTATAATGATTACAAGCACTCTTCAAGATTGAAGAAATGAGCACACCAACCTCATAGGTTTAGATAGCAAATTTAAATAAACCCAGACAAATGTTCAATTGTTGAGAAACATTTGATATCCTTGATATTACAGAATTGACTTTTAGAATAATGAAAAACATTATTTTTTTTTCTAAACTGTCCCTTTAACAACATTACATATGCTAACACATATTTGAAGCTTGTTGGTATATCTACATGTACTTTGTTAAAAAATAAATATTGAAATCACATTTATATTGACGTGTTAAATAAAGTCTATTTTCTTTAAGAGACATTATTGTGTTAATATTTTATTGTAAAGACATTTTTTTTTAACAATGAATATGGTTTAAAGTCCTTTTAGGAGTGGGGGGGGTGAAAATATGCTAACAATAATATATTTGAAGATTAAACTATGTGGATCTCATACATGATACAAAAAACAACATTTGCATTCAAGGGACAGTATCCTATATTTTTAACATAACTGTATGTAATAGACACTACTACAAACAACAAGATTAACATATACTGATATCAATATTAAAAAGCTTCAAACACTTGAAAACAAAATAGGGTTAGCTATATTGAAAATATAGATGAACCCCCATTACAACCGTAAAACAACACAATACCCCATCATTAACATATGAAAAGACCCTTTACACAAACTGGAGAAAGCGGGAGATGGTACTCACATGAAACTCAGAGGCTTTGCGAGGAGTCAGAAAATTACTTACATTTTCTTAGAACAGAAGAAAAAATAAACGTATTGGTTAAACAATGGACTATCTAACTAGAGACAAAATCAAAGCTTTTGATTTATAATGTGAGTGTCTAATGAACCTTTAATAAAATATACAACGAAATTACATTTAGAAGAAGTCGGCATCATATATTTAGCATATGATAAAGATAAATGCACATTGATTACTTTATTCAAACACAATAGCGCATATTTATTAATTAGATATATTCAACATTAAACACAACATTAATTTTTCAGAAAAAGGAACATATTGTTGACAAACATATTAAACATGGACTATAGAGATTTGCACTTGCCTAGAAATATCCTATGCATGAAAACATTTAGCTTTCGTTCGTTGATTCAACCAGACATCCAGCAAAAGAGAATGTGGTGGTCTTTATCAGCTACAGGTCAACAATGTAACATGATGCAGATAATACATATTCGCAAGCTTTTTAAAATTGGCTGCAGTCACAAACGTTTTTAACGTGCACAAATATTGCGGGACTATGTAATCCAATCAGACGTTTTTTTACCTTTACATGTGCCGTCTTAACATGGCGCTTCCTTGATCACGTAAGAACGCCATCCAATGAAAGGCACATTATTGATCACGTAAGAACGCCCAAAAAAAAAGGCGCATCCTTGATCGCGTCAAAACGCAATCCAATAAAAGGCATATTCCTGATCACGTAAGAACGTCAGTCAATACAAGGAATCATTGGACAGCCTGGCAGGTGACGTCTTAAGCAACATGGCGCATCCGAGATCGCTGAAAAACCGCAGACAATACAAGGACTCAGTGACATCTTGGCATATCACTAAGAAACGTATTTATATTTTAGGAACTAGTATGTGTGTAGATTGCTATCTAGGAATGACAACAAATCATGAATCATCTTTTCGGACTTGACTGTCCCTTGAACTATAGCTATGGTGTATATCTTTAACATTTAAAAGATACACATGAGAAATACATATGCCATTGATGTTTTAAGATATGTTTGGATTGTTGTTGAATAACAATAGTTATACATGTATTGATTAAACGTGTCATTTATTCAAGTTTAATTATTGTCAGCCTACCTATAACCATATATGGGAGGAGATGTATTTTGTTAACATATTAGTTAACTAATATTCATCATCTAAATTATTTGCATTACACACAGAGATTTAGTTGGTTACACTTTTACAATAATATAGATTTTAAAATGAAATACAGGTGCTGTCAACATTACAATAAGATTGTTTATTAATAAAATTATATGTCCTTGTTCTTGTAAAAAGGACAAAAACGCTTTACAAATGGAAATACATTCATTAACAATTGTGATCAACATCACTTAAAGGGACATTATTTTGATTTTTAAAAAGAGCATACACATAGACAATACTATTTCAATAAAATTAACACTTTACAGGGATTATATCATTGTATCAATACTCAGATCATTTGGTAAAGGTGCATCAATTCATGCAGAGTTTCTAAATACACACATGGATCTGAACATTGAAATATACATATATACACAAATACCAATCTATATATACATATATAAAGAAATTACTATGCTAATCATAATCAGGCAATGATAAAGCTAAGAGAAAATAATATAAAGACAAATAATAAGATTACATTGGAGATGTTAATCTTAAAGTCATTTACTATTGTCTTACATATATGATTTTATTATAACAAATATATTTGGTAGGTCCCTTTAAGGATCAACAACATAAACTAGAGCTTTCAAAAAATAACAGGAAGAATGAGGACAAAGATTTGTGAAATAAAATGTATTTTCTTAGTATGTAAGAAAACATACACAACGTTTATAAATAATCTTGTAAAAATAAGGAATATATGAGCCATATGACAAGGTAACACAGTGCATCACAGTCCATGAAGAGAGTTGCCAAGGGCCAGCATAGCCCCATTGGAGACATATGACAAGGTAACACAGTGCATCACAGTCCATGAAGAGAGTTGCCAAGGGCCAGCATAGCCCCATTGGAGACATATGACAAGGTAACACAGTGCATCACAGTCCATGAAGAGAGTTGCCAAGGGCCAGCATAGCCCCATTGGAGACATATGACAAGGTAACACAGTGCATCACAGTCCATGAAGAGAGTTGCCAAGGGCCAGCATAGCCCCATTGGAGACATATGACAAGGTAACACAGTGCATCACAGTCCATGAAGAGAGTTGCCAAGGGCCAGCATAGCCCCATTGGAGACATATGACAAGGTAACACAGTGCATCACAGTCCATGAAGAGAGTTGCCAAGGGCCAGCATAGCCCCATTGGAGACATATGACAAGGTAACACAGTGCATCACAGTCCATGAAGAGAGTTGCCAAGGGCCAGCATAGCCCCATTGGAGACATATGACAAGGTAAAAGACTGCAACAGGCACAACAATAAACTTTTAAAAAGGCCAAATGGCAACAATAAAAATACAAATTCAACATGTGGACGGAGGATTCTTATCTGCCACCATGGAGCATATCCAGATCCTCCACTTACTGGTCATCCTCTTCATTGTCCTGTGCATGTCCAGCTCCAGATTCAGGCCTTGAACTTAATCGCATAATTGCACGCAGAGTCAAGTCCTGAACCCGGAGCTGGGCCTGCATGGTGTCGTTCATCCCTCTCAGGACAGCTGCGTTCCTCAACACGGCCTGCTCTACTCTTGCTATACCTTCTAGCATGAGCCATGCTGAGTCACAGCCTAAAATAAAATAAAATTAAATATTAAGGATAATTACACAACAGACTAAATATTTATACTACATACATTGTCATCATAAAGACAAATAATTCTTTACATCAATTAGTTTACATTTATTCTTTACACATGAATTAGGTTATTCAGACAGACAGAAATCATTAAAGGGACATGTTACTCAAACATGTTGTCCCCTTTAATTGGTTTTAGATGATCCACTTATACAGCTTGAGTGTATCAAATCTTGTTAAAGGATTTACATTGTACTTACATCAGCAATTTAAAAATTAAATTTAGACTGTGGTAGGCACACCTATCCTTAAACATTTTGGCATTGAGGACAAGCTGTGTAAACATAGCAACCTGAAGAAATTACATTCCCACTGGGTTAGACAAGAGATAATGTATCAACATTTGTACATAAATAGTTGGATCCAAGTAGTGGTGTTTGGTATATGTAGTGATATCCAATTAAAGGGACACTGAACCTAAATATTTAATGGACTGATTCAGATAGAGCATGACATGACAAATCTTTATAAATTACACATATTCATTATATGTTTTAATTCTCAAGCTATATTTAGAATGCAAGAATGTTGCTTTTTATGGAAGCCAATATTTGTTTATCAACTTTGTTTGTGCCTGCTGGTTGATGGATACATTCATCCAACAATAAAGAAATGATGGCCAGATTTATTTTATTGTTTAAACTAATTATAGGAATTACTTTGTTTCAAAAAATATATCAAGAGAATGACGAATAATTCATAAGAGTATTAAATTATAAATTTGATTAACATTGCATGCTGGATTTGAATCACAATTTAACAAATTTAACTTCACTGTACCTTTAAGTATCTTATAACGTGTATTTAGAATGATACTTACAGCTGTGCCTGGGAAGGACAATCCGACACCCAGGACAATGAAGGTTGAGACAGGGGGGAGGGATGGGATTGGCTTGGGGAGGGATGGCAGTGGCTTGGGGAGGGATGTTAATGGCTTGGGGAGTGTTGAGCTGCCGCTCCGGGGTAGGCCGTACAGCTGGGGAGTGGGGAGTTTGGGTCTGGGCAGCTGTACGGGCCAGAATACGGGGAGAGCGGCGAAGGGGGGTGTATGGGCGTTTTTTGGGAGGGACAGGATATGAACTATGGGAAGGGCTGGCAGTGGTCTGGGCATGGTCAGGATTTTGGTCATGGGAAGGGCTCTGGGTCTGTGCAGGGGTCTGGCCATGGTCAGGGGTGTGTGCATGGGGAGGGGTCTGTGACTGGGCAGGGGCGGAAACCAGATGACCAGAAGTGGTGGATCCATCTGAAAATGTAAAGAAAATATATTAACATCTCATACATCCTGACATCAAATCAACGCATTTCAAATTGATTATGTTTTCAATATACTTTGAAGTGTGTTTGAATTTGTAAACAATTCTGAAATGAGGATATGGTATGTATATAGGCACTCAGATGAATATCAATGACTGTGTGTACAATTTTAACCTTATTATTGTGTTTTGGCCTGGAATATGCATGTGACATAATGATGGCATGAATTATAAATTTTTAATAAAAAATATACAAGCAGATTTTCATGCTGCCTGATATAGAAAGGGGGCAGTAGTGTATTTGAACAGACAAATAATATTCCTTTTTAAAGGGCAAAAGCTGTAGACTTTGAATGTCTTCAATAAAATGATTTCCAAAAAAGAAACATGTTGGAAACATGATAGATATATTTCACATACCATCAGACTCCAAGGCAGCCTCTTCCTCCTCCGTCCCACATGTGACATCAATCTCTGTAAAACATAACATGTTGTGTACACGTTAAGATCAGATATTATAACATATGTTACTGTTGCTCAAATACGCACATCAATGTTGCATTAAAGATATACACACAAAGTTATGATTTACATCATTTTGATGGAGCATACAAATGACAATAGATTTGTTATTGTCAATGAATCTGATTTTAAATGTATTGTTTGTATTAATGTTAAATTCATAAAATCATAGTACATAGAACATTTAAGATTTCTCATGTGTGTATCACTTGATGACTGTTGTCAAAAAATCAAATGGAAACAAACATATGTTATACATCTTAGGAATAACAAATGTGTAGACTAATAAAGTTGAAATTATTAATCGTTCAATATTAAAAGAAAATTAATATATAATCAGAAGAGAAATATTTTGAATTTTTATAATGTTATGCTTCATCAGAATCATGATCATAATATTGATTAGCAATACACCTTCAATTACATATAAATGA